>NC_135266.1:106616388-107241388 GCF_051311805.1 Agelaius phoeniceus | reverse complement strand
TTTTTTCCTTTATATAAAGAAAAAGAAAAGGTATAAACAATTTACTGTGTTATGATTCTCTACTGAAATTCTCTTTCCCATTAGCAGAGATATACTGCTATTCCAGTTATAAGCTGTACTTGGATTTATGAGCAAAACACAGTGTCAATCATGACATGAAGACATGTAATTTTGTTTTCTATGACTCATCAGCTTTTTTTCCAGTTCCCACCTTGATATCCAAAAATCCCACCTTTTAAAAAAAAATTTCAAATTTGGAATAAATTGTATGGCCCAGACACTCCAAAGAAGAATACTTTTCCTCTGGTTGCACAGCTGTTCTCTTCTGAATTTTCATTCTTTCTTTCCCCTATCTCTTCTCTGAAAGTTGAAATATCAGTGACCATCTTCACTGATATTTTCTGATCCTGCTAGGATGCTTCTGGTAGAAAGAAAATCTATACCAAAAAATAAAAAGTAACCTACTGATTTTTTTCCTAAATTCTCAAAAATTCATAAAAAAACCCTCATGATTTGCAGAACCTGTCATCCTATAATTAGGTTTAATTGTCTTTTTATTGTCCCTTCTGAGCTTAAATGAAAAAAGAACAGCAACAGCATTATTCAGTTGCTCGAATCCAAAAGAAAACAACAAGTGTTTTAAAAATGCAATAATTCTGTTTGCTATAAATTGATACAAAACATGAAACATAAAATCCCTCCAAGAATTTCTGTGTTATTTTACATCCCCAGAAACCAGCATCACCAAAGGACATAAAGGAATTGCTTTTGACTTCATTGAGTGTGGAAACAGATTCTGTATTTTGGGTGGGGTTTCCACTACTTAAAATTTTCAGCAGGACAGCAGAGATGTAACCCTCTCCTAAAGGCAGGCTCTCATACACCAGCTACTCTCATTTTGCTAGATCTTAATGTTCTTCTTGAATGCCTGAGGAGCTTTATCTTCCTATTTGGCACAGTTCTACATTGGCTTAAATCATATTTATCCAACATTTACCTATATTATATTTTCAAGGGTAATTTGTGTCCTTCTCCCAGAGCATTTTATTTTTTATTGTGCTCTGTAGGGTTCCACTCTGGCTCTGTTCTTACTCAGCAATCTGAAGCTGCCTGTGAGCAGTGTTGGTCATTGGCATCATTCTGGATTTCATTTCTCTGCTGACAAGACACAGATATTGTCAACCAAACCAGTAATTTCAGATGATGCTATTACCATACTGACGAGCTGGTAAGCATAAAAGCCTCTACAAGCATCAATTTTCTTCAGTTAAAATCAGAGAAAAACCCTGAGCTGTTCATGGCTGGCTCTTACCATCAACCCACACCCACTTGAACTTCTAACCCAGCTTTAAAATTCAGTGTAGGTTCATTGGCTAAAAACCCTGTATGTTTTATGATTGCAAGCTCTTCTTTCAGTGTTGCAGTCAAAAGATGAAGGCTTCTTATTATTAGTTGAACTAAATGGGCTTTGCTTATTGCTCACTCATGCTTTTATGTTCCCTGGGCTAGATTATTTTAATGCTCAGCTTGTTGATCCGCCGAGGAGGCCGATTATCAAATTTCATCTTGTGTAGCAAGTGCTGTTTCCAGAGCAAGTATTGTACAAACTAATGCAGGTTTCATACCTGCTGTTCCCTCATAGTGGTCACTAATACACCACAAAATCTATTTATGCTATTACTGCTCTTATGGTACCAAGTGTTTTCATGAACTTTGACTTATTACAAGAGATATTTGTCAGGGGGCTGATTCTACCAGGTTAAGGTAAGAGAAGCTTTATCACTGACTTCAGACTTAAAAAAAAAAAAATGTCTGACAGTAGCCAGGAAATGCTTAATAAGTGTTTAATGTCTAAGCTGTTTAATTTTATTTTGATCTTTCCTGTGAAAAAGAAAATGCTAAGGGTTTTGTTCCCAGGACTTGGCTTTTAAATGACCAGAAGTTAAACTTAGCAGAATACTGTCATTATAACCTTTCTTGAGAACACAGAACTTCAAGAGTCAGTGGTGGGGAGTAAGATTTTTAACTCTCTAGCACTGACAACAAAGGTAAATTCACAACAGACTGCAGAACTTACTTGCTTATAGGAAGTCCTTACAAGAGCAAGAATTTCTGCACAAAAATTTCTGCCACCTTTAAAAGGAAAAGAGCAGTTGCAGAACCCCTAAATTTATAGCTAAGAATATGGGCCTACCCAGATTGCACTGAAGATTAAAATATTTTGGCTCTAGTGTCTGCTGTAATGAGAATACGTATAAACTGACAGAGCTGAAAAGTATTTAATTTAGATGGCAGCCTACAAAAATTAATGTGAAAATGAGAATTGCTTAGGGGTAATAGATGGAGGATACAAGACTCATTTTTTAAGTGTTAACCTTTTACATGACAGTGTGATACTGTAATTAAAATGGCAGCATTCTTTGTTTGGGGAATTTATTTTACGTTCTTAATTGTTTTGTAGTTCCTATGTTATGATTTTTTTTTCTGGCAACTTCTGACTGACAGAAGTCGAGGATTTTTCATATCAATACAATGGAATGAGTGAGCTTCATTGTACTGAGCAAAAGATTAAGCAGCAACTTGTTTTAATTGCTGTAAATTGTTAAATTAAACTATTCCTGAATATTAATATTTGTTCTGGTCTATCGTGAATGTGAACACGGGAAATCAATTGATTTCTTTCTAGTAACTGGATCCTTAAGAACTTACCCCAAACTTTGAGCCACTTTGATGTTCAAAGGCTGAGATCAGAGATGAGAAGAAAAAGAATGGAGACCTCTTCACAATATTTTTACCTTTGAAGTCTCAGGTTAAAAGTACTATTTCTGTGTGCTTAAACAAGCAAGAGAATGAAGGATAAGATCATGAATTATGATAACAGACAAGTGACAAATGTTTTGCATGAAGTACTTTTCCTTGTCAGGAGAGAGAATGTTCTTCTAAGAGATTTCCAAAGAAATTGGCAATTTGTACAGTCAATTATTGGGAAAGAAGAGATATATACACTGTATTTGGGTTTAACTGTTTAAGTGGGAATAAAAGATTCATTTGGAACTTTTCCCCTTGTTTCCCTCTACATTTCATACAAGTGGTAGCAAACATGCACATTATCCAACTGTCAACAAATCCCCTAGACTCAAGCCTGGAACAGTTCATCCCACGTTTCCCCCATGAAAACCCTTCATGAAAGCTCCTCTGTCATTCAAGATCATACTATTCCCTCCTCTATTTATTTCTAAGTGTCACTCAGCTCCATTCCACCAGCTTGGAAAAACGTCAAGAACTTTTATCTTCAGAGTCAGTTGCCAGTTCTGTTTAGTGAACAAGCCAGCAGGTACCTCTGGTGCCATCAATGCCCCTCTCTTCAGGGATGGAGTATATCATTATCCCGATGGCTGGACAGAAAAAAAAGCTGCATTTTTAGAATAGTTCTCAGGGAGCAGTTACTGGAAATCTCCTCCCTTGAGACAGACTATTGGCAACAAGTTTTGCTGCTGTGACATGAGGTATTGCATCAAGGCCCAATCCTGCCACTAATAAAGTTAGTGGGAAACGTGCCATTCTTTTCAAGCGAAGTCAACAGGATTAGTGTAGCAAATCAGGGCTAAAAAAACGTACCTTGCATCTACAAATGCAAATGGAGAGCCAGGTCCCGAGTGAGAATGTCATTTTATGTCTGGTTTCAGAATCTGGCAATGTGTCAAATCAAAGTCCCTTCCCCAAATTTCAAACTGACATTATAGAAAAGGGAAGTTTCGTTTTCATATTGCAACACTTCCATTTTTGGTTTTAGGGGTGTTTGTTTAAGTTTGCATCTAAAATAAGCCAAGAACAGACTGTTTCAGTGTTGGTTTTCTTTCTCCTCTTTAAAAAAACAGTTTCCCCTAATACAAGGCATACACATTGCACGGATTTAAATTCTTTACAAAACTATTCTCTGATAGAAAATGCTTCACTTTATGCTTTTCCTTAACCAGCTCTAGCAGACTCTTTTAATTACCAACAGACACATTACACAGCTGTGCTAGGAACATTACTTAACCTGCTCAGCCTGAATGGAGAATTTCAGTTGATGTCAGCTGTCAGACCCACAGGCTCTTGACTGCACTAACAGGTAACAGTCCCACTCTCTTGGCAAGGGCCCTTTTCCTATAGAGAAATAACATTCTGCTGGGTTATTTTGATTTATATATATGTGTGTGTGTGTGTGTGTTGGTTCACTTTTTTTTTTAAGATATTATCATACTTGGCAATACTGGCTTTAATTCTACTTAAAATGACAGAACTGGATTGCCATCATTTTTAATGGGTAAAATCTATGCAGTTTGTCAGAGGTGCTGTAAAATCTAATCAGAAATTAGACTGTAAAATTAATAGGGCTATATTCCCTATAATGATGTTTTACAAATCTGGAACTATAGCAGATTTGGAGTTTCACACACAGTGCAGTTCAGCAGTGGTGGAGTCTTCAATTTAAACAAATAACATGTGCAGTGACTGGTACCCCATGCCAAAGAGCTGCTGGCTGTGTTTTACTTTGAGCAGGGTACCAAATCCTTTCATTCCATGCCTGGGCTTTCACTTGAGTGCATTTCTATACCACAGCTCTAGGCCATGGGATAACTTCCCCCAGGTTTGTTTTTATGCAGCAGAGGATAAGAATGGCTCTGAGACACACTGATTTTGACCATGCAGCCCTTGTGTGCGAATATCCCGATAACTCTCCCGTTAGTCAGAGAGGAACGACAGGGAAAAATGGCCAGGAGAGGCACGGGGCAAGCTGGGGGAGGTGAAGAACAGGGTGGAGAAGGGGAGCAGAGCCAGCAGCCCCCAGCAGTGCCCGGGAGCCGGGCGATGCTGCCAGCATCCCCAGTCCTGTGCTTGGCAGCACGGAGCCGCAGAGCCTGGTCCCCAGGCTCCCATCCCCAGCAGCCCGATGGGAAAATCCTAAACGGGACCCCACGGGAAAATCCCAGGCAGGATTTTCCTCCCCGTGAGAGCAGCAGAGCCTCCCCTGCCCCCGGCAGGAGCGGGCAATCTGGCGGGGCATATGTGACATATGTGACATTATGTAAGGAGCGGCTGCTGCCGACTGGGAGCCGTGGCAGGCGGCGAGAAGAGAAGGCAAAGCCTCTTCCCCGTGCTGGAATGAGTCACTTCCAATGGAGATTTGCACCATTTTAACACCGGGTACCTCCCTGTAATGACTGTACAGCGTTACTATAAAACCTCAGGGCTCATCTGCAGTAACATCCCTTACACTGGAGCTCTCTGTGGAGATATACTTGTAAAAATTGGTGTGAGGGGAAGATTAAATAGATAAGAGCATAAAAACAGATTATTGAATAAATACAGTCTTGTGGATCGGTTCAATGGGAAGGCAGGAGCTCACACTCCTGGTTCTCCTGCTGAATTCTATAATGCTGTGCAGATTCCTTCACCACGTTTCCCACCTCAGTTTCCCAGATGTGAAAGGCCTATTTCAACTCTTTCTCTACCTTATCTAGTTGCTGTAATTCAACAGAAATACATTCACTGCTGTCTAGCCTATGGAATCTGGATCTCAGTTAATCTTCAAACTTGGAACAAACAATTATCAACATATAAATATGCTTTCTTATGGTTTTGGACTGTGTTCTCTTTTTCTCGTAGATCCTGCTATTCACGCCATCACAAGAAAAAAGTGTTTGCCAAAAGCAAAAGAGCAAAATATTTTTTTAACAACTTGATAGAGAATAAAACACAATGAAAAATATACTTTTTAAAAAATGCAGTTTAAAAAATCCTTGAGTAATATTTCTTTATATCAGTAAAGCCATTGCCTGAAGTAATCATCTCTTACACCATAAGTGCACAGCAGCACTAAACAAGGTGAAAACCTTTGAGAAAGAACTTAAAGGAATGAATCTGTAACAAGGAGTACACTTTCCTTCTGTCATAATTGCACATGTAAGAGGCCTCTGCTTTACCAGTGGCAATTCAAAGTGACAATGCCTGGCTTAGTGCTGTTGTCTTTTAGCTACTATTATAGAAATAGTAGCTACACAATTTTCAAAGTGAACAATTTTATGAAGTTAATTGTGTAACATTGTTTATGAATTTAAACCACACAATGAGCGTATTATTCACAGGCACGCATAATGGACTCTTTGTATTGAAGATGGCTTAAGAAAAAAATTAACTGATTTTGGAGTTACAATGATTGATTTATGAAGTAAAATTAGAAGTGCTAAGAATGTTTTACTTGTCTACTCATCAGCTAAGTGGATGGAGGGGTATGAAAAATACCTATATATAACTAATTGCAATGCATGGATATCAAGGAATCAGAGAAATTATTTCAAGCAAAGCAAAAGGATTACCCTAGAAGTAAATGGTGAAGATTTAAGAAAAGCCATTGGCTATCAAGGGAAACCAGACAAGAATTAAATGTTCTTACCTATAAAAATCTTCTCTAATATGTAATGGAAGCTTTATTCTTAGAAATTGTAAAACAGCTAGATCGAACAATATCAAATTAAAAGACAGCACTCCAGTAACATCTCTCATTAATATCTTGCTTTTAAAGTAATGGTGGGACTTTAAATTGAATGATACCAAATATGAATAATGGAAACTACCTGCCTTTAATGAAGAAAGGACTTCTGTGGTACCAAGGGATGTGACTTCTTAGTACTTACCAAGAAGTACTGGAAGTACTTTCCATTTTTAATTCATTTGGAAGGAAAAAAAAAAGATATCATTATACATGGTGAATATCATACGAGTTCACCAGCAGTTCCATTAAAGAGCTTTTAACCAAGTAAAAAGTTTAGTTAGTTTAGATAAATACTATGCCTTGCTGCTCTGCTGTAACTTTTTATATTAACAAATTTTAACTGAAAAACACATTGAAGGAGGTACTTCTTTTATTTCATTTTCTGAGCTGATACTTTAACAAAAGGATCTTCCAAAATTGGCACAGGGCCAATTTGGAAGAAACACAGCAAAACAATGCACTAAACTTGCTGCTTCTACCATCCACTTCTACTAAGCAAAAAAGTCTCAATTCACTGTTAGCTAAGTCCCATGAACATCTTGCTATCCCTTATTTGAGTTAGCCTGTTTCAGGGTAAAAAAATCCATCTACAGGAAAACTGCTTTAGCAAAGGACAATTCCTCTTGTCAAAGGGCAGAAGGAGATGGGTTTAGCAGGGCAGTTTTTATAATTTAATAAAAAAGTTAATCCAAGTGTTTCCATATTGATGTGTCTTGATTTAAGCTCTAAAATTAAGGAAGGTTCACATTTCTATGAAGCAGACATGAACAGCAGAACATGATATAACTTACCTTTAAGCTAGAGCAAAATAGCCCATTTTTCCTAGACTGGCAACTGTCACACATTTTGACATAGAAACAGGACAGATGGATTACTCATTACTTTGATTTCAGATACCTAATTCCATCAAAATATTACAAAGCAAATCAATTGCATCAGCATGGAATGTTTTATCCCTGAATTTGTGATGGGCAAAATAAAATAAGATTTCCTCACATCTTGTGACTTCTATTTTCTGATGAACACAAACATATATATATGTAAATTCCTATGCTACACCATTTTGTGTATAAACAATGTAACATGTCTACCATATATAAAAGTTTTCTTTTCACTCAGATTCACATTATTATCTATACCGTATGACTTGCAACTGGTTAAGTATCAACTTCAGTTCATTTTACCACTCAGCTTTGTACTCCTTATCCATTTATTCTCCTGCCAAAGCAACCTGACCCTTCTTCCACCCGAACATTAACACACATTATAAGTTTCAATTATTCCTCTTCCTGGAAATTTATCTTCATACTTTGTGAACTCTGTAATTCATATTTTCATCAAGTTTCAGTCACGACATTCTTATGGGTCTGAGTGACCACATTTTGAGTGTGTTTACACTCTTATGTCATGTGTGCTAGAATGACATTATGAACTCCCACCAAAAAAAAGCAGAACATGCATTCAGTACATCAATAATGTTTATAACATGCCCCATAGAAATGAAATGGGAGCTCTGACACTATTGCCTTTTCTAGTGTAATTTATTGAACTTGTGGCCACCAATTTGAAATGTTTATACATGCTAACAGTTCTGTTCACCCCCTCCACTGGCTCAGACATGGCAATATTCTCCCTAAGAAAGGATGGCCATTAGGCACAATACGATAACTCATGGAAAGTAGAAGCTCACATTTCACAATCTAGCAAAATACCAGTAGAAGACTAGCAAAAGACTAGTAGAAGTTTACAAATAAATAGCTACAGTTGTCATAATTTAAAAAAACCCCAACAAAACACCCAATTTTATCTGCTAGATTTCATTTGTTATTGAGTAAATTATAGTAGTCTCTACTACAGATGACCTGGTGGCTGTCTAGGATTACAGACTGGAGCAGGGGCTATCCAGCCCAAAGGTTAGGGCCTGTGTCCAGAACTGGAAACGAGGCAAACGTTCATGGCCAAAAACCAGGAACCAGAAAGTCAAACCAAGGGTCAGCAGTCAGAGATAGGAATAAGAATCCGCCCAGGAATCACGACCTGAAATCAGAAACCCACAAGGAGAAGCTGCAACCACAGGGCACAGTGCAGAGGTGGTTCTGAAATATACACTGTGATGTGTGAGAGGATGCACCAGGCTCCACCTTGGACCTGCTCCTGAGCCTTGGCTGATGTGCTCAGGCTGATGGATCCAAACTGCAGAGACCCTGATTTACTACTCCAGAAGAAGATCTTCTCACAGATCAGCAAATTTTACCTGAAAAACATGGCAAATAAACCAGCCTTCTACCCTCCTAAACTCTCTGGACGTTGAGAAAGGCAGAAATTCTTTTCTCAGTATCACACTTGTTTAGGTAGATCCATAGAAGGCTTACAGCTCTGCTGCAGCCAATCCAGCAAGTTCCAGAGGAATTACATCCACCTAACATTTCTATATTTTTTTCTAAGATGCAACTTCCAAATCTGTTAAAAGCAGGAATGAATTAAAACAAAGATACAGAGCATGGCTCCTTAGAGTTCTGATAATCCTGTGATATACCTAAGGGGTTTTTTTCTATCACTGGAGAGAGGGGTAACAAGTGGTCAGAATAGATTTCTACCTGTAATTGTGGATGCACGAAGCAGAAGTGGAGGAAGGTTGTGTACAACAGGGCTTGGTGAGACAAATCAGATCAAAAGAAAAGTAAAATGGTTTGGGTTGGAGATCATCTGGTCCAAACCTCTGCAGTGCATCTTCAGCTAGACCAGGTTGCTCAGAGCTCCAACCAATCTGACCTTGATCACCTTCCAGGAGTGGGGCATCTACCACCTCTCTGGGCAATCTGTATCAGTGTTTCACCACCCTCATCATACAGAATTTCTCTCTTATCTCTAGTTTCAATCTACCCTCTTTCAGTTTAAAACCATTACATCTTGTCCTATCGCAACAAGCCCTGCTAAAAGGTCTGTCCCCATCTTCCTTATAAGTCACCTTTCCATGCTAAAAGGCCCCTAAAAGGTCTCCCCAGATTCCTCTCTTCTCCAGAGGCCCCAATTCTCTCAGCCCATCTTCCTCTACCTTGCTTAGGTATGCAAGGATATCTTAGGCACCTTAAGAATTTAAATATGCAAATATCGTGCAGTGGGTCAGAGCACCCACATATTTCTTAGAAAAAAATCATGTTGAGGATTTTGCTATGACCTCACCCTATTTTTCTGTGGGAAAGAAAAATATTGTCTGACTCCCCTCATAGCATATTCTACATCTTATTGACAAATCACTTATGACACTAATTTATTAGCATAGAAATATTACTACTCTCAAGACAGCCTGCTTTGATTTACTACATCAGGGTTTTTCACATGCCAAGGTCCTATCATCTCTGCTGGATCATTAAAAGTCCCTTGGCTTTTTTTTTGGTTTTTTTTTTGTGCAACGTAAGAGTTTTGCCCTGTGGCCCTGGCTAAAATCCTGAGTATTGGAATGGATTTGCTGCTCAAAGGAAGATTCACTGACCTGCTGCTTAAGATATACAGGATTTGTTTATCAAAACCATCTTTACATTAGCTCCTTACTGAAAAAGTCAATGGCAAAGAGGGGAAAAAAAAGGGGGCATAAACACACAAAAGTAAAATCCAACTATTAGAGACAAGCTGCTTAAATTGCAATGCTGTTTTATCCTCCTTGTGTGAAATCTACATTTATGACATTCAAAGGGAAGGAAAGCAACTAAATCCATCTATCCCTTTCCAAGTAGTTAGTATTCCAGGGGTTGATATCTGCTTAGTTTTGTGAAAACATCAACACCACCGTAAAGAAGCTGGGTGTAATGACTGCATCCAGAGGCACCTGCTGAATTCCACAGAGATGTGAAGCATTGTAAGATTTAAGAGTCTTTTTGCCATCACCATTATATTAAAAGGAAGCTGGGTGGCCAATTTCATAAGCTGTTGTTCCAAGTTTTTTTTTTTCCTCTCTTCAATGGCTTCATTTCACTTTGTGCACAAGCAGTGACTGACTACTGGTCCTAATCAAAGTAAGCAAGCCCTGCATCACCAATACTCCAGACTACAGGAGCCCATCCAGAAAACACACTCAGAAAAATAGAAAACTTGAGACTGAAATAAAAACTTAAGCTCTGTCCCTCACATAAATTGATTTGGTATTTTGAAAAAGAAATCAAATCAATTGACCTAAAGCTCGTGGCTCAGATGAAATCCATAGAAAATCAACCGGCTTATTTTTAATTTAAGGATCTTTCCTGGACAAAGAAAAAAGTATATCTTAATACCTAACTGAAGATAACCAATTATTTTATCTTGTCTCCACTTCTTCTGAAACCAAATAAGCCCAAACAATTTCACTGTTACTTAAAAATGAGCTGTCAAAATGGGATGTGAATAAAAAAAGTGGACACATTTTCAAGTCCTTCTTGCATTCTCTGAGTTCTTAATGTATATTTCAGCAAATGCTATTTTAGCTGTAGTAATAAATTTGAGCACCTGTTGTTTGTGTACCTACCAGTCTCTCAAATAGACCAGTTCATGCTATAATATAATTCCAAAGAGTATGTTCGTATTTTGTCTGAAAAGTAAACAATTCATATCCTCACAAGGAAACAAGTCTGCTTGTCAGCACAGAAAATAAATGTGTGGTGATGCTATATATCCAGCATAAAAAACAGCACGGAGTTTTGAAATAAAAATAAATATATCAAAACAGCCTATGTGTATAAGTTCAATTAACGTAAACAAGCAGAAGCTAATTAGTGAACATTCCAGCAGCATTATGGAAAATGGGCGGCACATGCAGGCACACACACCTTGAGGTCTGTGAGGAGCACACTTGCTCCTCTTTGGAGGAGCACACCAGCCAGCAGCAGGGCTGATAAGGCACTGAAATGCCCCGAAGTGTTCCCCTCCCTCTCCCTCCCCAGCAGATACGGCAGCACGGCGGAGATACCCGGCTGCGTCAAGCCGTGGCCGGGGAAGCGAAATCTTCAGCGGGAACTTTGCACCCGTATATATCTAAAAGTCAACACGGCTCATTGTCGCATTAGGGAGCTGCTGCTGTCCCAGGATTGCTGAGATACTTGGCAAGACAGACAGGCAGCCTCTCTGTCTCCCCGATGGCGTCTGCCCTGCTGCGGATTTGTCATGCGATTCATCGAGTTGAACTGAGCACATAAATTTTCAGTTATGACTAGAAAGTTAGAAAATTCTCCACAGATGAAAACTACGTATCCGTGCTGATAGTCAGGCAGGGAGCACCTTGGGGAACAAGAGCAGGAACAAAGGATCACTCCCAGAGTGTGACAGTCACTTAGAGAAAGGAAGAACAAGCTAAAAGTAACACTGGCAAGAAATTAATTCAATGTTAACTCTAGTAGTCCTTCTACATTCATTCATTTTCCAGTCAAAACATCATTAAATATTTAAATCACTCCCACCATAGGTGGGAGTTTACTGAGATTTGTTTTTGAGAACCGAGACTTCAGCAAAACAAAAGCTTCTACCACAATCTCAACTTTGAATTTAAAACCAGCATTTTCACAATAAATCACTGATCTCCACACATAACTGTGGCAAACCAGCAGCCCGACACACAAAGGGGATCATGCAGAACCCTCCACTTAACACAGAAGCAATACAAATCTGGATTTTCATATAAAATCTCCTGTCAGACAGGAAGACAAAAAACAAGTCCTTTCATAATAAAATCTCAAACCTTTCTCATATCATATGTCTTATATGATGTCTATCATAATTCATACGTTGTAAGCAAATTTGGTTATTTTACTCTTTTTTCTTTTCTTAGAAAAGCTTATTTTCAATCAATATTTTACACAGCACAGGCCATGCTCCACGACTGAAGTGCAAAAACCTGAGCTTCTTGCTAGGGAAAGACTTAAACCTATATATGAGGAAACAAACATTACTTTTGAACAAGTCCTTTGAAGAGTTCTTCTTCAACTCTTTTGAAGAAGTTTGTCAAAGTCCTTACACAGCAAATCTATGTAGACCTATAAAAATAACTTCATTTTTGTCCACTCTTTCCTTCTAATTTTGTAATAATATGTGTAACTCATCTAATATGCACTTGTTTCCTTATTACCAACATATAAAGCAGTGAGCTACTCAGAACCCTCTTCTAATTTTAACATTTACCTTAGGTATTTCGTATTTTATTTCAAATTTGATTTTTTTTTTAAATTGGCAACGTCCTAGTGTGCAAACAGTTTTACTGAATATGACGCCAAATGATCAATGTCAACTTGGTTTAGAGAGCACTCTAAGTATCTCTACAAGCACCTTCTTGCTGATATAACACAATCTACAGTAGGAATAAGCCATGGGTGGTGGAAAGGTTGCCCTAACTACCCCAGGAGAATAAAGCAGTAAAACGGTAACTGCAGACAAACCTCTTACTCTACCCAGCCAGTGTGGTCAAGACTGAGTGAAGAAGGCACTTGGAAAAGAAAGTTCTGAAGAGGAGAGCAAAACCAAAGCAATAATGAGAAACAAATAAAAATAACTTCTGGACTATTCTGGTTTGGCTTTTTTGAGTATTCCTGCCAAAGGAAATCCCCCTGCATTTTCTTAAGACACCTGTATTTGCATGAGAAGGAGGAAGCTAGATGGGAGGGCTTTTCTGATGGCCTTACCTTAGGAGGGGTTTGAAACAGGGGCTGGGGAGTGTGTAAACTGAGAAGAAAACGTTTCACAGGCACAGATTCTTAGTGGAAAGATACTAGTTCCCAGAGTATAAAATATCCTGCAGGTCATATTTGCATGCATACACTGTTTTCTGGCCACTTTTTTTTTTTCCAGAAGAGCAATAACAGTCTTCTCTTTTAAGAGTCTTGGCACCTTGAATAAATTCCAACTTTTACTTACCTGTTAGATCTCTCCTCAGTGTTAGGATCCTAGTAGATCTGCAACCAACTGGTATGGCACAGTCCTTGACTGGGATCTGGTTCTTGGTTCAGGCAGGCAACAGGTGGGATGATTCTCAAACTATCTGCTGAGAAAGAAAACAGGCAGCTTTAAACAAAAGAAGGTACAACCAGGCAAAAATTTTAAATAAAACAAAAAGAGGGGAAAAAAAGAGAGAAAAAGTAAAGAAGCAGAAAACTGAAAACAAGAATTGACCTGCAAGTAATTTTCCTGTTTATTCTTGTATTTCCAACTGAAGCCAGGTGACACAAGAACACACAACCTGCTGAAAATGGTTTGAGGGGAAGGCAAGAGGGAGATGCAAACACTCACCTATCTACTTCAGTGGAGCCAACAACCAGCACAGCTTCTACCTGGCAAACCCAGTCCCAGCTCCTGTTTGGCTTGATTTGGACTATGTACCTGAACTTCAGCCTACTGCCCTGGCCCATGAAACCTCACTAACCATGGGGCTATAGGCACTCTCCTCCTTCCTTCCATTATGCCTTCCCCTGCAAATACATTATTATTAATATGTGGTCGATGCCAAGAGAAAAGAATGAAGGAATCCCACTCTGTACAGCAGTAATGGCCTGACAGGGTTCATCTTTTCAGATGAGGCAAGCCAAGGCTCAAACCTGTAGCCACCACCCAGAAGGGCTCTATCCCCTGAAGGACTTTTATCAGTGCAGCAAGCAATGTACACATTTTATAGCTGTTAACTTTATCATCTTCTCCCCACCTTTTTTGTATTTTCAGTTGCCAGAAGTGCTGGGAAGGGCAGTGACAGTCAGTTTCATAGGAAACAGAGATTCCAAGGCTAGGGATAATCAACCTAGCAAAGACAGGCCAGAGACTCGGGTGGAACTTCAGCAGTGGGAGCAACATGAAATGTTACTCACCATTGCTGCTGTGTCAGGGATTTACATCAGTACAGACCAAATGAACTGATTTTGGATGTGCTCTGCCACAGTCACTACTTCCACCAGTGGCTCAATGACTTGGCCTGCTCACTGCAGTGGTTGCATGCAGACAACAAAGAGCAACAGGAAAAAAATTCCCTAATATTCCTGAGTTTCCATAGTCCAGGACAGCAATGGAACATCACAGGTGCAGTTCCTGTTATTTCTATTTCTCAGCATTCTCCCAGGAAGGGCTTAGCCATTATAACACATTATTTTGGATTTGTGGACCTCAGCTGACCTTTTTTACCCCCACTTCTTTTTAAGCCCTGAGTACCTCATGCTCTCTTCCAAGTCCTCACAGCTGTGGTCTGGAGTGTTCACTGTAGGGTCCTTGTTATCTTCCTAAATATATTTCTTAGAAGGGGAAGGTCAGACCTGAAGTAACAAGAAAAGCACAGAACTAACCCACCAGAGGAAGGCTCCTCTGGTGTTTGGTCGCCTCATGAATGTTTGCAGGAAGGAAAAAATCATAATTTCTAAGCACACAAACGTTTTGGTCCAGAACTCATATTTTTGGCTACTACAGTCCTTCCATGAATCCTGGTTTTAATTAGGGCTCTTTATAATTAAATTTATTGAACCCAGACATAGAGCAGCCATGATACAATGGGGGCAGACTTGTGATGTCTGAGAAAGCTTTCTGAACATGCATGTTCCTTTCAGTGAGGTGAGATGACAGCAGCCTGCTCAGACCTGCAGCATGCTGTGGGCACTGAGCACTGATGACTTGGTTTACCACCCAGGGTTTATCATCCTTTACATGACAAAGGATGTGGCAACAGATAGGAAACTTTTCTCTATCTGTAATACAGCTACAGCACTGCCTGAAATATAAATTCCTCCAAGGGTGTTTGTACCAGCCTTTGCTCTCAGCTGTCAGTCTCCGTTCTCACTCAGGGTCTGTGCTTGGGTACAGCAGCCTTTGATATGACCACAGCTAATCAAAAAAGCTGCACAGGTGGGTTTTCAGCCCTTATGAATAAGAAAGTTGGGGTTAGCTTCGAAAAAGCCTCTGAAGGAGGTGAAAAAGGAGGATTTGAAAGCAGGATATCCAGACGCATTAAGTTCTCTTCACCCCTGTGGTGTGGAACACCGTTACCGTGACACAAAGGGAACACAGGGACTGGCTTTTTTTCTTTCTTGTTTCTTTTTTTAAAAGAGCTGTTTCATCTCTTTGGATATATAGAATTAGCTGTTCATTTTTCCTCATTTAAATACATCTCAGGAGGAAGGAGAACGCACACGGGCACCACTTCCCACACGCATCATTTTCCAACCCTTCTCCTTCGCAGGGGTTTGGTGAGGTCACCCCATTATGCAGCACATTATTTTTAAACACTCCAGCGACTCCTTCCAAAAAGTTCCCTCTGTAATGAAATCTGACACGACAGAAAAGGGAAGGGGAAGTTTTTGTTGGTTGTAGTTATAATCCTAAATTGCTTATCCTGAGTGTGTCAGACAGCAGGGCCACAGGGCCAGCAAGGCTCCAGCCACTGACCTCTGAACCTCGGCTGGACCTTGCCCCGGTCAGCCCCATGGCAGGAGAACTGGCAGACTTTGAGCCCAGGCTTTGGGGCTGTGAGCAGGGGAACAGCTGCACTTTGCAACACGAACTTTGTACTTCGACACATGGACATTTAATCTCCATAAAAAAGAGCCTTTGTTTCATTACTTATTAACGTCTCCTCCTTGAGTAAAGTTCTTTGTTAAAGAGGCTTTAGAGCGTGGTGTGAGGGTTTTTCCCCCACTTTCCTATGCCCAGAAAATAAAACCCACCACCCACCTTGATAGGATTACATTAAATGTTAAAGAGTCAAAAAAAAAAAAATCAATTTCAGACTTCATGCACCTTCTGAATACTGTGGATATTTGCTGTGTGCTCTCTTCTGAGTGATCAGTTCTAATAACCAGAGCTAAATACAGAAATCAGGCAATGTTCTGAGGCCTGTCTTAATAGAGATCACTTTTTGAGATTATTCCTACAGTAATTCAGCCCACAGCAACATTCAACCTTACTTAATAAATCAGCTAAAAAGATGAAATAGTAGAAAAGTGTCAGCCCATCCACACTAAAAAGCCATACTTTATGACAGTGTCATGAGTTTTATAGTTGCACAGCTTTTTGCTACCAGTTTTACTTTGGAGCAGTGTCAGTGCTTGGCTTCTGTGTATTTCATCATAAAATATGCTAACACGCACAGCCCAGCAAATTTGAAGAGAAGACATTTGTGCCCTGTCCTTCACTAAAATAAATCTTTGATCAGGAACAGAAACCTACCTAAACATCAAATGAAAACCTCAAGAAAGAGGCCACCTAAGATGCTTTTATCATTTCTGTACCAACAGTAAAAGCTCAAGATGCCTGCATGCATTTACTGTAACAAAACTAAGTGACAGAAAAGTACTGGAAGATCCTGGTAATGCTCCATTATATCTGTGTTGTCATAAAAATATAGAGCAGCAGAAGAAGATTAAGAAAGTAAAGGTATACTGAACAATTCTTCATCTGCAATTAGAATAAAACAAATACTTGGAAGTATAATATTTGTTACATCTTGTTAGAAATAAATTATCCACAGACAAAGAAGTCCCTGTCACACTCTTCCTATTTTTCATCACTACCATCTTTCCAACAGGAATTTCCTTCCATGCCTCTCTGGTGAGCTTTTTTCTCTTCCTTTTTTGTTTCTCTTCCATGTGATGAGAGAGACATCCTCACACACACCTGACCCAGTTTTCCTTCATTTTCATTAACAGTATGATACAAAAAAGGAAATTTCCAACTAGTCTAGCAAGTCAGGTGGGTAAAGAATAAATGATGTGAAGCGATACCAAAGCACTCCCTTGCATGAGCTGGGCTAGCTGGACTTGGAAGGGATCAGATGAGGATGGTCAGCTCCTGCTGTTCCCTAAGAGAATCCCATGACTTTTCTCATTTGGATGTATTTTTTTTACCCCCACACACATTTTCAGGGCACTGCTTTGTCAGCATCATCATCCATCCAGTCCCAGAGTTTGACTTACATGCTTTGCAGAGAGCGGACTGACTGAAAATGGCACAACTACTTTTATTCTGTTGCTACATTTTGGGTAAGAATGCTTTTGCCCTGCTATGACCTGCAGAGCAGCTGGCACAGCTACAACTGTGTTACACCTTATAATTTCCCTCTTTATAGCCAGCAAGCTGTGACTTTCTCCTCCTTGAGGAGCCCCCCAAGATGAGGCAGGCATTATGCATTCCTCCTCACCTCCGCCCTGGAACACGGCCCTCCAGTCACACGGGCCTACCATCATGATCATAAGATTTAGCTGCTGCTAAGAATAGGCACAATCTTTGGAAGAGATCCTGCTTTATTCCTGGGTGCAGCTTCTGAATGGTGTTAGACAATAAAACCCTTTAGGCTGGATTCTGGATGGCACCTGCTTGCTCTTTCCATCAGCCCAGGGGTGTCAGACCTCTCCCCACTAGGGCAGGCACGAAGGTCTGTGCCATTTGCTTAGCTAGGGACAGCTGCAGGTGTGCACAGGAAACCATAGTGTCTCTGGGAACAAAGCAGGAAAGCCTCTGGGAAGCCATGATACCTTTAATTTAAATAAAGAAATAAAAATAAATAAGCTTGGAAAGAGAGCTGAGAAGAGCGACAAGAATGATTTTGTTCCGGGAAAGAAAAAAAAAAAAAGACTCCTTCCAGTGAGACACTGAACTGAATGTATTTTGCTTCAAAGAGAAGATTATAATCTTTAAGGGACTAGACAAGAAGAAGATATTTCATAAGACTCTAAATTAGTGGGCAGACACACAACAGAATCCAATATTTGCAAATTCAATCTGAAGATAAAAAGCACATTTTAAGTATAATTAGCTACTGAGATGAATTGTCAAAAGATGCAGTAAATTCTCCATCACTAAGAAGCTATTTTAATTATTATATGCTTAGCTTCCACTAGAGCCCAGAAGTCTCAGACAACACAAACCCAGTAATCTCTAACTTTATCTAACATCTAGCACAAGCCACCCCCTCTGTCTGAAAATTGTTCCTGTTGCTAATTCCAATGAGATTATTCTTTTCCCAAGAAATTCAAGGTGGTACAATTATGACAAGTGGATAATTAGGGCATACAACATCAGGTCACGTAGACATTATTTATATAATAGGAGCATTCCTCAGTCCAGTGCTTCCAGAGAAAAAAATAAAAGGCATTCCCTAATGTCTAATTCAGGTTAGAAAACCAAAATGACAACAACAAAACCCCAACCAAACAAAAAAGTACTATTGCATTATATATAAACTTTAAAATATGCAATATTGTGTATAGCAGTGTTATGTGATTTTATCAGTTCCAGAATTCACCACAGAGAATTACAGAATGACCTAAGTTGGAAGGGACCTTAAAGATCATCTCATTCCAGCCCCCACGCCATGGGCAGGGACACCTTCCACTATCCCAGGCTGCTCAGAGCCCCATCCAAGATGGCTTTGAACACTTCCAGGGATGGGGAACCCCAACCTTCTCTGGGAAATCTGTTCCAGGGCCTCAGCACCTTCACAGTAAAGATTTTATCCCTAATATCTAATCTATTCTAAATCTGCTCTTTCAATTTGAACCCGTTCCCCCTTTTTCTGTCTCCTACATGCTCCTGTATACAGGAATATTTACAGTATTTATGTAAAGAGAGGAAAGGTTTCAGACTGGCCCTATCAGGCACTCTACCAATTCCCTCCTGGAACATTTTAGCATTGTTCTATACCCTAAACAACAAAACCCACAGCTAGCAGAACATTCTTTCTCTTTTGGTCCTCTACGAGTTTACATGGGTAGCTCCTATTAACACTAATCAGAGTTAAGGGCAGAAATCCCCCATGGACAGCCATGTTGTCTGGGGATAAGTCCATAATTAATATGTTCTGAGAGTCTAATTTTGAAACAAAAGTAATCAGGCTTAAGATGAGTTATATTAAGAGCAATAAACCTGTGACTGCATATTTGCCTATATATATATGTATATACTGTATCCAATGTCAGACCAGGGTAGTCTGACAAATAGTTCACAAGACAACTTCTACAAAACAAACTCTTAGCTCAGCTCACTTTGGGAGCATGATATGTGAATATGCAAGAAGAGGAAAACACAGTGGGGTTTGTCTTCTTTCTGTTTCTTACTCTTCTTTGCAGCACATCATTATTATAAATGTTAATGCTCATCATTGTTCCTCTTCACATCATAGTGCACAGGCTCAGCAAAGCTAACATAATCCTAGCACTTCTGATGTTACAAATTAAAATTAACCGTGCAACACCATGGGAATATCTGTAATACCAAAGATGTGGAACGGGGACTCTGTGACAAGTACATGGAGGAGAGAAGAGGAATCTAGATGGCTTGAACATGAGTGGTTTTGCAAGTAAGACATGCTGTAATGGGACAAGGAATACAAAATAGAATCATGCCAACAGAACTTGGTTTCAGTATTATTTAGGATTTCTGTCACAGAAAGAGACATTTTCAAGTCTGTGGCTGCCGATGCTCCAGCACAATTGATGCCCAAGTCATACATAATGTATTATATACAACACAGTATATTAACTCAGCTTCAAAGTGTTAATATGTCATGAAACTTAATTCAGATATCACAGATTATGCAAAGGAGGTAGAGATGTGGAGACATACTCTCGTTTCTCAAAGGTGTCAGGCAGACAGCTTTGTGTCCCCAGTCCAGGGGAACATGGCAGCAGCTTGCTCTAAAGCTCTTTCACAAGGTGAGGGCTGCATGGCCCTTCACCCCAATGTTTTTGACAAAGACACCCCATAGTGAGAGCAAACCTATGCATTAAAAAAGAAAAAAGTCAGAAGAAGAAAACAGCCCAGGTTTTGCACTGTCACAGCTGCTAATGTATTTGCCACTACAGATGTGAAAACTGTGTAATGGAAGCACAGAAGAACTTATCATGTTCTTTACCTACAATAACCCCAAAGCCCTAACTAGTTCTGTATGGGTAAAAAATCCAACTGTACCCTCTGAATGTTCATGAATAGATAGCAGCAATGGAGACAAACTGTTTTCCTGGTCATATGCTAGGAAAAAAGACCACAAACTGAGTTGGGAATGAAGTAGCATGGAGACTTATCTACTGCCTCTGTCAGCTGGGAATGGAGCTCACAACAACCCACAGAACTTAAAATGGAGGTAGAGACCTTCTTCCTTTTCCACACACACTGTTTTTGTGAGTCTCTCACTAACTGCTCTCTCCCTGAGCAATTCCATGCTTCACATAAGCTGCTACTGAAGGAGACCATAAACAACACCTACCAAAATTACACTGGAAGCAACAGAGGGAAAGCATCCACAAGAAGCTTTTGCTCATGGCACGAAGCTTTCAAAATCCCCTTTGGAGTCACTTCAGCTGAGGGAAGAGGAATGTGATCTAAGACTAACAGTGAAGTTTAGCTCCTGACTGCCATATTATTTTTGCATGAACTTGGGTCCTGACATTTTAAAAACAAGTGGGAAGAAATCTATCTAATTGTCTCTGTGTGTCACTTCATCTGTGGAAAAGGGAAAAGAGATGACAATTTTGCCTACAGAGATAATATAGGCAGATAACAATAAGCATTGAAATATTAAGATACTCTGGACACATACTAAGTCTTTAATATAGGCCGTCCACTAATATTTATTACTTTTTTGGGTGTTAACTTCAGGTTACAGAATGCAATTAGAAAATACTCTTATGCAAAATACTTAACTATTTTATTCAGAAATTCTACAGGACTCGCATTATTTGAAGCAATAATTCAAAATATAAACCAAAGGTGGATACATAAGTGCATTTTTCTTTTTAGGAAAAAAATTCCATCTATTTTTAATTTAAAGGCAACTCTATCTCAGAAGCCACATATGCACACAGGAACCCAAACCAAAAAAACCCTTTTCTAACTCTTGAAACTTTGAGGAATCTACTTTTAGTAAATGAATTGGGGGAGTTTAAGCCTCCGTGATTATCTAGGTTATGGCTTTTTTGTATTGTCTGTACCAAGCCAAGAGGAAAAAGAGATGCTTTCATTATTCAGACTTAATGAACATGCTCAATTTAGAGCAGCCAGACAATCCAGTGTATTTGGAAACAAAGAAAACTAAACTAGGAAAACATATGAAGTGCAGGATTCCCTGGAAGAGAAGCCAGCTTGCAGGGCTGCCCATGGCCCTGTACAGACACTGAAGAAGGGCACGTCCCTCCTCCGTGACCAGTTTGGGGAGGGTGGGGAGAAATTAAACAAAGCAGGCCTGCAGGAGAGGGTCCACACACATAATAGAGAAACCTTGCTGAGAGGTTTAACTTTCATTAAATACTGAGAGGTCAAGGAGCTGCATTCTGTATACTTCCACCATTTACTAAATATGCTCTTTCTGCAAGATGAGAAACTGACACTACCAATCCCTCAAAATAACAACTCCTTGAACATTTGCTCATGAAAACACCATTCAGGGTGGCTGATAAACAATTTGGGAGTCTTGTTAAGCCATCTTGTGACAAATCACACCACCAATGTAGAGCTAAATATTTTTTGTAAATGACAAAACAGTAAAGTACACAAGCAGGTCATATCTGACCATCACCTTCTCCCTTAACTGCTTCAGGGGACATCCAGCCTGCACTCACCAACTTAATTCTGTCCTTTCCATGGTGACAGAAGCTCCAGGTTCTCCTCATCTCCTCTTGGCCGAGTTGGACCATCCTGATGTCTCTCAGGTGCTCCTCATGAGGGATCACTTCCTACTTTCTCCTCTAATGGCATATCTTATTCTGGAGCTCCTGCCAAATATGGCTGTGAAGGTTTAGTTTTCCCATCCCCTGTTTTCTGCAATTAAACTTAGGATGTAATAGATGACTTAGGATGTGTAATTAAGGCTTAGGTTGTAATAAAAGGGACGCTCGCTCTTTTGTTTAAATTCTCTGCCTTACTGTGGCTGCTTTAAATTTGTATTTCTATCATTCTCTAATTAGTATCTCTCTTCAGTCTTTAGGCTGGCTTTTCCTGTTTATAAGACTGTGGTAAACCCTCATAAATCATTTAACCTAGAAAAAAAGTGATCGTACCAACAGCTTACCAAAGCTACAATTATCAGTTTGCTCTCAATACTACCTGGAAAATACAGACAACAACAATTCCAACAGAAAAAGAATGTGAGAAAGGGGTTACAAGAATGATTTAAACTCTTCTTCCTACACAGACAGCACAGCTTCTGGGGACTTCCTCTCAGTAAATAAAAATCTCTGTGTGAAGATAATTAGTTCAGGTGTGGCAGCAGTCTAGAAGGTGGTTCACCTGGAATCACTTCAGGTATTCACCCACCACCAAACAACACGAACATACTTTTCCCATCTCTCATCCTTGTTTCAGCGAGAATCCTACCATGCAGGCAAAGGCAAAAGCACCAACACAGCAGGCTCACCAGGACTAAGAGCAAACCAGTAAAGTAGGTATAAAAGTCAGAAGACTGGTAATGAGGAACTCAGAGGAGTCACTTCCCTCCAATTCCTCTGCCCATCCATTTTCACACATCCTTCCCCCCCTTCCCCTGGGACAGCTCTTTAGATTCTGTTCTAGTTTACCCTATGGAGAGCCTAGGTTGGTTCCCCCAGGATCAGAAACTGTGAAAGAAAAGAGCTGCAAAGCAAGTCAGTCATCAGCTTTACAACAGTGCCCAGCAAAACACTAAATTCCTCCTCCACCCTTTGTTTCAGTCCCACAACCCTCATATTCTGCACTTGCATGCACTCCTCTACATGAAAAAAAATTACAACACATAAAAACTCTCTTTTTCCATTTAAAATCCACACATTTTCAAATTCTGTCCTCTTCCACAACAAGGAAGTGTATGAAGCTAACTACATCCTAAAATGGGCTTTTGGTTCAAAATAACCCAAACATAGCATGTATGCTTTCAAGGTTAGGATAAGTCAGTCACCAAGGCATTAAGCACTGCTCAATGAAACCAGTCACAGCAGAACTCTGACAGGTGTTCACAATAGATTACACAAAGAAAATCAAAAAATCACCATCGACTTCTGCACTGTGAGATGAGACCCAGTTCTTTGAGGCTGGGCCATGCAGTAAAGAATCCATTCTGCATCTTTGATCCTGCATTCCAGCCCCTGCCAACAAATCCACTTCGCAGATACTCCTAACGTTCCAAGTCCTGAGAAGCTTTAGTCTGTATTAATTAATTAAAAAAGGAAAAAAATTAAAGAGATATCCATGTGCCTTAGGGCGATACTCAGCCTGATCCCTCTGACAGCTTTCCTGATGGCTTTGAAATTTATTATCTTCTGCAAGAGCAGGAGCTTTGTGACAACTTTCAAAAGGAAGCTTCTGCCTTCAACACAGGAACTGCATTTGCTTCAGTGGCAGATCAAGGTCTCCATGTGGTACAGAACAGCAATTATCCCGTGAACATAACAAATATGCCAGAAAGCACGTAGGAAAAAAAGTATATGCAAAGTCAGAAGCTAGTCAAAACTCATCCCAGAAAGTCTTTTCTGAGCAAAAGTTCATGGGAGAGGGGAAGGGAGAATTAAAACAAGTCTGGCTGCACATCTTGAACTTGAAGAAATCCGAAGACATTTAAAGCAAACACAGTAATTTACTCATAGAGGCTGAGTTCTTGTTTGTACAATGACTGGATGGGGGAGGAAGAGAAAACTCCTGCTAAAGATTTCTTCTCCTGGGTCAACTGGGCCCAAAAGGATTTAAAGAAATTGGATGCCTGCTCTAAGGAAAGCCATTACTGCAAAAGCTCTACCAGCCTGTAGACTTAGGAGAGCTGTGACCCCGTTTACAGGTACTAGACCAGAACATTGGGCACGGACTCCTGCTACAAGAATTGCCCCTTTAGCAAGGCACAGGCTCTAAGCCCCTCACAGCCAACAAAACAGACACCAAAACCACGCCAAAAGCTTCCCAGAAGTCTCCATTTTCCAGTGGAGGAGGTGAACTAGATGAAGTCAAACCTAAGCATGTCTCCCATTCACTTTATATGAACCTGCTTACCTGCCTGCCTTCCTTCTACCTGAGCTGCAGCACCAGTTGAGGGCTTTGCACCTCCCAGAGTGTGTCTGTCAGTGAGGATGGGTGGATCACTGTGGCAGCCTTCTCCCTCTGCCCATCATCCTTTCCAAAACACAGGAAACAGCTGTCAGGTCAGTTCTGAAAGTTGGTTAATAATTACACAAACTAATTATTAGCCTTTCATCTTAAGAATTAGCATTTCAAAACTGTTTTATTAATCAGTCTTGTTACAGGTATGGACCATTGTAAGCTTTGGATTTTTATTTTTTTTTAAATGCTTTTAGAGTCTTTTTTTTCATTATTAAATCACCATTGAGGTTTCCAGAGGTGCTATTACAGAGCTTGTAATAGCTTGACACCCTCCACCCCTCTTTTAATTCCAATTCACTATCTAGGTGAATGACTATCTAAAATTATCAGCATACTCTCCAGATATCACTATCTAGAATCATCTGGCTCCTAATGCTTAGCAGATACAGTAATAATATACCTAATTTTTAACTTTCATGATAGGGTTCCCCTGGGACAGAGTGGAAGGAAGACTGATTTATTATTAATATTATAAATAATTAAAATTAATGAAATGCATGAAAAGTGGAAAGTGTGAACCAAAGGAAGAACTAGCACACAAGCCTTAATGTAAATTAGTGGCTCTGTGTCTGTACAGTACCAGTCTGTGCTCCTTTACATCCCTGCAAAGCATGCATAAAATCTTACTAGAACAAAGTGAGATAATTTCCCACTCATTTTCCACACATAGAAGTATCTACAGAAGGTGCAAGGCAGGGGAGAGAGTGGTCAGTCAATCGTGTTTTAATTTACAGCTATTTTTGTCTGAGCCCTGAATGGCCTGCCAATTATGAACAGTACCAGCTGGGCTGTCAGGAGAGCAGGCTAAGAAGGACACACAGAAAAATAAAACAATCATAATGTAAAAATGAAGAGCAGGAGAAAACTTTGGAGTGAGGAAAACCCGATGGGAAGCCCAGCTCTGGTTTTTCAATGCCTCACTACAGCCCTGTCTTCCACAACCCCCCAAATAAAACCATGAGAATGATCATCACCCTTATCTGGACATAAACCCATAAAACAACTAGGACTATATTTTTGACTTCTTGGGGCATAATCCAGACACCTACTAGTTATAAAAATTGGGGCTTTTCTGTGTTTAAATAAGCAGCAAGAATAAGAATTTCAAATGATGAGGAAGATGAGAATCTTTTAATGGGTCTTCCTTCCATTTTTCAAGTAATAAAAACTCACAGCTTTATTTTCTTCTTTTTTTCTTTTTTTGCTAAACACAATAAATTTACACGAGTTTTAAATGAAATTAAAAAGAAAAAAAGTTGACATTTTCAGCAAAATGGAAGCGCTATTGTTCCAAGAACCTCTTTGCCCAGACTATCTTGCAGGGACAACATAGAAAATAATTTTTCTAAACAAAACCTTATGAATGCTTATCAGCAGAGTTGTGTCTAAGCAGCTATTGAGGGAACAAGGAATAAACATGGGCATTAAAATACAATTTTATTCCACTGCTATTAGGATGTCAGTGCTGGACCACACTTGTGTATATATAGAAATGTTGCATTTGGCAAAGGAGCAGTTTTGGAAGCTGATCTGCTTTTCATGACTGCTCTTCTCTGTAAGAAAAAAATTAAGATATTTACCCCATGCTTTATTGTAATCTGCTTATTTGTGGATGCAGATCAGTTCAAAAAGGAGAAGTATATTTATGCTCATGCACTTCACTGTATATCAGCATCATGCTGACAAATTCTCCAGTATCCTCCCCTCCACTCCTTTCCACAGCCTTATAGGAGAGGCAAGGCAGACAAGGCAGTCTGAAAAGCCAGCAGGCCATAACTCCTCTCCTCCAGACAAGTGACAATTAATCACATTTGCCAGCAAGGCAGGTAGCTCTTGTCCTTTAATACTGAAGGAAACAGAGAGCTCCTTTCTCTGAGCACTGATTGTCCAGTTGATACTGGAGCTCTCAGGAGCAGCTACTGATGCTGAAAAACAAGGTAACCCAAACACTAAATATGCCACTTTTCTGCTGTTTTTTTCATCCTTATTTTTCAAGGGAGCAATGAAAGAACAACCAGCAGTTGGGGTACAATGTTTATCTCCATTTTTCCCCACAAGGCCATGAAGTTGCTCCTCCCCTGCCAGTGGTTCAAGGCCCTGGGGGTCATTCAGGCCCTGACCACAGCAGCCCTGCTCAAAGGGAGCCAGCCCCAGTCATGTCTGAAGGAAAAAGCCACAACACTATCAAATATGTCTCCTCTGTGGGAATAAGAAGAAAAGGATTATTGCTCTTTTTTTTGGTTTTGCTCTCAAGCAACTAACCTTTCTGTTTTAGTTTTCTCCATATAAGCGTAACTCATTGATTAATTCTGAAAATTACATAATGCTTTTGAAGTGCAAAGAGAGACCAAAGAGCATATCCAAAATCTGGGACAGCCATAGCTCATCTGTTTCTTATGCTTTCCTAGCATAGGTTTTATTTCCAAGTGAATCAGTCACATTTCAGTGAGTGTAAGAGATATTTTTGTAACCCTTCCAAAAACCCTTCTCCACTAAGATGAAATGATGTCCCCCTCGGAGGGGGAAGGGATGACAGATAAAACTTCAGGATGCCATACAAAAAAGTTAAGATTTTCAATGGAATCCCTCCTTCAGTCACTCAGCAGCATCCAAGCACTTAGAAACCCACCTTCTTGGAAAAAAAGACAGGAGTTTTATTTTAGTTGCTGAAGATTATTTAACCCAGAATTGCTAAATTTAAAAAAAAACCCAAACTTTTACATGGGAACTTGATCCCCAGGTTGAGGGAACCCTGTGACTCTGTTTACAGGGGTCCAAGGATGAGGGAAGAGATGAGGATCTGACTCCATGGTTCAGAAGACTTGATTTATTATTTTATGATATATATTATATTAAAACTAGACTAAAAGAATAGAAGAAAGGATTTCATCAGAAGGCTAGCTAAGAATAGACAAAGAAAGAATGAATAACAAAGGCTTGTGGCTCAGAGAGTCTGAGCCAGCTGACAGTGATTGGCCATTAATTAGAAACAACCACATGAGACCAATCACAGATGCACCTGTTGCATTCCACAGCAGCAGATAACCATTGTTTACATTTTGTTCCTGAGGCCCCTTTAGCGTCTCAGGAGGAAAAATCCCAAGGAAAGGATTTTTCATAAAAGATGGCTGTGACAGTCCCTTGTTGGCTTTACTAACTCAAGTGTAATCCCAGTGAAAGAAGAGAACTGCAGAAAGGCTGGGTGAAACGAGGAGTCCTGTTTGTTCTAGAGGTACCCTGATCTCACTTTCACACAGCCTCCAGCCTCCTGTGGACCCAAAAGCTGATGAAAGGAACACTTCAAGCTTGTAAGCCAGAAGTGTAGGCAGAAATGGGTGATGACTGGGGCATGTCAATAATGTCACACTGCTGGAAGGCTGCCCAGTACGTGGTGAACAGCTGCTCTCCCAATGACTAATCACACAGGAGGAGGGAGATCATAAAATTCTCCATTTTCAGAGAGGAGGGTACTGCTCCTCCTGATGTCACCTCTTGTAATGAGCTTTCTCTTTGTCCTTCCAGGTCTGTGTTGTAATAGCCCAGCCACAACATTTACAGCAACAACATCTCATGCACCTAAGTGTGAACAGCAAGTGTGATAGTGTTTTGCTTCAAAAAGTTGTTTGTCAACACTGCTGCACTCCAGATGTAGAAGGATCAGTGATCAGTGAATTAATTTCAGAAAGTCCTGAAAACAAAAGCAATTTATAAGAGCAGTTTACTGCTCTTATTATTCTTCCTATAGTTACTGAGAAAAATACAGTGATGTTGTTAATTTCTAACAAACCCAACTCAAAGTTCAGTGCTTTGTCTATTGAAATGATCACTTCAGTAAAGGAATCACAAAAGCCTAGAGCCAAAGAGACCCCAAGGTGGTAGAAACCAAGACACAACATACGTCAGTTTGGATGCACCTCACATGTGCAACCACAAATTCTGAGAGGAAATAAAAAAATTAAAAATTCAGCATAAAATGCAGGAAATTATTTTTATTTTATTTAGAAATCCCGAGTTAGTCCATCTAAATGCAATGCCATTTCCCAGATGGTTGAAGATGATAGCAGGCAGGATAACATCCATAAAGGAAGACAGAATACAGCTTTCATCATCTCAAGTGTTTGAAAGCCCAGCCCATGCCAGGACAAAATGTCTGGTGTTTGCCTCTAACCATGCCAGTCATCCTGTTTGTGAGGATTGCAGTGATAAACAATTCCCTGGAGTATACTGTAATTCTGCAGCACTGATGAGCCCAATATCAATGCCTGTGTTAAGGGCAAGTTCAAAGACTCTTCAGCGTTTGCTTGATAAGCTTCTCACAGAGGTCATTAACTAGGACAGCTCGAGTACTGTACTCTTCATGCAAATTTTCTGCATTTCTTTCTTGGTTTTGCTTTTTGTTTTAAATATTTTTATCATCAAGATCCCATTTCAGGGAACCTTCCCCTGCTGCCTAGGATAACCTAAAGGGAACCTACATATGTAGAACCTACATACATACATAGGATAACCTACACATGTAGCTGAACACATACTATAGCTTGTGAGTCTAAAGCATGGTTTTGGTTAAAAACTCCTACCACACATGAGACCTGGAAAGGTTTTAACTGGGTGAAGCATAAAGCTCTTACAGGACTGAAGACAAGACATGAATGAGTGGAAAACATTTGCAAGGCTTAGATCCAGCAAGGAAGTTATTACAGGAGATGCTTAGGGTAGCTCCTGGTGATTCCCATCTCTAGTACTTGCGCATTAGAGGTAAACAAAGCCAACCATTTGAGAACCTTGGTGCTACCTCATCCTCCAGAGCTAACTGCTGCTGCTTAAACCTCTAAAATCACAGGTGGTGGGGTGGTGTCCTCCTGGCCCTGCTCATGGCAGACCATGGGGGTGACCAGGCTCAGCCCCATGGATGCAGGGCAGCACAAAGCATCCATCAGGACAGCTCTACCTGTCACAGTCAGCTTGGGACAGCCCCTCCTCAGCCAGCTCCTTCCAGCAAGCCATCTACAGAGTCTGAAACAGCTCCAGAAGAGCTCCTCACTGACACAGGAATGCTGTCCTACCACACCAGCAGTTTTCACTCAATGGAACAAGACTGAAGTAGCTGCTGCTGCCAATGGACCATTCCCAAAAAGCTGCTCCAGTAAAAAGTTTCAACTGCATCCATGCAAGGTGTCTGCTGGTCAGACATCACCAATCCCCCTAGCCTAGAGCAGGACAGGCCTGCCTCAGTCTGTCATAGCTCCACAGCTCTGAATAAATGGCAGCTTTGTAGGGGATGAAATGCTGTCTAACCCAGGCCCAGAGGCTCCAGCAAAGATCTTTAAGCAGCTCTAAGACCCAGAAGCAACCAGAGTTGCCTGAGGCCATCACAGGCATCAGACACAGATTATTCATCATGAGAAGTCTCAGAGAGTCCCTGTCTGTCTCTGAAGGGTTGCTGCTGGCTGTTCCCCAGCCTGTGGAGCAGAGACAGGAGCAGGATCCAGAGGTGCCATGACTCAGAACCACCAGGAGAAAGAGCTACCTGAGAGGCTGCTCTAAACAGGAAACACAAAAGCTAGACCCTGAAAGATTGATTTCATAGCCAGCTTTTCAGTTTTATAGCAGAAATTCATTCAAGCAGGGGGACAAGTCAGCTGACCAAGCCAGGAGGATGGCATTAAAGAGAGAAGAAGAAACTCAGCTGGGTGAGCATCACTCTCCTCCACAGCAGTGGAGGGGCAAGAGGGGTGGTGGCAGAGGGAGTACCCAAGAAGGCTCTGAAGGGCCTCATCAGCACCCATGCACTGCCAAAGAAATTTCAGCTTTAGGAGTTCTGCCAGGACACACACAGAGCTCTGGCCCCAGAGGAAAGACCAAGTATAAATCTCGCTTTTCTTTTGTCCATCAACAGCTTCGTTTAGACTGTGCACTCCCTCCCCAAGTCTAACTGCTGAACAACCAGCCAGAGCAAATGGATCAGGCCTCACACACACATGCTTTTCATCTCAGATCCCACTTGGGCAATGCCATTAAGATCATCAAGATCTTGATATGAAACTTTACCCTCCTAGCACTTGTATTTGTAGCCAGGGTGATATGTAGGGAGAAGAAATATACATTGTACAGATATGTACATGTGGGGGATGAAATTATTTACTGTGAGGCTGGTGTTGTTTTGCTGTTTGTTTTTAATTTCAACTGATTTTTGCCGTGCCAACTCCATTCAACAAAACTTGCTTGAGTGTATAAATGATGGATAAAAAGCTATTTCAAACAACCTACTCTGGGCAGTCTGTTTAGCTTAGCTGATTGTTAAGTACTCTGGAAGTTTAGGTTTATGTAGATAGTCAATATAAAATATAGTGATGTCAGCCTTGCTCATTTATTCAAATATCCCCAGTCCTGTGAGCCTTAGATGTTCCCTTACAGGAAAAAGCATGAAAACAAAGGGGGAAAAGGAGAGGAAGGGAAAACCATCCTGATACACACTTCTCTCTAGGCTTCCCAACAGATGCTCCTCAGAGAGGAGCTGGCCAAGCCTGAATACTGGAACAGGCAAATATTTATATATATGACTTTATTTATAATTAGGATTACAGAATATTCTGACTGGAAGGGACCCAAAAAGATCATCAAACCCAACTCTGAAGTGAATGGCCCACACCAGGGATGAAACCCATTATTAGCACCAGGCTCTGACCAGATCAGCTATAGAACCTTAGCAGACATCAGAAAATATGGATCCAAAGGAACAACACAACCACCCTGAAAAGCAGCATTTTGACCACCCTAAAAGCTGTGGAATATTTTTAAATTCACAAAATTTTCCACTGTGTGCATATTTTGAGGTTTCAAAATGTAATACAACGTTTCCCATTTCTAAAGCAATATAAAAAATGAAAGCTTAAGAATTTGGAAAAAAATACATTGCCAAAATTGAAGCACAGCAAATCAGCTTCCCTGGATTTTACTGGTGAGTGGATGAAAAGGATTGAGAGGGGACATGCTGTTGATTTTTATTTTTCTCCCCTGCCCTTTCAGCGAATGCTGTGAAAGAAACATTCTTTTTTTTTTGAAATCTCCACAACTCTTACACAATAGGGAAGAAAAAGAGCACAACCAAATCAATCACCCTCCAGCTGATACCACTGCAGAATGAAATCCATTCAGAGATCTCCTGGAAGCTGAACAACCCTTCTGAGCTGCAGCAAATCAAGTGTAGTGATAAAGGGGCTGCCCTCTCTTCCTCCTCCCTCCATGACAAACAGAGGCACAGGTTATCAGCTCCAGCATAGTCAGAAGCATAGTCAGAGCAGCTGGAATTAAGCAAGTCAGGTTTTATTATCAGTCTACCTTGCCAAGGAAGTCACTTCATACAACTGCCTGCACAGGTGCTTCTATCCATTTGTCTAGCTTGCAAAATCACTTCCAGTTTTCCAGGGCAGTTTCAATGAGGGTTTGACACAACCTCATTGTGCAGTTATAAAAATCCTGTCTGATCAAGCTCTGCACATGTATGGATGGTAGGGCAGAGGAAAGATAATGCTCCTCCCTTTCCTGCAGAGGGAAATTTTGAAAGATGCCTTCTGCACTGTATCAGCACTGTTTTTTAATATAAAATACCAACTTTAGAATATATAAGTAACTGGAGTGACACAGTAATTTAAGAAATCTGCAATGAAAACATGTATACCTGATGAAATTAGAGAAGGGTCCAACAAGAAAATACCTACTTGGATTTTATGCCTCCAACTGTCTCTACATGTGTTTTTATCAGGGATTTGGCTTAGGACAATCACAATCTCTGCTGTACATATAGGATATCAGAGGGAATGATTGTGGAATATACATCAAAATGATGACAGCAGTCACATCTCTGGCAGGTGTCACTTTTCATTTGCCAACACGTTTCCCTAAACCTGCCCAAATTTTTATTACGAGTCAAGATTTTGGTGTGTAAAATGAAAACCATGTCTTCTATTAGGTGTTTAGCCTCTAAGTTAATAGTGTTTTACTGGGTCTCTGAATATATTGTAAGTAGAAAAAAACAAGCAGAAGTACGTGCTTCTAAAATTTTAGTTTGCAGTTCAATAAAAGAATCACATTTCTCAACTAAATTGTGAATATTGGACTACAAATTATTACAGAAAGTCATATTTCTTTTTATTCTCTCTGCAGGTTACTAGGTGAAGAACTGTATTTGATTTTTGTTTTCCAACAATAATTGTACTTTGTCTGTTGAAAAAAACCCCAAGCTCTTTTAGCTAAACACGAGGTTATCTAACCATCCTTTATTTGGGGCAATCAGCCATCACAAAACAATTCCTGGGAGTAAACACCATAGTTAGAGACATGCAAACAAATACTAGCATTATAAATGATAGCAGCACACATGAAAGAGAAAAAAAAAAATCAAAGACATTACTACATGAAGCAAATCTGTATTATGCCTCCCACTGAGCTGTAGTATTTTCCCTGTACTCTGCTTTGGGGGGTTGGTGTTTGTTTCTATGTTTTTCTTGTTTGGGTTTGTTTTTTTGGGTTTGTTTTTAAGCAAAACCATGTGTATCAACAAGGTACATCAGGTAAAAACATTATTTTATTTTAAGTTTTGGAAATGATATGGAGTTTTGCTTCTACCTCTCTTCCAACATGTCACTGTAATAAGTCTCTCAACACAGATACCAAGAAGATATAAGGGAATTTAATATAAAAAAATCCCCACACAACAAAACCAATGCTAGACACACATTTTAAAATTTTGTCAAGTGGTTTAAATTCTAGAAAACAACCAACCAGTGCCTGCCACATAAAATCAAGTATAACTTTCCTATTAATTTGTGACAAGGTTGCCTTTATGTGAACAGTCAGTTAAAGCCTTAGGCTGTGGGAATGGCATTAATCTGCTACAGGCAACGAAGCAATGCTGATCTGCACCAGTATTTGATTTGGCCAAATATCTGAAAAAGACAATTACTACCTCAAAACAAGAGGTCTCTTTGCTGAAAGGAAGGGATCCTGTTGAAAAGTTACTAGCTGGGCAGCATGTCATTTCTAAGTTTTATGCATGAATCAGCCTCAGGGAAGGTTCACAAATATACCCTTAATTAAATGCTTTTCCATTATTCCACCAGCCTAGAAAACATAAAGAGAGGAATTAATTACATAGGGACAGCCCTGGAATCCATTAGTTGTTAGGGATGTCCTGTGTATCAAAGACTAGATACAATATGTAAAATAGGATTAATATCATTAAAGCTCAGAGTCATTTCAGCTACTGGTAAAAGTTTAGCAAAATAATAAAAGAGCACACTCCCTGAGCAATGTAAATTGATTTGCTTTCTGAAAGACTGGTGTGAGCATACATGTAATCAATCAGCTCAGTTGCTAGAGCTGCACTGCCAGAAGAGTAGGGGCAGATTTACTGCAGGAAGGTACTGACAAGGAGCTGTGACAATGACACAAAGATGCTCCAGGAGCTCCTTTCCCCACGTATGGCCTCCGTCAATTAAAACCACAATTAACCAAAAACATCAATAACCAAGTAGCACTCCTGAAAATTCAGCAGCAAAGTGGAACACAAAGTGGATGCAGTAAAACAGAATCCCTCTGCAGCCAGGCATAGCGGCCCCATAAAAGCTACAGAATACCAGGGACTGCACTGCTGTAATTCACCTGTCCCTCCTTTTCTCTTTACACTGTCTTTATGTATTGGTGTAAGCTATATATCCATCATATATGGGAGAAATGTGGGTTTCTGGGCATGGGATAATCTATTTTATTGTATGCTCTTATGTTCTCCAGTTTCTTCTTCCCACATCTGTTTTTCTTGGCTCTGTGTGTACAACAGATGCATATTTGGGGACACCAATTTAAAACAAAGGAGAAGTATTCCTTACTTTTCTCATAAATCACTCTTCAGATGCTATACAACTCCAAAAATTCAGATAATTAGGCCACAATATCAGGGTTTTGTTCAGCATTATTTCCCTAGTGGTTATTCCCCCCTCTACCTAGAAAACCAACTAGATAAGTGCACTTAGAAATCCAATTGTTTATATCTATTTCTGCCCCATGAATTAGTGTCCAGCCTTTTATGCAGCTCATTTCATGCCCTATTCATTACCACTTTCTGGACTGGAGAGAATCTGAACAAACAATAGGAATTACAGTCTTAAAACAAAAGGAATGGAAATACTTTGTGGTCCATAGAGAGGATGGCAGGATCCACGTTCCTTCCTTGAAGAAGGATAAAGATATTGACCTCAGAGCAATTTCAGCCAGCATGATGCTGTTGCTTCTCAAAAGGCACTTCTCAAGCACAGAGAGTGAACATGACAGGAGCACATCACCATCAACACAGAAGAGCTGACAGAGCATCAGCTCCTCTGAATCCCAAGCCTGTGTATTCCTCATTTGCTAAACCCTAAAGTCTTCATTCAAGCCACGTTACTGCTCAGCTTAAAAGGAGTTACCATCAAGGAGATGCACAGCAAGGTTTTAATGACAAAGTAGAATATGCAAACACTACATCTGCCATATCATTAATAATTCTGTAATAGAAACAAAATTATATATAGTTAACATTTCCGTGCTTAACCATTTCATCTTTGTACAACAAAGTGAAGATACTGTGAAAATGCTACACGAAGTTTCTTCTGTTCATTAGATGTCCATGAGACAATTAAGAATGTACAAAGAATGTGAAATTAAAACCAGTAAACCCTGTGCCAAATGTTATGGATTCCATTAGTTTAACGCCCTTCCCAAAATCTCTCATAAAAATCACAATGCAGCTTCACATCCAATTCATTAATTACCCCTCTTTTGTTAAACACCAGGCAGCCTGCAGGCCTTCTCTTTCTTTGTTTGTTCTTAATGCAGAGACTGATAGGGCATCTGAGGTGGTTTAATAACAGCCCTGTGCACAATCTAATTTTCCCAGTCTTTAGAGTTTGACTGTTTATTTTTTTGAAGGGACGAATGGCGTTCTTTGAGTTTATGTGCAATAAAACACAGCCACTGCCCATGAGACAAGTACAGCCAAATGTGTGGTTTTAAAAGACAGTACTGACCAGACTATTTTCTACATGAAGTGACTCCTGCACATGGTAGGAGCCCACAGCAGCAGCACTGCAGCAGTACAGCATGGCTGCACATGCCTGACATGCAGATTTTCAAACTGGGTGCATCCTTTAGAAAGCCATGAACAAGGCTTCAGGTTTCATCAGGTGAAACCTCACAATCTGTCTGAAGAAGAAAATTTTAGGCAGCCCCACGTGCGTGTGCTCAGCCCAGTGCTTTTCTGATCCTGCTGTCACTTAGAGGAGAGTGTGCTTTACCACAGACCTGCAAGAGGTACCATGGGTGGTCTCTAACTTCCCAAGATGCTGAAAGCTGCTTGCAAGCAGGTCTGCTGGCTCAATTCAAAAAAACAAACAAACTAACAAGGTCCTAGCAGTCCATATCTTCTGGTACCATCAAGACAGACCTATAGAAGTTCTTAAATAATGCCAAACACCATTGGCCTTTGCACTGCACAGATCTTCAAAAGCAACCACAAAAGCAACCCAATCACACTAAAACAAAAAACACAGAAAACCGAAACAACCAAAACAAACAAAAGCAAGAGAGAGAGAGAGAAAAGAGAAGCCAACCCTAAAACTTTTTTGGCAAGGGCACCACAGATAGGCTGGAAAGGAGAAAAGGGGAGCGATTTCTGCTCTGCCATTTGCCTAACCCTCATTCCCTCCTGCCAGCTGATGGCTTTGCCTCTCAGCATGCACTCTACCAACATTTTGCAGCTGCTCAAAGAGAAACTTCCCCCCTCAAACAGTGCACAGCACCAGTAGCTGGGGAGAGCAGCACTGGCAGGCTGAGCTGAAATGCTGAGGCATCTCTCATCACAACTGCACAGAGCCAGGTCCCAGGGCTGTTCATCTAGCACAAATCAACAGGAGCTTTGCCCAATTAAGTAACAAAGTTTGGCTCATTCCAGCAAAGGATTACACCACAACAGCAGAAGCCCTTCAGTAACCAAGACTGAGATCAACACTCCTCTTTCCTTCACTGGTTAACTCCCTGCCTTTATCTTATTCTCTACTAGTCCTGAACAAGAGGATTTCAAGACAAACTGTGAAGTGATGCTGAGAAAAGCAGGGATGCAGTCCAAAGCAACATGGGGAATTTGGTCTTCAGCTCTCTCAGTTTTACTACCCAGCCCACTTGCACCACAGAGATCCCTGTTCTCCTCCTCTCCCTAAATAATTAGAAAACAACAACATTTATGTCCCCACTGAAGCCTAACCCCAGCATCCTCAATATTTTGGTATACTCCAAACCCCTGTGTAACCTCCCACTTACATGCAGCTTGGATCAGTTTGTGTTTCCCCTCCTGAGATCTTGCTCTTTCCCTCCAAGGGGGCTCTCACCAAGGTTGGCTGACCTGCTGAAGCCTGATGTGTCTGCTCTTCGCTAAAATCCAGTCTCTGGCTCTTTGCAAGATACAGAAACTTAGTAAAGGGAGGAGGAAAAAATTCTTATCCAAGAAATGAAAATATTAACAGAAAATAAAAAAAATCAATGTATCTTATTAAGTGGTTGAAGTATTCAGACAGCATCCCAAGCTGCAGAGAACATCATGAGAAAGTATCCTGGTCAGGAAAGCACATCCTGCAGAAAGAAGTGCTATGCCATATTTTCTCTAATCCCAAATTACCCTCTTGGATCTTTGATTACTGGAAAGATTAATTTCTCTAAAGAATCTGAAGACCTGATCTTACATGACAAGATACAAAGGCACAGCAAAATTAGAACAGGTTCAGTGAGAAAGCCAGTAGTTCTCACCAAAATAAATTTTTTTTGTTGAGTGTCTACCACTAGTCACTGAGAAGATGAGATCTACAAACTTTTATGATCAACTTTATTTTGCAGCAAAATTTGTATAAAACCAGCTTCCAATACCAGCTTTGCAATAATGCCTGACTGCAGGATTTTCAAGCTCTGTTCTGACAGTGTTCACAGGGGTCTCAGGATGAAGGAAGAGATGAGGATCTGACTCCATGTTTCAGAAGGCTTGATTTATTATTTTATGATATATATTATATTAAAACTAGACTAAAATAGAAGAAAGGATTTCTTCAGAAGGCTAGACAAGGATAGAATAAGAAGGAATGATAACAAAGGTTTGTGGCTTGGACTCTCTGTCTGAGCTAGCTGGGCTGTGATTGACCATTAATTAGAAACAACCAACATGGGCCAATCACAGATCCACCTGTTGCCTTCCACAGCAGCAGATAATCAATGTTTACATTTTGCTCCTGAGGCCTCTCAGCTTCTCAGGAGGAAAAATCCTAAGGAAAGGATTTTTCATAAAAGATGTCTGTGACACTCCATTATCAAGAGAAAATTCTTACTGTCCCTTCTCCCCTTAAATGAGAAGGCTGAATAATCAGATACACATTTAAATCTATTTTCTATTTACACTGATTTTCAGAAATGACTGCCATGATGATTTACACATACACACCGCCTGTGGTCCCACTGAAACCAGAGAGATCAGGCTCAGAGTAGAGAATCAAGCATGTGCATAAATCTTTGCAGGACCTCAGCCAAAGAGGCTTTTTTATTGGGAAACAATAAAGGGATGCAGGCTTGTGGCAGCTCTGTGAGCCAAACCCCGTGCTCAGAAACACACAGATTTCTCTTTGGGGCTGTGGGGCTCCAACACCCATCCATGGGAAGTGAGGCAGAGGCAGGCATGAGCCCAGTGCCCCTCCACCTGCAGAGAGGAGAGTTACAGCCCACCAAGAAACTCCTCACTCTGAGGACACAGAGGCACTCTGCTGTGATTTTGGCTGAACACTCCAGGAAAACAAAATCCTCTGTGGTCCCCTTTGTATTCCACAGCTCTCATTGCCATGGGGGTCACATAACAGGGATGTACCCAGGTAGGCTGGAGAAGCACGTGCAGCTTTCTACAAAGGATAATGGATGGCCTACATTATTCATAACATCACTGATTTCAATTGCATTATGCTTTACTTTCCAGATTTTCAAACAAGGACATCCTAATAGGACTGTACAGGTATATTTCTTCTAAAATTCATGCTCTACACTGGAATTAGATGTCTTCCACCAAAATTGTTATTAAAATTAGCAATACATGTCCTTATATTGGGGCCTAAAATGTCATGGCTAAAATGCTGTCTACAACATTTATATCTTCTACTTCTCTGAGAGAAACACAGAGAATAATGCAAAAATTTAAATTAATGACAAGGACAAAAATATTTCTCAGGAAAACAAGAAGCAATAGAGATCTAAAAGCTCTTGTACTGTAATGTTTGATGGTTGCTACATGAAATAAAATAAATAAAAATATGCTTCTGAATTACTCCAAACCATCTGTGAAGCAGTAAAATGGAAGGGAAAAAGCCCAAGTCAAACCAACAACAGAATTGCCAGGGCAATGGAGAATGGCTTGGAGAGGATATGAATTTAATTCTCTACCTTCAAATTCATAACCATGTTTTTCTTCCTCAGAGATATTTTTCATGTGCAGTGCCTCCACACCATTTCCTTTGGAAAAAGAAAACCTTGCATTTAACACATTTGAATTTGTCACTGTCTACACTGGGACATGGCTAATTCAGTAAATCTGTTCTAGAGGCTATCATTGGTAATCCACAGAGAAGAAAACACTGATTTTCATCTTGAACCAGAACCTGACACGACCTTTTGTCCCTTCTATTGGAAGAAACCCCACCACAACACTCCCCAAACCCCAAATCAAACTGCAGACTCTCATACAGAGAGAAAGCAGAGCTAGATTCTTCATTCTGGACTCCAAAAAAAACCTCTTCTCTTCCCAGTATTAAGGTGAAATTTCCCTTGAAAAACAGAGCAGAAGGGAGTGTTCTTACTAGGTATAATCACTTGTTTTGCACTTTATTTCAAGAACTGCTGTTTTAAGACAATCAAATTGTTTTTTTTCTTCTTTTCTTTCCTAACATTCACAAGACAATATTAGATGCTGATTAAAATCAGTTCAATCCACTGGAAAGCGCCCATCAATATCAGCATCACAAAAAAATGCCCTGTTTTGCAGTGCTGGAGAAGAAAAAGAGGCTCCTTTAAAATCCAAGCAAAAGAAAAAAAAAGTGCAAAAATAGGTATTCATGAAATGTTATTGTCCAAGATAGAATAGTAGAGGCTGAGGAGAACAAACAATATAAATAGAGAACATATTTTTCCTTGCCTGCTTCACAATAGCTAAGATTCTGTAAAAAAAGAATAGGTAGAAAGATAAGACATGCATGCCTGATACTGAAGAAAAGACTCTTTGTACCCAGCATGCTGGATAAATTGTTCTAGAACAGTTCAGCCATGTCAAGAAATGACCCTTTTCATGCTGCCAAGGTCAATTAGACCCGTAGCCAGTGTTAGTCAAAAAGGTCATCACTGCTCACATATTTAAAATAAATTCACCTGTTTTCTCCTAGAACATCACAAACTCAGCAGAGATCAGACAGGTAGGAGATTTTAGGTGTGATATACTGTGGTTGGCATGTGTTTTATTGATGGATCAAGAGCTGCAGGCAATATTTGGCCCAGCCCTAAGACTATCACAAAGCCTGTATGCTGCTGCAGCCCCCAGTTACAGGTAGAAGCAGGAAGGTGACAGGCATACCAACAAAAGGAGAGGCCTGACCCCTAAACTCCTGATTCTTGGTTAAAATTTCACTTCACTCCTGGTGTTCAAGACAACATTTGTTTTAATCTTAACCTGATGTCTGGAAGACCCCCTAAACAAGGAAAAATTCATACAAGCCTATTCCCATGGAAATTCATTATACAGGAGCATCTTAAGAAGTAGTTTACTTGAACAGGAAAAACAACAACAATGCATTAAGATGTAAATTAAATGCATGATTGTAGTTAGTCTTCCACTCAAGCAATTCCCATTGTTATTTTGACTTACTGATCAACAGAGAAATGCTGGAAAGCAGAAACCTTTTAACATCTGCTAATCAATTATATTATTTCTCTAATTCCATAGTTTTGTTTAAATATACTGATTTCAGGGAAAATTTACAGCTAAAATTATCTGATGCTTGCACTGAAATGGAGATGGGCAAAAATTAAATAAATAGTTTTACAGTCCTCACCTTTGTGCATAAAGAGTTAATAAATAAACAAATAAATAGGAACAGTTGAAACATCCAGTGGGAGTTCCTGCACAGATTTTCCTTCTTTCCAAATTTATAAGCTGCTCTTTTGAGAGAGTTGCTTGCAGAGTACATAGAGAAGGCTCAGCAGGAATGCCTCTCACACAACATGAAAGAAATAACATTCAGCCATACCAAGATCCCCAATGTTATCTCACAACAGCTCTGGCAAAGAGTCCCAATTCCTACAGAATTGTTGCCTGCAGACAGTGAGGTTTCTGTTCCTGAGGCTGCCTTGTTTTTCTAAGGGAGACCTAGGTGTAATTATGCCCACACTAATCAGGCAGGATCCCTGTCCAGAGCAGAGGAAAAGCCAGGGCAGGCAGTGGAATTATATAATTTTAAACAAGCTGTAGCTTTGTCCCATGATGTCTAGTCAACAGATATGCACCATTTCTAATTGGCTGTCTGCTCTCATCTGTCCACAGCTGAAAGATAAACGTGTACAACAAACTCCTCTGGAGTTGAAGGCCAGAAGACACTAAAGGTCAATTCATTTTCATGTGGTTTTTATCCCAGTGTTTTCAGAACCTGAATACTGAGTAGATTTCTCCTGAACCCTTTTAAGAAACTTCCTGTAGAAGCTTCCTCCCCCAATGAACTCATTGAAAAACTCTTCCCACTTAAAAAGAAAAAAAAATAAATAAAGCACCTTGGAAATCACAGATCTCTTTTGTGTTCCACAGTCTGCCAGCAGTTAATGACATGGCAATGGCTTAGGTGAGAGGGTAACAGCATAGCCAGTACTCAATAGAGAAACAAAGAGAATGGAGAGGGAGGGGAAAGAGCCTATTCTTCAGTGAAAAAAAATGATGACAGAAATCAAAGTGAAACCAAATCAAAATGTGATGGGAACCTGCAGTATTTGCCAAAAATTGAAGAACCCAGGTACTCCTGTACTGAAGCCAGGCTTTCTGATTTCTGAGATTTTCTATTAACTGCACCTACCAATGATTACTCATTGAGAAAATTTTGTATTCATACTGGAACTAAAGTGATTGTACTGAGCACTTACTGTCCTGCCTCAAGAGTGCTCTGGTGGAGTTGAAGGCTTGAACAAGCAGTGCTGAGACTCACTCTGCCTTTCCCAGACACAGGCTGGAAGCACCTTCCTGTGTTGCTGGAGCACAAGGATGCTGAACATCCCGCACTCGTTCCTCTGCTGCATGCACACAGCTCCTGTTTACTTTGAATGATGACTTCTGGCTTAAAGCTTGAGAGCCAGCCCAGGCCTCTTTCTGCTCCCAAGCCAGGACACCCAGTTCTCTGCATCACCATTTCAGAGGCCCTGTCATTGCCACCCTTCCCACCTCCTCTCCTCCCAACATCTGTGGTCACACAGCAGCAAGCAACCCTCACAGAGCAGGCACTAAGGCAGGAAAAGCAAAAGAGGTCTTCTTTAGCCTATAAATATCGGGAGGAACTGAGAGGAGGCTGAGGAGCACAGCCTGGCTGTGTCCAGCTGTATTGGCAGGGGAGTGATGGAGGAGATGGAGCCATAGGATGAGACACTACAGCTGAAAGCTGAAACTAGAGCTTTATATACCCAGTCTTAATATCAGATTGGATATAAAGAACAATTTGTTGTCCAAGAGAGCAGGCAGGCTGTGTAGGCTCTGTTGCTAGAGGCTTTCAAGAGCTGCCTGGACAAGGGTTTGAGTAGCATGGTCCAGTGTCACAAGTGACCCTGCTTTGAGCTGGAGCTTGGCTGACAGACCTCTCGATATCCATCCCAACCCTAAACGCCTGTATGGCCCTTTTGAAAGAAGTAAATTCAAGGCTTTGGTTTACATAAAGAGCTGCCTTCTCTCTGGTGCATCAGAGATGGCATTTCAGGACAAAGCAGGTATTTTCTTCTTCCAAGTGCTCCCAACTCCTTTGTGCTCTGTAAAGGTGCTCTGTGTGGGAGCAGATGAGGAGCTTTGGGAAGACCAGGTCATGGCATTTTGGAACATGGGCAAGCTCTGGCTGCTGTCACATGCACGGTGACCTGGTTGTAGCTCAATGCCAGACCTTCATGGCATTGTCAGGCAGTCATGCCATTTGTTGCTGACAAAACAGAACCTAGACCAGTCACAGGCAAAAGCCTTGCAGCCTTAATTGCTTAATGGCAAGATTCTCAGCAAATGCTTATCTCAAAACCCAATAAAAATGCATTTTTAAGGCACCTCTGATATACAATATTTTAAAATGGCCTCCACATGAAAAGTACTTGCAGTTGCCTACACACCCCTATCAATTAAAATGTAAACAGACATAAAGCTATTTAAGGGGAAAATGCAACGTATTTTTGAACAGCTCATAATTTAAGATCAAAAAGCTGAGAGTGACTGTAGGGCTTACAGCATTTACTGGTATGAATTTAAGTAACTGTTAACAAGGTTGGTTGTCTCAATTCAGCAAGTCTCACACTATTTCTCACCTACCTCATCAATCCCACCACTGCACCTAATCTCCTTGCCATGACTCTCCCCAGAATCACAGCATGGTTTGGGTTGGAAGGGCACCTTGAAGATCATCTAGTTCCAACCCCTCTGTTGCAAACAGGAATGCCTTCAAATAGACCAAGTTGCTCAGAAAAACCCAGAAACGAAAAACCCAGAGACTCCAAAAGGCAAAGTGGTTTCAGTGTCACATCAAGGCCAAAGCAAAACCAAAGCAGTGTCAAGGGAGATTTGAATTAGTTCTCTGTCCTCTTCATTTATTTGGTGTGTGAACACAGATCCTCATGTTCCTGAGATGGACTCTCAACACAAACATGTTCTTTGGTAAACCTCAAAATAAGTGAAGAGGCTTTCCACAACTCAGGCCAGAAAAACATAATTTTTTACAGATAAGAATTTGAAATCTCTCTTTAGAATCAGTCTTCTTTTAAAGCCACAAATCAATGTCATTAGCAGACACTGCAACTATTCCTATTTGTGACTCTTAATTTTTATATATATATTTTGTCTCCTTGAGACTGTTCAGGTTTGGTGACCACAATATAGGGAAAAAAAAAAAGACAATTAATTATTAGAGAGTGTCCAAAGGAGGGACATGAGGATGGTGAAGGGTCAGGAGGGGAAGCCATATGAGGAGCAGCAGAGGCCACTTGGTCTGCTCAGGCTGGAGAAGCCTGGGGGGAAACCTCATTTCAGTCTTCAACATGAGAGGAAGAGGAGGGGCAGTCACTGATTCCTTCTCTCTGTGACCAGTGATAGAAGGGAATAGCCCAAAGCTGTGTCTGGGCAAGTTCAGGTTGGATATCGGGAAAATATTTTTTTCCCCAGAGGGTGGTTGTTATCATCATATTGCAAAGCTCTCATACCTTTTTGGTGATTTCTCATGAGCATCTCCTCACAGCACAGCCAACAAACTCCATCTCTCTCCTCAACTATCCAACCCACCCTTTTGTAGCACTCCTCTTCTTATTGGACACAGCTGTGGCCTGTTAAGGGCAGGCCTGTTCCTAATCTTTGGGGATTAGCACAGCTGCAGGTCCTCAGGGGTGAGATTGCCTTCTGCACTATTCTCTCACATTCTATCCTCCCTCCACAGGTGGTTGGGCACTGGAACAGGCCCCCCAGAGAAGCAGTCACCAAGCCTGAACAAGTTTAAGAACATTTGGACAATGCTCTCAGGAACAGGGTGGGATTCCTGGGGATGGCCCTGTGCAGGGCCCAGAGTTGGACTCAATGATCCTGATGGGTCCCTTCCAACTCAGCATATTCTGTGCTAATACAAAGACAATGTACTCTGAAAGGGTAAGGAGGAAGCTATCCCTTACTGGCGTATATCTTATTGCAGGGGTTCCATCCTGTTGTCTCCTATCACAAAAGTTCCATACCTTCTTGCTGTTTCTCAGGGCATCTCTTCAGAGCACTGACTCTTTCTTCTTCACAAAGCAGCCACTGACTCCAGTTCCCTTCTCACCCAGCCACCCCACTCTTTTATAGCACTCTTCTTCTCACTGGTTACAGCTGTGGCCTGGTAAAGTCAGGCCTGTTCCTAATCTTTGATAATTGGCCCAGCTGCAACTCCTTCAGGGTGAGATTACTTTCTACACTATCTTTATTTTCTTATAGTCTATCCCCCTACACCTTACAAGCACAAAACATGATTGCCAGGTATTTTTCGGGGAGGCTGTGGGGCTCTGTGCCAGCTCCATAAAACTCCATCACACAAACCCCAAGCATGCACCTGGGGATCCCACAGAGCAGCACAACCATGTAACAGAGCTGGGTATAACATGTAAGGGAGCCTAATACCTTTGAGGCTGAGAAAATTACCACTCATTATGCTAAGTAATGCCTTATATCAGCATGTAAATAACTTTTCTTTGTAAGCAATCACCAAAGCATTCTCAACAGAAAATTAATATATCTGATTTGTTTATGTATTCACCTAATTTAGGGCAGAAAGATTTTTAAACTGAAACTAGATATGGAAGTGTGTCACCAAAATTCTTCTGAGCCATATGTACAGATCCATTTATATTTATACTTATACAGACACACACACACAATTGCATGTTATGTCTCTGTGATAGGCTGAATCAGATAAGATGTTAAATATACAATCCTGTGCTGTATATTTTAAGAGATTTCACACATCTTCCTATTTCTGACAGCCATAGTTTTGGTGGGAAATTAAAAGTTAATTTTGGGTTTTTTATCCTTTTGTCTTTTTCCTTATCAGGAGTGCCTCCAAGGCATGCTAAAGTATTCTGAGAGTGACCTTCATTTTACTCATATCATCCTGACACAAGTGATTTAGCCTCCATACTTGTAGCAGTAAACACAGGAAGCACCCACTGACTGACAAATATTTCATCAGAATTCAGCCACGTGTCTCTTCCTGGGCATGGGGGGAGGGTGTGTGAGATGGTGACCTCACTTAGTGAGGCACCATCATTTAAGTTCACCACCAGGATATGGGTGCTGCCACCACCTTCTGCACTCTCAGCCTGGCTCTTCTTGTCCTCCTTTCATGGTTGCCCTGTTCTGTGGCCCATTCCATGTGCAGCTGCCATGCACTGATGCTGCTGTGATTTCCCAGATGGACACAGATCCTTTAATCAAATCTGACTCGGACAAGGATTTTCCCATTTTCAAACCTACTCCCAGATCAAGCAGGCAAGGAAATTTTGAATGCTTAAACATATAGAAACTAGACAAATAACGTAGGGAAGAGCACAGCCATGCATCCAGCTCTGCTGGGGATTGGTTTTTCCAGGACAGTAGTGGCACCCTCTGCTCACAATTGCCAAAATCTCTGGGCCATTAAATCCACTGGGGAAATCTGTGCTACTTTCATATAGAAGTCCTTTGTTGGACTGGGGACTGGAGGGCAGTTGGAACAGCTTTCAATGCATTAATTACTTGTGACTTGCAATTGTGATGGAGTGGTGGTAGCTTAATAGATACAGTACAAATGTGAAAAGCAACAGAGATGGAAAAAAATGATGGAGATAAGGGCTTTAGTTATTGACTGGAAAAAACCACTTAGAGAAATGGAAACAAAAATCTGGCATGTAGCAATAAACTGAGTCAGGCTCTTGAAGACACAGGACAATTCTTTCTGAAAGAATTTAATACTTGAAGCATCAGAGAATATGTTCTGGGTTTTACAAAACAGATGTCACAGGATTTTCAAGAAAGGTGATTTCAGCAGTACCATATCACACAGACCTGGGCTAGAAAACCATGTGAAAAAGTGAAAGACTATTGTGGCAGACACAGTAAAGGCCATGAGGTGACAGATACAGAAGGAAGAACACATGCACTGAAGATGCTTTATAAGTGCTTTTGGTATAGTCTCGAAAAAATAGAGTAAATATAAAAACTGATGAAAAAACCACCTCAGAGACACCACATTCAAGAGAAGCTTAAGACAACACAGAAGCAGCAAGCAAATGAAAACTCAGCTTTGACTGCAGATGACACCACAAACAATTTGTCTGTGTCAGGTGAGGGCACACACACCCCTTTGGTCCTGGGCTGCTACAGCACTTATCTGAGTGGCCCCAAAATTACTAGATTTTTGAAAGAGCTTCATCATGCCCACAGGAGAATGGGCAATAGCTAGTTCTTCCATTTGGCTTGGTGATTTACTGTGCTGCTCACAGCTGCCCATGATGCTGTGCCCCGTCTCTGTGCATTACCTCCTCTGCTGAGCCCACAGCAGACAGGAACTGACCCAACTGGAAGTGCCTGTTCCCTCCTGGCTCAGCAAGAGTGCCCCAGATGACTCCTTGGACACAGAGTCAAAGCACAAAGCTTACAGAATTGACCCACTGCTCGTTTAAAGTTTGCCTCCTCTTTGCTAAAAGGGTCTCCCATCTTCTGCTGTAAGCTTTGATAGAGGGTGCAGGGTTCATGTCTCTCTCAAAAATACCTCGTCATGCAGCACCTTTCTGTCACATACAATGGAAAAGAAAAATCATGTAGGTTCATGAGAACCTCTCTTTCTGACTCACATTTACCCACTGCCAGGCCTCTGCATGCTGTTGTGGATCTCAAGCTATTCTCATTTTCACTTCAGATCTATGTTTTTGACTCAACACCAGCAGAAAAATAGGTCACAGAAAAATGACCTGGATACTCAACCACTTAAAGGAGATTTCTCACTGAATTTTAGGGGAGAAAAAAAAAATTAGATACTAGCCATTTAAAATAAAATAAAAATTAAAGAAATCCTCCAAACAGCAGGAGCTATCGGGGACCCATTACAACAAAGCTGATACAAGAAGAATCCAATTACTTGGATTTACATTTAGTTCAGCACACTTTGAATGCAGATCTACCATACAAGGGAAACATTTTCATTGCAAAACGGAATGACAGTTTTATCATTCAACAATATTACATGTGGGTTTTTATCAAAGAAAAAAGACCACCTTGTGAAAAACATATTTTGAAGAGGTTGAACCTACCAGAGCCATCTCACCAGTATGGGGACAACAGGATGCAAGTCCTGGCCACACAGATACAGCAGTTAGGAACATGAGTCAACTTCATGAACTCAAATGAGATTGCACAACAGCTTAAAGTATTTGACAGACATGAGGTTAAATCAGTTGATCCCTAGAAAACCCGAATTCTTTGGTTGCAAAGCCTCTTGTTACTATTTAGACATATTTAGAAAGAAACAAGAAGTCCTAGCAACAAACCCATCAGGTATGTAGGTGCCATGTCAGTACATAAGGATGTACTTCAGTCCTGCTGCCAGGACCAGCAAATCAGAAAGCAAGGAAGTGGAAATGATTTCCCAAATCAGGGCACAGAGTGTGCACACAGAGGCACTTGGTGCTCCAACACACAGCTGCTCTGGGAACACCTCTGTGCTTGTGCGTGCTCTCCCCACCAACACACACAGGTCTCTGCAGCAACAGGAACTGTCAGGAGAAGGAATCCAGTTGGACTTTGGGGATTGTTTGTTTGTTTTTAAAACTCAAACCTAGTCTTGGCTTTGTGTACTTGAACCAGAATCCAATTTCTATTAATCCAGTTAGGGATCAAAACCAGAGCCTGTAACTAATCTGTGTAATTTAACTTGTAGCTTTAGTTTTGAATATTATATTCCTCCAACAAATACTTGTTTGCAGAAATTGTTTAGCAAATCCTTCTATGTAGCACATAAATCAAACTGAAGTGGAAGCAAAACTAATGAAGGACTAATAGGCAGCAAATTAGTCACTGAGCTATATCCAATGCCCTCTCCCCAACACAACAAAGTACTGCATATGAATAATGGTGATACTTCTTTCCGCTCTCCTTGCTTTGTCTTCTTTTCAGGGAGAGGTTTGGTTGATATGCCATCATCTCACTAGTTAAAACATCTTTAATTGCATTATATCTATACTTTATTCCTCTTAAATATAAGTACATACAAACACACAGTCTGTATTTTCACCTCCATTTTGAAGACATCATCTAAGAATTCTTATTTTTCAAGCACTTGAATTTCTGGATTTTTTTTTCTTTCTCTGACACCTGACACATTCCTGAAAGGTTTATGCTTTGTAAAGGGCCAATACAACTGCAAAAGCTATAATTTCAAATATTTTGACATATATGTAGCACTCAAATCCAACTCAATTGGATCTGAAAATTTCATATCAACTCCTTTAGGAATTACTTTAAAAAATTAGATTTATATGTGAAAGACCAGAATAAATTATATTTAAGAGCTCATCTAACACATTAAAAAGATAATTGCTAACTTTATTGAAAAATCATATTTACAGCCCATGTAATAGATTAAAAATTCCAACCACCCTTATTAATGCTTTTAGTCCTTCTACCCAATTTTTCCTCTTTCTTCCATATTCCTTCCACTTGCTTTACTCTTTGCATCCGTGCTTCTTTTCCCTCTTGCTGAACTAATTCTGCATACCTCCATACATTAAAATTGCCCTTCTTTAAAAGCCTTCTCTTCTTGCTTCTCCATATCTTTTTAACTATTTTCAGCCTTTTTTCCTTGTCTTCTGTGTTCTCTCCCAGGTTAGGGAGCAGCCTGCAGGGGATGGTCTTGCACAGGATGGACTCCCCTTGCAGCCCTGTGGTACCACAGGGCAGGGGGTCCCTGCAGGGTGCCCTGGCCATGCTGCTGCCAGCCCTCCAGGCTGCCTTTGGGTCAGGAGCACCAGCTGCACACCCTGGTTTCCTTCTGCACGGGGGCAGGGAAGGAACCCTTCTGCTCAATCCATGCAAGAGGAGCAATGTTGTGAGGGATGATCCTATGGACTACCCCAGCCCTGCAGACACAAGAGTTGAGTCTCAGGCTCCAATTTCAAGATTTATTCTTTCAGTCCTTGCCTTGCTTTAGCTCTGGTTTAATTTTCTCTTCACAGACCTGTTCTGCACCTCACATAATGTCTCACAAAAAGGCACAAGCTTTAGCGGCAGCTTTACACTGCAAGCCCTCTGTTATTTCATCACCTGCAGGAACACAGGGAGCATCCTTGCCTGGCCCCTTGGAGAGGGATTTGTCTGCCCCAGAGTCTGGCACACATTTCACACATGAGGAGGACTTCAGAAACTCCTGGTGGCTGTGCCCACCTCAGCTGTGAGACCACAAACACCACCAGCTCTACGACACTGTCTCTGCTTTGAGGGGATACAGAGACACCAACAGTGGCACTTCCCTAATGAGCTGAATCCTGTGCCAGTTTTGCAAAATGTTGTGGAACTGGGCTGAGGAGGCAAATCCCTCAGCTCCAGGCTGCCCAGCATCCAGCATGCTGTTCCTTGTCTCCAGCCCTCCCAGTAAAAGCTCTTGTACACTTGCAGGTGGTGTTTGCCACATTGGCTTCGTCGGCAAGAGCCTCCAGTGGCATTTTCCACACACGTAAGCAAAAACTGGAGAGCACTAAGCCAGAGGACTGTCCTCATGCTCAGCCTCAATGGAAGCCCTGCTAGTTTGTCTATTTATGGCATGTCCAAGTCACCCATCACCATGGCAGCTAAGCACAGGGGAAAACGCTGCAGGCTGGAGCAAATCAGACAGCAGCACCTGTAAGACACAACCACAAGACTCCATGTCACATCCTCCCCTGGCTGCTGCCATGACCCAGTTAGGATTTCTACCTGAAAGCTGTGCACTATGGAAAAGTTTTATTAGCATACCCAAACTATGCTCTTCAAAGGTCTTACACTAGCAGTACAGGAAGCCAGAACATAAAAGCAGGCCAGAAAAAGGCAAAACAGTATTCAAACTAAAATAGAAAACAAATCTCATTGAAATTAACATCACAAAATACACTGCAGTGAGCCAAGCTAAGAAGAATGCATTCAACTCACACCGTGCCTCAAGCAACTTCAAAGGGGAAAAAAACAACACATTTAAAGTATATACAGAAGCACCTCAGGTTTGTCATCAGCACGGAAAACTGAAGAGTGTGAATTTGGTCCAAAATCAAAACCACAGGTCAGAAGGCAGGTGCACTCTCTCATGAGTGTGAATTTGGTCCAAAATCAAAACCACAGGTCAGAAGGCAGGTGCTCTCAAGTATGCTGAGTGTTTTCAGTCTCCTTCCAGCTCATTGACTTTACATTTCTTCCTCCTTTTATACACATTGACATTACATCAACAAAAATTAAACATGTTACTAATACTTAATATTTTCTTTGGCCATTTCCATGATCTGACATCCAGACACTGTTGAGTACAGAAATGTAGTGACCCATTTCTGTAAGAATCAGCCCCTGTGGCCAAAGAGAAAAACACCACCATATGTGAACAAGCAAGTCAGAAGTGTCTTCTTGAAGGTTCCTGAAAATGACCAAAGTCTAAAATTAAAATGAGGCTTTCCTTTTTTTAGCAGGACTGACCTTTTCCCCATGCAGCAGATAAAGAGACTGATCTCTGTTCATCACACATTCTTATAAAATTTGGGAAAGACACAGTATATGAAACCTGAAGTGCCAAAGCTTCAGTGTGGTTTCTACAGTCTGTGACACTCCAAGCAAATCTGTCAGACTGGCACTCCCTGCCCAAAGTAGCTCTAGGTCTTGGGACAGGAGCAAAAGATACCCTAACCCCGATCAACCCCTCTTTCTGCCTCTCTTACTAGGAAAAGGGATTAACTGGTGGGATAATCAGACATTGTTTACTCCCCTGAAGCTATGCAGAAAAGATTAAGGCCAAACCCCCATGGCAGGGGGGGCTGGAACCAGATGAACTTCAAGGTCCCATTCCGTGATTCTGTGAAGGCTTTAGTAAGTGGGAACCTAAAGTTAGTAAGCTCATACTGAGGCACTTAAATGATCTGATTTTTTTTTTTCCTTTTTTAAACCACTGATCTCCCTGTAACTCTGTGAATGAATACCCTCCGATAATCCAACCTTTATATGTCTTGAGCCAAGATTAAAAGTGTTATTTGAGTAAGAAAATTATCCTCTGGAAAAATTAAGTTTGGAAAAAGTTAAGAATAGACAATAGCACTGCTATAATACCAAGTCAAAACTCCAAGCAAAGCAAGGGAGCAAGGAGAAGGAACAGTGAAATATTAAATGCAGTTGCTTCTTCTATTTGCAGATTAATAATTCAAGACCTATATTTATTTATTCATACTAATTGACCAAAGAAGTTATGCTGTGGAATAGCTGAAGAGAAACTAATTGCTGTCTCATTTTATTTTAATAGTATATTAAAACGCAGGCTAGACTGGAGACCTCTTCTCGACTTATGCTGATGTTATCTGCCCTGAGACACTGGCAACTGGCCAGGGACTTGCCTACACTGATATTTAGGGCTAACCTTAGGAGTCAGATTAGGTGATGGTGCCTTTGGCTAAAATAGACCACAAATGTGAAGCTCATTTCTTTTTGAGATCAATCTTTCCTCCTTTCCTTTTTTTTTTTCCCCACTTAAGTTGTGTTATCATTTGTTCAGCCCATGCAAAGGGCCCTTAAAGTAGATGTAAATGAATTTTGCAAAACCCACACAGGACCCCTTAATACCATTGGAATATATGGGGTTTAACTGCAGTGAATCCTGCAGCACACTAAATACAGGCATTCCCAAGCCTTTCTACAGGCTCACTCCCACACTCCCACAAGGAAAATGAGACAAAAGAAGCACAATATGCATTCTGCCATTGAGCCCTCTGCCAGTTCCTGATCCTTCAGTGTTTTACCCACACAATTTCCATGCTCTCCTGGTAACTATACTGATGGCACTCACTTTGGTGTGGAGAGGTATTTTTCTTCTCCCTCCTTGCCCTCAGATCTAGGGATGTCAGAGTTCAGGACATCCCTCTGGCTGTCCTGGATTGCCAGAACCCCTGCCAGGGGGCTCAGAGACCCTGGCACAGAGCCCAACACGCCTGTGACTTTGATTATGACCCATGGAAAAAGTTTCCAACCTTATATGAGGATCTGCAAGCCACAAAAGTCTAAGAAGAAGAATAATTTGTTTGTCACGGGGTGATAAATAGATTTTTTGGGGTTTTTAGAATGGAGGTTCAGGGGGCAAGATGGAGGAATCTGGGCGTGTCCAGTCTTTCCCCTTCTTCTTCTTCTTGGCCTCCATCTTCTGCTGTGATGTTGGAACTTTTAGATTGGTTTAGAGTAGAAGCTCACTGTCTAACATAGCTGATAGGTATTGGAAAGTTATGGTAAATAATGTGCACGTAGTTTTTAGTATAAAAAGATAACACCACCCTGGGGGCAGGCAGAGTGCCTTGGACTGTCTTGCTGAGCAGACCTCAGCTGGACAGGAGAAAAAATTTTATAGATAAGAAACAATAAACAATCTTGACAATGAGAACTGAAGAGTTCTGACTCCTTCTTTGACCACCGGGCTGGGAAAAGAGACTTTCTAACACATCTTGGGGTCACTCTGACCAGCTAAAGCCCCAAGATAGGACCCCTCAACCCACCCTTCCCATCTCCCACCCCTGCCCAACTCCTGCAGGTTCCCAGCCCCTTTCATTGGCAGGAAGGCTCTCCACCACCACAGCTCATGCTGGAGACCTCAAGCACAGCAGCCCTTCTGCTCAGTTACCCTCCCAGGGGCATCACCCCTGCTGCCCCAGCAGGAGGGGGACCAGCACGGCAGGCAGAAGGACAGAGCCACAGTCCCTGCACCATGGGCCCAGGCACAGGAGCCACCAAGCCACACCAAAAGCCTGACAGTGTTCCAGTATCTCATGTAACATATGTTTGTATTTGTGCTGTAATGTTGTGTGTACACCACACAAAACCCCCCTTACCAGGACAGCACACACGGGGCACCATCAGCAGCACACGGTGGGACAGGAAAGTCCCCCTGCACTCAGAGCCCAGCACTTAGGCTGGTTCACCCCACACAGCCAAACAACAAACCACTGAACTGGAGCCCTGGCAATTTACATACCCTTTGCATAGGTACAAATAAGCTCAGAAGGTGAAAGGCAACAGAGGAGCAGGTCCTTTGAGTGCAGATGCTTTCATCTTGGAGTTTGCTAAGGACAGATGTAAAGGCAGCTTACAATCCCAGTTGTGCACATTCCTCCTTTGAAGCTCTGCCCCTCTCCCAGCCCAAACTTTGCCATTTAGCACTCTCATTACCTTGTAAGGTCTGCTCCTCCCTTCAGCATTTCGTCCCTCTGCAGAGCAGCAAGCTGTTTCCCTCCCTTCCCAGGAATCTTAATTAACACACTTTTTTTCCTCTGTGTCTGCTTCCCCCACACACTCCTTCAGACATACCAATAGCTTCACTCAGGTTTGTTTCAATGCTTTCAAACTTATCTTTAATTGCATTTTTGTTTTGCATAGGTCACAAGCTGACCTTCACACAAAACACAGCGTGCATCAGAATTTGAGGGCCTGTTTTGTCTGCACAGGGTAACATGCAGAGCTACACCTGTACTGCTAATTTGGACAGAGATAGCACTGGCTCTTTTAAATGATGATGATTCCATACTTACAATAATCCAGCAACAGCTTTCATTCTTCTGGACATACTCACATGATGCCAAATCTTCCTATCATCATTCTAGACCTAATACTTTGCTGGTATGACCCAAAAAGGGTCACTTTGTTGACTGACCCAAAAAGGCTTTCCTGATTCTTCATCATTTGATTTCCTCTTAGCCAGCTGATTGACATCAATTCAAAAGATCACTCCACTAGGAGTGCATATAATAATTTAAAGATGGTGGAACCTCTTCACATTTGAGGTCCAGACAGGACCTGAGGGAGGATGGATGGAGGGATGGATGGATGGATGGATGGATGGACACAGACTGAGCATGTTCCATGTCTCTGAATTTGAGCTTGCCAGCTCAGCAAGCAGGCAGAACAAGTGCAGGACAGCTTGTACAGTCACATAAGCTTGCTTTCACACATATCTTATCTCCCTTTTGTTTTTAACGCATGTCTTGCTGCTTTTCTCCTTGACCTCTGGGAGCCTCAGCAACCTTCCCTGGGAATTGCTCTAGTGGGAGCAGAGAGCTGCCACCTCTGCCTCTGGAGCCCTGTGTTATCTCCCTTCTGATACCAGCAATGGGGTGAAGAATCTGGAAATTCATGCAGGAGGCAAATAAATAACCTAAAATCCCTCTGATTTACAAATTCTGCTCAAAACTGTGGCAACAGCTCTCCCCCGGGACCCAAAATGAGCACTGAGTGGGGTCAAGGAGGGGCTGGGGAGCAGCTCTGTGCCCTCCCCTGGGTTGTGCCCAGCTGACAAATGTAGACCTTGACTCCCAAATCCCTGTAAAATCAGCCAACAAAACCAAGTTATTAGGGGTGTATACGGTCACAGAAAGCAGATTACAAATTACCCACATGCAGCACTTGGAAACAAGATTATTTGTGACATAACAGATTGTCACCGTTGTAATCCAGAGCCTGTAAACACTTGTTAGTCGTCCACAGGCAAATGCAAATCTGTGCCAGGGTAGCTGTTTTTAGGTAGAAGTGATCTCAAAATACCAGATTCTAACATCTGAACCCTTTTCTGTGCCACTAATACTGTTCCCTGAATTCTTTCCCTGCTGACCTTAGCCCAAATGTTGCCCACACCTTCAGTGGCCCTAAGACTGCATCTTTGGGGAATTCTTTAATTCTTTTATAACTCAAAATTAGTCACTATATTAGTAAGTGGAATTTTAGAGGGGAAAAATTATTTCTGAAATCATATTAAGTAGACTTGATTAACCTTAGTTCCAAGAACCTGTTGACTATATTGTTAAATGATTAAAAAAATTAGTAATTAAAGTCAGAAATCAACATTTCATAACTGGCACATGAGTTATCTTCAAACAGTTGCTCCACCACCTCATTCCCAAATGAATACATTTCAAGGGCTGACTGATGGCAGGCTGGCATCTCAGGATTGTGACAAATTGCAGAATCACACATCAACAGCAAACCCCTGCAGAGCACCCAACTTTCCAAGGCATCCTGCAAAGCTGGACGTGAAGCCAGAATGGGTGCACGGACACTGTGCCATGGGGATCTGAGCAGCAGTTTCACTGCAAGGGTTTTGCACTGCCAGCTGTGCAAACACAGACATTTTCCCTTAAAGAAGGCTCACCAGAGCCAAGGCAACGAGGGGCTCTGCAGGGCAACACAACACAGCCATGGAGGGGAAAACGGTATCTGTTAGTAAAACAGATATTAGTAGGTTATGAAAGTGGTGAGGTGGGAATCAAAGGCTGCTAACCAAGGCTTTGGTACTCATTATGAAAACAGGACAGCAGCAACACTGTTGAAGGCATTTTCCAGCAATCACTCCGTGCCCTCACCCACACATTGCCCAGGTATCTCTTGAGAGCAGAAGATTCAAGCAAACTGATAAATGAAGGGCTGGTTCCTACTCAACTCACAGAACCACACTTGGGCCCAGAACCCTGAGAACGGCGGCACTTGCTCATGTTTTCATTATTCAGCCTTTATGGAAAATTCTGCACAACACCAAAGAGGATGTAGGGACATGAGAATTATGTTTTTAATCCATGATTAAGTCACAGTGAAACATTCACATGGCATATGCATTTGCAGAAGTAATGGGCCATGAGAAAAGGTCTCCTGTATAAGTCCCTTAAAAGGCTGGATAAATTCCTTCTGTCTCAGAGATTCTGGCACAGAGCTATCCTCAAAAGTAGCGTGAGCAGAGTGGAGGGTCATAGGAGGTAACTCCAAAACAAGAGTACATACGTGTTCTGCTGTGCCAACTGCTGCCTTGAGAGACAAGGCACTATACCTGTGTTCTTGCAAGGAATTTCTCATTTACTTGCTTGAAACTAGTTTAGTACATTTGTAAACCATGAACAAGCAGTAGTAACCCATTGTAGGGAGCAATAAAATACTTAAATTGCATGCCACATTTTTGGATAGTGCACCTATATGTCACTTTGGATCTCATATCACCCCCAGCTCAAGAAAAGTTCCAAGTTCGTAAATGAGTATTTCTTATTTTTCAGAGCACACAACACAGCTGATGCCACCTGAAAGCAGACCAGCAAGGAATAAATTTTTCAGCTACCTGAAAGTTTTCCTCCTGAGCTGATTGTTTCTTGGCCTGGCCCCTGGTAGCAGATGCCAGGAGCCTCATGGGGCCAGCGTGGTGTCCGAGGGGTGCCGTGACACACGCCCAGCTCTCTCTGCAGGGGCAGCTGGGTGGCTCTTCCTGCAGCTGAGCCAGGGCAGGACCTTTCTGCTGCTGCCCAAGGATTCCCCTCCGCTGGGAGGTTTCTCCCAGGGCTGGGTTGGCTGGCAGCATCAGGAAACGGTCCCAACGTGCTGTGAAACTAGGGCCGTAATATGTTAATGTGAAGACTTTTTCCAAGTAATCTTTACCATCTGTTGTCTCACACTGATGTTAGTATTAATAATTTATAGACCTTCTCCTAAGGCTGAGGAGGAAGCAGAATGCTAAGCTCTAAGACAGAGACAGTATCCATTTTTATTTTTTTTTAATGAGATTGATGTTGCTTCGTACAATCTCCTTGCCCAGGGAATATATGGTGCTCTTCAGCTTTCTGCTGCTGTTGCCTTTGTAAGCCTTTTGCTGAAAATAGCAGTGGCGAGATATTTATTTTAGTCCATTCCTCTGTTGCTTCTTTCCTTCTAAAATAAGGCATGCATCCTATCTGGTACATAAGCAAAGTGCACGAAAAGGTCAGAGGCAAAGCATAAGCTGACAATATAAGTCGCATTATAGGATGCAGTCACTGCCAGGCAAGAGCAGGCAGGGTTCCTTCTCGTGCCATCCGAGGCACTGTTAGGCTGAAGGAGCACAGTTGTGCTACCAGTTTAAGCCAGCAGAATCTCCTTGCTATATTTAACCTTGATTTCCTCAGAGACCAGATATGCAAATGACAAAATGCGATGCACAGCAAACACTGCTTTCATAAGGGAGAGCTAAGTTCTAGTCCCAAACAATCAAATCAGCCTTTCCTACTCACAAGGCTTCACTTTAATCCCTTATTAACAGGATTAATAGCAGACTTACAGTTCATACCATCTTACTCCCCTTTTACACAAACCAATCTAGCTGCTTTCACAGAGGGACAGGTGGATTAATAGTCTTAGTCAAAAACTATGGTGATAATGCAGAAAATCAGCCGAAGGGAGGGATTCCAGGGTGAAAAGGGACAGCTGGAAGATTGCTATCACAGCCATGCAGTGACTTCACCCGCAGATAGAAATGTGAAATGCGTGGGAGACCCTTCTGCTTCTAAATTGAAAAGCAAAACAAACCCCCTGAAAGATAAACAAGTACAGTAAAGGAATAAGTCTCTCTATTAATAAATGCTTACCAGAGGATAAACAAGTAAAGGGATAAAGAACCTGTGAAGCTCAGAAATGTGGAGGCATTCGCCGAAACATAACTCCGCTAAGAAACGCAAAGCTCTGACAGACTGTTATACAATCTTTGACTTCTTTTAATAACACTTGAAGGTCAGATGCCACAGCTCTTCCTGGAAATCCTAAAAAGACTGGGTGGCTCCCCCAAGTTAGAAAGGAACTGCCACATCGTATGTTGTGCAACACAGAGCTATTGACTGAGGTATATTACATTACCTCCAGCAGCTGACTCAGCCCCAGTTGTTATAAAAGGCTCTGGTACCCGGGCGAGCAGCACGTAGCAGTCACACGCCCAGGGCCGGCCGGACCCCGGCAAGGCCGGGGCTGGGCAAGGTCGGGGGGGTCATTCAGGCTGATTTACCCCCCCAGCCCCGGGCTCAGCTGGGTTACCCGGGTTCACACCGAGCTATTGACGGGCAGCGGCTCTGCTTACTCATTACCGGATCAGCAGGGGACGGTCTGGGGCGGAAAAGTTAACCCTTCCCCTGCCCCCTGTGGCAAGGAAAAAGTCCTTAAAAAACAGCACCGGGAGGCCCAGGCTGGGGGAGCCCCCGGGGGTGGGCGGCTGCTGGGGTGGCTGTGCTGCTTAGAAAGGGAGTGGTGGAGGTGCGGGGGAAATAGGAGGGTATTCCCGAGGTGGGAATTCTAAAAAGTCAGGAGAAATTATCCCTGCGGCCAGTTTTCACGACTCCTGCGTTAAGGTAATCAGGGATAAGTTAGGGATGCGCATTGTGGGGTAAAGCACATTTCTCACCATGACCCAACCCAGGTGTCAGTCCATTAAGATGCCTGTGCCCGTGTTTTCACTCTGAGTGTTCATGAAATTATTGCAATCTTGTAACGACACTTTTTTCCTAATAATTCAGACCTTTACTGTGCAGATCCCACCTGGAGTCTTGCGTCCAGCTCTGGGGCCCCAGCATGAGCAGGGCACGGACCTGCAGGAGTGAGTCCTGAGGAGGCACAAAGCTGGTCAGAGGGCTGGCACATCCCTCCTGTGGACAGGCTGAGAGAGGCTGGCTTGTTCAGCATGGAGAAGGGAAGGCATTGAGGAGAACTTGGAGCCCCTTGCAGTGCATAATGGGTGCTGAGGCCCTGGCACGGGCTGCCCAGAGAGGCTGAGGATGCCCCATCCCTGGGAGGGCACAAGGCCAGGCTGGATGGGGCTCTGAGCACCCTGGTCTAGTGGAAGGTGTCCCTGCCCATGGCAGGGAGGTTGCAATGAGGTGATCTTTAAGGTCCCTTCAAACCCAAAACCATTCTGTGATTCTATGTGAAAACATAGAAAATATTTTTAGGAAAACTTCCAGTGCTTTTGGCTTCACTTTTAAGAGCCCATAATCAAGATTAAGCGTAAAAAGACTCCAAAAGGTGAGGGGGGGGATTATTGTTGGTGCCTCACAGCCCTGTTAGGCAGTACTGTGATTTCCTGGTAATGGCATCCTAATTTATGGCTTCTGAAGTTAGAAGTCATCTAATATATCATCACAGCCCACTAAGAGATATTAAGTTTGTTTTATTTGGTACTTAAAAACAAAATAAAAATATTTCTGCAGTATAATAAAAAGCGCAATTCTCCCTTTTCCATCAAGTCAAAATCCTCTGTAAAGAAAATAGTATCATTCTATCACAGAGAACAGATGGTGAATAGCAGGTATGCAAACTGTTCATACTACTCTACTTTATTTCACCTTCCACTGTAATTACATTTCATGCCAGATTCCAAATGAAGTATTGAATTCATACATCAGAATTTGGTAGAGATTAATATTTCAAAGCTTTAAACATTAGTTCAATTTTGTGACATTTTGAGTGTAATTCATACAAATCTCAAAGTGTGCCAGATACTTAGAGGTACATCAAGAAATGCAAAGGTCTTATCACAGTTTATAATCACAAATGAAATTCTCAAATAAACAATGAAATATAAGTAGAAAAGCAGTGAAGTTTGCTTGCATCTGGCTAATGCCTCCATTAATCTTCATTAGTAATTTCTAATATTGAGAGCAGGGAAGATAGGATTTATAGCTCTTTTCAAAGAAGAGCCAACAGAAATTAGTTGGATTGGGCCAGTGGATCAGTACCAAGAATAGAGGAAGAAAAGATAGGACAGAGCCTTTAAAAGTGGCAAATGAAGGATTTCTGCAGATGAAGTGTACTAGAAGGAGATACAGAAAGACATTAAGGTGTGCATGTCCATGAAGGCAAGAGGCAGAAATATGAAATTTTGTAGGAAGGTCAACAAAAGAACTTGAAGAAGAATGGGATTTGATCCAAGTGAAAGGTAAGATAGAAATCAGCTTAGGAAAAATATCAGGAGCCAAAAGAGAATGTATTGCTTATCTATAACTTTTGAAGTGCTGGTATATATTTGTTTGTTGGAGATTGTAGAGAAAATACAACTGTGTGAATTTTAAGACTGAATGGCAGTGGGAAAAGTTGGACAAGAAACAGTACAAAACAAAAAAAAGAGGATATACTTACAAGCTGAACGAGCATCAAGGAAGAGGAGGAACTTTAAAGTGCTTGAGTTTCACAGTTTGCTGGCAGGTGGTTTTCCTTCTGCAGGGGGATATTGAGGAAGTTCAGCTGGCGAGGGAAAGGCAAGCTGTGAGCAAAGCAGAGTGGAAATGAAGAAGTTAAATGGCTGAGTTTGTAACGGGTGGTTGGAGATGTGGAAGTGTGTCATGACATGGGAATGGAGGAAAACAAGAAGCGTATGGCATTTCTGAAAGCTGGAGAACAGGTGGTTTTCAGGAAGGGAGGGTGGGCAGTCGCCCTGCAACGGAAGGCAGGATGAGCTTGCTGGTGACTTTCCTGGCAGTGCTGTAAGCCATTTCTATGGACAAGGGGGAAAAGAAAACAGATTTTACAGGGGGAGAGAGAATTGACTGAGTAGGGCTGCAACAAATGAGATTATGGTTTTCTCTAACTTTTTTTTTTTTTTTAACATGTTTAAGACATATGGAGGCAAAGAAAGGAAGCATATGGAGAGGCACTTGAAAATGGGGCTGGGGTCAAGCGAGATGGTAGGGGAAACAATAACATGTTTCAGAAGCAGAGAAGGATGGTTGAAGATGTCTCATTGTTTCTTCATGTTCCTCCATCTGCCAATATCCATCTGTTGGTTTTTTGTTGTATGCTCAAATGTCAACTCCAGTAACTGTTTAATGTCAAATGGATAATCGTGTCTGTCTCCCTTTCTCAATGATTTTTGGAGGGATATAAAAATTATATTTTCCACACAGCACTGGAAGAGTGGGAAGGAAGGATCCATCCACTGCAGTCTAGAGGTTGTTGATTAAAAGATGCTGTTCTGGGAAGCAGAAAAGGTCAGATGTGAATCCATAAACCTGAGAAGGCCCCTGAACTTGTGAAGGGGGCACCCTGAAGCCCATTGAAGTGCTTAACCCCGTTCTATAAAAGGCACTGATATCATCACCAAATTCTAAAGGAAAAGCGTAATAGGAGAATCTGCCCTGGGGAAGATATTCCCTAACTCCCTGTGAGCTGGAGCTTGGTGCCAAGGTCATCCAGGAGGTGAGATGCTGAAGACACCAGTTCTTGGTGTCTCTCCACATCTGCTTCTCTCTGGGTGCCCTGGCTGCTTTTGAAGGCAGCAAAGTGATTTTGTGGATGGTGGTTTGTGAACCCAGGTGGAGAAAAGCATCACCCCCGGCTGTCCATCTCCTGCCTTGGCTGCAGGTCACCTCTTGCACTGCAGAGGTGGCTCCTGAAGGCGTGTGCTGGCTAGCTGAGGAGAAGGGACACCTTTTTGTGAGAGACAGGTAGGGGAGCAGAGCAGGCAGAGGACGGTGATGTGCAGTGCAACCCCACCGTGATCCACTGGCACCACTCGCCTCTCCCAAGTGAGTAGCAAGAAAGGCACACTCTCCCTACAAGTAGCAAGAAAGGCACACTGTTGCTGGTCCCTTGGCTTTTCTCTGTCAGGAAGGCACGCGCCCATCTTCAGGGGTCACTACACTGTGGCAAAGTAAGAGATGAGCCCCTGCATCACCATCCTCTGGCAATGACCCACTGGGAATACCCACCCCAGCAGTCATTTTCCCTCCTGGCAAAACTCAGCGGCCAGAGCAGCACAGAGCTGAGTCAGTCTTTCCCAGGTCACTGGGAATCAGTCCCTGCCTGCTGCATCCCTGATCCACAGTGACATATCTGTAATTATGATTTTCACTGCTATGTTCATGATATTAGTATTTTTCTCGCTCCAGCCAAGACTCCCACTCTTCGTTCATGCATGAGCCTGTCATGCTATACAATTACAGTGGAGTCAGGGCCTGATCTGTACTATAATTATAACTGAGTCAGTTACAACAGGCTTGTCTCCTGACCTGCTTCCAAAATAGCCCCATATTTTTTAAAGCAAATGGGATTTTAGGTGTATTCTTCAACCCTGTTAATGCACTACTCTCATCTTGGATTTAAACCGGGCTCATTTCTGATAAAGCAACCCTTTTTTTAGCATAAGCAGGAAATGGTCCAAACTGGCTGTTCATTTGCATTCACTGTCAGCTCCAAGCACCCTCTCTGAATGTCAGATATTTCCCGTTTGCATTCCCTCCCCACTTTGTGTGTTTGCTACTTCCTGGCATCCTTATCATATAGTAATGAATCATGCTGGAGTGAAGATGTCAAATTGAGATACAGAGCAGGACTAGTTTGGTCAGTCCTTGGTAATCAGGCCTTTTAACAGGGAAATGCATTTAAATAGGTCAATGAATCTTACATGTCTGTGCATCAGGAATTATCAGCACCGCAGACCTTGCAGTCAGGAGAAATTCTCTTCCATGCAAAAGTTCATTGAGCAGCAAACATTTAATTTACATTTACATTTAAAATGATGGTTTACCTTCCTGGGTTGTTGGGGGTCTTTCAAATTCTAATAAAAGATTCCTTATTTTTACTTTTTTTTCCTTAGTATACAAAACAATATATTTCAAATTAACTTTGCAATCCTGTTAGAGCTAGAAAGATGCTTATGTAATCTCCCATCTCCCAAAATGCAGTTTTAATTCCTAAGCTTTATTTTTCCTAATGTCTTTTTTGGTGATGACAATGTGAAATGTTGCATTACAAAGGTAATGAAATTGCTGTTGGAGGAAAACTTGTCCCTTGCTCCATTCTTTTAGGGTTTCTATAGGTTATGTCTGATAAGGCTCTTTCTGGAAGTCCCCCCAAAAAATGTGGCTGGTGGCAGCCACAAGGATTTATTTCTGACTTCAAGCCCAGTTCCCCAGCTGTAAGTCCAGGATGACAGTATATGAAATTATTTAAAACATTATGGTCTGGTTTGGATTTCTAGGCATTTGAGTGTCATGATGAATGCACAGGTGTGGTGCACTTACATCAGTTGAAGTTTTTGTGAACTCCATCTTCTATATTTCATTTTGGGCAAGAGCTCTGAAATTACCGACATTTGAAGCATGAAGTCAGACTTTTTGTTGACAGTTCTTATTTTGCATTCAGTTCAATACAACTCTTGCACTAGAGATTCAGGATAAGCCTTCAGACTAAGTCTACCAAAAGTCCAGTCCTATATTCAAATTCTAAAGGTCAAATTTGCTGTAAAGCATGTGCCACTTAAGATACCTCTCTGACATTACTTATATATACCTGTCTTGCATAGCATTTGTCTGAGGCTGTGTATATCTAAAAAACAAAACAAAACAAACCAAACAAACAAACAAAAACCAAAAAAAAAAAAAAAAAAACCCAAAAAACCCAACAAAGTCTTTTCCTGGAATACATGTTTAAAAATTGGACTAAGGTGAGACTGTAATTATGAGTTCACTAGTAAAAGCAGAAGAGTTGTAATCTGCCCATGATATTAGTTATGCATATATTCAAATGTTTATAATATACAAGTTATTAGAATTCAGCTGTACTTCCCATGGTGCTATATTCCATTCTATAACATGCAGAAATGTATAAACCAGTAGTTTTTAACATGTGCTTCATTAGCTGTTTTAAATGGCATGTGAAAATGAGCTCAAAAAGCAAACCTATTGTCATTAGGCTCAAGTCTGTTATATGTTGTTTTCCCTTCTCTCAGAAAATGTTTAAACTGAAAATCAGAAAGGACTGAAAACAGACAGAACAGTACTAATGCTGAACCAGAAGGGAGGTGATGGACACTGATCTCAGCAAGATTATTGCTGTCTGCTGGCCAGTCCCACCATCTTTCATTCACAGGATGCTCTGCTTCCAAATAAGTCAGGTGCAGGTTTGCACCCTGGGATCCCTCATTCCTGATGCCCCTGGATGCAGCTGAAATCCTCTCCTCCAGTCCAGCTCCAGGGAAAGCTGGCAGTGGGTGCACAGGGGAGTCTGCTCACCCTCCTGATCTGTGCTCTTGGTTTTCTTGTAGTCCCCCCTCCACCTGCCCAGGCTTCTCATGTCTTGGCTGGATAATTGGATAGCATCACTTGTCCTTCCTGTGTATGTAACATTTTGCATAATGGGATCTTGATCCATAAAAGGAGCTGCAGTAAAGCAAATAACATCACCACAGGAAAAAAAAAAAAAAAACCAAACACCAATCCTTTAATGGTGAGTAGGCTTGTTAAATTCAATGTACAAGGGAAACACATGTTGGTGTCCACAGAGCTCCTGGCATTGAGTGGAGCTATATGGAGCCATGCGGTGACTCCAGGAGCTTGTTCATCTCCACAAAGGAGATTTCTTCATGTGTAGCTTTGATCCAGTGTATTTCAAAACAACACAGCCCCAAAAGTAAGCTGGATAAATACTTTACTCTCCCTGGGTGCTGTGGTTCACACAAAGAGCCTCCTGCAGCAAGCCCTGTTGTTGCTGCTGACGTGGTGCTCCCCCAGCCAGTCGTGTCAGTAATGTTTCTTAGACTCACCCAGGGTACCTATTTAAATTATAGATCTGGACTACTGCTGGCTCCCCTCCAAATCTCTGATCTAGTAGCTGTTTTTAATGATAAATTACATATGTTTAATAGCTCAGCTATTTTGTTTGGTTCCTTCAGAACTTTGAGATGAATAGGCTCCAGTCTCAGTGATTTATTGCAATTTAATTTGTCAAGTTGTTTCAGCACTTTTTCTTATGCTCCTCTGACAGCAGTTCACCTTCACAAACCAAAGATAGGTATTTCCCTTTTCTCCTCAGAGTGAAGACCCATACAGAAACTACTTGGCAACCTCTGTGAGTTCTTTCTCCTCCATGACCTCTTTTTCTCTTGCTCAGCTGATTAAATTTAGGGATTTTCCTGTGAGCATCCAATATTCGAATCCTATATCACTGCAATTGTTTTGTCCAATCCCTTTCATAGACTGATTGATCACCAGTTTAATGGTAGGTACAATTTTTGCCTGGATTTTTCTGGAAATTCTCTTCTCTACAATTACTTTTGATCTCACATTTACTCGTGTCTGTTCTCTTTCCTCATTCGTTGCCCATATCTGTTTCATCTGAAATAACCTTTCCTGGACATGGATGGTCAGATGTCCAGAATTCCAGGGGAGGCTGCTGAGTCCCATCTAAGATTGGTTGCATTTCTCTCTTTCATGGTTATGTTTTACAAGGGCTTTGTATTTATGCAGAAAGAAGAGCTGTAACAAAGTCTGTAGGGTACTGAGCTGGTTTCCACTTGAAAGTTCCCAATTTATAAGAGATTTCTTCTGCTTGTCCCTGAGCATGTCACCTTGCAGTTAGTATAATTGAATTTAATCCAATTTATATTGCTCCATTTGTCATTTATTTCTTTCCATGTGATATCCTAATAGTCCTCTGTATTAACAGTACCTCAACATTAACATTGTGATCAGCAAATTTCATTTGTGCATTCCTGTGTGCCAAGAACCTTAGGGAATGATTGGTAGGTTTCATGACATTTCCTTGCACCATTCTCCTGCATCCTCATGCTTTCCATTTTGGCACTGCTTAGAAAGATCTTTATCTACAACATGGCCACTAACATGGGTTTTCTTTAGCTTAACTTCTGTGGAAACATGGAATTCCTTGTTAAAATTTAGATACATAAATTCTGTTGTATTCTCCCTTACATATGTGTATTTTTACTGTTATGCCCCTTTACTACCTGACAAAACCCCCCTTAAGAAATTAATGAGGTAACAGTAATACATCTATTTCTTCAGTACCATACCATCAACAACTCTTTATTTTTAAGAAGTCTTAAATGATGATGTGCCCCCTGTGCTTGTTTTTTCTTTAGTGTTTGAGTTTTTTCAGAACTGTATGTGGTGTTAAGGTAGCGTCTCATTCTCTACTGAGTTGTGATCACTGTGAGAGCTTTGTGTTGGTGTGCAAAGGGAAAATGTGCACCCTGTTGGTTCAGGCTGTAGCTATTTTCTCATCCATTTCCTAATTCTTCTGTTTTATTGGTCTGGCATATGCTGACTTTGGTGTGACTGTAACAGAGCTTTCTTAAGAATACTCCAGGTTCAGTCCCATTGCACATTGATTCCTGTATTTCCATGAAGAAAAGGCTCATGGTTTAGTCCCCCTCAAGTGTATCGTAATTTTTGGGGGTGCTTTCTCTGGAAGGACATCAGGGTTGCAGATCACTGTCACAGGGAAGCCTCTGGGGCCCAGCAGGAGAACTTGCACCTACACCATAAACAAAAAACACTCCCAGCCCTCTTCAGGGTTGGCAGACTTTTAATTGCAGCACGGTGGAGATGAATCAGTTGGGTGTCAATTGCCTTGGGAACCTTCTGGGTGACTAAATCCATGTCAGACGAGGTGACGGCAGGGAATAGGTGTGAAATGCCCTGGCAGCAGGGAGACGTTCCCTAAAGGAGAAGATGAACAGCTAAATGGGTCACTGAAGGAAGGGTGGTGGGCTGAAGGTGAAGCAGAGGGTGAGGGATGGTCTGCAGACCTTTTCTTGAGAGGGAGAGATGACCCGTGACAGCTTCACTGCTGCCTTGAAGTGTGGTGCTCACTTCCTGAATGAGCTTCCTGTATAACTTGTTTGCTTTTAACTGGAGACTGCAGAGATTTCTTGGTAAATGGTCCTCAAAGAATTTTCTCAGGAAGCCACCCCCATCTCTTTCATATTAAAGATTCTATTCTTTGCAACCTTTTTGGAAATACATTTTGAAATCTCATTGTACATTCAAAGGTTGTGGATTGGGTTGTGTTTTTATCTTTTTTTATTTTTATTTTTTTTTAATTGAATAGAACCACAAGCTGGGCAATAAGAATTGGGAAACTCAAAGAGAAATGCCAAAATTTGGTCAGTTGTTAAAAAGCATTCACTGAAACAGTACAGAAAACTAGCAACTGAGTCAATTTGGAACACTCTTTTGTGCAAATAACTCTCTGAGGTCAAGGTATTTTGCAAAATCATTCCCCTCCCTTCATATAATGATCATGGTCACAGTGCAAATGCCTGTCTTAGGTCTAGAAAACCATCATTCTTTGAGACAAGCATCACTGCATGTCCTGCCTGTGTGATGTGGGACTGGAAGTATGTTTTAATATTCACATGCCTGAAGCCTTTGAGGGAAACTCCAGAAGGTTACAAAGGTGCCTTCTGAGGAGAGGAGGTGCATACTCTGTTTTTCCCATCTATCAGGCAGCAGGATGAAGATCAGAAGATCAAACCTGGAATCTGTGGCCAGGCAGGAGGTCCTTGTTCTTTCTTTCTTTTCCAGTTCTCTCCCATTTGTGGCACCTGAGAGTAGCCAGTCAATGTCCAGACTCCTTTATTTCTTTCCCGTGTTGTGGCCCTACCCTGGCCTGAGGTGTGGATTTTTCCTATTGCCATGCTAGATGTTGAACTGAAACTGCACTGAGTGAGAAACTCGTGGGAAAACATTTTGTTTGTCTGCCCATGATGGGTAGATGTACCACAATATAGCAGAGACGCCACAGAATGTCACCTTTCTGGTCACTTCATAACCTCTGTCCATTCCTAGCTCAGAAACAGATCTGGTTTCTGAAAAAAAAAAATCTGCAGAACAGCCCCTGGCTCGGGAGGAGCTGAAGCAATAAAGGTGCTGTGGGGATGTGCCATGAGAACCCTTCAAATACCCTGACTCAGAGGAGGCTGGAGGCAGCTTGAGAGTCCTGTTTGAAGCCCAGGATGGGGGAGATGTTCTGCTCCAGGGGCTGGTGTGCAGGTAGCTTGGGGTGGCTGCCTTGGCTGCTCTGTAATGGGCAGAGGGGATCACTGCTCCTCATTTTCTCTCCTGTCCAGGGCATGGAGCTGGCCAGGAAAGGCAGAGGCAAGAGTGTTGTGTGTGCTCTGCAGTGTGGGAGCCACTTCCCTGACTCCTGCTAGGGAATGTGTCTTTATTTTGTGTATTGCAGGGGGTGTGCTCTCTCTGACCTCCCAACAGGGGATGTCTTACTTCAAATGGAGAGCTGCTATTGCTTGCATCCAGGCAGAATTTGGGAAGGGAAAAGCTCTTTGTCATGTTATCCAAACACCACAGGTAAGCTCTTCCAACAGGGAAAAAGGAGACAGAATAAATGAGCCACCACCACCACCACTGGATGGACACCCATGGCCACCTCTTACATAAACCTGTCCAAGACAAACCCTTTCTTATGACTTTGTCAGGTAGTGTTTATATTCCAGCTTTGGCAAATAAATCTTGTGTCATTAAATAGGAAATAGTTTAACACTTTACCAATGCTATCATAATGAATTAATTTGATATTCATGGGAATACCACATGTGCTTTCCTAGGTGTCCTACTACCATTTCACTTTCACTAATGGGCACTTGAGTCATACTTATTTTTCCCCAAAGCCACATAATGATCTATAATATTCTTGAATAATTGCGCTTTAAGTGGGAGCTAACAGGGTTGACTACTCCCAGAAATATGTCAAAATATTTTTACTATTACAAGTAGGAATGTGAATACTAACTGGACCTGCCCCAATGCATTTAAATATGTGGCAAAGTTTTACAAAAGAAAGTTCTAGAATGTTTTTTGAAGGTTAAAAAGTCCTCAAATGTTGTGTTTTTTCCCTGAATAATTTTTATGGCCATCTGCAGAAGAGCAAAATTGCTAAATTGGGTTAAAGAGAAAAAAAAAAAGGAAAAGAAAAGCAAGCATAAGCTCATGTGGTACCAAAATATAATTATTTAATAGTAGCTGAAATAACTTCACAGCCTCATTTATGCCATTGATTGAAAATAAATGTTAGTTGCAGGTATTCTAATACCAGGCTGGTATATGCAATTTATGGGTGGAAAGAAACCTTAAAAACCAGTCTCCTTCTTGAATGTATGAACTTTGCTGCCTTTCTCATGGACAGGTATTCTGGAGAGGTATTTGCATCTACAGGGTGGTTCTGTTTTGAGGTTTGGCTGAGTTTGCCCTGTTTGCCCCACAGAGCCTGTGGGAAGGACCTTGATCCATTTTGGGATGCTGGAGCAGTTGGGGCTGGATCCCAGAGCAGGGGGGTCAGGGCCCCTCCCCAGAGCAGCCAGAGGGGGCTTCAGCCTCACCTCAGGACCACCATGAAGCACCAGCTGTGCAAACATCCTCTGCATCATCTCTGCTCAGAATCTGATCACAACCCCTGTTTGTTGTACCTTTGGCTTGGCCACATGGGAAAGTGGGAATACCTGGCCAACACCAGGTGCTCTCCACAGGGGATGTCTGCTGTATTCCACCTGCTCCTGGGTGCAGCAAAAGCCAGGCGTGGAGGGGAGAGGTGGATGGAAATTATTTGTAGTGAGGCAAATCACAGCAGGCACACGGAACCCTCAGGGGCGGGAGCTCTGCCTCATCTGCGCAGCTTTTGCATCCTGGCCACCATGGAGTTTCCAGGGAGAGCACAGAGAAGTTGCTGCAGCTGTGTCCTTGAGTGACCCCCAGTTGTCAGGTCAGACCTTGAATGAGAATGAGCCAAGAGCCACCCTGTCATGCTCACGTTAATGAAAAGGAGGAGGTCCAGGAATAGGACTGGGTAGGAGAAGTGGAGCAGGCCATCCGTGTCCTCAGGAGGATCCTGTGGTTCCAGAAGGAACCACTGAAGTACGTAAGACTTCTTTAATTAAAGGATTTACCTGTAGTCTCGGGGTGGAAATGACGTGCTTTGTTGTGCCTAATTGGGGAGCTGCTCTCCAGGGCCTCGGCACCGGCTCCCGAGCTGCGCGCGGAGAAATTTCTGCGCGCAAAGCTCGCCGCAAACCCGACCGCCGCCGCGGCCCCGTGCACGGCAGCACCTCAGGAACATCTAATTTTTATCTGATTAAGGACTGGGAAAAAATGAGGGCAGGAGCCTCGCTCATGCATTATTGAAACGTCTGCAGTGACGCTGGCGGGATGGCAGAGCGTGCCTGCTGGTGCCAGAGGAATGGAGGCTCTGTCTGGAGGGATGCAGGGAGCCCTGGAGAGCCCTGAGGAGGCTCTGAGCATCCCTGAGCTCCCTGCAGGTGGAGGATGTGGGGCAAACAGCATCAGAGAGCTGCATCCCGGGAGGTTCGGCCTGATGCAAAGGGAAACGCCGCAGGAGACGGCTCTGGGTGTGTTTTCCTCTGCTTTGGGTTAGTGTTGGATTTGGACAGGCAGCAGCTCTCCTCTGCTACAGGACTTAAAACATCACCTCCCTTCTGAATCACAGCACAAATATGTGCATCCAGTCCACCCCATCTGACAAATTCACATCTCCTTCCTCTCCTCCAGCCTTCTCCACCTCAAAATACATTTATTCTTCATATGGCTAATTAGCCCTTTCCTGCTTTTATTTCTTTTTTGGAGGAATCCTCAAATTTGAGGCATCAGTATTTATCAGTGGAAAACATTTTCAGGCAGAAATTCCCTACCAGCTCTAATTAAAAGTCAAGGCAGGTGACAAACCTTTGTGGGTGCATTTAGAGAGAATCCCATAAAAGATGTGTGTAATGATACAGTGTAACATACATGGGCCTGAAAAATCAGAACTATAACACTCTGAGTTGGAATCCGTGTTGGATTTTGCCAGGGTCCTTGCTGTGTGCCCCCTTCTCCCAGACAAGGCTGTGGGGTGGGCTGGACTCACCGGGGTTCCTGCTGTGCAAATTACAGTCTGGCAAATTAAAATGACAGAAGTGGCAATTTAAGTTAATATGCAGGGTTATGAACTCTGCTGGCAGAGGTACAGACAGGATGCCTGTTCTCCTGTGCTGACTTGTGATGGTGGCATTGGCCTCTGGGACAGGGACAGGGCAGGCGACTGGCAGTGATAACCTCTTCTGCCATCCCTGCTCTATCTGATGGGAACTGGGAGTCCCAATCAGTTTTGCATCATTTGGTGAGATAAAGGAAAATTGTTAATAAAACAAGTGCCCTTTTGCAGTATCTCTACAAAACATCCTTGAGTGATGGAGGACCATGAATGGAAGTTCTGTTAAACCAAACAAGTGAAATTCAACTTGGGGCAAATAAGGAGTCAGTTGTTGCATTTATAAGGTTTCAGAAGGTTTGTCAATGCATCTAGGCTGGTAAATTCTGTTCTTCCCCATACTCCTTGCACTTCTGAACCAAAGTGCCACTGAAGGCTCTGTCACAGAAATAAAGGCACAAAATAAATTTTGTCTTTACAGACTTACTATATGAAATACTGCTGTATTTATGCAGCATTTTAAAGCCTTGTTTTCCCCCTCATTTACCTTTGGCACTGCAGTTCTATGCCTGGACAAACTACTTTTGAACTGTAAGCTGGGGCCTTTTTGTTCTTTGGAGTGTTGCTCAGTCCTCGGTGAAGCTATTTTGGTGAGGAGTTACTCTTCTTTTCCCATCTTATGTTTTGCTGTTGTAACATAATCATAGTGGTTTGGAGTAGAGGACTGAGTGTGTGATCCTGAGTAGTAAACAGCTGAGCTGAGGAGCCTGGCAGCAATTCCCAATGCATCCAGTTGCATGTTCAGCTTAGGCTTGGGAACCCACTCCCTGATGTCCATGGAAAAGAAATCCAGTTCAGGAGCTGCACAGGAGCTGCTCTGCCACAGTCTGGGCAGCTGGGGAATGGGAGTCCTGCATGGAAACCAGAGTGCCCCTGGGACCTGGTGCCTTCTATCCCAAATCTATTTCTTCATTGTAAATCCCCCAAAATGGCCTGAACTCCAGAGGCCCAAGCAGTGCGCTGCAGATCTATATTCCCTTATTCCTGCTTGCATCGGTTTAAATATTGAGTTTAAGCTGAAGGCATTAATGCTGAATAATCAGGATTCTTAAAACCGAAAGAACTCAAGACACATTGCAAATTTCAATTTTCCACCTAATCAGTGCACTTCTTTCAATTTTACAAACAAGCATATTTCAACTCCACTATTTTAAATGACCCCCCTGATATTAGTTTATCAGTCAACTCTGATAGGCCAAAATGCATTAAATTATATATAGAGAATATTAAGCAAATTTAAATGCAAGTCCAAGTAGAACATATGTAATTTCAGTTTTAAATTAATAATAATGTTACATATTTGCTATTAAGCTACATTTGCAGGGTTAGCCTGAAGAAATAGTATTAAGTATCTCACCAGAGCAATTCAGTGCTCATTTGACAAAATAGACAAATGTAATACTTCCCATATAACAGCATCCATTAAAAAAAAAAAATCAGTAAATTCTTTGTCACTAGGAATAAACAGCTTTATTGAATGTAAACATTTCAGTTGACACCAGTGCCTTGATAATAATATTTAAGGTGAAGAGAAACCCCTAAAGTATGTTAACAATCAGAATTAATAGTTGGGGTGGAAATGTGGGGTTGTATTTGCTTGTGTTTTTTTTCAATTTCTCAGTAACTTAGAAATACTTGATGTGAGTTTAGAAAGAGGCACAGATGTCAGTGTGAGCTCTGAATCATGGCTTTTCTGGTCTCTGATCCAGTTCCTGGCCCTGGTCAAAAAAATCCAAGGAGCTGCTTTGTTATGTTCTCTTTAAATCAAGGAAACACACCTCAGTTGCAAGGCTTTTTTCTGAATCATTCCTCCCTCCTTGCCTGCAGATGTCTGAGAGGCAGCTGGGAATCCCCAAAGACAGGAGTGTTCATGGGAGTCTGCTTCTTTGACATTTAGGGTAGACAAACAGCTCCAAGGATCTGGGACAAAGAGATCCAAGAGCTGGGTCTGGGCATAATGCTGAAAAATTGCTTCACTATGGGTTATTCTGACTATTTTTATGTGTAGCATGGGAGTGAGAACTGGATTAGGAGGCCTGGGGGGTTGAATGGATTACAAACAAAAAGCATTAAGCTAATCATAGGAGTGATGTTCCTTAAGGGCAAGGATGAACAAATGGCTGAATTTTCTTTTGTCCCTGAATTACAAACATGGAACAGTAAACTAGTCAAAACAGTAGCTGTTTCCAAGCCAGGTCTGCTACATTATGCATTTCTATAAGTTTTATAAATATAGGTGTTGCTTAACACGGATTGCTTGCACGATCTTGGATGTACTCATAGAGAGGGAATTCAAGGTCAGCAGTCCCTGAAGGCTGTCAAACTATTTACAAGTTTGCTATTTATAAGGACTAGTCTGGGAGTCCTAGAAGCAATAAGTTCTTAGGCAAGCGGTTTAATTTCTGCATGAAGAGCTGCTGTTTCTGTATCAGTGCCTAGATGCCATTGCAGCTCTCTTAAATTATCTTAAAAATCTCATTCTGCTTTGTTATCTACATTCTAGTAGTGTCAGGCTCACCCCTAACCACTCCATATAACCTGAAGAACAAAGAAAGCAAGAAATATCAGTACAGCCACTGCTCTGTGCAAGTTCTATAAGGGTTTAGGGATGGCAAGAGTTAATCAGAAGTTTAATGATTAATATAGAATAATAATCGATTGACCTTGGGAGTACAGCATGTTATAAAATAGCAGGCTGGAGGATTCATTGCATTTCTACAGAACACTCTCGGAAGAAAAAAATTTCTTTTCTAAGGAAAGTGAAAAGTAGGGCATACTGGTTTCTGCAGACCAGAAAAAGCACATTGCTTGCTCTCATATTAGGCTTTGGAACACTCAAGTGAGGTGGAAAATGTAGAGAAAAATTTGTGACTGAACTGCAAACATCGCAGATCAGAAGGACTGGTGTACAGAATTCAGATAAGCCTCTCATGAGGAGAGAGACTAGTTGTTCCTTCCTCAGCAGTGTTACCCAAGAGTATGTACATACTGTGCCTTTTGTTCTTTCTGGGTAAGTGAATGGTACATCCTAGAAGGGCATCACTCATTCTAGGAGGTGGATCTTTGGAAGTCATCTCTTCTGGCTGTAGTACCTGAATGAAAGCAGTGTTCAGTGCTCTTGATCTAACACCATACATTGCCTAGACCCAGAGCACTCTCCCTGTATTTGTAAAACAAAAACAAAACCTTAAGCCCTGCAATCCCTCCCTCACCTTCAAAATATGAAAACCCTTCAGGAGGCATCTGGACTTGCACATTACTTTATCTGTTCTAAGATTCACAAAGGAATACTTTCTAAATGCTCTGTGATTCTTTCAAGACCACAGTTTGCATCATGCTAAGGCAATAGGGAGATGGTAAACAGAACAGGGAATGCGATACAAATGCTGGCAAAAATCAGGGAAAGCAAGGTGGGAGCAATATCGCTCAAGCTGTCAGATCTGTGAGCAAGCCTCGTGAACCAGCTGAGTTACGGCAAACTCCTGCTATGAGGGAATTGCAGTAACTGAGCCTTGCACTCAAACATTTATAAGGGTGTCCTGGGATAAATAAAGGTGCAGCCTCTGTAAACCCTGCCGTGAAAACAAACACCTTTGAACCAAACCAGTTACAAGGCTCTGTAAAGAATGGGCATGGCTGATGTTAATTATAAGATTTGTATCTTGGTTTTCTATGTGGAGAATGACAGTCTGAGTCTTCTTGGCTGTCAAGGAGTTAAATGCACGGCCCTGGCCCAAGCTGCTGCAGAAGGCAGGGCTGGCACTACTGCAGTGTCCCTGTTGGCATACGGAGAGCGTTCGGTTCAGGGTCTCCACTGGAACATACAACAAAATAGTAAAACCTCTTTGATTCCCAGGCAAAGCCTCTGCCAACTGGGGCCAGACCTTCTTAAAACTCTGGTCATATTTTGTTAGGTGAAAGACATTCAGCTCATTGTAAGATCATACCTCATGCACTCAGACACTGCTGTGTGTCACACTGAGCTCTGTTCAGAAGCATGGTCTGGATTACAGAGACATTTCAGAAATCATGCACTTATCAAAAGTTTGAATCAGACTTGCTGTCTATAACCAAACCAAATAATCAGACTCTTGAACCATGTAATGGGTTAGCAAAAGAGCAGGGGACATGCAGGGAGACAATGATTTAGCAGAATCTCACTCGGCATTCAAGCATGCTAGCATGTCTGAAAATAAGGGATACATTATTAATTAGTTAATGTTTGCAAAGTATTTTGACTCTGGAACGTGCCAAGTGTTCTTCATTAATTCTCAGTAAATATATGACTAAGCAGTATATGTAATAAGGACACAAAATGTGGTAAGTAGACAAAAGACCTGAAAACACACAAAACATTTTAAAAAGAGAGATGCTATCAACTGGGGGAAAAAAAAATGTTGAGATCAGTGGAGTAAATATTGTGATGATGCAGCTACCAGTTATTTATTAACTCAGCACTAATGTAGGGGTATGCCTGGCAGCAGTGATGACCAGTTGAGACAGCCAACGTCCTACAAGACCTGTAAAGCTGACCTCTGTCACCTTTTCTCCTCTGGTGCTAAATTTGGCACAGCCCAGACTCAGCAGACCTTCTCTTACCTTCTGGGGCTGCCTAATGCCTGCTTCAGGAGCTGCATGCGCTTCTGCAGCTTTAATAATGTCTGGAAAACCACTTTTCAGTGGCGGTCACAACCCCTGAGCGGCTGCAGGGAGGTGCGCTCACACCAGGGCCCGGCAGCACAAGCTGCTGCACGCTCTTCCCCTCCCTGGTCGTTCTCACATCCCCATCTGTTCCTCTCCAGTCTCTCAAGTGGGAAATAAACTGAGTTAGAGTCAAACTGTCAAACTCATAATATTCGAGTGGGTTGAATGTCACACCGGCGGAATTCATGCAACCCATATTTCATTCAGCGCAGTAAATATGCAGTCTTGCACAGATCTTAGAAATCAATTATGCTTTTTTCAGGAAGGTTTGAAGAAACAGTAGGGGCACTTAGGCAAAATGATTTCTTGCCTCCTTTTCCAGGGAAGTAACTTTTTAGTGCTATGATCGCAAGGTCTCGATTCCTGAAAACAAGCTCGTAAGTGCGTGCCTCGGCCATCTGCTGCTGCCCTTAAGTCAAAGTCATGGTCCTCAGTTTACAACATCATACTTGGAAGTTTATGACGTTACAAATACAGGATTGACACTTTTGTTGACAGCCAGCCAATAGGATCAAATGAATTAAGCAACAAGCCATGTCCTTGAAAACTTTGGCTGTAAAGACCTGGTGGGAGCGTTTCTCACTGGAAGGAGCTAGCACTGCCCTCACAGGTGGTTAGCGTATCAGAAATTTGTCATGAGCACTCTAAAAATAATTAGGAATGATCTTGTTGCTTTCTGACATACTTTTAATTATTTTTTTTCAAACACACTTTCTCTTTCCATGTCAGCTGTTCTGCACATTCAATTAGATGCATGCATGATAGTTTTGACCTAGGCTAAGGGACCAAAATGATAAATCAGCTTTTAAGGCCAGACACACAGCTGGTGTTAAGTGGTCTTTACATTTATGCAACCTAGGGAGCTAAGCCAAATTTCTCCCAGCTATGGCCACCACAATATACTTCTCATGCAGCAGGATTCTCTGTGGCTGCAACTTTTATCATACATGGAATATTCCAAATGGTAGCAAAAGACTTATTGATCCCGCTGTGAAGGGCATAACCTGTGTCTATCAGTGTGGCAGGTATTTAATAAGAGTAGTTTGAAGCCCTTCAAAAATCTAGAGAAAGTCCCTCAGCTGCAAGAAATGAGCAAAATATTGCTGCTTTTTTACTGTTATAAAGTCTAGATATGGGGTCAGGGTCCCAGTAGTTTTACTCTGTCCAAGAGAAATCATGCTCCTGCAGCTGCCCCCACTGACTTTTTGAAAGTATATAATTTTTCACTGTGTTTTAATGAACCAGCAGATAATTTGGAAAAACATAACATGCGGCAGCTCGGAGGGTGTTTTACTGGTGCCAGGAATCTCCCTGGACAGCATCACCTACAGCACAGGGGACACAGTCCAGCAGTGAGTGCAAACCCAGCATCAGCTGGGCATAGAGACCAGCCTTGGGAACACACCTTGGAAGGTTCCTGTTTTGGAAGTTAGAGATTTTTATGAGAGATTTTAAGCAAGGATGCTGGATCATTCATTGTTTGAAACTGATTTGAAGTCATGTCAACATGTTTCCCCTTACAGAGCTATTTCTATTAACAAGAAAAATTATCCTATTTTGACCTACAGGTCAAAACAAAAGAATTGTGAGGCAGAGAACAATTTTATTTATCCTTCTAGAAAGAATTACTCTGGTATTATTATTTTGAGAAATATTATTATTTATTATTATTTATATAATATTATTATTTTGAGAAAAATTATGAGTTTTCTAGGAGAATTTTTTTTTCTTAATATATTTAATTGCCCAAATAATTGCATAGAAAAAAGAAATAACAGCCTTTAGTTATGATCCCTAGTTTAAAAGACAGAAAATCTGCTTTGTTTTTAGGAAGAGCTTTAATAGATTTTTTTGGGTAACTTATAAATAACATTTTATTTTGATCAAAAAAATATTCATTCAAACCAAAATTTAATGAGTCAAATGCCTGTAGCTATTTCTAGCAGAAGCAGGTTTGCTTTTATGGAAAAAAATGCTGACGCTAAATGGTAGGTCACTGGTCCTATGCCATTTTGAAGTTTTATTTGATGGCTTCAATGTAAAGTCAAGCGACAGTGCTAGAGATATGGACCAGAGGAGGGCAAGATTTTAGTTTTTAGTTTAATTTGGCTCCAGTAAGATTTAGTTGTGATTCCCTTACTAATAAAGGAAAAGAGATCCCATTGCAGGACCTTTTATAACAGGAATTTTTTTTCTTCTCTGGCTATTGTTAGTGGGCAAGCACTGTGCTGGTCTAATCAGCAGAGAGTTATTGCTGTTTTCTGTCTGTTCTGGAGTGTCAGGAATGGGTCTGTATGAGGGAGGGTTTTTTTTTTAAACAGAAGGGATAATATTTTGAAAAGTGAAGTGGGAACCTATGCCTCCCTGCAAAAATGTCCTAAGTTCTTTGTTCCTTGAAACTAAATTCCCATTCACCTCTGAAATTAAGGCTGTGACTTCCTACATGACTTGGGGGACTTTTAAATGTTTGACCTAACAAGTCCTGCTGCACTCCCATGATCCTCCAAAGCTGCATTCACATGACAAACACCAGCTTTAAGCTTTTTTTTTCTAAGTGGCTCCTTTTGAATGATGTATTTAGCAACCAACAGGCACTGCTGCCAACCCCCCAGTGTCTCAGGCAATGTCACTGTCTCCATGATCTGCATGTGTGGCAGATGTGTTGAATGCATCAACATTTACAATGTGGGTCTCCTGTGGCCGTGGGAGGCGCAGTGTGGGATGGGCTGTCCTCACAGCCAGGGCTGACTTTGTTCTGTCTGCACGATGTCTAACTCACAGGGGGTCCTGAGCTGTGACTGGGCTCTGGAATGCTGCAAAATGGTACAGTATTAAAACAGCATTAGTGTTTCATGCCCATGCTACAAAGAAGCATCTATTGCAAGCCTTAAAAAAGGAAAAAGGAAAAAAAAAAAGACTGGGAAGGAGGTAAGTGAAGTGGCAGAAGGCTCCTTTTTCTATATCACAAGCCACCTAGAGAATATGTCTGCGTGTTTCACTTGGTTATTTATTTTGCATTATGATATCTGACATATCAGAAAACATGAAAGGCATTTGCGAGCCTAAGCCACAAAGTAAAATGGCGCTTGAAAATGATTCTTTGTGAAGGCTTATTTTTGTTTTGTTGCACATGAGACTAGTCAAGCAGACAGGTTTATTTTAACTCTCTAACAGAATTTAGGGACTGGAGACAAACAATTGTCTGCTATTATCATTCTTGCCGCCAAAATTCATTAGGTTCAGGAGCATCAACTAAATCGTGTGCTAGAAGGGAGCACACAGCTACCCACACTGTTGCTGGAGATGCGACCCTTGGAGCCAGTGGAGTGTCCACACAGATCCAGGAGATTCCATGGCCTATTAAAAAGTAAAATATCTCAAACCATAACCTTCCTGCAATTCATTGTAAGCAGGCCCATTCTGCAGCTGCATGTTTCTGTCCGCAAAAGACCTTGCTTGTCATGAACCTTGTATCCAGCTTAGCTTTTTAAGGTCTGTACTTCATCAAAAAGTAAATGCATTCTCCAGCATACTGGTATTTGGTTGCCAGCCTGAGAGAGGCAGGAGGCTGATGGGTCTGGGTGCATAGAGTTAAAAGGTACCCTTTCAACATAAGTTAAACTGATTTTTATTTCTTCTGAGATCTCAGCTGTGGAGAAAGGAAGCTAGCTGGAAAAGTCAGGCTGACCTCAGCAAAACAACCTGCTTTAGAAATGTAGGCCCAGATCCCTGGGATGTATCTGACACATGAAATGAATTTGAGTAGAAGAAAATTGTTTAATGACTTTGCTGCCTTTTGTTCTCCAAAGTAGTCAGGGTCTTGTTTGGCTAATGATAACTGAAAAACACAGGTAGCTGTGAATGGTTATGTGGCTGGAGCTTTTTCCAGATATTTACTTTTCCATCATCTTTTCATCAGAGACATTTGAAGCAACAGCAGCATAATTTGGTTCCCTGTATATTAAAAACCATGGAGAGTAGGAGTGCATTCATGTTTGTGCTGTGGCAAACTCTGGGAAGCTGGTGTCCTTGCTGAGCTAGAATCTATTGGAGTGAACTATTCTGAAATCCATGGAACTTTTTTTAATCCCTGTAAAGTGAATATATAAAAGTAATCACTTAAAAGAAGCTCTGTTTGTAGAGTGGCTAAAGCAGATAAAGGAAAAAGGTAATCTGGCATTAGAGTTTAGTGCTTCTGGAGAAGAGATTAAGAGCTGGATGGTGTCAGCTTCTGCAAACCCAGAGAGGAATCAAGGTGTGTCCAAAGGGTGATGACTCAGACTCCTTAAGAATGGAGCCAAGATGGGGATGCACCATCTGCCCACAGAGATGTTCTGGAAATGCCCAGCTTGCCAGTAAGAGTGACAATAAAGCCTGCTGGAACAAGCAGTGAGCTGACATCACAGGTCATGGTGTGATCCTGGGGCACTCTGCTGGGGAGCTCTCCAACTGGAGACACTCCTTAAACTGTCCCTGCCTGCCCAGGGCAGTGTCTGACACCCATCCCTATGCAGGATAACCTCCTGCTTGTATCCATGCATGGAGGCCAAATGGAAACACAGAAAGGGAGGCAGCAACTGGGACAGAGAGGGAGATGGAACATGCTGAAGCCATCCATGGGTTGGTCTCTGAAGCTGGTAACCAAAAGTGCAATAACAATGAAGAAATCAAAGGTCAGCTTGTATGTCAGGAGATGTTGGTGAAAAAAACTTGTTTCCCCTAAAAAAGCTAAATACTATCCTCAATAACAATATCGTGGCAGGGGTGGATTGTTTCCTTCAAGGAGCCTTCACTTTTAACTAGTTATATATACACACACATGCATGTAAATATTTGTGTTTGAGTTGCAGAGGGACCAAAAAGACATTTAAACAATCAATCAATCAATAAAAAATTAAGAGGGCTTTCAGATTCTCACCAGTAGTCTTACAGAACCAAAGAATGTACAGGACACCAGGCTTTGTGAACAGCCCCTAGGAGTGTATCTCCATTGTGTGACTGATGCCTCGTACTTAGGGCCAGCAATAGTTTTTAAAAAAACAGTGCAAGAATTCCACAGGCATTTCCATCACTCGATAGATTACAGCAAATACTCTGTGTTTGCCAGCAGCCAAGGCTGTGGAGCAGCTATTAGCAGATGCTGACTGTACAATGATGACCGCTGTAAGTGGAGGCTTATTTAAGGGACGTTTTCAGGAAACGGCCTGCTCTTAGGAACAGTCTATAAGTGAAAATGCACTTTGCAAGATTTTTACATCTTGCTGGCCTGCCTTTTGCCATTTTACAGCCAAGGAAATGTTAATGTGTAATAGAATTAGCATTTAGGAGAAGCCTAGAATACTGTTCCTTATAATATAGCCCAATATTATTATTCAAGACAGGTCTTCTCAGAGAGCAATTTAAGCCCCCCAAAATTACCCATCATTACACAGCCAGTCCATTTAACATTCTGAAGCTAATCACACAACAACCTACCCTTTCAGAGGAGATACAAAACCTCGCTCTGGTTTTAAGTTCTGATTACAAGATGAGGTTCCAATTGAGAATTTCAGCTATAAACCAAATGACCTTCAATGACCGTAGACTGGAAAACCTGGTGACTAATCTAAATAGATTTCCAGGCAGGGGGAAAAAAACACCACCCAGCTCTTGTTTCTAGTCCTTCGCATTATTAGGGGAATGACAAAGACAAGCAGAACGTGAAAAAAGTCATGACTCCAGTGACCTTCATGTCTTTGTCCCAGAAAGGTCAGGAGTAATCAGCAAAACTTTAACTAGAGTTCAAATTCAGCTTTGCTGTCCTTAGAGGCTGGTAAAATTAAAGATTCTGTTCTTGTGCTCCATAAACAGCCACAGTAATTGGTGATGTTTCCCAGCATTGGCTATCAAGATGTATTGGCATGAGCTGAAATTCAGAGAGAGACAGTATTTCACATGGTGTATGGCAGATATAACCAAATCCTGATTTCAGCTTGTAATGCTGGAAATCACAATCACATTCTTTAAAATGAGGTCATACCAGGATATGAGCATGTACCAGAATGTCTAAGACATGACTTTACAGTTTGTCATGCTTGTCATCCAAGGCCAAACACCTATTGTCAATATCTGGGAAAAAAAAATCCTGCGAAACGGAAAGGCATCAGGCAAGCCAAAGTCTGCAAGAGCAAGCCATGTGAAAATAGGAAATACAGTGAGTAATCTGGAAGAGAGAGCTCATAGGGACTTTCTGACCTTGGCCTGGAATGCTTTGTCCTTTTCCTCCTTCTGCATGTCACAAGACTTATTTATTTATTGAATATCCATCCTGACTAGAGCTGGAGGAATGATCATGTTGGATCAGACCACAGGAGACCACAATTTCTAGCATCATACAATTAGTGAGCAGAATTTTAGAGAAAGCTTAAGGAACTAAGAAAGAAATAAACATTTATCCTTGGGAAAATTCTCCTTCTTGCTCTTGACGATAAGGAATTGCCTTACTATGTAGGAAGGTACAACCTCTCCAGTAGGATTTTTAGAAACCCTGGACTTACACCTTGAGAGTTTCCTGTTGTCCACATTAATATTTTGTCAGATTTTGAATCCTGCTGAACATCTGATGCAAATTATGGCCTCAGGAAAGCATGCAACAGACTCATTTTGAGTGCAGTGAACACATGCATATTTCTCAACATATTTTTATTTTGTTTATCATTTGTGTAGCTACCATTCTGATTCTTGTGTTTTGCATGCTTCTCTTCAGTCAGTCTTCACAATAAGGATCCAAGTGCCTGGCAGTTCTTCACTTCCCATTTGTGAACCTCCTCAGTGAAGGCTTTTGGGGGGTTGGAAGCCAACACATGTAAGTATTAAAGTCTGTAATTGATTTTTATATACCAGCATGTACTGGTGTCAACAGGCTTCTTGAATCCTGTAGGAAACATAAGAAATGAAAAGCAAGTTTCAAAATTAAGTAAAGGATCCATTAAATGCTCTCTTCTTCTCCTCCAGCAACTTAAAAATCATGGCACTTACCTTGAACTTTAAAAGGCTCCTTCCTTCTTATGCATTCAGATACTGAGTTGCATTTCCTGTGTCTTGAGACATAATGAGAGTGGACATCCTGTGCTGCACAGCATCAGTAAAATTGCAGCTGTCAATGCAAGACACCTGCAACATCCAGTTTTACAGCTGTTGAAATGGTGACCAGCGTTTCTGAAAAATGTGGCATTTGGGAAGAGTGAGAGATTCTGGTCCAGGATTCAAAATCAATATCTGCATACTCTGCTTTGAGCCCTGCTCACTTCAGTGAGTGCACATGAAGTAAAATGTGAATTTATTATGAATAAAGGAGACAAAGCCAATCTTTTCTCCATGCTCTAGTGCTGCTAGTGCCTGCACATTCTGCAGACACACTTGGTAACCAGGACTTCCCCAGAAAAATGTTTTGTATGTTGGACAATGGGAAAAGTATTTCAGCTTCTCCTTGCATGTATCTCTCCTAAAGGAGAGAGGGTGAGAACATCTGAAATAGAGCAGGGTAAAAATGTGAGTAGCCATCAAGGGACAGGGACAAAACACCTCCCTTTAGCCTTCCAGTTTTCACTCTACCTTTGCTCTCTGCAGGTGATGTAGGCAATAGTGGATCAGAGGATATATACATATATTTATATACATATATATACACACACTGTCTCTCTCTATATATATAAATATATATATAATATATTATATTTACATTGGCCCTGTTGGTTCAAAGGTAGCCACTGCAAAATAAATGCAACAGTGCTCAACACATTTTCCAAAATTATTGTAGGAAAGTGATTGGGTATGAAGCAATACATCCCATGATATAAAGATAATAAGCTCTGTGCAATGTCACTGCAGTTATAAGTATCAATATAGTATGAACCATGCAAAAAAACCCCAAAAAGATGCTATTTTGTTAGCATTTCTTACAATGCCACATATAAATAAATCACAAGAACTATAATAAAGAAAATAATAACAGTAAGGAAATGAATAAGAATAATTATTACTTAAAATGGCATTTCCTTTAAAATGCCAGAGTGAATTCGTTAATATCTTACTAAGGAGAGGCAGATGAATGTTCCTAGAAATGAGATCACAAACTTTATCTTTCCTCTTTAGCTTCCTCAATTTAGGAAGAAATTTAATATTGTTTTGCGTCTACAACTGCATGCAGTTTTTGCCCAATGCATAAAAGTATGTTTAATATTAAGTTCAAATATTCAGAGAGAGAAAAACGATGCTTATATCTTAATGGTGGCTTTAATTCTCAGGAACGTGCACTTCTTACAGTTGAGAGCTATGAATGCTAAATAATTTTGTAGTCACTGAAGATCACATTCTAGTACTATCTAGGAAAAAAAAGTACTCTCACCAGATGTAAATATTTAGCAAAATTCAGGATATAATTACATTGCATGATTAAATAATTTTAAACCCACTTTAGACAGGAACTTCAGTACTGGGTAGCGGCTAGATCCTAGAGTTTTATCCTTCTCTTATCTCCAGGCACTGCAGAAACTAGAAACCATTACAACAGGACAGAAGATCACCATTACAGAGTTATTAGAAGGGGCAGGAACATCAGGAACATGCTGGTGTTCTGTTTTTAAAAACAAATGACCCATTAATTCACAAAAACAACCCCATTACTGGAGTAACAAACTTAGTTTACGCAAATGTCCCTGTCAACATTATTCAAGCCCAAACTTGATTTAATTTGGGAAAGGAATGAATCAAGCTTAGGGTAATGGCAACCTATTAGACCATGCAGACCTTAATAATACATTTAAGAAAGTGTGCTGAGTGACATGAGCATCAAAAGACAAACCAAGAAAATGAACTGCAGAATAAAGGAGAATTTCTGTCTGAACCCATATCAGAGAAGGCAGAAGGAGCAACACAGGCAGAAGGAGCATGTGCCTAACTGTAAGTGAGAGAGAATAATCACATTAATGTCTGTTTCCCTAAATAGTTTCAGTTTGTTTCTTTATTCTATTTTTACAGAATCTGATTTCTATTCGGGTTCAATTAATAATAATGAGCCTAAAATTAATTTGCATTATCATTTACAATGGATGCTTTGATCATGTATGTAGTTGGAACTATAATGCATACATTACCATATTATGCAAATTGCATTGTCAGTGTCAGCTCCATCTGTATATCATTTCTTCACACCACAATCCTGTGTATTGTTTCTCTGTGTACAACCCTGTAGAGGGAGAATCTGGGGAGCTACTACCAAGGGAAATACTGCTACAGGTGTGCCCTCCTCTTATGTTCTCTCTAAACACCCAGTGCTAGCATCAGGCAGGGGAGAACTTTAACACAGATGTCTTGTTTGTGTTCTTTGTGAAATTACTGTCCTGCATTGAGCCCACACAGGCAACCAAGCATGTACAAAAAGCCCAAGTTCTACCTTATTTTTGTTTTTAACACAACTGTCTCTCAAGAAGAACTTGTAACTGCTTGCAGCATAAATCTTTTGAGAATCTGACCTAAAAAAGAAAGCCGAGCCAGTACCACGATGTACATAAAGATCTGATTTTTAGGTCAAACTTATGCATTCATGACACTGAACATGCTGGGAGAAATGTTGCACATCAATGGGTAATGGAGCCACTCAACTCTCCCTCAGCTGATTACTTTTTGCCACTGGCCAAATTTTGTATTGCAGTGATCAGGCCCAAAACTATTAGTAGTTTATATTTTTATACTGCCTTTCATCTTGTGAAATACTCCCCTGCTTTACAAGTTGATACAGAAAGCATTTAATGATTGTTTAATCTATTACAGTGCTGAAACTTTGTGGTGAAACACAGGAAGGATTTAGCAGTCTCAAATAAGAGAGCTGTTTTGGAGAGGAAATGAAGACTACAGTGTCCACTTGAAACAAAGATGGGAGGATGCAATTCTGAAGTTTGGCATCTGGCCAGGCCATCAGAATTAACAACTTTTACAGATATAATTACTGTAGTGGGATCTTTAATGAGCAAAGTGGTCAGAACTTTGCTTTAACATGTCACCCAAAAATACACCTGGGTCACACCTTGCATCTTATCATGCTGACTTATGGGCTAACAAGCAGATGAGATCCTCTTCATTCATTTTTCTCTCTTTTAGTTAGAGCCCCAGGTAAATCTCAAACATGAATTAAACAGCCAAACACTGTCAAAAGGAAATTTTACTCCACTTCCAATTTAATGAAGATTTTGCATGAAAACCTGTCCCTCCAGCCAAGCTGAGGATCATATAAGTTTACATTCTTCCTCCCACAGATAAATTACTTCAGAGTGCCCCTACAGGCTTGATCCTGCCTTCCAAAGAGATGATGGTGAAATTCCTCCTGTGAGGTCACTAGGCCCCCAGAAGATGATTCATTTGGCCCTTTCACTGTGCTCAGTCTATTTAACAGGAGATAAGAGCAGTGCCTGAGGAAAGGGATGAGTGGGACTGCCCCTTTTTTCTTGCCAGCAAGCTGTTTGGTTGGATCATGCTGTCTTTTGAAACCTCTTTGCTAAGAGCTGGGTCTATTTGCACTGCTGCTTTCCTTCCCAGGATACCCTGGGATGTGATGCATGCAGAATCTTTTGGGTGAAGGAATTTAGCTTGGTGTTATCTGGTGAATGACAAACATTGAGTATTGTCAGAATGAGGTATTCCTGTGAGTCCTCAGCAAAGTGTTAATCTGATTAAACTTCTAAAAATTGATATACATTAAACAGAAGAGCATATTAATATTGTCAACAAAATTCTTTTCTTAGTCACTCAAATGCAAACGTCAGATATTTGTTGCTCAGTATGCAATTAAAAATGATCTGATCACCCTCCAAGCAGAGAACTGACAAAAACATGGGGTGAGGAACGTTTTTGGTTTATCTTCAGCATAGAGGAAGATGCTGATAAGAGGGAAGAATCATTTTAGTTCTGCATAGATAAAAAGATCATTCTTGGCAGAGTAGATTAATGTACCTGTCTATACAGGCATAGAGGAAGAATGAAGAAGGGAAATAGATTAGTATTCTGCTGCACACGGGACAATCAAATATGATCTTTGGATTGGCAACTGGACTAATAATAATCACTGTAATAAACCAGGGCCTTTATATCTATGATATGCAGTACTAGCTAAAAGAGAGGTGCTTCTTAGCAATAATGAGCTGGATTCTTCATCACTCATCACCTTGTGTAATTATTGTGGTGAGTTCAAAACAAATACATTGTGCTACCAATCAGATTTTTTTTCCTTTCATGTTGTGTTTTTCTTGCAAGGGCATAATGACTACTCACAGAGTAGACAATGAAGAACCAGGCTTAATATATTTATTTTCTTTGTAGGAATAAGGAAAATGTAAGAGATCTAATGGATGGATGCAGTAGCCTTGGACAAGAGCTGTTATTTAAAGTTTAGGCACAGAACCCTGTGGTTAAACAAGTCCAAGAAAGAAAGAAAAATGGGTTAAAAAAAAAAAAAAGCAATCTGGCTTAATACCAAATAATACTTTTTCTTCTTTCAGAATTATTTATTAGCAGTTGTGTTAGTAAAAGCATGCACAGCAATATTGAATAATAGTAAGACAAGTAAGCTGTAACAAACTTAGTAATTTAAAACTCAAAACATCTGAACAACTAGCATCTTAAATCTGAGATGATTTTTTTAAATTGACCAATTTGGTTTTAGTTGAATTTTTTTCTAAAGTACTGTGGCTACAGCTGAAGTGAGGATAATCAAGGTAAATTATGAAAATAACCTAGCTATGTAGTAAAGGTCAACAGAAAGTCTTCTTAAGGTCTGTTTTTTTATGAAGATATCCTGTCTGTATTGTCATAATGGATTAACATTATAACACAACAGAGCCTGTCAATTGAATGAAAAAGAGATATTAGCACAAAGATACTTGTGACAATTAATACTAGGTTTTGTTTTAGACTGTGAAAGCAAGAAAATATCACAACCTTATTCGATCATTTCTTCATTTACAGTTTTCTAGCACAGGTCATGAAAAGGTGCAGAGATATTTACTTTTTTTTTTCTGTCATTGGCTTGTGGACAAGAATTTTAGTCTTGAGAAGAGAAATTGTTAGATTTGTAACTCTATTATTTTAAGGGGAATTTTCCTGTCTAATTCTTACCACTTGCACTACATTGAGCTTTAGAGTTAATGTGGCTTTTATCCAACAGCGCTGAACTGGGAATGGAAGGTGAAGGAGTTGCCCACATGTTTCTGAACCATCTGTTTTTCAGGGTTACTGACTATGTAAATAAAAGTTACTCTGTGAACATGAACAGTCATGGGCTCACTTGTTTGTCTTCCAGCCTAAAACTACAAACGGAACTTCCTTGCTGGGAAGTAACAACAGAGGTTTAGTTATTTCCCACAATATTTTGTGTATTGAGCACAAGAGTATATGAAAAATGTCTTAGAGCTGAACATTTCCAGGGAGTTTCAGTGTTCTTGTGTTAGTGGCAGTAGAGTAAAGCCAGGGCAGAGACCTCAGTCTTAAAAATCCTTCTAAATGTTCTTGCATGGTCAAGTCCCACTGGCAATTAGGCCAACAGTTACCAATGAGGTTCTAAAAAGAAACTTGATTCAGGAATAAAAAAAACCCAATCCTCTACTTCAAAACATCACAGGCCTTGAATTGAACAAAACAGAAGCTTGGAAATAATGCTCACTCACCCTGTGGCTGTGCTCTGAAGGACTTTGGTGTCCTCATGTCTGTGAGGGCTTTTACCTTCAGTGATGATTTGAATCCCTGGAAAGACATACCTGTGACTGAAGTGATCTGAGACATAAATCTGACAGGACAAAATATGGCATGCAGTATAACCCTCAATACCCTCTACATAAATTAGAAACTGTGTGAGCCCATTTAAAGCACTTCCCACACGTTTTCAGCTCTTGCTGCTTACAAACCACAGCAAATACCAAGTATGGCAGCGTTCTGTACTCACCAGCTGCTTCTTCCTGAGTGACCACCTGAAATTGTAAGAGCGTCAAAAGCATCCTAAACCACACTATGCCAGAAGGCTAACCCAAAAATCAGCTTTTCATCCTGCCTCAATCTGTGAAGAAGACAGTGCAAACTGTAAGGAGGATGCCCAAGTTAGTGAGAAGTCTGATCAGGGTTTAATGCTAACAAGAACAGTCACCACACAAAATGCAGCCCCACTTTTCTGGACATTTACCCAAAATCTTCACAAACAGGTTGGTGTGTGATCTTCAAGAGCTAGCACTTCTGTAATTTTCCAGTGACATAAAACCAGTTAGTACCAGCTGAAATACATTAGCAGTTTCAGTAATTAGTAGGCATAGCCATTTCTTGTCAGTTCTACGGGCCATATCCTCAGCTGGCGTAAATCAATGACACTGGGTGCTGGAACTGTATTACTTTACTCACCTTGAAATAGTTATGCATACTAATTACTGCCTTACCCATTACTGCTCTTGTCAATTCAGACACCTGATTTACACCAGGTGAGTTTTGTTCCATATATTTAGAAGTTTCTGCACATTCCTTCAAGAATCTGTAGTGTCAAATAAACTTTCCAAATAAGCCAGGCACATGCTTTCCATTATCTCTCAAATCAATGCTCAGTGAAGTGACACTGTTGCACATAAATCATGACTGCAATTATTAAATCAAGCTGAGTTTGTATTGTGTTCCACTGTTGGGTAGAATTAACAGGAGAACAGGCATGTCAGGACTGCTGGGATGGAAGAAGGAGTTAAAAGCCCCACCCAAGCTCTCACAACCTAACCTTTGGAGCATGCAGCTGATAATGCGAAACAGAACATAATGCCCTGGAGGAGATACATCTGGAGGTCAGCTCAGTCAGCTACTGTGGAACTGTTCCAACAAAGCAATCAAATATCTAGCAAAACCTATAAAAAAAAAATCACATCTTTGGTATATAGACATCCAACCTGAGCTGGACAAGGGTAGAGAAGCCTGATTTCGTTTTCATACCCCTGTCAGGCAACCTAGGAGCTGAGTTTTCTCTCCACAAACACAAAGTGAGGTTTTTAACTGCAGCTTATTAAGGCTCAGTTTGTCTAACCCATGCATAATATATTCATGTGTCAAGATCGAAGTTGATTGTTCATCAGAGAAAAATGAGACAAGATAATCCACTTTGCTGGAAATGTAATGCTTTAGGAATGTTACAAACTACTGCAAATGTTTAACTCCCTGTGCCTCATGGGTGGTTATATAACAAAACACCCATTCAGGGGCTGATTCTTATCTCTGGCTTGCATAAGGCCATGTCTAGACAAGGATTTGAAGGTGTGTTGTTTGAAAGTGTTCACAGAGTGGTCTAGTTGGCAGATCAGGAAGCCTCCCCTTTCCTCCCCCACTTCCTGAACTTTCATGCATGTGGAATGGGTGAAGTGTGGGTCCCTCTCCCTCAATTTTTTGTTGAATTAATTTAGCAGCTGACGGTGGTGATTTGTCCACCCTGGAGTCAGAATGTGATTTCAGAGGGCTGAGGGAGCAAAGGGTCATCTCCCTGCCCATGTCCAAACCAGAGCTTTCAAAAGGTCTAAGGATTTGCATTTTTAGCATTATTTCAGCATATATCCACCTGCAGGCCACACAAATGACATACATAGGTATCCATGTATGGTACTTTGCCTTTGTAAACCAGTACTAGAAATAAAGGATGACTTTCTAGTGATGGGTAACCCTTTGTCAGGATCCCCTTTACAGGAAAATCCATCCAGTGCTGATTTCCTCTTCCATTGTACTTACCCAGGTATAATATTTTTGTTTCTTTATTACCTCATTTGCAATGAACTTGACTCAGCCATCCACTCCTACTTCACATACACCTCATGTTGTTGGGAGAAGTATTCAGTGGAAAAGCTGGAAAATTTACCCAAAGTTCTCTATAACACATGAATTAGGTGGCTAAGAATCCATCCCACTCAATTTCTTTTAAAGCAGTGCCTTAAGTTTACAGTCTGTGCTCTCCATCTCTGATTTTCCCCCTTTTTTATCATCAGCAGCAGCATATGGCAATGGTGAGAATCCTCACAGAGACATGCCCACCACGTGCCCATCTGTGGCTTGCTCCATTGCTCCATAGCATTGGGCAATGTTATTACTCTCACAAGCAAGTTCTAAGAGCGGCAACATTTTCAACACTCACTTTTTGCATATTTTCCCTTCTCTTTATTTTTAGCATTTGGGTTTTTTTCTTAGGCACACCTAAGTATTTAATTTTTTCTTTGTCAATTATTTTATTATTGCTTTAACTTTCAAGTGTACCTCAGAGGATTAATGAAAAATAACTATTTTATTTATAGCTAATATTCTACTATAGTTCTAAAACTTACAAAGACACATTTCTTGTCAATGAAGGTAAAAAACCATGCCTGTGTAAATGCAAAGTTTTCCTTTTTATAATCACAGTTAATTCTGTTTTCACATTTATAAAATAAGATGTAGGGGGAAGAAAAAGAACTGGGTAAAGTTTAAACCACATTCAGAGGGAAATCAGGTTAGAGATCAAACTGCTGATGAGAAATATGAGAAATCTTGCCCTGCTGAAATACATGGGAAGGTAATTATTTTCCAAGGGCCAGGAATTTGCCCTTTGTTTTTTATAAATGAAATACATACAGATATGTAGATACACATGCATACATATTTGGTTTTCTTCTGTAATAAAGTAAGAATGGCCAGGCCAGCTGTGATAGTTCTCTTCGTAATGGAGTTTTCTAAATGCACACACTTTAAATCTGATTTGATAACCTATGGTTTACAGTGCCATTGAGAAGGTTGAAACCATGAGGTAAGTTTTAAGAAATGTGGTCTGCTGCCATATCTGGAACATATCAGCTCTCGGTAGAAATATATTTTTAATAAAGAGAAGTGCTTTAGAGGTTTCTCTCTTGATATAGGCCTAAGTTCAGCAAGCTAAGTTCAATCACAAAGCTGACTTCTAGCCTTCCAGTACACAATAGGGTTTTAATGTTTAAAGTTAGGTGCAATGTTTAAAATTAGGTTAAAGTTTGAGCATGGAACTGAATAGGAGCCACAGCGAAAACATCTTTCATTTAAGATGAAAATCCCTGTTTTGAATTTTCTTCCTTGAACTCTGGCTCCAATCTGAGAATGCAGTGGTGATGTTCAGGTTTCTGTGTGGAGCCCAGCAGGAACGTCAGCAGTTCTGCTTCACTGCCGAGTATCAATAGTGCTCAGAGATCAGAGCTCAGAGCCAGCACTTAGGAGGGGCAACCTTGTCAGTCAGCACTTGACTGCTCTGCTCTGTTCTTGACCAGCCCATGCAATTCACGTCGCCCTCAAGGTAAGATGAGTGGGTGGATCATGGAAGTGTACAAACAGCCTTCAGGATAATAATTCAACTCCTCTCCTTTTACCTTGAAGCAGTATATTTCCACACACAATCAAACTGCATAAGACAATACTCAATTTAAAGAGGTGCTCAGACTAGGACGGGTTGTGTTTAAGAAGCAGAGAGCGGTCTGCATTTTATAAATTATGCAGTGGCTTGTGGTTGCAAGACAGGCCCTGGATTTACAGACAAATTATGCAGAATTCCTGGCCTGTCTGCAGGCTACTGTGAGTGAAAGCTCATGAAGGGACTGAGCAGATGAAGAGATAAGCACCATTGCTGAGCCTGTACTCTCCCAGAGCACAAGGGCTGCTTCTGGCCTTGCCAAACTGGTGTCACATTGGGAATGGGCTGCAGCAGAGTCTCTTCTGCCCTTGCATTAATAGGTGGAGGGAGTTGGGCTCTTGTGTGCCAGAAATGGGGCAGGGACCCTGCCTCCCCAATGAAGAATCTGTCTTCAAGGCATGATGCAGCTCTTCCTCTGAATTTCAAACCTCCTTCTGGAATTTCAAACTTTCTGACCTTCAGCACAAGGAAAGTCAGCAGATAACCAATGTACACTAGAAGACCTCTACATTAAAGATTTCTCAGCTCTGTCTCTCTAACTTATGGAAATACTTAAAGGAAAAATATCACCACTTGTCATGACTTTTGTGTTCCCCTTTCAAATGCAGTAGCTGACAAACACTTAAAAGTTGCTTGCTAAAAGTGAGTAACTGCTTCAGTGTGGTGCAACACTCTACAAAAAGATCACCTCAGATCTGATTCTGCCTGTCACAGTTACCAGTTATGCTGCTTGTCTCAAACTGGCCGTGTGTCTTCAGTGTCCATGTCCCTGAGCTGTCTATTGACATGTCAACTGATAGGACAGAAGGAAAATATGAAGAAAAAATATCCCACAGCAAATAACAACTCAGTCCGTTATGTAACTGCTAAAATATTTATAAGAAAGGCTTAATGTCCTTTAAAAAAAAAATTAAAGGACTCGTGTGTAATTAAATATGATATGGAAACTCTGCTGTTTGCTAGAGCTATTGACTTCACTGTTCTCATTCTCCCAAACTTAATATAAAATTAATCATTAATTTTCAAGCCAGTAACTTTTTCACCAATGAAAACACTGATTGTTTAGGCCTGAGTCAGTGAGATATTAACACCACAACAACAGAGATTTATATTGTCATAAAGTCGTTCAACTCAAAATGTGATTCCTTTTTAATAAAATTGCCTGTATTTTTGAGCTACATCACAGCCAAAGCTGAATGCTCAAAAGCTTTTTACCAGTCTCACAGTCGATATAAATTGTCTGTTCTCATTACACTTACTTGTCTTAGCAAATTTTGGGCCCAAATCCTCAGCAGGCACAACCCGAGCCCACAGAGCTGCACAGCTTGGACCTGTAGTGGATGTAGCCCCTTCCTATAGATTTCCTGCTTGAATAAACTGTTGTGCATTGAGAATACTTGCCCTAATCCCAGTTACTCTGGGGACTCGAACTCACATGAGGTTTATCTAGTATTAACAGTTATTTGACCTCTCTTGGCAGAGCAAGAAGAAAATGCTCTTTTACATACTCTTATGCAAACCTCTTAAATATTAAATGAGCTGTGCACAGAACTTTTCTTGTGTGAAGGACCATTAATACTTTGGACCTCACTCGAAATCTGGGTCACTTTGACCTTGTGTAAATGAAATCTTGCATTTCACCAATTTTTCACGTGCTTGTTCCGTCTTGAGCAAAAACCTCAGAATCAAATAAGCACCAGCCTCAATATAGAGGATGATTAATTTAAGGAGTTCTTGGCTTCTTCTTCAAGAAGGTTAACATGACCTTGAATGGCAAGAGAATGATACGGATTTGTATTGTTGAATCTTATGAGGACTGCTGTTATAAGATGTTCACCTACAAACTTTATTTTTAAGCCCTAACAAAGAGACATTTCTCTCCCACTGCTTTTTTGAGATTATTAGTCCATCTACAAACTGAAAAAAATCAGTCAGCTGGCTCTTTTCTACCTTACTGACACTCAGCCAAATTCATGCACGTATTTCCCATTTGCTTCAGCGAGGGTTTTGTTGATGGCAGTGCCGTAAATTCTACCTCCACCTTCTCTCTAATTGGCACCAACATCAAATGCTAAAGGATGTCCTTGGAAAATCAAGAAACCAGGAAGTGGAAATGCACAGTTAAATCCAGTTCTCTGCTGTACATATAGCTGCCTATTAATTTCTTTTAGCTTATTCCACATCAGGGCTCTGTTCTTTCCTTTTTAAAGTCATCAGTAAAAATCATGTTAACATGAATGAGGCAAAATTAGGCATATAAGTGAGAGTAAAGTCAAAGCTTAGCTGAAGAATTCCCACTTAGAGCTTGACACAGTGGTCACTGAAGCATTTCTAAAGGTCATTGTCTGATATGATCTTTTCATAATTGTTAGTGAAATGAAGGCATCTTTATTCTGCTCTGCTTACTAGCAATGCTTATATAAAATGTGGATTATTCACAGCTCCTTTCCTTTTGAAAATGGGCATTTTTAATTTCTTTAAGGGAGAAATAAGGCACACCCAGTACATATAAGGCACACCATAAAGAGGTTTATGTCAGCCAAACAGTACCACTTGTAGTTGTAGTTTGTACAGAAGGTCTATTTTGAACAGCAGTGCCATCAGTTTAGGCAGGGGAAAATCCCAGAACTTAAATCCTATTGATGATGGAAGAGTAGAAATGATTCCAGATTATGGTAATGCCCTTAATTCTGTGTCTATATCCATTGTAGTCATAGGTGCATGCTTGCAGCTTTTCCTTGAGGAAAGAAATTTTCTTTTTGTGGCACTGGGAAAAAGATGCTTCTTGATAAAGCTGCATGTAAGTGCAATGTCCTTTCAGTTGAAAAGTGGAAAAGCAGTCAGATTCTTTCAATCCACACCTATTTAAATTCTGATAAGCACCTTCTTCACATTGTTTTCTAACCTCATTTGTATACTGCTTAATTCCTCATTAGAGTGAAAATGAAAATACACTTTCTTAAGCTGACTTCAAGAAAACCAGCTTCTTGACCTGGATATATCAGAATGTTTAACACAGTTGATAGTCTGTCAAAATTGTTATGGATGTTGTTTTTGAACATATTTCTGTGAAAATAATATTGATGAGCTCTGGTTATGACTCAGACCCCCACTGTGCACTAAAAATCTGTCTAAGATGGTCAAAGTCCTCTGTTAGAATTTGTTATAGAGTGTAGAAAGTTCTCTTAAGAAGAGAAATACTTATACTAAGAAGAAAAATCAAGAGGTAGAAAAGAAAAAAATTGAATAAAGTATTAGAAGGGAGAGAAGATAATGAATCCATCTGGTCTATGGGAAAGATAGGAAGAGAAATGAAACCTCTGCAGTTTGTTCATTCAGACTAATTTTCAAGCCAGTGAGTAGATTCAGTGAAGTCAACAACACAACTCACATCCTCCCAGTAAAGCTTTTACATAAGTCCATTGCAGGACTGATTAATCTTGCATGTTTCAGGAGGTGTTCTAGTGCTCTCAAGACAAATCATCTGAAACTAAAACAGATGGGTAGATAAATCAGAGGTAGAGATCTAGGTGCAATTCTTTGTGTCTCATGATAATTTACATGTAACCAAGCTGACTTTTGAAGTTAAAGTTATTAAATGTTCATACAAATATTCCACTTAAAAAAATACATTTACAGTTTCTGTGTGTGGGTTACCTGATAAGAGGGTATTTGATTAAAATGGCCTGTTGACAGGGAGGATTCTACCAGAGTCACTGCCTTGTTTATTTCTACTCACAGTTGTGATTTTTCAGACCAATTCTCAGGAGAAAAGTAACAGTTTTCAGAAGCAGATTCATTGTTTTCAACAATTTCTTTTTAATTCTTAAGAGAATAAACATTTTGGATCTGAAAGCACGTTAGCATGACTGCAAGTTTGAACAGCTTTAGGAAATTTTACTCATGTTAGCATTCTCATTTCACTACTGTAAGCCTAGTTTCTTCTTGCCCAAAAATGAAGGGATTTTGGACACTTTGATTTGAAACCTACAATAGTGTGTGTTGGAAGAAGCAGGTCATGATTTCTACATGCAGTTGGAAGGGTTAACTTTTTTGGTTTTAATATTAATTTCATTTGCCTGCAAACAGTATAAAGATGAACCATTTACAAACATTTCTTCATAGAAAGAATTGCTTGCAGCTTTCAGTTTGAAAACAAGAGTTTTGTTGTTGTTGTTTTTTAAGAAAGTGTGTGTTCTGATAGGATTCTGCACCAATATAGATCATCTGGATCTTTTAGGAGAGTAATTCACATAGTTAAGCCAGTGAGCAGCTGTTTGGATTTTGTGATTTTTGTGATTTTGTGATTTTTTTTTCACAACCAGTAGCTGAGACAGCAAAACTGTCTCCATCTTTTTTTGTCTTCCACTGAAGACTGATGGAAGAAGGCTCTGTACATGTATGTGCTCACAGGTGGCTGCCTGGTGATGCTTCTTTTGGCTTTCCTTTTGGAGTGAAATGGCAAAGGGATGAGTGGGACTGGAGCCTAAAGGATTCTGGGAGCTCTCATTTGAATGAAAAATAATATGTCTTATACAGCTCTTTTCTCAGAAGTGCTTCCTTTTTCCTAGCTCTAACATGTCACCTCCAGCTGCTTTAACACCCTCACTTTGGGTTATTAGGAAAGCTCTAATCCAGAATTAAACAGCTGAGCATAGAACTTTTTTCCAAAAGTAGCAGGGGTTTGTTTAAAAGAAACAGAAGAAGAAGCAGAGAGATGGGACATTAATGAATGGCACAATGGGCCACTGATACTGCCTTGCAGAAACAAAGGGCTCAGTGCAAGAATTCCCTCCTTTAGCGTGTGATAGACCTTCTGACCTGGCATCACAATGGCTCACAGACAGAAACAAGGGAGGAAGCAAGAAATCTCCTCATTTCTTTTCCCCATGGGATAAACAGCATTTTATTCTACCTTTAACCCTGGCGGGAGACACCGCCACTTAGCAAACAAATCTATATTAAGTGCACTTGCTGGAATTATTTACAGCATCATTTGTTCCAGAAAATGACACTAATAATATATTGCTGAAATCAGAAAATGGAATTTGACATATAACCTTCTGAGTAGTAAAAAGCATCTTTCCTTAATCAGCATCCCTTATTAAGGATTTCCCTGTTTTCCTGTTCCCAAAGAGAAGGAAAATACCATTTTTCTCCTACAGTATCCTTTTTTGACTCATAGACAAGCTACTTTTGGCACTCTGGCTTCAACCATACATAACTCTACAGAAAGCAAGAACAATCCTCCCGCACCTTCACAATATATTTTTGAGAAAAGCAAAAGCTCCACTCCACTGTTGAGAGATCACTTTGTCTGCAGAAATAAGGATTCATATGCACAGCTTTCACCAGTGGAGAACACTCTGCAGGTGTTCACTTCTCATAGCAAATAATATTACTTGTTAACCAATGAAAATGGATATTGTCACATCAAAAATGTGGGGATCTTTTTCCAAAAATATCCTCAGAATTAACATCTTCTGGTTGCTTCTTCTTCCAGTCTCCAGATATGCCTGTATAACTTAACTTCCATGTGATCTGTCAGGAGTTTATTCAGGAAATGCAGATGTCCTGCTGGCCAAATCTGTTTTTGTAATGGTAACCCTGCAGGTTGTATGCTACCAGCACAGTTTTTATGCCAAGAAGTTCCTGCATTAAAAGGGAGAGGTTAAAAGTCAGTCCTGCCTTGCAGCTGCTTTTAGTGAGCTTTGGCAAAGGTTCACCAGTCTGTCCATAAATGTGCTCTGTCGTTGCTGTATGGGAACATTAATCAATGTTATCTGCAGCAGAACTGTCTTGCATTGTGATTTTGACAGGAACTGCAGACAGGCTCACATGTTCCCATTATTTCTTATATTTTTTAGTAAAACAGCTGTAAACATTACTTTAAGGTTATTTTAAAAGTTAATTTCAACAGTGAGCATTCTTTCAGCAGAGGGTAAGAAATTACCTGATTATACTTCCTCTCCAGAAACTCCTCTCATGAATAGTATAAGGTGATACCAATTATCTCTCTCTGTTTTGGAAGGTTTTGATTTTTTCATTATTTAAATAATATCCAGCTGCAGTAAGAGTTTCTTAAGATGTACAGTTACCAGGAGATAAAATATATAAGAGTGAATGATTTTTGTGTGTAGTAGTTTTACAGGGGACTCTCCGCTTTCCCACTGCAAAATGGAGACAACACAAGACAAACATGAGATTTTTTTACAAGGAAAAAAAAGTCACTGTAATTTTCAGGTCTACGCTTTTAACACATGAAAAATATTCTTTTTATCTACTGTCTCACTTTAATGCTTGGATGTACCTTAGGAAAACTCCAGTTATCCTCATGGATATAGGAACCCAGGGGCCTTGATATAGATAGCTTGAGCAGCACCTTGCTGATACCTAAAGCGGCCAAGCCAAGTCACCCACCCAGCTGTCACTTTTCTGAGACTAGAGGAAGAGGAAAGGTTTCACCAGGAGCTATATTCTCCTCATGTTCCTAAGAAGGCTATAGTAGAATGTCACGCTCAGCAGGTGGCACTGATATAGTGAGAGTATAAATGGACACAGTTTTCAGAAGATGGGGAGCTGAAGTCCTGTGTCCATTGGAGGACGCGTGGTTGCTGAGATACAGAAATTATAAAGGCACATAGTAATGTGTAGATGGAGAAATTAGACAATCTGCTTATGCCTTTAAAGAAGACACATAATTTTGTGCCATCATCTGAACACCCAGGTTCCAAAAAAATACATTTTTCTCCTTTTGTTGTCTAAGGTGATCAAATATAATATTATTTGGAAGCTTAGTGTGCATCATAGCACTTGTGTGCTTGACCTGTAGGTGTAGAATTTACATATTTCTTTCCAACCATTAAAAACCCTCCAACACTTTAAACACCTCTTCTATTCTTCTTATTCTTATTGTTATTATCATTGATTTAATCTTACCATCTTATAAACCAGTTCCTCAGTAATGTTGATCGTGTACAAATAGATAGTCCCTGACACAAGTGACTTATATTTTAATTGGATGGTTCCTGTCTTGTGAAAAAAAATTATATTTGTGCTCTAACATCACCATCCTTCTTTTAGCTCACCAGTAACATCCTACTAAGACATGCCAAAATGATTTTCAAATAGTGCTGAATCAGCCATTCCTCTTCAACAGCCATTCTTGCAGCAGAACCAACCTGCACGATGCCAGCAGCCTGCCTTTCTTCCTCAGGATTTGAAAGAAGGTCACACAGGTTAAGGCAAGTCCTGCTGCCCTTTTAAACAAGGTGGGAAAAACCAGAACCACATTCAACAGCAAAGTGAGAGCAGAGAAATCCAGTCAAGAAGGAGTTAATATATGGGAGACCTGAATTCAGCTGGTGATCACTGAAACTTCTGCTTGAAGAAGGAAAAAAATATGTGTTAGGTTCAGCTGGGACCTTAATCCAGTGAAAACAGTATTTAGCCTCTATGGATGCAGAAAGGAGAGGTTCTTGTGTTCTGGAAACCTTTCATAAAGAAACTTCTGCCCTTGAAAATAAAAGGGAACTCAAGTCTGTGTCCTTTGATATCGACCTCTTTCCATTGCAGATGACAGTGAGCCCTCCTTGTTTTGTGTTCTGTAACAGAACTCAATTACATGTAAGGAAAATAGATCTGTTTTCAAAATTAAATGTATTACCTGTAATAAGAAGCTTTCTGTTCTTTGAGTATAGAAAGATAATAGATTGTTCTAATGTCCTGTCCCTTGCTGAGGCCACAGTCTAGTAGTCCTGTCTGGTTGGGGCAGAACAAAAGGTTAAGCCTTCCTCAGTGTCTCTCTGTTCTTGTGTAGAGACCAAAAATTGGTGCTACTTTTGGATGAAAATGTTGTTTTGATGCAAATGAGGTTTTGCCTGAGAAAAGATCTTAACTTAAGCGTCATCCCTAGAATGGAGGATCTGCTGCCCTGTTTTGCCTCCTCATAACCTGTTTTACAATCTTATTATAACAGGAATTTAATTTTGAAAGGTTTTTCTGGCCACGTTGTCATACTCTTTGTGCCTAATTCATTGTACTATTTATTCTTAATTCGCTTCATCGGTCTTGCCATGAATCAGGAATTACCATTGCATCAATCTGTGTGGTCCTAATTATAAAGACAGGACTGTAATTAGGCATTTGTCCCTGTGATATGTAGAGTGCTGTATTAAGCATCTCAGAGAAATATATTAATCTTAACTGGTTGAAACAATGGTTGCACTGCCTTGTCTATCAATGCAACTTTGCCACATTTTGAAATAAAAAACAAACATAGCTGGCCTTAGTGGTGTTTTTGTTAGCCATACTATCATGACGCTAATTTGAAGCTGATTATAGACTTTTATTGACTGAACACAAGCTGAAATTTGCTGACCAAAAAAGGGTGTGTTTTTACCTGTAGGGCTGACCTGGTCAAGAAAAGAAATAAATGGAAAGATGGACTTAGTGCAAACATTTATCATGTCCTCAGATGATGCCTCAACTTTTCCTATACCAAAAGTTTCCTAACCTTCATATATACCAGTATTTAGCAAATTAAATATTTAATCTTTCAATTGTGGAAGAACATGGGGCATAGCAAGTACAACTCATTCCACTCATACTTGCTGAAATTTATCTGCTGCAAAGGATTAGCTGCTGTATTCAACAAAAACGAAGCTCTTGTTTTCAAATAAAGAGGTTAATTGGCTTTGTACAAAATATGCTTATATAGCACTTATTACTAATATTGCTTTTGTGAAGGTTCATTACAAAGGAATCTAAAATTGTCTTTTATTACCATTTTAACAATAATCTGTCCTTGACCAAAAATTATACTTAGAGAGCCCATGCTAGCATGTCATTATGACTGCTTAACTAGTCATTGGCAACCTCAGTGGTTCTCCAATTGTGTTTCTAGGTGTAGGCCTTTGAGCTGCTTCTTCCTTCTTTTTTTTTGTTATTAGTGTCACTTGCTTATACTGTGACACCACAGATTATGAACAGGGTTCTAATTCTCAGTGGTATAAAAAGGTTTTGCATCAGTTTAAGTAAGACGTGTGTGTCTCATTATGTACCCATGTACGACCTAAATAAAGGCACACATTATATATCTGCTTGCCAGCTGAGAAACATGTACTTGCAATTTCTATTTAATATTTAATGGGTACACATACATGATATGATCCTTTTGGCAAAGATTTTAACATTTTTGACACTGAGATGGTGGTCTCTGCCTATATGTGTTATCTTTCTACCATAGCTCTCTACAGGCACATAAAAGCTTGGCTTGACAGAGAGCTGGCTGGAACTATTCTATATTTGTCTGAAAAATCATCCTAGAATTTTTCCATAGCAATAAAATTAACTATGTTTGCAAAATTTTACATCTCTCTCATGCAAATTCTATCAGTGATCATGGATCTTTCTGATTCTAAGTACTCTGTTCCTGCTGTCAATAACTTAAGAGTTTTGAGAAATTCTAGTCCAAAGAAATTTTTCTTGACTCTCTAACTCCTCTATTTTGGTTCCTAATTTTCATCTTCATTGTGATGGGTTTTAGGTTTCCCTAATTAATGTACAATTATGTCTCATCCAACAACTTTGCTAGATTATTTCTTGGATGAATTCTTAGTGAGTAGCTTAGTGATACTTCTTTATTTTATTGTTTTTAATTCATTTCAAAGAATCTTATCTTGGTGATGGTAAATAATGTATATTTTATCAAGTTTGTTGCCAGTGCCATATGATAAATAGTAATGAAGTGTTAATTTTATTTTCTTTATACATAACTGTATTACTGGAAAAATCTCAAAAAAAAGCAAAACTTCATTTAGAGTTGAAGAATGAGCAACATCAGAGTTCTTCAGGCATTAAATTTGTCACTGGTGATAACTATCCCTTTCTTTCATAGTCTTTGAAACTTTCAGGGCAACCTCCACAGATGTCATATAAAAGCCACAGGCATTGTGGAATTATATCATCAGCAAACAATGGGCCAGATCCTCAGTGTATTGAGATTTCTCTCAGCTCCATCTATGCTGAGGAAGCTTTTCAGCTCACAGCAGTCACAGGTTTGGCCCATTGCTTCCAGCATGATGGTATTTCCCACTTATTAGATTTTATAGAATTAGCTATTCTAATTTAAGCTTCTTGTGTACCTAGACCCATCCCTCCAACAAATAAAAGAGGAAACAAAGAAGAGATTAAAAATGCTTAAGTAGTGAGTGCTCCAGAGTAGGCAATAATGTTTAATAGTCATTATTCCTGCTGGTTCCATCCCAGGTTAGTAGGGAAGTGTGGATATACATGTTGTTGGAAACATCTGTACAACCAGCTTGCTCTCTGACCTTCTGTGTGGTTGTGTTTAAAGGGCAGCTCAGACTCTATAAACTGAGAGGGGAGCCAAAGCCATTTTCTCCAGCCAGTCACAGAGTGGACATGGTTTAAGGATGTGTGTGTGGATATGGTTTAAGCACCCTAGTTCTTCCTTCTGTCAAAACTTCAGTGAGGTAGATGTCTCTCCTCTGCTTACCTACAGTCAGGATCTGAATTGGCTGCTAAAGTCCAAGATTTCTCTCTCATGTAAGGCCAGAATTATTTTTGTATGAATTTCCTTTTAAAGACATCTTGGAAAAAAGTGAGAACTAGATCCAAGTTTTTCCTCTAAGTGTATCCTGTCAACAAAGACCCTGGAGCTCAATGGTGAAAGGACTGAGAGACACTAGGTCAATAAAAAATACATTAACAAGCAACTTAACCAGCTTAGCTGTTCCTTTAAAAAAATTCTTTGCACTTACCAAGAAGCACATTATTTCTAAATAAATTAGAACCAGAACACAAAGGGATATTTACTGCTACATAAAAGGAGAAAATGAACTGAAAGGGCAGTATGCTGTACTAAGACTATTTGAATATATGCAGTTTTAATGACAGTTCTAAACCAGCAACTGTTCAATTAAATACAATCTGTCATGGTGGGGAGAGAAGGACACAATCATGCTAAAGAAAGACATTTCATGGCAAATGGTAACTTATCACTGACTCAAAGCGTGTGTGTGTGTGGTGTTTAAATAACATTAGACAATTACAGAAATTTAAAAATTATGAGCTTGTAAGTGGATTTTCTTTCTATTATTCATTCCTTTTTAGGCTGTTTCTGCAGTGCAGAACACACATTTTCCTTTATTTGCCCTTTCAATTCTTGGAGAATGCCTGTCTTTGTGAAAGTTATGCAATAAAGTTACATTTGCTTACAGTTCACCAATAATTCCAGCTGAGAGCAGCTCCTAATGTTATTCAGATATTTAGGGCTTAATGGTTTTTCACCTGTTCAAAACTCCATCTGCACTGCACGTTTGTGCAGCATTACACAGCACAGTGCAGTAAATTTCCTTCACAGCTTGTGGTCAGTTAGTACTCACTGTATGAACAGTGTTGTTCACATGCAGAAGTCATAGGCATTGACATGGTTTCATAAAGGCAATCTAAAAATCACCAAGTAAAGTTCAAAGAAGAAAAGATAGCAAGGACTGTAGGGGTAAAAATAAAAGGCCATGATGTTCTCAAGAGCTAAGGGCATCATGTATCTCAAGTAGGATTATATTATACGTTCCAGAAGTTAAAAATAATTGGCATTCAATAGAAAATGGAAGCAGTGAAGACAAATCTTTTCTGGGGGCATATTCTCATAAGTACACAACAGTAAAACCCCATTATACCTACTTACCATTTTTCTGCAATTTGGAAAGTGTCTATCATTAGCAAAACCAGCCAGCTTTATCACATTAGACCAAAACTTTTGGGGGACATTTAAGTCTTCATATCTCTCAAGTGTCCTGATTTAATTGGGACATCCTGAACTTTCCCAGTAAATCAGAATTCCAGCTGTCCTCGAACCAGCAGGCAAATTCTCACTTTACCTTACTCTCCCCTGTGCTGGCACTTTCCAGAGGGTAAACAGAGGTCTGATAAGACATGGACACAGAAATGTCAGATGTCACTCTATTTAAATACAAAGGCATTTTAAGGTTGGTTACTTGGGCAGAACTGCTTGTGCATATAAATTGCCAGTTCCAGTGGATTAAAAGCAAGAAAAATACTGTTTGGATTAATATATATGCAATTCAATTACACTTTCACTTTAAAACCACTCTAGGAGCTTCTGTTTTCCATGCCTTGTGCTTGGAAACAATGCTGGTTTAACATGCCAAGTCCATTTACTTCTTGTCTAATTTCAATGATTATTTGTATGAAACTTACTGAGAATTTTTGATTGACTTTTTTTTTCATTAGAAAGTGCCTAGTCATAGAAATTTGTGCCAAGAGGTATCTGTTTCAATGACAGCTTATTCAGGAAACTTTTCTCTGCTTATGGTGGGGAAGAACATTTGGTCAGGAGTAGAAATAGAGCTTAGAGTAACCAAAAGCACACCAGAATGGGAAACCTTACCACTCCAAGCATTCCATTCTAAGGTTTCTTATATTTTAAAAGAGGACTTTCATAGCACTGGTAGTTATGAGGCATTCCTGTAATTTTTCTATCATTGGAATACAGTCTTAAATTACATATATGCGTACAAAAAAATATGTTTAGGAAGAGAAATCCATTTTACATGCAGCTTCTGAATATTTTTAGCTGTGAGATTGACTTGTGTGTTCAGTGGAACACACAAGCCCCTGTGGTTGAGTACTGTCACCTTTTAACCATGGTAAAAAGCACTTACAAACCTGGAGCATGGAAATTCAACTTCGGTACAACAGAAGTGGAGAAGTGAAATGCAAAGTGGAGTAGCAACAAATAGTAATAAATAAATATAGATATTTAGTGGAAATCTAGCCAAGGGAGTTCATCCCCTGTTAATACAGCAAAGATTCTTCCTCTGTGAATGTTTCTTGTGACCGATCATATTTCTCTTTAGCTACACCCCACGTGGTCATTTTTCAACTGCACCAAGGATCACAGCAGCTTTGTTTCTTGCTCTGTGTAAGTAGAAAGAGCTAGAGAAGCTCTGAGAGAGGCAAACCACATCCCAGACATTTGGGAAGTGCCCACCCAGCTGGGTTTCACTGCAGTATTTGTGCAGCCCTCGGAGCCTGGCGTTGTTTCCAGGCTGCAGAGCTCTCACCCAGGAGCTGTTGCTTCTTTCCCTCCAACTGCAGCACTGTAAACGTGCACAGGGCCAGGAGAGCTGGAGCTGCTGCCTGCAGGGTGGGATGAGGTGCCAGCATGGTCACTAACCCTGGAGGAGGGAGCCTGCCCTGCCCGGTCACAAATTCCAGCCGTGAGGACCAGTGCACTCCAAGGATGGGACAGGAGAAACAGGGCAGGGAGCAAAAGGGGGAACATTCTTGTAGTCAAACCCATTAGTGCAGTAGTTTTAATTGCACTGTAGGATCCTTGAAAGCAGCTTTTTGAGAACCCCAACTTCTTATAACTAGATATTACTGCATATCTAGGGGTGGTTCTGCTGCTGAGAATGCCGAGCCCATAGTGAAAGCAATGGTTGGGACTCTAAATTCCTGTACATATTGATCTTTTTTGGAAGTTGCTAGAACTCAGCTAAAAATACGCAGTTTCTGCCTCTCAGGAAATAATTATTCAGTGGCTAAATTATTAAAGCAGCTAAGTTTAGGTGGGTATTTAGGAGGCCTTCTCTAGGCAATGAAGATCCTCCTCTTGATCTGTCTGTGCTCCATCTGTGGAATTGCATTGTCCTGTTTTCTCAAGTTCGCTCTTCTTCTGCCACATTTAATCTGCGGTTAAATGCTTTTGCTTGGCTGTGTAACTTTCCTCATAAAACACTTTAAATTTTTTAGTTTGGGATGTAAGGTTATATAATTCATGATTTTTTTTATATTCAGTCATCAACCAGGCAAGTGTAATATTTGTTGTAGATTATATTCCATTTTCTTTGCTTATCATTCTTTTTGTATTAAATACTCAATGAAATGATGCATTTTACTAATTAGCTCAAAGGTACCACAGGCATTAACTATATTACATCCATTATTGATGTCTCATTGCATGATCTAAAAGTAGAAATCTGTATCTTTCCTGATGTCCTTCACAGCTTTGTGTATTGCTCTGAGGTTTGAGCCCAAATCAGTCATCCTTTTGTTAACTTAAATCATAATATTTATTTGTCTTGTCTGTTAGGATCTAGATGACTTGATTCTTTCTGCCTTTTGCGTTTTAGCTTTCTGACCTAATTTTTCAGAGTTTTTAAGATAAGTAATACAAGAAATCCTAGTAGCAAAATTGATAATTGATATATTTGATCATGTTCTCCTGAGCTGTAGGAAAGCACTGAATATAAGGTTGCATTTTCACTGGGAAGTAAAAAAAAAACAAACCACAGAACCACCACAATATAAAATCTTAGTTTTTCATTGGAATCACATTTTATTAGATTTCAGTAGCTGGCCCTGTTATTTCGGAACTGCTCAAGGTAATGTGTTGCATCCCTGACCATACGGGTATAGGCTCCACTTGGAGAGATAAGACTATACTCCTTGGCTCTCAACTACACAAACTATGGTCTACATTCACACTGAAAGTCAAGAAAATAGAAGTTAAGGATGTCTACTTTATGTATAAACATCAAACTTGCTGTTGAATTTAGAGTTTTGATTCACTGAGGATCATTTTAGGAAGCAACATCATCACCCATTGAATCTCACAGGAAAGCAGAACAAGGTCCTGATGATCCCACAGATCAGTGACTCTCCTTTCAACACAGTGGATATTAATAGGCATTTGTCTGTCTCTAAGGAATATGCCTTTGGTAAATTTCCTGGCTGGATTTCTGTGGAAGTCTAAAAGAAAAAATGTGTGATTGTGGCAGTTCTTCACTCTGAACATGATGGTACCAGCCTCCATGTGTGCAGTGAATCCTGCCTTTCCTCAGAGAGGGATATTCACTTTCAGCAGCTTAAAAAGCTTCACTTGATCTCAGTAAATGAAACATCTTTCAGGATGCAGTAGCATGAGGTCTCTTAAGGGCAGGTCAGGGTAGGGAGTACAGAGGGTTTCAGCAAGAAATCTGTGATGTTGATAGAGGGGTTCTTCCTCTTTGTTGGACTTGAATTGTACCTCCAAACCATAGCTGGAATGGATTAATCCTGACCTTTCTTAAAAGCTCGATTGATTTTCTTTATATCAGGAATATGTGTAGAGCAAGGAATGGTTATTGCTATAATCTAGCTCCAAAACTGTGGTTTGGGATCAATTAGTAGGTCATGAAGAGCTTCTGGAAGGATATGGCTCAGCATAGCTTCCTAGTAAAGCATAATGTCTGTATTCCAAAGGTGTGAGTGCCCTCCTGCTCCCTGGCAATAAAATATCCACTTCACATGGCCTATGTTAAATAGCTGTTTATTACAGTGGCACTTTCCTCTACTAAACCTGAGACAATCAATCTTCTGGGTTTTAAAAGCCTTCATTTTTTAATTAACATTAGTGCCAATCTACCTGGAAGAAATGTGGAATTTTCCTTGCCATTTAATCTTATGTGATGTTCACAGTGTAAAAACCAAACAGCAAGTATTCTGCAAGTTCTTACAACCCAGAACTTGTCCCTGACCAATACAGTAAGATCCAACTTTGAAAATGGATGGGAGGGGATATTACATTCTAAATTTTCTCTTTCCTTTGAAAGGGAAAAAAACCTCAAAACAAACCAAACCAAAAGCATATGTGGTTGTTTTTTCCCCTCCAAACCAAGATTATTTTCACAACTGTGCTGAAAGATATAATTCAGGAAAGTCACATTATTCACAAGCTAGAAATGACACTTTTCCTGAGCACTGTAGGAAGAGCAGGCTTTCATCTGCAGCCTGCTATTTAATTCCATAATCCACACAAGAAACAGCCATCCCCCAGCTCTGTGAACAGTGCCTTAGCAAGGCAGACAAGACACACTAAAAAAGAAGCAATTGCTGCTGTTTTCCCAGGGAATATGCCAGCCTTTACAGGACACAATCATGATATGATAATGATGCAGCTTATCTGAGACAGTCAGTTTAATGTATTCTATTCTTCTCTTTGAGGTGTCAGTCTTTAAATCTAATGGTGACAGTCAAGTTTAGGCATGTTCTACAGCAAGATTTTTATTCAGAGTCAGCCTACCTGAACAATGCAAGAGGGAAAGATGCACTCTGGACCTGGCACAGCTTCTCAACATCTCTGTCCCTTCCCCAGCTTGGTTCCACCCTTCTGCTGCAAAGCCCTCATCAAGAAGGAATGCCCTTTGGCCAGACAGTAAAATAGCAATGAGGAAGCACAGTCCTTGCAAAAGCATTTGGAATTTGCTGCCAAATCTTGTTTTGAATCTATCTGCTTTAATACATCATGCACTGAGAAGCAGAATGGTGACCCGAATGTAACCATGCACGTGGGTGCAGACTGCTATCAGTGCCTTTAGTGCTATTAGCAAGAATATTCCTCTGGTTTGTCTTCAAGCCATACCTGCTGGCACTGTAATTTCATATAACATTATCAATGCAAATTTATCAAAACTAGAGTGGCACTCAGAATCATGTTTTATTTCAGTAGCTTCTAGAGACAGGGATTATATTGATCTTCTGAGCAAAAATTTGCTAGAAACTTGAAATAAAAAATCCTTTCAGTAAATGCTGTTTGTCTCTAGGATACAATGATTGCACATCTCACAATGCTTCTTAGTCTTACAGTGTTTTTGTGTTAAATTAACCTGGATTAGCTGAAGTTTTAATTGCTTCTGATAAATTACCATTGCTCAAGCTTACTTTGCCTACCTTGCTTATGTAGTTTGTTACCCCAAGATAAAAGGCAGTGATTTGAAGGACCATGGGGTCATTCTGTATCATATTTGGAAAGCATCCCTGATCTTTAAAAAAAAAAATCAGAAAACAAGCCAACAAACCAACAAACTCATCCCATGTATACCAGATTTGGGTCTTGCTTACTTTCTGCATTCTTTAAAGAGAAGTGCAGTGATTGTGTAAACTGGATGCAGAATGAACAAGCTATATTTTTTCTTTGGTCTCACCTTAATTGCCTCTGCCTGTGTGCAACATGACACAGGTTTGAGTCATTCAGAATTGTCACTTTTATAATTAAAAAGAAGTGTTACCGAAAGAGTAGATTCACTGCTGGGATTGAATTGCAGAGCGTGTTTAATTATCATTCCTTCTTTCTAGTTATTATAACATATTATTAATTCAGTTTCTCAAAATATCCTTTTCATTTACAGCCATTGATGGAATAAAATGTGACACAATTTGTTTTCTTTTCTGCTTAGTAGATGATGTACTTTAACAAGAGCAGGTCGACATGACCTTAGCTGTAGTTATACCACATGATAACTACAATAGGGCCTTATCAGAATCTCCTACTCTTCTATGTGCTTGAAAATTCCAAAAGAGAAACTAATGTATTTCAGTAGACCCTCTCCCCTGATAACAGGAGAAAACAAATGTAGTTATGAATTTCTAGATAATATCTGTCTGGGATTCTTCCTAGGTGAAGTTAAAAGTAGAAGGAAAAAAAAAATCTATGTAAAAGGAGCATGAGAAATAAATAAAAGAAGTTGCTTGAGTAATTATGTGACTTTCAAACTATGTAGAAAATAGTATTTGTTTATGGGTTTGCCACTCAACATTTTTAATTTTTGTGTGGGTTTTTATTTGGTTTTTTTTCCTTTTCCATTTTTTAATGGTAATGAGCTTTACACAGCCTTTTGAACTATGACCATTTTGCTGGTTTTTTGAACTTTACAGTCTCTCAATTTAACCCCTACAATTTAACTAAACTCTCATCTAATGTAAATCAGTAAGACTGTGTTACCATAAAACCAATTTTTTTTACCATCCAAAGGGTCTGAGAAGAGAGGTGGATAGACCTAATTGGATAAACCTAATGGTTTCCTGGCACCAGGCACACAGATAAAATTACTGTCTTTACATCCAGACTACTTTTTATTCCCTTTGATGCAATGGAAATCTGCACCTTATGGAGATGTCAGCTCCCAGGAGTAACACCAGCTCTGAGTGCAGCATTTGAGGAGTTATTCATTGTTAGTTAAGCACTGACAATCTTTTCTGTGCTCTTGATAAAGGTGTGGCAAAATAGTCTGCATCCCAAAGATTTTGGACTCAGATGGGTGGATAATTCAAATTGAACACCTGGGGACTGATCTCAGCTAGGGAGCTGCTCCTGGTCCCACTCCACTGACTGACATTGACATTAGCCATCCCACCAAAAAGAGAAATAAACATCTAATGCTCCTTCCTTCCTTCCTTCCTTCCTTCCTTCCTTCCTTCCTTCCTTCCTTCCTTCCTTCCTTCCTTCCTTCCTTCCTTCCTTCCTTCCTTCCTTCCTTCCTTCCTTCCTTCCTTCCTTCCTTCCTTCCTTCCTTCCTTCCTTCCTTCCTTCCTTCCTTCCTTCCTTCCTTCCTTCCTTCCTTCCTTCCCTCCCTCCCTCCCTCCCTTCTTCCCTCCCTCCTTTCCGCCACCTCCTTCTGCCACTTCCTTCCGCCACTTCCTTCCTTCCATCTGGAGTCATAGCTGGAAGCCAAGAAGGATAACACCAGGCAACCATAGGAACTCTTGGAGAGCAGTGGATTCTAATTTTCTTTTGAGATCACAATTTGTTATTATCATGTCTTTGACTCTACTCATCTGGGAAAAACCAAGGATTTGAGATGACTGACTTTGCTCTCTTGGCTCTAAAGAAAATACTTCAATAAGTTGTTTTATAAAGCTGTTACTAGACTAATTTCCTAATACAGATTCTAAGAATATTTGTTTTAATATCTCAAGTTTGGTCTTGAAGAACTGAAGTATGGGCCTCATGACATAGAAAAGAAGGAGCTAAAAAAATAGAGTGTAATGAGAACTAGTAAGAATTTCCCTCTTCCTTCTATAATCCAGAGAATACACTCATAAGAGTGCCCTTTTCCAACAGATTATCTCAAACCTGGGCTTTGAGATCTATGTAGGTAGAACATGAGAAAGAATGAGAGATAATTGTTTAAATAGAAAGTATCAGGGGGGACCAAAGCCTACAGTGATTGTCCAGTGAAGCCTCCCAGTTCCAGCAGCCCCATGTCCAGGAAGATCAGTTCTACCCCATTTTTTTGTCACTGACACAGACTAGCACAGAATGGGCCTGTCTACATTATAATTCTCTCATGGTCATCAAAACAGGGAGGCTGCATTTTGGTCAGTGAGATATGGCAGTCAGTAACACAAATGGTCCCACACCAACCTTCAGGATCTGCTTGGGAATTCTCTGGGATGGTGCAAGGTGGCCCAGAAAAAAATCAAGCCACATACAAACTATTTAACTTTATAGGCAATTGAGATTCAGTGTCCAGACACTACTTAAATTACTAATCTAGATATAGTCAGAGAGAATCAGTGAATCAAATTACACATAGGGGGAGTTTTGCATGTGTTTTTTTAAAAAAATAAATCAAGCATTTTAAATTCAAAATACAGTATTGGTATAACTTCTCAATAGAATAAAAAGAAAATCAGTCAAGCTTTGTGATTTTCATGCACAGAAATCCAGTACTTATTTTCTTTCTATAGCAATATAAAGGAAGAAAAAAGAATCCCAGTAAAACTGGCTGTATTTGAGCAAGTGCACATGCTTTACACACAAATCTATAAAGAAAAGCTCTCATTTCTTAATGTAAAGTCTCTTTATTTTTGCACCTGAGTCATCATCCATTGTAGAGCAAGTAAAGATCACCCTCAAACTAGGACAGGAAAGTATTTATGATCTGAGACATTTTACAGATGGTGTTGAAGACTCAGATTCCTTCATATTTATTAAAATTGAGATATGCTGTACATTGCCAGGTTATTCCTGAATTGAGTTGATGGTAGAGATTTACACTGCTCCTGACACCATGCAAGTTATTCACCTATTGATTCAACAACAAAAATAAATAAAAATAATTAATACCTTAATGTTTAAATATTTTTTTGCATTGAATCAGTCTTTGAGTTAGGAGGGGCTGAATGATAATAAGAGGGAAAAAGTAACTCTCGTAAAGTCCAGGAAGTTTTGAATTAGAGATTGTCTTTGGGCATAGAATCTGGTATTAATGTTTAAATGCTAAGAGGTGTTGTGTCCTTTTAAGCATGCAGTTTTGCTTTTGGTCTTAATGAACTGATGTAATCAGACACACCACTGTAGCCACTGACTTCATGCAGGAAACAATTCTTGCTTCCTTCCTGTGTGTCTGACTCTGCCTGCTCTTGTGCTGCCATTGGAATGTCTTTTCTTCATCCACCCTACTTAATTGAAGATTGTTGATATTTTATATAATTATTATTTAATATTAAGCCCAGACAAGGTCCAGAGACAACACCCCCACCACACCCCAGGCCATGTACCCACTGCAATGTAAGGCTTGGGGAAAAGTACAGGAGGACTGTTTGGAGATGCTGATGAATGTTATGGAGTGGAAATTCAGTCATAAGAACTAATGACTGTCTCACTGACAGTAAAATTTGGAAATTTAAGAGCATTATTTCAAGTTTATTACAGAAGATCCAAACAATAAATTATTACCCCCAGTTTTTAGAATGAGCATCTCTCTTTCTGATAAATGAATAGGTCTTTGAGGTTTATGCACCTTTTCATACTCATCAGTTTAGTGGGGGTCATAAAAAGGGATTGTGGTGGCAGTGTGCTTTAGATGTTAACTATTTATAAAAAAATGCATTGTATAATTTTGTGTGCACTCACCTTTTAGGGGAAAAAATGTCATCCTTATATATGGCTTCACTGCCTGTGTAAACCATGGATCACCTACTCTTCCAGTTCATGTGAGCCTAGTTTCCCTGATATGAAATAAAAAATGCTATCCTACAAGTGCTGAGAATCAGGCCTGGTCCATTTGATCCATGAAGTAATGAATTTTGTATTTTTCTGGGTTTGCATCACAGTCTTTGGAACCCTTCCTGTTTACCGCTGGCCTCTCTTTTGTCTTCCCTTTAGTCTCAGGCCTTTCAATTCTGCTTCCTGTACTAATACAGGTCTTTATGTCATTGAAAATTAACAATTCCAAAGCAGTGCCCTGCCAGAGCAGAGCGGATCAATGACCCAGGAGCAGCACGTTCCAGCTCAATGGTGCACAAGTCATTTTGACTTCCACTCTCCGGTGCTTGGCTTCCAAAGGAGCAGCCCTTTTGCCCGGTATATTAACTTCTGGAAACTCCTTGTTAATCACTCTATCTGCAGTTCCTGCTCTGAATTTTCTGCTAAGACCTGAGTGCAGCTTTTCATCAGGCTAGAACACTTTTTTTTCTGCCTTTCTTTCCATCTCATCCTGTGCTGTCAGTCAGATCAGCAGCACTGCTGAGGTGTTCTGTACAGCCATGCTGGGACATAGTGCTGACAGCCATGTTTACCTTATGGAAACCCAGATAACTCTCGGAAAATAAGAATTCTAGCAGTGTAAAATGACACCCTGCAACTAACAGGACAAATCATACATTCAAAAGAAAAAAAAAAAAATAAAGAGAGACATACATATATAATGTTCTCCAAAACGTGAAGAAATATAGTATCATCAGAGATAATAGTTTTGTCAAACCCTTTCTTTGTTGGCCTTTTTAGAAAAATACACTATTCAAACCTAATATTAGAAGGATGGAATATCTAAAGGCAGTAATTAAAATCTTGCATGTAGTCTTTCACTGAGGTTGATTGGTGGGGTTAAAGTCAGAGGGATCCCTAGACTTAGAGGGTGCAGGGTCCTCCCATGGCTTTGGAATTACCACATAGCAATCTGGTGCATGGGTTCAGGAGACTCTTGGCTTGGAGTTATGTCTTCCTTTGCAGTTATTCCTGAAGTCTGCCTCCTTTCATCAGGGAATTCACTGAGATGAAGGGGTGTGTGTGTATGTGTGTGTGTGTTAATGCAGAAGGAGTTTAACCACTGAGGCAGGAACTTTTCAGCTCAAATATTTCAAACTATAACTTTTTCCTACAAAAAAGGAAGTTATGGATTTAGTCTGGGGAGATGTCTCAACCTTTTTCTCAAGAAAAAGAAAATCTTTTTATGATACAAGTGGGATTTATGATGGCAAGAAGGAACAACTGGGGCTCTAGAGAAAGACGTAATGCTGTTTCATGGAGGATTTGGATATTTTGAAATTTGATCTTGCTCCAAGTCAGAAGGAAAACAAAAGCATTCAAGTTTTTATGAAAGAAAAGCAAAACCTGATGCCAGGAAAGTCTGTTAAAGCTCTGACATTCTCCTTCTGAAGCTGACTGACAAAAAATGGAATGTCTTTCCACCATGTCTTTGCTGAGCTGGAATATTTGTCTCAAGCATTAACAAAATAACAAGATAGGAGAATTCCAAAGGGGAAAAATTGTCTATAGGAATTTATTGACCACAGTGTGAACAGAGCTTTTCACTGGAATCACAAGATACTCTTTTCCTCAAGGGAAATTAGAGCTTTTCACACATTCTTCAGTGGGGTGCTGAAAGAGGCAGGAGAAACAGAGGTCTATCACATTTATAAATAACTGAACTGAAAAAAAACCCACAAACCCATCACACAACAACTCACAGTTTAGAGACATGTTATCTTCCTTCCACTGGAGTGGCCTCATTTCCAGCCAGGAGGTCGGAATGTCCAGGCAGGACAGGCGAGTCACAGGCTGTAGTCATTGTCCCAGTCCCTGACAAACTCCTTGCCCTGGGAAAACCTGGTCATATTTGTTGTTACAGCATAAAGCAGCCACATTGTTTTGCCAGGATGTGGATTTTTTCCAATAGGCTTCTGTCAGGCTTTCTCTCTGGTTAGAGCAAAGGCCCAGAGTGGAGGGGGCTGTGAGGTCACAGTGGTGTGGTGCTCTTCCTCCTCTAACAGCCCCATCCCACATCATCCAGCTGGGCTGGACCAGATTCCCTGCCCAGGGATGGCACCAGCCTGGCCATCTCCCTGCCTGAGGGAAGACTTCCAATGCCCCTGGAAACAACATGGCCTTTGGTGGTTCCTGTGGACAAACCACAAACCCAACCAGGGACAAAGAAATCCATCATCAGCTTCGGATCGAGAATAAATAATACTAATAATATGTAAAGAGCATCAACTGGATGTGGAGAGGAACTGTCACTTCAGCATGAAGGATGCTCTTGGATATACAAGAACATAATTCACTACAATATCCTTAAAAAGATAGAAAGAATTTAAATGCATGTGTATGCTTGGGTATTTAATGCACCATGCAGGCATCGTATTTCTTTCATATTTTAAACACAAATCATAGCATCTTCTTTAATGGGCAGAGATCCTTGGCAATGATGGATTTTTATGGCAAATAGCATTACTGTGCCATGCTTCTTCATTAAAGCCCTGATTCAGCAAAGCAATTAAACATATGCTTAAATTTAAATATCTGAGTAATCCCCAAACTTTCTGGTGCTGTGCATGTGCTTAATATTCTGTAGATCCATAAGGAATTTGCTTGAAGTGGGTCATTCAAACATAATAGCTCTGCAGATAGAAGATATCTTGCCCAAAAGAACTGGTTAAAACATTAGATGCTTTATTAGCCCTGCATTAGTAATTTTAATTTTCACTGCCTCTTTGATTGTGAAGAATGAATGTGTGTGCACACATGAAGTCAAGACCTGAAAAAATGATGAAGGTAAAAAAAAATAAAGGGACATTGTGGGTTCAGGACATCTATAATAAACTCAAGCTTCATCAGCATTTCTAAGTTTTTTAACCAAGAAATATTGATTCATGTTTATTATATTTTATGGCACTTTACAACAATTTATAACACTTACATTAAGGAATAGATGGGCCGGGATAAAAGCCAATGTGAGTATGAAAAAGACGAAGTGCTGTCAAGAATAGCAACTTTCAAGTATCAGGTACAGCCCTTGTTTTTACACTTTATCTCCCCTATTTAATATAGGATGGGATCCTATAATGATTAATTTTAAAGTACAAATTCTAGAAAAAGACTTGCTGTAGAATGGCCACCTAAAGGACACCTTAGTAACAGCACTTCTTCAATAAAAAGCCATTTGTAAAATATGCTCAAGGTATCTATAACTAAAAAATATAGCTATAGTAAATATTGTGCTGAACCCAGTTGAAAATTTTCAAGAAATGGTGAGTTTGTGTTCCAAAGTCAAATTAACCATTTAAATTTTTTTTTCCACCAGACCTGATCATCTTAGAAACCAAGATAAATTAGTTAGAAAACCAGTTTTGAGAACAAAATTCCTTGTTGCTATGTTGCCATAGATACTTATGCAAAAGAAAATTTCCCAATGTGAGTCAAAATCTGTTCATTGAAAGCCAGGTAAAACAAAGAAGCAAATTAGAATATATGGAGTCTCCACCATGTGTTTCCTTCACTCTGTGCAATAGCACAGTCCAGCTGCTCTAGGACCAGCACCCAGATCCATTAATTTCTGAGCTAAATGTTGAGGATTTCTTTTCTGCCATCCCAGCTCATGGGAATAGTTCAGGTCCCCAGCAGTTTTGGAAGTACAGAAGGATCATGTGAAACTGAAATATGGATTGAAGCTTTGTGATCCTGTCCATGGCACAGTGAATTGAAGAACTCCCAAGTTATGGGCAGCACTCTAAAAACAGAGGCAGTACATCCCTGTCTAATGTTGTGTGCTGCTGCTGTTCCCCATTATTGAGTGGAGAATTCTCTCTCTGTGAGAGAGGCACTGTGATAATCCCAAGGTGATTAGGCAGGAAGGAAATGTATCTGCTGTTACAGTTTGGAACATTAGATTGGTAACTGCAGGTGCTAGAAAAAGCTTTTAAATGGTGAGAGCACCAATCTGTAGTATATATTGTCCCCCATTTCCCAAGACTGCTGGTTTAATTCTTTAACATTCCTTGATATGCTTTCTCTGGGGACACTGGATTTTTCCTTTGAGCTTTGCCCATATATTTTTGCCCCCTTTCTGTGGACATCTTGTGTTTATTCTTCATCCTTGCACTGCAGGCTTATAGGGGAAAAGATATGAATGTTGGGCATTTTCCAATGTGGAAAATGCTAAACAAACTGAAGCCTTATGAGCTTGTTGCCCTGTGGAGAGACTTTATGCATGCAAATATGTAGCAAAATGATAAAGAAATGGTCATGTGATGACATGGCTCATCTGATTCATCAGTTTGAAGGCATATATTCTGAGAGAATGATATATTTTCAGTGTCATCAGGCATGAAACAACAGTCAACTGATGTTGCAGATTGTTACAGTGATAGAAAATCTGCTGAACACAACAAATATGGAAAAGGGAAGACATGAAATCATCCAACAGCCATCTGACACAGCAAGCCACAGGGCTGTCCTTTGACAGTGTCCTTTGTGTTGCTTCAATGTCCACTTCTCCATTTCCTCACCTTCCTGTCACCCCTCTACTCATCACTGCAATAATTTCATCTGGGGAGGGTATTTCATATCTTCTTCTTAGTTGTGATGATGGCTGGCACCTACTCTTCAGCAGGGTGTGTGAGCAAGCATCCATCACACAATTTTAACAGCCCAAAGTGCATCTTAATCAGAGACACCTCACACATTTGACACAATCAATCAGCAGCATACAAATTATAAATTATTTGCCTGAATATATCACCAAAAGCTGTCATCAAAATTATTATAGCAGTGCAAGTTTGTGTCCTGGTCCTGCAGCCTGATCATCCTCCTCACCCAGGAGTCTTGCATCTGTTCAGGGTTGTATTATTTTCTCTCAGTCACAGCAGTTCAGTGGTCCACCTACACGGAGCAGAATGTAAGACCGGGGCCCAAATTTATGCACCATCTGCCCTTGGTCATGCATGCCAACTTTTATAAAAATCAATCACTTTCTCTCTCTGAAGAGCTTCTACGTGAAAAATTTCCCCATGTAAGTTTGGAACTTACAATGCTACATTTTTTTAATTATATGTTTTTACTGGGATTTTTTTTCCTCTGTGTGTGTGTGTGTGCTAATATTCAGTATGACATTATTTTGAGTGGAAGATGGCAACTCAGCCTGAGGCATGACAAAATAGTCAGAAACACACCACCTGCTGTGCCCCATTGCTTTAATATTGTACTGTTTAATAAGAAAATGACCCCAAGTGTTTGGATGACAACTCTAAAATGGACCATAAATATTCTGTACATAAGGAAAAGCTGAAAGCTAAAGTACACTGCCTAATATTGCTATGGTGCAAAAGGGAATAGGAATACATTCAATTTGCCTAAGTATCTAGTAGTGACAGCCACTAACATTTGTTTAGGACAAACACCAAGTGGATGTCTGCTTGTTAATAAATGAAGGAAAAGAAATATGGGTTACTGTGCAAATGGACATTAGAGGAGCACAGATTTTGGTTTGATGTATAAGACACATAAAGAACCCAGTTCTGGGCACTGCTAAGTGATTCTTGCAAAATGCTGAGCCCCTGCTAATTTCAGTAGGAGTTGAGCAAGCTCAGCACCTGGCAAGGATGGGTCTATCTATATTTAAATACAGAATGAACACTCATCTAAGTGGATTCACTTATGATAAGCTGATGCAGCCTAGAAATTACATGTTTGGTTAAATTGGGGTAATCACAAAGAGGGAGACGCTCAAACAGGCAGTGATAATTGGTACAACAATGTCTGTTTCCTCCTTCTGATCTTGTGTCCTCCCTGAGGGCTCTCTCCTAGCCTGCATTAATTAAGAGAAGGCATGTGACATTTCCTACAGCCTTTGACACCAAGATGACCTTTCCCTAGGTTCCTCATGAACCCCTGCTGACATCAAACACGCTTTTTACTGTACAGGACCCTTTACTCACCAGACATTCATAAAAAGTATTGAATAATATTCCTGAACAACTATTTGGATGTGCAGAAAAAAGTTATGCTGTTATGACAAATGGCTGAATAGTTCATGGGGAATAATTTGTTTGACTAACAGGAGCTTTTTTTTCAGTGATCCAAGGACTTTTAAAAAAAATTTATTCCCCACTTGAAATCATGCAATTGCTTCCTGCAAATAAGTATTGGTCATTAGATTTTTCTCCAGACATTTGTCATGAGTGTGTGGCATTTAAACCTGCTAGACAGAAGGCCAGGGGCCAGGATTTTTCTTTCCTGAGTGGCTACTTCAACTCTTTTGAATGCAGCTAATAATGAGAAAGTAGGTTCACTTTACAGTTCTTTTATGCTTTCTTAGATTTTTCCACCAAAAAAAACCCCAAAACAACCAATCAACCAACTAAAAAAAATTGAAAATATCAATGTCGGATCTTGCAAAGCTGTTTCTTAGAACATGCAGGGAAATTAAAACCAGAAAGATCACATATGTAGTCAAGACAGACAGAATATTTGTCTTTTTTCCCAAATACCTACAGAGTAGCTTTTGACATATCCACCCTTATTTGATCAGTCACTCAACCATTTATTACTTTATTATAAACAGCAAGGTGTTGCACATTGGGAGAAAAGCCCCAAACTTTCAGCTCCCACCAAAATTACAAGTCGAAATTCCATTATCACACACACACACATACACAAAACAAAAAAATCCTAAAACCAAACAAACAAAAAGGGGAAAAAAATCCCAAAAAGAACCCAACAGCTGAGGAAAAGCAGGCATGTATGTGGCTGCATACCTAAGTACTCCCTCGGAGTATCTGTGTAGCCAGCAAACACAAGGCTCTGGCATCTGCTGTGGGAACACAAGGCCCTGGCGTGGGCAAGCTGGAAGGGGCCATGTGAGGCTGGAGCTCATGTTGCTGGTGCTGGTGAATCTTTGTGGGACACCTTGGCTCCAGGTTACCTCAGAACAGCACACACGCTGCTTGGCACACGTTCCCAGTCTGCCAGAGAGCAGAAAAACAAAGGGTGGTGAGAGGCATGAGAGTATTAAGTTACCCTGAGGTATATTCTCTTTGCAGATAAAAGTCTGCTGGCTCCGTGTGGAAAATGTCCCTAGTAATGGGTGGCATCGTGGAGAGAAGCAACATGAAATACCTGTTGGTAAAACAGGAATAAAAGCAGACAGTTAAGACACTGCTGCTTCTGCTTGAATTTGCTTTTAATTCTGTACCTGCTGGCCCCTGCAACAAACAGCTTTCCACAGACTGCAGTTTGTTATCCTGATGGAACTCCTCCCTGCAGTGATTTGCAGGGCATTTACAGTGCAATTATCCCTCCTTGCCATTCTTGTTTGTGCTAGCTGAGGGTCAAGCCAGCTTTATGTAAAGCCAGAGAGGAACACGGGTAAGGCTGGGGTCAGTTCCAATTCCCAGGGATCTTTCCTGATCCCTGAACCTCTGAGCTCTGCCTCGGAGCGGAGTTCCTGCAGGGCTGTGGTGCAGAGTGCTGGTGTGAGAGAGCTGCATTCCGTGCCATTGGAGGGAGGAGCGGGTGCACTCCACCTCTGCACAGACACACAAGCACAGGGACATCCCACTGCCAAAGGACAGAGGTCTCCTCTGGAGCCTGAGGTAGCCTCGGTCACGCTCTGGACTCTTGCCCTCACAAATGTTGGTGCTGAGGGAGGTACACGAGTCCATGCAGCTGAAAGGCCCCTGTGAGGTCAACAGCGTCCAAAACACGTCCAGAGGTATCCCCTATGACCATTTCCATGGGTTTTTCCATTCCAGTGTTTTTTTCTAAAAGCATTTCCCTGTTAGAATCTCTGATATTCAGCTGGACGTTGCTGGTACTGTAAACACTCTCTGGCACTTAGGTTGTTAGGGAGAGTCAGCAAAACAGAATGGCTCAATCACAGGGGGCTGATATCCCTCTTGCAACATGCTGCTGTTCCACTGAATACACCAGCAAAGAAATTTGTGTGGGTGGGATTTGCATTGCCCTTTTACCTCTGTTTTCTCCTCTGTGGGCTCCACTCCTGATCCACAGCATTCCTGCTGTGGGCATCATCCCTCCTCATTGCAGGTCTGCTTGTTTGAATGTGGCTCTTTTATTTTAGCATCATTTGTAGGGGTTCTCATGTGCTCCCCATTCTGCTTGCCTTTACTCCAATTCATACAGACCCTTGCATGCCAGTGCCTCTTATCCCAAAACATGCCCCCTTTTCAGTTGCTGGTTTGTCTCCTTTTTGTTTTTTTGGTGTTTTTCCCCCTCTCCCAGTGGCAAGTCACTTGCATTAGAGGAAAACTCCTCTACTTTTATCACTACATGGCATAAAGCCAGTTCAACAAGGCCTTTCTAGATCTAGCTGGTCCATCTTTTCTGGAAATAACTGGCACAAACAAATTCTCAAAGGGAGTTCTTAATGAGATCTGAGCTGAAAGGCTCATCTTTGGGTCGTGCACATTTTATCAGTACATATTGTCACAAAAGCTGTATGGTCACAAAGAGCCATTGAGGAACCTCACACAGCCACTTGATCACTTATTTTACTATTATCTTCATTCTCAAGAAATAAAACCAGAAAATGACATGGCTATTTTAAAATTATACAAGTACAGGAAGGTACATGCTGAGTGGTTTAAAACCATTCTTTTAAAATCATATATAAATTAAAAGCTGCTTAATTTAAGAATGTATCCTTGGCTGAGGTACTTCATATTGAAAAGTGGTTACTCAGCATGTAAAGTACCATAAGTACTTTCCATAAGTATTTTTATGACATAACAAATTTTTTTAAATCGTTATTTACCCAATATTTCTGATGGCCATTATAGTTTATCAAATCAATAGTCAATGTTCCTAAAAGTCACTTAATTCAGATTTATGTAATCCACATTATAGAAAAGATCAGTTAATGTATATTTACCTCAGATAGCTTAATAACTCTCTTAAAACTGTTAAGACCCTCTACTTGCAGTCATGTGCATTTCTATGAAGGCTTTCACCTTATTTAAATCCCTTAAAACTCAAAGAAATTCATGGCACCAAACTTCAATGAGCTGCTGACAACTCATGTCTGGTGATAAGGACTTTTGAGAAGTTCTTGAATAGTGAGGGGGGCAGGGTAAAACACAGATTTACCTTTAAAAATTTGTCAGATTAAAAGATGTGGTTTTACACCTTTTCTGTTTTCCCCTGATCCCACTGCACTGGAGTGCTGGGTCACAACTGCTGGGTTTTCAGTTGTATGGTTTCATGGACCGTACTTTGCTCATCAACTGAATTTTAATTAATGACAAGAATGCCTACTGCCCAACTAGGTATTCTTTGAAGCTTTAAATTAAAATACCTTAGCTATTTGGCTTAATAACACTTTAGTGCCTTAAAATTACAGACTTCATGTTTATACTACAAGCTCTGTCATGCTACAATTGAATATGCCCATTAGCATGAGTGGAGCAGGATGTTACTTCAAGAAAGATCTTTTTCCGAGTAAGAACTTGATCCTAAAGTCTGCAGTCATGGGAGAGCAATTCCATTTGATTTTAGTGGGTTCGAGTAGGTGACTGGTGATATTTGTGGGGACACTGCAGGGTCAGGTCTTGTTTTGGTTGCTGTTTAAATGTCAGCTTTTGTCAACAGTTACAGCAGCAGTATTAAGGACCTGTACTTCTTTATCCTTACAATAAGGATACTTCTACTCTATCCTACCCTTTGAAATGTTTATTGAGGTCTGAGACTGCAGGCACCTTAGTGTTTCTTTTAGATGTGCAGCAGTCATGTTTGCTAACATCACACTGTTGAAATTTTGAATGAACAAAAACGAAGTGAAAACAAATGGGAAAATAAAAAAAGGTTTGGTTTGACTTGTAGGGTGCTGGGTTTTTTTTCAGTTTTTGTTTCTTTGTTGGTTTGTTTGTTTGTCTGATTGTGGGGTTTTTTTCCCAATAACAACCATAATAGCTGCTGTGGATGAGTGCATAGCAAAGATGTGCAGGCACATAGTGGGAAGCAGAATCTCACAGAGCCATGGTGGGGTTTTCCATTTAATTCAGGCTGAAGTGAGCTGTGCAGAAAGAGGAAGAGTTGGCTTGTCTCAGCCCAGGCCCCATGTCCTCACAGTTCACGTGGCTCTAGGAATGCTTTGGCCACAAAATGAGTTTGGTCAGCTGACCTGACTGCAGGCTGATTAGGGAAAGGGATGCGTGCAAACAGGGAGAGGGGTAAAATTGGGAAATGGTTCTGTGGCTGAGACGCCCTTCTGGGGACTGCTGAGAAAATTGAAGCAGGCTGTAAATGCACAGACCCTAGAAAAGAAAGCCAAGGGAACAGATACTGTTTGGTCTGAAGCAGAAGGCATGTGTAAGGGAAAGACCTTAACTTGCTGTTGATTCAAATTCAGGGATTACTTCAGAAAGGTTAGGAAATGTAATCGATAAAGTGCGCAAGTGCCATATTTTTATGTGTTTGGGTGTTTCTTGAGATAAGCTGATGTAAGATACAATTGGAGTTTAGAACCCTTCAAAGGTCATATTTCTGTTTGTTTCTGTTGCCACATGTCCCAGAAGAACGTACTGTAATCCTAGTTTACCCTGGGTAAACACAGTTGTGGAGCCTAAAACTATCAAAACCCTGTAGTCCAGTCCTGCAGGTGTTACAGATCCATACTCAGATGCCCACCAATGAAGGGAGGATGTGAAGAGTGGGGTGAAACAGAGGGATGCCACCAAATCAGGTTCAGACTAGACAGCATCTGAGATCCCTTCCTCTGAGCACAGGCAGGGCGTACCCCATTTCCTCCACAGAGGAAATCTCCCAAGGGAAGTGACTGGAGCTTTAAGAGACAAAAAGGGTTAAAAAAAAAAAAATAGAGAACAAATCCGTGGCTTTGGGAAAGCTGTCTCCATGTAGTGTTTGACACTGCTTGGATCCCACACTCTGTACAGAGCAACTGTTTCCCCCATAGTCATTTATATAATTATAACCTTGCTTCATCCTTTCACCTTCAGAGTGGGAGGTTTTGTAATCCTTGCTAATTTCAGACAGATCTCCCACCGTTTCATGAGGAACATTTTATATAACACAAGTACTGCTGTGTGGCTAATGTCTCTAAAGCTGTGTTTGAATATTTCATGGATGGTGGGTTATTTTCTTTCCTTCAGCAGTTGAAAATATGAAAATAAACCAAAGATTTTGTACTGCTCACACAGTTAAAATTTGGACATTTCAGGAAGCAGATGTGACTGGACCTAATGGGCACTCTACTGGTGGTTGGGTGGTCAGTGCTTGAATCAGTTATTTATAAAACAGATATCAATTGCAACAAAGATAGTGAGACCTGATAGTCACATAAATCTATCCTCAGGTTCAAACATGACATGCTCAGCAAAGTCAGGCTACATGGATGTATATATGTTTTTACTTCAAGGTTTAAGTGCTGATAGTTTTCGAGATTTATTTCTTCTTTAAAACTAAGCTGTGCATTCTTTTCTAGTTTTTGATTTCTCCAGAAATTCATTAAACATTTTATGTATCTTCCCTCTTTTGGCAGAACTTTATCAGTGCTTGAATGAAAATGACATCCAGGAAAACCTTCTTTTTGCTACTAGTTTGCCAGAAGCTGAAACCAGCTTTCTGGTATGATATCAATAAAATCTGTAATTGGAGAGAAGGTACCCAAAAAGGACATTTTTTCACTTTGTAAATAAATAAGAGATGTGAAGAGGTAGGCAGAAAACAGTCAAGTGCACTATGAATCACTGCAGGGGTGCAAACAAAATTCCTTAATGACAGAGTTCTCACTGACAAATTCTGTTTGTTTTTGCCTCTAGAGCTGTCTCTGCTAATGACAAGCAACTCTGCTTGGAACTTATTTGCATGAAGTATTGTACAGTGCACACTGTGCGTGAGTGGATGAAAGAAAGGAGGCAAGGCTACCCTGGGACTGTATCCCCATGACAACCCCACTTAATGAATTACTAAGAACATGGAGAATATTGAACAAAATGTCCCTTCCAGTGTAGCTAGAGGAGCACCAGCATAGACATTGTCACACAGCACTGCTGGGAAGAAAGATTTGAGAAAAGACCTTTGGATGGGATTAGTCCGATTAAATGTAGGTTTCCACCTCTGAGCTAATCAACTTTGGCTCCGTGTAGTAGTGGGAAATACATGAGTTCATTTTTCCAGATGAATTTCCTATTGAGGAAAATTATAAGGGGAGTCTTTACAGATTGGTTCAGATTTTAACATTTCCACTGGAGATACCTAAGATGTCATAAGTACCTAATCCCCCCTTGTATATTCTCTGCTATGCTGGAATACAATGACAGAAAAATTCAGAGAAAATAAAGTTGTTTTGAAAAAGAAAAATCATATCATGCCAGTAGGATTGTTACACTAAATCAGATCCTTCTTTTTCATAGACTGCTGATAACCTAAGTGAGGAAAGTTCCTTCACTGTAAAACAATGCACATAAACACCCAGAAAATGAAATGTCCATTTCATTTTTAATAATTGGTGCATCAGTGATTCACAGCCCACAGTGAATTGAGATGTATTTATTTAATGGCTTAATGATCTTAATGATTCATTTCACTTTAGATTAGAAATTCAATTCAATGTCTGTGTCACACTTCAGACTTAGAAGTAACTGGTTGCAAGGTTTTGTTCTCACACTTGACAGGTCAGAGCCCCAAAATATTTCTACAAGTATTTCTGTTGAGGCAGGTGGGACTGCTGAAAACAGGAAAAACAAAGTTTGCTACAGTTATTTAAATGGCACAGAGTTGCTTAATGGATTGATAGGCTATGTCTAAACTGTGGATTGAGGAGCTGGAGTCTACTCTGCCTGGACTCCACATCGGGATGAAATCCAGGTGTGCAACTTTCTGCCTCATTATGAACAGCACCCTGGTGCATGTTGGAAGAGAATTTGGAAACTCAGGTGCTTTCTGACAGGTCCCCACCATAAGGCACTCAGGATGTGGCAGAAAAATGCATCATCTTGCAGGTTTTGTTGAGTTGTAGACTGAGCTCTTGTGTTGAGTCTCAATTCATGATCATGTGGTAATAATTAAGTAGTTTACATTTGAAAGCTGAATGTGTAAAAGTGATTAGACTTAAAATTCATCTTCTCTCAGATGGTCTTGTGTCTGTAACACATTCATACAAAAACAAGTCATTGCAGCAATAGTGACTGAGAAGACAAGCAAGCATTTAATGAATTATGAGTATTAGTTTTTCCCATAGATGTGTCCTGTTTGATCTGAAGAAGGCTTGGATTCCAGGAGGCAAGAAACTAAGGAAAAGTTTGTGCTCCTTGCGAATGGTATAGTTAAAGAAACCATCTAGTATTCAGAACTCTTGGGCTACCAGGCTCCTTGAACACTATGTAAGAAAGAAAAGGTTTTTACTTTTTAGGGTTTTTTTTAAAGAAAAATAAAAGCCAGCAAATTTCAGGGCAAGAACTGATCCATAATCAGTGGGATCTTTCAGTTGTACAAAATGTCTTATGAGCATAAGTCAAAACAAGTAATCATAGTTTTAATGTGAAGATTCCCCAACTTGGAGTCCATCCAGCACCTGCAAGTGAAGTTCTACATTTCCAGATTCCCTCTTCCTTTAGTATCCATCCAGTATCCCATCTTACAAAAGAGCTTCTTCTCTAAGCACCCATGTTGAGGCAGAGGAAAATGAAACTGATATTAAACCCTCATATTCAGGGGAATGGATAGTTTATTCCTATGCAACTAGTCTGAAAGCTTTTATGCTGAACTACTGTTTATGAACTCTAAAGGAACTTATTTCAGTTGGATAATGGTTCATTTACAGCCAGAGCTTAAAAGGGCAGAAAAAGATAGCAGCACAATTGGGTTCATTGCATGATGGGGAAAAATAAATATCTCACAGAAAGAGATATCTGAAATTCAGATCACATTGAGATGCAAAGAAAGCTGTGAAAAGCAGTAGGAGGGTGATTGTATTCCAATTAGATTTCTTCTGCTCATATCAAACAGGCTTGGACTGAAAGTTAATCATCTGATTTATGGATCTTGGGAGGAGTGAAACCCTACGAACTCCTGAACAATGAGAGGCAAATGAGACGGGGGGGAAGAAAAATGGGATATTTCTGAGACTGTGCTTCTGGGGAAAAACAAGGACAACAAAGCCTAAACATGCTCTTGGTTTAAAAATTTACCTTAGTACTATCCTCTTACACTCATGCTTGTGCTATACAAAAACATTGCCTTTTTGAGCAAAGCAATCAAAAGCAACTCATGATTTCCCATGCCACAATCTTTTGGGCACATGATAAATATATTTCTACAAGGTTCCTGCAAGACCTTCCAGAGTTATGTTGCTATGGTGGATTAGTGCATTTATATGATTGTTCATAAGCAATCTGACACCTGATCTGACCTTGTGTCACATGTAAAAGTGTGTCCATTCCTCAGCTGAATCCTTTAAAAGCATTCCATGTGCGAGTTGTATGAAAATTACTGCCAGCCAAAGGGGAATAGCAGGATTCGTGTAACAGCCGTGCTTGGGGACAGGGCTTGGAGCCCTGTCAGGTCAGAGACAGGAGGACTGACTGGCACCAGCTAATATCCACTTCTATGCTCTTGTTTTTCCTTCATTTAATCCATGGCCCTCAGAAATATAATACCAGGGGCATGTGTGAGATGACCAAGAGAAGAGATGTGATGATGTGCCACAGATGCCATTTCTTTCTGCCATTCTTGAGTTTAGGGCTCCTGCCCAGACCTGCTGCTGGGACTGATGCAGCAAAATTCAGTCCAAGCAGGACAAAGATGGCAATGGTAAACAGAGGGCAGTACTCTCAAAACATTTCAGCTTTTTTCCCCTTCAGATGATGACATACCTATGACTGGTAAGTCACATCCATGGTTAGGTCACTTATGTAGCATTTTCCACTAAGACAGATGAAATACTTTTCTTCATCAGGTTTTACTAATGCTTCTAGTTCAACCCTAAGCCAGGCTACCTCTAATCTGAAGTATCCTTTCCACTGCACTGCAGTCCTCCAAGTGTCAGCCTGAACTCTCAATCTTTAGCTGGATTATAATGCAGGATAAATGTCTGGCCCAGATACCCAGGTAGAACCTCAAAGTTTGCAAGCTGACATCTGGGCATCAGTTATTAATACCTTTTATACCTTTAGTGAACATGTTCCAACACGAAGCTCTTTACAGCCTCCAGGTGGTGGGGAATGCTCTCTCTTAACCAATAAAGGACCTTTCCCCTGGTTTCTGTGTTAGTTTGCACAGAGTGCTGACACAAGGTCAAAATTCGGATCCTGATTTTCATTTCCTGGTCTGCATACCAAATACATAAACCTTTTCCAGAGAGCTGTTGATAATCTTCTATCTTAACCTACAGACCCAGAGCAGCTTCCCACCTTTCAGTGGGAAAGGCTCAATATCTCTTTCCCAGCAAGCAACAAACACTGACATATATGTTAACATTTTTCTGCTGCTCTGCTCCTGTGCAACAGGAAGCAGAGCTTATTCCCTAATTGATTATTTCTATATTCTTAATAGGGACTATTTATAGTCTGAAATTGTCTTTAGCAGCCATCTGTTCCTTATGCTGCTCCATGCATGCCCTCATTCCGGACCTGAAGTAACCATCCTTTCTTCAATCAAAGGAGGTTTAAATATTCATGCTGGCTAGATCATGAAGAAAGTCTTAATTGGTATCACAATCTCCCACACAGAGGTGGTTTATTCCTCCTTTAGACTCTCAGCATTTGAAATATTTACTGTAGTCAATGAGGACTCATCTTGCCTCACAGGAGATAAAATCTACTTCTTGAAAAAATATTCATGTGTTCAGGCTTGCATTTCTGAAGAGCATTGAAACTTCCACCACTTGAAATGCAAAATGAGCCATACTCAGGACAGCATGTTAGGACAATTTTGTGTTTCTTTGTAACTGTGACTGTGTTGCCACCGGGGTCACAATAGGGAAGGCGCAGAAATCCTGGTGATGGGAAAGCTGCATTCACTCCTGTTTTGAATTCCTGAGGTTTCTCGGTCATCCATTCTTTCTGGTGACTGAGAACAGAGGACTTGAGCCAGCACCTTGTGTGCTGGTATCCTGTACTATCTGAGATACCCTAAGGTGGGTATCCAGCCTGGGATTCAGGTGCCACTCCTTAAGACCTCCATTCCTCAGCCAGATCTGCCAGCTTTGCAGGATGCTCCCAGCAACCCACACTGAACTGAGCTGTGAACCCTGAACCCTCTTCCCCCAGCTGCACCACTTCATCCCCTGCTCTTCAAATGGAACAACAGACACAAAGAGCTAAAATGTTGGTGCAATTCATGAGCTTCCTCCTTCAAAAGAAATTGTACACCCCACCACCTAGTCATTGCAATCTGCTGAACAAGCACCTAGTGTAGACCAATAAACGAAAGGAAACTCAGGGGTCAGTGCAGGTCATTATTTTCACATACCTTTGAATAATGAGGGCATCACATGTCAGCCAGAGGAGAACAAAATGTCACATTCTCTAGCTAAAGGTCATCGTCGGTCATAGGTCATGGAAGGGAGGCCAGGAAATAACCTATGAGGTTAGGATGAGTGCACAAAGAAAGGGCAACAAATGTCAATGAAAGCATGCAGCTGTTGTGAGATGAAACAACTGAGGCACCCTTTTGTGCTGACACAGGCTTAAAAAATGTCTTTGCTGACATTTTTTTTTTTTAGCTGGCACTTTTTTAGGACATTGACATTAATGTACCCAGCCCTGAATTAGCCTTTTCTGAAAGCAACAGTTTGGAAGTTAAGTGCAGCATTTTCCAAAGAATCATAAGCATGACATTTTTATTTCATGTGATTGATGTTACAGTGGACTTCTAGCACCAAATTCTAGTTTGATTCTCAATCATTGCATCTGTGCAGTGTGATAGCAATCAGAAACAAATGGAGGTGGCAGTCTGCATCGCAGAAAGGTCTTCTGGAAATTCTTTCTGCCTTTACCAATAGTCAGATATATCATCTCATATTTAATATATTGCATTGCATTTATCTGATTGTTTTAATTCATGGGTTTCAAAAAAGGTTGATTTCAGGTTTGCCCCTGCAGTGGTGACAAGCCCTTGCAGGGTAATCATACAGGAAAATAATAATGAACAGTTCAGGAATGTGTGGAAATACGTCCAAACTGAGAGACCATTTCTGATGAGTGAGCTGCACACTTGACTCATCTGTCTTTTGCTTTCTCTTTTGCTGAACAGCAGCACAATACCATTTTCTCTTGTCATTGTGGGTATTAACCTGACAGTCTTCATGAAATAACACGATGGTGCCAGGAATGCACGTCAGTTGAAGGATTTCTGCATCTCCCATGCCTATCTTCCTGGACAACACATGCAAAGAGACTGCCAGAAAACCCCCACCAAATCAGGATCATTTTGCATTGATATCTTCAGTGTGGCTGGGCAACTTTGCAGGATGGAAGGCTTCAAAAATGGCTAAACTCATGATGAGATACCCATTGTGAAATACTGTATATTTACATTAAATTACAAAAAAGTAAGAGAGTGTGATCCAGAGAGAGGAGAATGGTAAACTGGAATATACAGTTGTTACCTTTCATTTTAAATTCTTCCAGTTGATTATTTTATGACATAAGACTGAGATAAAGACCCTCTCTCTGCTTCAGTAGTGCTTCCTGATCAAAGAACACTGACATCTGTTTGGAAATTCTCAGGTGACACTAACTTTCAAATTATTCCTGTTGCTGACTTGGCAGTCAAGTTTTTCTTCAGAGGTTCAATACTTGAGGTGAATAGTTGGTTTCTCAGTTCACTTTATGTTTAAGGAGTTGTTTAAAAATAAAACAAGAAAGCATCCCAGTTCTAGGCTTTTTGTGCTTTACACTCATCGTTGGCTGCAGTTTCTGATCTGAATCACACCATTCACACCCCTTTTTTTTTTATAAATTTCCAAAACCTGTTTTGTTTATTTCTTTGTTTGTTTGTAGGTTTGTTGGGGTTTTTTAATGATGTCAAACTTAGTTTTGCAAAGATGCAAACACCTGCTCAGATTTGCACACCACTAATAGTCCTAGAGAAGCCACAAATATAACTCAATGCAAGCCCTCCAAAATCTGGACATCAATGCTTTGGTCTCTGTCTGTGACAGGAAATTTAGGGGAATTTTCCCTGTAAATTTCAGCAGGAAAGAGCCTCATAAGAATGAGGCATCTATGCAAATTCTAACAGACTGAATAATCATTTCATCAGACTATATTCTGACTGGGCTTATTTACAAGTTGCATTTATTTTAATTATGTTTTGTATCTATTCACTCTTCCTTATTTTGGGTGTGTAATTGGCCACCTAAGAAGCATACCATTCTTTCAGCTGCCAGGTTGACTATTAGGGAAAACACTTCTCAGGCAGGTTTGACTGAAATGTGTTTGCAAGAGTATTTGAGTTTAGAATACACTTTCTCCAACTTTCCTGTAAACAAAAGCCACTCTGATTAATGTTAACGGAGAAGAGGCTGTAACATATTCAAATGTGGCTGAATTGGAGTTTCAGAGTTTACAAACACTCCCACTAAGCATTTGCCCATTCCTCCTTACATCTCCGTATAATTCTACTCTCAGTAAGCTCAAAGGTTCTAGGGCTTTTTTATTCTGAGCACCTGCAAAGCAGTATCCAAGAAATCTCCTTTCCTATCACAGTTCTGTGCTTTTCCTGTTTAAACAGATCAGTTAAATTGCAAGCAAAATGCACTGGCTTTACAGTGTCTGAAGTGAATAGTCCATGCATCAGAGATTTACATTTCTTTTTATTAATTAAGACCAAAATAAGTTAATTTTGGTTAGAAATATTTTAGAAAAATACTATCCAAAGTCCAAAGGGTTCTTAATTTTTTTTTTTTTTGAGAATGAACTTTGCCAAGCCTGAATTCTGATTCAGCAGAATCAATAAATAAATAAGACTGTCTTTAGTTTGCAGAAAACTGCAATCAGTGTGCTGCCATGACCCATCAAACAAGCAAAGGGCACTGGCCAATGCAGTCCATTTCATTGTCATTACTGGTATTATGGTGACTCTGGGCAACACCCAAGGAAGGTGAGTCAGAACTCTACAATAAATATTGTGGATCGAATGCTGAAGAGACTTTGCCCTTACAAGTACATTATATAATACTAAATATATATATGCTAGTGCTGAGTTAAAAAAGAAGCCAGTGACTTTAACATGTCATATCTATATGGAGGTCATTGAACTTTCTTTGAAAAGTAATTTTTTTTCTAATGTCATCTGCTTTTCTCATGATTTTTGCCCCCCTCAACCCATATAAAATGGATGTGTATTCAATCTTGAACTAAGCACGCTTGCAATGATTGAGATATGTCTAAGGTCAGAGCTTACAAAAAATTCATAAGGGAAGCAGCAGGCAAAAAAGAGAGGGTTTTTTTAAAGAGAGTTCAGGAGCCTCTGTATGAATTGGGCATGACATATTCATGTTACTGACTTCATTTATTTAATGTGGCTCCAAATAATTGATACCAGTACAGTGATAAAAGTACAGAGACTTCACTGCCAGAATTGTGATAATGAAGAGCCTCCCTGCTGATTTCATTCATGGGGCTGTTAGTCTGCTGGGAAGGACCTCTGATGAAAACTGGGCTGCAGCAAATGCCATAAAATAATCAAAGGCACAGAGCCCTTTACCTGAAGGGAGCTCAGTCTGGGAGTGATTCAGGCCAACGGAGGGAAAAGAGGGAAAATTGCATTAGCTGACAAACCAGGCACCGCTTTTTAAAAAATCTGATCCAAATTGTGAGGACTGTGTTATGTACAGAAATCTTCCACATCTTTGGAACAGACCAAATTACATGGCTCCAACAGTTAGTTAACTGGTGTACCAACAATGCTTCTTACCCCACTGAATGCAGTCCAAACTTATTTTATCCTCATCTACCAGCCATTTGTTCTCTCTGCCTCAGACTATGAGCTTTCAGAAGCAGTGGCTGTCTTTTTGTTACATGCTTAGCACAATGGGCTCCCTGTTTGGGCTATAGAAAACAATCCTGTAGGCTCAGGACATCCATGCAGTGCTGAAACACAGTTAATGTCAAGAATCCTAGAAAGGAACTGAATATTAATATGAATCTAAAATCCTTTCTAAGCAAGGACCTCATTTGTCAACTCTGCTCATTTGTTTCACTTCATGTAAGTGTGTCAATGGTTGATTAAAATTCATAAATGTGCAGCAGAGTTACTGGATAAATGTTGAGTTATTGTTTACATATCAGAGTGCAGTGAAGGCAGGAGCCTGGATGTGGAAAACTGTGTCAGGAGGAAAAGACCATGGTATGAGTCACTGCCAGGACAGACTCACCAAACAATCCACAATGTCCTTGTGCAAACTCTGCTAGTGGTTAATTATCTGTTACAATTAAAAAAAAAAAAAAGAAAAAGAAAAAAGAAAAAAAACAGAAAGCAGCTTACAGTCCATGTTTACTGAGCTTCAGCTTCCAGTGACTGCATGTCTTCCTACTAGATAAAAGCTTCTGCCATCAGAAATGTCCTGCTTGTGTGGGTGATTGAGAATTATCAAGTTGCCTGAATTCCCCTTGCTGTGCTTTCTCCTTATTACATCTATGTTACCCAGCTGTCTTTATGTCTTCAGATGAAAAATCTGGGTCACAGCACTCTGTGTCTCCCAGTCTTGAAGTTACTGTGTAGTGTTTAAGGATAACTCCATCCTGTGTCTTTAGCTACTCTTTCAAAACTGCTACATCAGCAGGTCTAGTAAAAATTTGTCATGAATAACCCCTTGCTAATCCTAAAACAAAAGGCAATTCAGGTGAGTTCATAGGCACCTAGAAGTCCTTCAGCAAATGGGTTGCTGGGATATGCCCACAGACACCAAAGTCACAGCTGATGAGTGCAGTTATGGGCCACACATACTGAAGTGGATGCAGAATTAGAAAAGGCTTTTGCTTCTAGAGTTTAACTTGATTTTTTAATCAAAAAATTGGTGTGCTGCATTCTTTCAATTGGACAGATGGACAATTTCAGAATAGTCCTGTATCTATGCTTGCAACAGAGTCTGAAAACTGGTTTTCAGAGTTTTGGTGTGAACAGAAGTGGCCTCTGGGATGACAAAGATGGAGCTATTGCAAATGTGGCTCAGAAATGACATTTGCAACTGCTCTTTGGGGAAAGGATTCAGAGAGAGCTGATTACAGCTGAATCTCAGTATGGGACAGAACTGCAGCAAACATCGAGGCAGCTTCCCATGGCTGAGTGAGAACAAAAACATCCACACAAATAGGCAACAGTGAACATTGTCTGCTATCCAAATATTGCCACTAACACTGTGCTGGCTGCACTTCTGTTGACAGAGCTTTCTAATACAGGAGGGAGAAAATTTGGGCAAGAAGGGCATAGTGTGATGTGCATGTAATGATACCACTGCTCTCATCTCTGCTCTTTAAAAGGAAGAAATGTAGACACTTCTTCCCATTAGTTAAGCTGTTGCACTTCTAAGACCTGGGCCTTGCCCAGAGTACAAGATTTATATTGCTGAGTAAAAGAGGGCCAGGGGGCAGCTAAGCACAGGCTCCAGACTGGGGACACTGCTGAACTGATGGTTCACATCTGTCTCTGTCTGGCACCTCTCTGATGAGCTCTGCTCAGGGGCAGTTTGGATTCTCTTTGGGAGGTTGCTCACCCCATGATCTTGGCTAACAATGACCTCACTGCACTGAGTCTGATTTCCTCCAGCCCACACAGTCCTCTGCTGCACCTTTGCACCCTCCAGTACCACGACCCTGTGGCAAAGTGCAAAAGCAGCCCTTGGGCGGTCTGTGGCCCTGCTGCACATACTTGGAACCAGTGTCCCTGTCCCAAACAGCAAGAGAGGCACCCCCAGGGCTGGGGACAGAGGAGCAAGCAGTGTGTAGTGGTGGAACAGCCAGTCTGCTGTGGTGGGCCAACAGCCCTAATGAGTTCAGCAGCCAGCCAGTCAGTGCCACTCCACCCTTTGTGCCAGGTACTGTCCCCTGGCTCTCCTTTGCTTGGCTGTGCAGTATCATCCAAACTGTCCAAAGGCCAAACTCAAAAGTCCAGGGCTATCCAGTGAGAAAGTCTGTGTTAAATAAGTACTTTTGGAGTTAGGCATTCACCTGATAGCAAGAACATTCTCAAAGATAATTTAATCATTATGTTATGATAGATATGTCTGTTCCTAATCCAGCCAGGAGAACTGTAATGGTTAATTTACAGTGATGTAGGCTGAAAGTTTTCATTAAAACCATTTCTCCCTGGCAAATCTAATTATGACAAATTATTTGAATAGACAATGAGAAATAAATTATGCTATTAGAATAAATAACAATAATATAATGGTAACAATTGCAATTGAAAAGCAAAAGAGCACCACAGTAAAACAATATCTTGCTTTTGAAACATTATGCACAAAACATTTTGCCTCATTTAAAAAACCAGCCAGTATTAGATATAGAAAATAAAAAGATCCAAGGAAGGACCAAATGTCAACATATTTGGATTCAAAAATTTTGGGCAAAGTAATTATCGTCAGTACTTAATTTTTCCCAATGTTTGGATTATATTTTGGGTTTGTCCCCACTTAATTTAAAGTGGATACTTAATATGATCTTTTATATGTCAGAATTTTTCAATCCTGACATTTTTAATGGAACAGAAAATCCATTTGACAATCGACTTTAATTTGTACGCTTTTGAATTGTTGTATCAGCTTTTGGCTTCTCGCTCACAATGTCACTTAGCCATGGCACTCCTCGTTCTTGAAAGAACAGCTATTACAAATACGCAATACTTTTAAAACACCAAAGGGTGGGTGAGCACTGTCTGTGTTCCCTTGCATCAACTGTCTGCAGAAGCAGGGCACGGGGATAAACAAAAACACCAGCTAGAAGGCTTCTCCAGGGCAAGCTGCTGTCCATTTCCACTCACTGCTCTCTCTCCTTGGGCAGGAGCAGTCAGCACAAGTCAGCTCCAAGGAAATCACTGCCGCTATCAGCCTGGCTAACATCAAACTGGATCCTACAGATTAAGAGCCTGATGCAATTTCATCTTGAAAATGACTAAGTCAGGACTTGGAGTGATTGCTCTGGAAAGCAGAGGTTCAGCTAAAACTAGCTCCAGTTGCCAGTAATGTATTGATTTAGTATGCCAGCTATAGCATCGATTATCTTCTGCCTGATTCAGCCTTCGGATTCCTATCTACTGGAAGAGCAGAAAACCCTCTCTCATGAAAATTATTTCTCCATCCTGCCACCAAATAAGCCCCCTCCAAATTGAAAGAATGCTTTGCTATAGTCAGAGTCACTTCCAATGTCTAGAGTTTCACGTTTCTCAAGTAAGGTTTCCAGCAAGGGTTGCACAAACTAATAGGGTCAATTGAGGGCACACCTGCAAATGCAAGGGTATTGACTACAGGCAAGTTAACCTCTCTGGCCATGATCTAACCCATCCAATCCACTGCCCTTTCCCCCCTCATTACTAAGGCAGCTGGACTCCTTAAGGAATATGTTTTAATTTCTTTTACATGATGGACATTTCCTCCTGATATTACTATATGTTAGATTTGCTAAACATGAGTATAGTAGTTAGACAATTTTTAAAAGCTAATTGTATTTCTTGTGCAAATGAATTATTCATAGATAATTATATAAATCCACTCTCCACATTGATGTTTTATTTTGCATACTAATCTGAACATTTTGCATTTTCCAGGTTTTGATCTACAGATGATCTTTGATATTGACCTATTCACAAATACAGAGGTTTAGTTGCCCTCAGTGTTCTGGGTTTTTTTAATGCAGCCAAATAGTGAATAGCCAAACAGTGAATTTAATTAATATATGAGATAGACTTTGTCTCAGGACATCTTGTCCAACAAACCGTCTGGTTGTTACTTACGAAAGGCCTTCAAAAGATTTACTAAGGACCGCTGCAGATACCTCTGCAGGTGATACACAATACCTGTGTACCAGATTTCACACCCTAACTTTTACTCTGCAGGTTTTTCTACTAATTTAATGCATTCAGAGGCCCCAGGAAAGTAATAGAAAGGGAAGGATGTTACCTTGATCTAGAGAACAAAGCACTGGCAGTTGTATAATGCTAGAGGCAGACTGAACATCATCATACAATTGAGGCAATGCATGTAGTCATTATGTCCAATATCTGGTCCCTCCTGTGCTAGAAATAGTTTATGTTTTCAAGTTTCTCAGCAGCTTCAATCAATACAATGGCTTAAAATTCAAATAGTGAACAATCTGTGTTGTTTAATTACATTTTTTTAGGATTCAGTATTGGGTGAGAGTGAGTTAAAGTTGTGTCAAGGGAAGCAATTCTGTGGGAATTTGACTAGTAAGCCTGCTTTTGCAGCAGTTTTGTTATTTGCAAACCTCAGTCACATCACAGCAAGCTTTGCCCAGGAGGATTCTGACTGGAACTACTTACTATTATCAAGCTGGTGGTTAAAAGATATGCTGAAAATTACACCACAGTTTATACATTTGCATCATGATTTCATACTCTGTTGAAAGCAGAATATTTTTCAGTAATACAGGGTTCAGTTTTTTTTTTAATAAAATAATTAATCTTGAAGAATAGTGAGACAAGACCTTACTGAAGCAAGGAGATTTCCTAAAAGAAATTGGCTGTCAGCCTGAAGAGCTGAGGTGTATGTAGTTCATGAGGTGGAGAAATGGAAAGTGAGCTTTCCCTGAAGCAAGCTGTGAAATCCTGATCTGGTGTGTTCCTGTGTTCCTGACTTCTGGAAATGCAAACCTGACTCTGTATAGAACCACAGCTTTGCCTGGTATGAAAGCATAATTAGCCCAGAGAGACACATTTGGAGAGGAATTTAAAGATTGGATTGGTCTTTCAGTCCAGTCACTTGAAATTTGATCATTGTCACTTTCAGCATTGAAATCTCCCACCCCTCAGAAACATCAGGAGAGATTTTGCAGAGGTAGAAAACCTCTGCTACACGGCTGGCTAGGTGAACAGTATCTGATGCAACTTCTGCTAGCATGCACAGATTTTATGATCATGCCTATAATCAGGGGACTGAGGGGAAAATGTTAATTAATCTGAAGGAAAAAAGCCTTGCCAGAGGCCAGCTGCTGTCTGAATTGATAGAGGAGCTCCAGCACTGTGATTTGCAACGTGTGGATCCAGCAAGACTCCTCTCCGCAGTTTTATCTCTCAGGCAGCCCAGGAGTGCTTTAACTGCTGTCAGGGAAAAGCTCAATCCCAACAAAAACTTTCTTGGTTTAGAGGCTGGCCAGAGTGAGGGTCTGTCTGCAATGTGGCTGCAAACTGGCTGGGGATGTAGGCTTTGTCTCACTATGAACTGTGTGCTATTGTTAGCAAATACCCTATGAACTGGTTTGGAATCCAGTCTCCAGCCCTTCCCTTCATTCAGCAGGCCCAGAATTAACAGGTGGTAAGGGAAACAAAGGGGATGCAGTAATGATGACAAGGCTGCACCTCTGTGTTGCTTCAAGAACTTCCTCTGCAGAGTGTGGTGTCTGGGAGAAAAGAGCCTGGCCTGGCTTTCAGGTCCCTCAGGAGCTCTGCTGAAGAGATATATCTTGTCTGTGAAGTTTGGCATCATCCAGACTGTAAATATAGATGTTTGATTGCAGGTTTAAGCATTTTCTTTTCAGACTTCAGTGCTAATTCTTAGACTTTTTATCCTTAATTCTGCCCTTTGAGCAGTTGTGTCAAGCACAGCACTAAACAATTCACTCACTATTTTAATAATATGGTCTCTCTAATCACTGAAACAAATGAACCGAAGTAACTTTCAATTTAACTTTGATCCTTATCTTTCAGCTTGCTTAAACTTCCTAATCCTGTGCCTTTCCAACATCAAGAGCTCTATGCCTAAAGGAGCTGCAATTCATAGGCATATCTGGATCAGAGAAGCTTATCTCCTTAACACAATACCTGCCATATTGGTAAGCCTAAAGTTACATATCTTTACATCAGTATATATTCTATAAACAAATTTTAAAACATTTGAAAATGAACCATTTTAAACATTTGAAAATTTCTCTGGTAATTTATCACCTAATCTTATATGATGAACTGTTGGAAAGAACTAAATATGTAGTAATTAGTCTAATATCTAATCTAATATTGGGTCATTATTTTAATATGTGACAAAGTTTTTATGTTAAATTCCTGTCATCTCACAGGGACTTGTTTATAGGATTTCAAGAAGGAGAATGAAGGGCCATGCAATCAATGGCTTTGAAGCTCAGAAAGAGTCACCATGAGGTCACTCTTTGACAGATAAATGATGAATTTTTAAGGGTGATGCTTTATTCTGTGACCTTTTGACTTTCAGAACTGCCCTTGTAGCAGAGCCATGAGCTTCACCAAATAAGTGAAATGTGAAAAACAGAAAACAAGGCTTATTATTTGACCTGCTTGTTAGAAAACCTTTATGTGTGGGGACTAAGCAAATCCTTGGATTGGGGTTGTTGCTTTCCAACTAGCATCAGAAAATAAAGCTTGCATTATGTCAAACTCATCCTAATGACTAGGACTCTTCATGCTCGTGTAAAAGCTGCACAGTTTGACCAGGACCATGAGGTAATGTACAGTAAATAGAGGATGATGTTAGAGAAGAGATCTTGCTGACAGGAATAATGTGATTCAGCTGCTAATGACTCAGGGCTTTAAGAAGTATTTTGGAGTCGACTTCAATTTACAATTCTCCTTTGAATTGCACTTGCTTATCATTAAAGCCTCCCAGCTGAAAGCCTCTCTCGTACACCTCAGGACAGGATAGCATCCTGCCAGGAAGAGATGTGGATAGTGTTTCACTCAGAGTGATAAATATTCCCACACGTACAATAAAGCCCCAGTTGCCATGGGTAGACTCTCCCTGGGCCACCCAAGGTGATGGCCAGCCCCTCCTCCAGCAGCCCTGCCAGCCACTGTGTCCTCTTGGCATTTCCGAACTTTGGTCATCTTCAAAAACAGTTCCTGGTGTTTGCCCCATTTTTTCCTGCCCTACTCCATCTTGAGTCTCTCTCCTAGAAAATTCCTGCATGCTGCTCGGGAGGTTAATGGGGTTTTCCTGTTTTTGCCTGCAGTTGTCCCAGTCTCAGCACTTTTATTTCCAATGCAGCCCTGGGTCCTCTCCCAGCCTTGTCTCTCATGCAGGTGTCATGCACATCTCTGAGAGGTGAAAGAGGCACTCCTAGTGATTTTGGTTGGTATTTTTTGTATCTAAAATTTTCACTGTCCTGTATTTTCCAGAGCCAGTTACTGTATAGAGAAAGAAAACAGGGAACCAGAATCTCCCTAAAGACTGCGCAAGAACAGGGAGAAGACTGAAATATTTCATTTCAGTCTTGCAGAGCAATTCCACTATTTCAGATTTTTTTGTCTATCCCTGATAAAAAAACCCTACATGTATTAAAGTTCACTGCAGAAAATGTATTTCCAACCCCTACAAATAATTGGGAAAAACTAAAATATGTATTTTCTGATTACCTAATTAAGTATTTCCTAACACTTTTTTTTATTGCATCTTAGCAAGCTGCTCGTACAAGCTCAAAAGCCTTTCAAATATAAGCTGAGCCCTTTTGTTCTTCTTGATTTCAGTGAGACTTCTCTCAGGTTCTGGAAAGATGGAGAATAGAAGTGTTGAAAAACTTCTGCTACAGCCTGGGTTTCTGGGCTTTCAGCCATGTTGCAAACCCCTCAAAACTTTGTGGTCTCCTAAGTCTGTGGTAGTCCATATGAAAGGACCATCCTGGAAATCTCAACCCTACAAATCCGGATTCCTTTGTAGCCTGTAGGCAGGAAGCAAAGCAGCTTCCAGTGGCCACATTTTCTAGCAGAGCTTCATCTAAATTCATGTATTTCTGAAAAAACATCCCGCTACTGAAAATTTTACATATTTAATAGAAAAGGAAACCAGATCTGATTTTATGGAAATCTCCAGATATCTCTATGCATTGCCTGGATAGAAAAGAACTATGAGTGTCTGCAGAATCAGAGACCAACTTTTGAAATACTCCTCAGGATGATAATCGTGAGGCTTCAGTTTGCCTAGCTATACATTGTGAACAATTTAGATGAACATTGGACCTCTCACCCTCATTAACATCTGAAGGGCGCTCGAGCGTCACTGGATGTGCAAAGAATGTCTCTTCTCATGCCTGCAGTGGGAGATGCCTTGTTTGTGAGGTTCTCTGTGAACCTCCAGACCTCACTTGCCTGATATAAGATTGTTGTTGGGCGGTTTTGATGTCTTAGGGAGATAACTCAAACTCCCCAAAGTAGAAAATCAAGTTGAAACTTATTTCTTTTATGTGGTGTCTTATGAATAGGTGCTGTGGGTGTTACGTTTAAGTACGTGAGACTTGTACTTTTGGAAAATACCTTTAGCACAGTCTGTGGAGGGTGAGAATGATTTCCCTGCAATCTTTGATTCTCTTATTTTTCTCAATCAATTATGGTCTTCTAAGATGAAGCAGTGTCAATGGGCATTCTTGCAAGATGGGAAAGTTCATGTTCTGGGCTCAAGAGAGATGTGATTACTTCCTTTCTGTCTGTAAGGGCTAAGCAGTTACTTGGATAACACAGGAAAAGTCCTCAATTATAATCAATTTTCTCTCCATCAAAAAGTAAAATTTGTCAATCTGTCATCTGTGTCGACTCAAAGACTGTATGTGATTCACTTCTGAACAGGAGACCAAGAAAGGGGAAAAACAGCATTCCTGTAGTAGCTACAGTTACCAAATTCCCAGCAACTTCTCCAATAGTATCATTTCTTTAAATGTGTTAGAAACAGGCTCTTCTTCTCTGCCTGTCTGTATCCTCAGGTTGTAAAGGCAAAAGAAGGATTGCACCTCTTTCTTTTCTGCAAACTCAGCTCCCTCTCAGTCCCTTCTGATGGAGGTCTTTGGGCAATACGATATATAAATATTTATTGCTCTGCCATAGGAAAGAGTTTATTTCTCTTCCCAGGGGCATTGGCCCCATGAAACATTATGAGTTCTGAATGTTTTACTGCACAGTTACTCCACTACAAGTTCCACCTCTCTTCATTATACAGCAGCTGAACATTACATTCCTCCTCAGGGATGCTGAAGTGTTCTCACGCTTTTCCAGGGCACGCTTTTCTGGAGTCACACAAAGTTATTTTTTTACTGACTAGAGGATATAAACATCAGTGTGCCAACAGTTCTTTGAGGCCAAGTGTCTAAATTTGACCAAAGTGAGCAAACCATCTTCAAAACCTATTGCAATGAAGTTTGAAGTTATGTAGAGCTCTGTTTCACTGTACAGTCAGCCTGGTCTTACACAAAGAGACTTTTGCTCCTAAAAACTGAGAGCTGCCTGCTCACTCAGGAAGAACTTCCATGTAGCTGTTGGAGTCTTTGAGACTGCTCTTCTGGGCAGGAGTCAGTGGTGCTACAGTCACCTTCTCCAGTGTGAGACAGTTTTACTGCAAGAAGGACAGCGACTGCTCCAGTCCTTGTTGCAGACTCGCTCAGAATGGATGGCTTTAAATAAACTCGGCAGACCACTGTTTTCTGGCATGCCTCATAAATCTGCCTATATAAGTCTCAGTACATTCTGCCATCTATTACTCATGTCCATATTAGAGATAAAGTAATTCTCTTTGAAATTCTGCTGCTGCCAAAAAACCAGCACATCACGCTGCAGGATAAGTACTTCTTCATGTTATACCCCCTTTACTTTTGTGTTTGACTCTTGTGTGGGAAAAGGTGGGAGAAGGTTGACTACTTCTCTTGTTTTTTGGGATGAATCCTGCAAACTTTGTGAGCCCAGGTGGAAGGGGAAGAAACTGATTTTGCAACACCTTGTGAAGTGTGTAATATCTTTAGCACAATATTTTGGAATAATTCTTGCTCCTTTGGTGTACACCCCAGAGCAAATGTGTGCCAAATTAAAATCAATTAGCAGCATTTGTGGGTGAATCATAAAAAAATCAGTTGCTTACACAAGCTTTGAATAAGGCTTTGCATCTTTGATACAAAAACTGCACTTCTCTAGAGACTTTTGGATAACCTTTGTGTGAAAGTTCTCATCTGGAAAATTTCTTACTTAATTTCAGGTTTCTTTCATTCTTTGCAGCTTGAGGACACCTTGCCTTTTCTCTGAGTCCAGTAGCTTGCAAGACAGAGGCTGCAGATGGCCATCAGGAAAGCAGGCAGTGTTGTTCAGGTACTGACAAATTAATCTAATCACTTTTGGGATCCATTTTAGACGACTAGGCAAAGCTTCAGCCATTTCCCTTGCTTGGGCCAGTGTGCTTTCTCTAATTAGAGAGGTAGGTTAAGTTATCTTCTCATTGCAGCAATTAACACTTGCAGTGACAGCCAGACAATTTTGTAATGATTCAGGAAGAGCATCCAACTTCAGAGAGTGTTCCTGTACTTGTTTGTCAGAGAGGAAAGTTCACATTTCAGCAAGGAACAAGCCACTCCAGAGTGCCATTAGACCATCCTTGCTCACAGTGCACAGCATGCTGTATATTAATGTTCTTGCTATAAATAAAACATTCAGTTTATCCCATGCATCTGATTTTCACATCTAAGTGAACAGCCTTGGGTTAGAGTTGGCCATGTAGACAAAAAGCACCACAGCAAAGGTAGACAATGGACTACTCCACTTAATTCAGTGCAAATTAATCTTTCCTGTAGCAGTTTGCTGCAGTGAAATTCACCCATTTGGCTGCTGTATAAACACTGAGACTGCATACAGCAATGCTAATGAATAGTTTCAGGCACTTATTTACAGAACCTAACTAAAGAAAAACCAAAAAAAATGTCTGTACACTTGCTGATTTTGCTGTATTTGAAAGCCAGAGATCTTCCTGTCTCCTGCCATCTCAGCAGTGATTCTGTGTGTCAAGCAATAGAAGCAGAGGAGCCTTGCTTCATCACCACGGCATGCATATTTGATAACCCACTTGTGCTCCATGTTACTCTTCCTTTCAAGAGATTTTAAGGGGAATAATTTCAGATACATGCAACTGTTGTCCTGCTTCTTTGTGGATTACCTTTTCTAGCTGCTGTCTTTACTCACTGTGTGTCAGAGCATACTTCACCTCACATGCTTCTCCTTCTAGGAGAGGTATGAACCATAATTAGGTGTATGGGGCAATAGCCTCCTGTTAAGATGTGTTTACACATTAACTTTTCAAAAATACAAACATACAACATGATTTTATAATAGGAAAATAGGCTGCATCACTTTTTATTTTCATTTGCTTCAGTGTGATTTAACAGTACCTGAAATCAGCCTGGATTAAAAGCTGAACACATTTTAAACTTAGATAAGTGTTTACATACATACTTATATAGGTTTATCTGGATTGTTTAAAACTCTGCATCATGGTCAAGGCTTCTGTTAATCCTGTCCTATCCCAAAGAACTCAGTAGACACAAGCAAGAGAAGAATGTGGCCTGTGACATTGTATTGGTGACAATAAAAGGATTGTTGCAAGTAAATTCTGAAAAAAAATGAAAATAAAAACTGAAACCAGTCATCTTTTAGTAGACACTGTTCTGGAAATCTTTACCCCCAAAGTGACAAACAAGTAAAGACAGGATTGTAATGGAATCATAATCAAAGCTTCTGCAATTTGCCAAACAGATAACATTTAATAACATTAAGTGACAGCAATCTTGAAATTCTAATAATTTTTAAAGCCATCTACGTTCAGAAAGAGGTTGAAAAATAACGGCACAAATTGATGTGATTCTTGTGAAATTCTCCTGGTCTGTCTGGAAAGAGTATCCTGTTAAATAAAATATCATTAAAAGCCCCCTGCTAAGAAGCAGCCAAGTGATACCCAGGGTCTAGCCACGTTTTAAAAATACATTGTCTACTTAGAATGGAATTCAATGAACATGGTTAATTCACTGTATATTCCTAAACAGCTAGACTGTGTCCCTAAAGCAAACATTGGAAGGCACATGGAAGAGCTGCAGTAGTCAAGTCAGACAAAAAAAATATGGATTAAAGTTTTAGCAAGTGGGCTAGAAAGAGCATAGGTCTCAGCCCAGCTAGATTCCAAAGACAGTAGTAAGACACTTTAATTACATGATTGATGTGGGCTTCAAAAGCAGGCACCAAATCCACAATGACCCCAAGGTCAGCAGCATTATCTGAAGGATAAAAGAAATACCACAAATGGAAACTACCACAGATGACACCTGAGACCTCTGCGCCAGTGAACTAATCAATAGCAACTCAGTTTTGTCTGTGTTAAGTTTAACAAAATTTGAAGTTACCCGTGATTAAATATCACAGAGGCAATTACACAAAACATCAAACTTCTTTGTAGAGTCTGAAGGGACTGAGAGGATATCCGAATATCGTCTGCATACAAATGACACAGCAAACAGGGCAGCTGAATACTGTTAAGTATGAGAAGTATATAAACAGAAATCAAAATTGAAATATAGGAGAATCACAGCTTTCCTAAAGAATGGATTCCCTCCAGCAGAAGTGAATTTTATCAATACAAATGAAACAGTGAAAACAAACTAGTCCAAGCTCCCAAGTGGAATAAAAGAAAGGCCTGATAAATAGTCATTGGAAAGTCAACATCTAGTAAAATACATGAGCTGCTAAGTAATTTAAATATTTTATTCACCTTCATTAATACGTCTGGAAGAAAGAACTCCCGGTGAAAGAAGTGCCTGTATTCCATTTAAAAGGAAAAGCTTAATCTATGTAGATGTATCAGTGATGTGCTCAGCTTCTCTCTGTAGACATCTGAAGTATTGTTAAATTGCAATAATGCAGTAATATGTGAAGACAATCTCTGATCAATGATTTTGTCTCTTGAAAGGCAGGGCAGCAATGACTTCCAGCATCTCATCTACCTCTGGAATTAGAAAAAGGCCAGGCACTGACAGAAAGTGGAGTTAGGTCACGGTTGAAGGAGTGAGAGTAACTTTGTGCACACATTCAGGCCAGATGGAAGCTCCACTTGACAGGGGAAACATCAGGATGAGAGTAAGAAGAACAAGCAGAGGTCTGCGAGTGGGAAAAGTTCCAGACAAACGGTGGCAACAGCCAAAAAAAATCTAGGCCATTTCCAAAATTTAACCTGGGAATTAATAATGATTTATGGCTGTAAAACTGACGTTAATGAAAGCAATTTTAGCAGTATCCTTATCACTTCGATTTGATGCTATTACAGCTAGAAGGGAAGAGCATACAAATTACCTAGAGAAAGACTTTTAGCTCACCTATGGGGTTATTTTCCTATCGTGTCCACATTTCTTGACCATGTTAGTGCAGGATCTGAGCCAAAAGCAGTCACAATGGAATATGGATAGATGGTGAAATCTTACTAAAATGTAGAGGGATTGCAAGAAAGGACTGTAACAGAGTTCAACAGAAGGCAATGTCAGGGACGACAGCTTAAAATGATCTCTGAAGTAAAAAAGTTCAGAATATCAGGTACCTAAATAGAAACCTGTGTATAAAGATTTACTGGGAATTTTATGTTGGGTTTTTTGGGTTTGGTTTTGGGTTTTTTGTTTTTGTTTTTTTTAAGAGATATCTAACTGATCCCAAATACAGAGAAAATAAATGCAAGGACAGTTGTTCCAAAAAAATCAATTCTTGGTTTCTAATAAATCAGGACAGGGAGGAGGGATCAACCATGGACCATATGTTTCCTCTGCCACCTTGATTTAGTAGCAAAAATTGACCTTTGCTCTTGGGTTCAAAAGTCCAGGCCTTCTGTGAGCTTCCATAATGAGATGTCAGCTGTAAGGCAATAACGTAATGAAACTCAGGTGTGGATTTAGCAGGACAGCCAAGGGGGATGTGACCTCCTCCTCTCCCTGCCATTCCCCTTCTTCGTGCCTTCTGCCTGCCCACCCCCCTGCAGCACTGGGAATGGGGTTGCCTGCCTCCAGGTCCATGTTTTCCTTCTGTGAGTCCAGCAAGGAGGCAAGAGAGGCTCAGACCCTGCAGGTGAAGATCCAGGGCTCAGTTCTCCTGCGTGGATCAGCACCTTGGAATGGTGCTATCAGCCTCTGCTGTCTACAGGATTGGGCTGTGAGAGCCTGGTGGGACTCAGAAATACTTCCCTGCTCCAGGCACATGTGGCAGCCATTGTAACAAATACTGAGTGCAGATTGTGAAGTTTTGCTTCCCATCTCTGCCTCCATGGCCTGATGCCCACAGGAAGGAAATTCCAGAAGGTGCATGGAAGGGCTTTGAGAGGGTTCAACTTGCTCAGGTCAGGTCCCAGGACTGGACAGTTGGTGCTTGTGGAGATTCAGCCACGGTGGGCGAAAACTTCCATGTGTGATCCCATATGAGGAACCTAAAACCCAAAAGAAAGAATTAGTTAGTTGATCAAAAATTGTCTACATTTTGCACAGGAAATAGAATGTTTTGGACAGTAAAGACTGGGAGAAACCCAGTCAAAGTCCTTAGGAACTCCTGTACAGAAAAAGATCCTAGTTATACTACCTGATTGCAAAAAATTCCAAATCTGCATCATTTCTAGACCAGGGAACAACCTTAATTGCTTATGTACATGGTTTGGAATAGATCCTTATTTTAACTATTGTGATAGTTACAATGATCACCACTACTTCCTCTATTTTCTTATAGAATTCTTTGTTTTCAGTTTTGTGTTTGAATTTTTTTCTTATTTGGTTTGTTTTCTAAGGTTTGGGTTGTTTTTTTCTGTGACATCATCAGAAATACAACTATAATATTTGCATTTAAGTCCCTTCTTGAAGTTCCCTCCTGGCTATGGGGTATATGAAAACAGCTCTTAGCTCTTTCTAAAAGCTTTGCCAGGTCACTAACTCTTTCATAACATTCTGGCCTTTCTATAAGGCATAAAACAGAAAGCAGACAAGAGTGTTTCACATTGTATCCTCACCACCAGTATTACATGGACAAAATACATGGCCTCAGAATGACCTTCTCATTAGTCTTTCTTGGTGCTGCCATGATTTCTGGTTAAATCCTATTTAGACCAGAAAAAAGACTGGTATTCATAAAACGCTTCTGAATTTTTTTACACACTACTTTCACATCTCTAATTTTGGAATTTCCAGACACTTAGGCTTCATAAAGTTGAGAATTAAGCTGTCCTGTTTTGTAAATCTGGGAAAAATAGTCTCTGCTTGTTTTCAGAAATATCTATGTCCTTATGCTGCTATTAATAGTTTACATGTGTATCTTTGATCCTATGGTCAGGACTGGTGAGCTGATTGTGCTTCAGTGGGAGCAGCTGATTTGGAGTAGTTCTTATTTCTCTTCTTTCCTATGATGCCATATTTTTGGGAACAAATGCACTAAGAGATTCCTTAAAAATCTATATTGCTTGAGCAGGAGTCATACAGGTGACCCCTGCCAGGTCTAGCTACAGTGCTCTGAGACATAGCAGCTTATTACTTGCAGCAAAGGATGCAATAATAAATATTTGCAGGCTCTTCACTGGCAGAAGTTCACAGTCCAACATGCAGGAGGCAAGCAGCATCAAGCATTGGCAGCTCAGTGGCAGCTAGGTAGGGTTCCCCTAAGCCAGAAAGTCAGTTTTCTGTTTTCCGTACCAAAAAAGCCATAAAAGAAAGGACTTTTCTAGTTCAAATCCATCCTGACAGGACTGGTGTGCTGGAAAGAGACCCACTACCTTTCTCTATCAGCGTGGCCACCAAGTTGCAAGCTTTTTCACCCCTCCATTTTGTCCGTTTTCACCAAAAATTCTTGCCTACCCCTCAGTGCAGGCTCCAGAGCTCTGTAGCATCTTTCACTGTGGACACTGACATCAGACCTTGGCCATTATGTCTGCATGCAGCAGTTACAGCAGATGCCATTGCAGTCTAGCCAGAACCAAGCCCCAGGCCAAACCCAGCTGTATGGGGCACCCACACACATCAGATCTGCTGGGAGAAGATTGACATTTCCCTTCCTTGCCTTGGAGCTCTTGCAGAACACACACCTGTGTGTGTGCTGGTCCCTGCTTGCCTTCTCCATGTGGCCACAGTGGGCAGGGAGCTGGTGCCAAGGCTCAGTGTAGCCATGGCTTTCTCCTGGCCCTGCCAGGCACGGACACATGCTGCTGCTGCTGCTATTTCTGTTGCTCAAGAGAGAGGCAAAAATAGCACAGGGCACTTGTAATGCCAAGATTCCCGGGGCATTTTGGCCTGCCTGTGGCATGGCACTTTTTACAAAGCTATTTCCTGGGTCACCAGTTGACCTTGGAAAAGGAAAGCTGGCCCTGTCTAAGCGAACTGCCCCAAAATATTCCTGCTGTGAGGCAGGGCTGGTGGCCTGGTATGCACAGGGCAGACAAGCAGGGAGCTGTCTAGAATACCAGTGACACGTGCTGGCAGAAAATCACCACTGCATGCTTTTGCTAATTTGGCTATGCCTCCTTGTGCTCATTTCTGAGCTGGCTTGGATCTGCCTTGCCTGGTGATCCAGCCAGTGATGGCTCTGATACCTGAATCATGGCTGGTAAGGGCTGCTGCAAGAGCTTCCAGGGGCTTCTCCTCCCAGCAGAATTTGCACCCTGACTCTTTGAAGCTGTCACTAATTTTTCATTACTGTAATACGTGTACTAGGCTGCTATTCTTTATTCTAGTGATGCAGGTAACTTTCACAGGACTAGTACAGAGAAATTCTATCCTCTCTGGTAGTCAGGTTAGTTAATACACTCCATGGTAAAAGACTCTTCGGATTTTTTCATTACAAATCTCTCACAGCTTCCCTGTTTGTTGTAAGGCTTTGATATCCAGCAAAAAGAATCATTAGAAGTGTCCTTTTATTTTTTTTCTAAAACTCTCTTCTGCTACAGTTGAGCTACAAGTTAAAGAAGTTAACACACTTCCTTCTATTGAACACGTGCATCATATTTAAAAACTATAATTTTAACCTTATTTGAAATATTCCTAAGAAATAAGACATCCAAATGATGCAATTTCACTGTTATGGTGGTTTTGTCTGGAGTAGAGTTAATTTTCTTCACCGTGGCTGGTGTGGGGCTGTGTTTCAGATTTGTGCTGAACATGGGGTTGATGACATAGAGATGTTTCTGTTATTGCTGAGCAGGGCTTACACAGAGCCAAAACCTTTTCTGCTTTTTGTGGTGCCACACTAGAGAGGAGACTGAGCCTAAATGGGAAGTTGGGAGGAGACATGGCTGGGACAGGTGGTTCAAACTGACTAAAGGGATATTCCAGACCACATATAAGTGGGGGAGAAAAGGGAGAAGGAGGGATGTCTGGAGTGGTGGCATTTTATCTTCCCAAGTAACTGTTGCTTTGCTTACATGTGTGCCTTTAGTTTTCCCAATTAAACTGTTATTGTCTCATTCTACAAGTTTTCTGGCTTTTGCTCTTCTGATTCCCTCCCTGATCCCACTGGTGGGGTAATGAGTAAGTGGTTGTTTAGGACCTGGATGCTGGCTGGAGCTAAACTGCAACAACTATAATTAAAATTGAAGCTGCAAAATGAAGTACTAAAAGGTTGGAAAGTGACACAGTCAAGGTTGGCTGTGCAATCATAGGTGGTCTCTAGTCAATATGAATTCTGGTACTATTTGAAAAAATCTGTTTGAAATTGCTGATCTTTCTCCTGACAGCAGGATCCCCTGCACCACAGGGCTCACAGATCAAAACAGAAATACAGTGATTCTCTCATCTTATGGTCCTCAAGTCTAGTTCTGCAGGAATTGGGGGTAGGGGTGTGTGTGGGGGTCAGATTAAGAGAAGTAGGCTTTTGAATTTTTGTTTGCTTATTATTAATTACTCTGCTGGGAGATAGAATACTATTGCTTTCAGTATGTCAGTGTTATGGACCAACAGGCTCCAATCTTAGCCACACTGACTTGTCTGCCCACAGACCATAAGCTCTGTCTTGACAGCTGCATATGCACCCTTTAAGGCAGCATTTTAAACCAAAAAAAAACCCCTCAGATTCTAACCCCCTAGCCCTGTTTTCCACCAATCTTAGAAACTGCCAAATACTTCATTAGAAATTTTCCTGTGATCACTGGCCAAAGCATATCATCTTTATTCCATACTTCCCACTACTGACCACAAGTATTGGTTATTTTCATTTAAAAGATTTGCATGCACCTACAATCATGGTGTTTGGATGCTTGACAGTGCTATTCTCAGCTAGAAAAGAATCCAAATAGGAGAAAAGAGAATATGATGGAGTAGCCAAGAAAAAAAATCAACATCTTAAATTTCTTACTTTTGTAGATTTTTTGCTAGGGTGAAGATCTTTTAAATCAAGCTTGCTGGCAAATGCATGATAGCCATACAAATTGGAAAGCCTGGCAAAAGTGCTTCCAAATTAAAGAGCTTGAAATCAAGAGATGATGAGTGTAGATCATATTCAGATCCTTAAAACCTTTGCAGTTGCAGAAGCTAACCTGGGCATACCATAAAGCATAAGTCTTTAATGTCTCATTAGACACTAAGGACTATAGGTGATTATTAGAGAATAATGGTGTACTGAATGCATTCTAAATTGCTGGGATGCATTGCACCCACCAAGCCAGTGTGAGAAGGAAATGAAGGCCTTGTCTTATTTTCAGAATACCAAAGCCAGGTACCTTTGTGCTGATAGTGTCAGGAGTATGAAAATTACCTCACAAATGACAGTTCTTAAAAAAAATCCTATAATAAAAATAATAATAACAGCAGTAATAATGAATGTCTGCGGTAGCTAACTTGGGACCAAACAGCAACATGTGCATTTTCTCAATGTGAAACATCTGTACTTTCTGCACTCAGCTGGGTATTCTTGTGCCATGAATTTGAGGCACCTGAGGCTCTGATTCCCATGACCTACTAAGAGTCTTGCAAAGCAAAGAACTTGTACAGCACAACAAATTCCTGTCTTCTTATTTCCCTCCTGACAGGCAGGGCCAGAGAGTTAGAGCTCCTGTGCTGCTTACAGGGGACAGTGCTGCTCTTCATACAGGAGTTATTCTCAAGAGACTCTTTCCATAATATTTAAGATACTTTTAGATAGAAGAGTGGATAAAAAAAATAAAAGTCTTAATGTAATTGATAATCAGGGTTGTTGTGTACCTTGCAAAATACTAAGACATAAAAGTTTTTAAGAATTAGAGGCAGCAACAAATCTGTGCATTAAATTTTGAGCATGGCTATATTCCAGCAGTAAAAAATAAATATTGTCAGAGTGACAATAAAATGATGGCCATTGAATAAAAAAAGATCAGGATGTCTCAGGTATTATCGGCCAAATGCAATATAATAAGGATATCTTTATTTTGAAACACAATATACAAGAATGATGAGAAAAACTGCTTCTTACTCCAAATAAAAAAAATATTTCGTTTTTAATAATTGATATCAATATTACTTAGAACTTGACCTTCTGCCCTTGATATTCCAACAGACACCAAATCAGTTTCATATTAACCACACCAATTGGTTTCAGCCACTGCTTTATAATCAAACCCCAGAACTGGTGCTAATACAACTAAGGTTTCAATTTCTATGAGTATGAAAAAGGATTCTCCGAGGTTTATATGCCAAAAAAGCAGGCCAGACTTTAATCAGTGATAGAAACAGTTTATGGCAAGCATCTGACAACAGACAATTTATAGAGGCAAGAGAGAAATTAATCTAAAGAAAATCATACTAATTAATGGTCATAGCATATTAATAATCTAATTATAATTGATAGCAAGAGAGAGCTTTGATATAAACATGGAGCCCACCAGTGGATACTAAATAGACAAGTATTTTGGAAAGAGAGTGGCTGGATTTAGGCATGTATTGGCTGCAATACTTACAAATTCTTAACAAAGTATCTCATGTTGGCATGAAGCGTGACCATATGGAGACAAATCTGTCAGAAGAAACTTTAAGTGGTACATAACTATAATCCTAAGGATTCTGAGAGAAGGAGCTGCCAGTTTTCATCAGCTAGATCAACTTGGCCTACTGGTAATGAATTATAAGTTAGAAGCACAACCCTCCACTCATGCAATACCACTCTTGAGGTTAAAGAGTTTGGCTTTTGATCCTATGCACAGACACATCTGAGGGGCTCTGACATCAGTTCTAAAGTCAGAAATGCTTGTCTACAAAATATCAGCAGGAAAGCAGGCTTTTGTGGTTGGACATTCTTAGAAAGCAGCCCTCTGAGAGAGATCTGGAAAAAACAATGTGGGACAAAGGCTTTTTTAACTTGTCTTTCAACAAGCTTGAAGGTTTTAACAGTTGCTGATTAGATGCTCATTCAAGATGTAATTGACCCCATAGCAAGTTTCAGGTTTTGAGTACCATTTGCACACTACCTCTAGGTCCTGGGCTGGTTTTTGCTGCCTATTTTCTGCCTGCATTGGGACCAGCAGAGTGGATCTGAGTGCATCTCAGCTTCTCTGAACTTCCACTGAATTTCACTCTGGGCTCCAATGAGCAGGACTGGGGCAAAGCACCTCAATGACAGGATCATCCACGAGCAGCCTATGAATGCAGACACCTGAGATCCACCCAGGAAAAAGGGAATAAGTGACTCATTCCTTAAGCTGGACAAGGCCAGTGATGGAAGGGCAGAAAGAAATAAGGAGAGGCTATGAGGCCAGCTGTCAGTGGTTTAGTTACAGGTGTTGGACTGATAAACTCCAAAGCTTTCTTTGATTTGGGTAAAGTCCAGCCCCCTCTTTCCTTGCCTTCCCCAGTATGCAGCTTCTTGGTACAGGCACCCTATGGGAGTAAAGCCTTGTGAAGTAGTTCCAAACCTAGGACTTCCTCTTTCTAAACCTCACCCCCATGAGCAATTTGAGTTGGCTGTAGCCTGTCTGTGGCTAGGTAGCAGTTATAGCTTATAACACAAAGGCCTTTCAAAAGAGATTCTGGACTAACAGCTCTTCCTTCAACTACCAAGGCAGACAATAAATCTAGATAAAATAGTGCTGGTCCTCTATGCATCCCCATGCCTTTATTTCCTCAGTTGCTGGCTAATTCTTTAGGCCGAGGCACAAATTTTCCAGGCTCTTTCCTTTCTTCTCTCCCTCTTACATGGCCAGACTCTGGAATCTGCTCTCTTTTGGGAAACCAACCTCTTATTTCTGCTTCAGCTCTTTTAAATGGCTTCTTAGACTTTGGTGACTGCCAGCCTTTTTCATTTTGGTAGGTTGATTTCTCATCAGCTTTTGCTCTGTAGAAACTGATCCACAAACAAAGAGCAAACTCCCCTAAGTTAGTTTTAAGGGCCAACATTTTTACCAGCACAAAATGGGAAACCACAAGACGGCAAGAAATCATAAGAGAGCAGAAAAGGCACAAAAAACCTGCAGAAAAGAAATGCTGTCATCCACTTATTGCATTTATTTACAGTTTATATTCTTACATTGGTATTTTGGAGGAGAACAGACCTATGTGTTGTGATTAAGAGCACATTGAGCTGAAGACTGAGCTGCATCCCCAGTGAGAGGACATAAGCATGCTGATGTCACCCTGCCACTGCCTGGGGCTCCTTCAGAGGTCCTAGGGCCAGGACAAGCTCTGGCAGAGCACATGAGGCCACCAGCAGCAGACTGTGACACCCTTGGTGCCAGGGGATTGATGTCATGAGTTTTGGTGGCAGAATGGACGTGGCTCTGAGCAGCCAGTGAAGATGTGGGTTCAGAGAAATGCTTGTGGATAAAGGGCAGAGGAGACTCAGAAGGGAGACTGCATTAATCAGTATTTCTGTTTGCACTGAGGGAGATCCAGGCTTGAAAGCCTCTGCACTGCCTTCTTTGAGGCTGCTTATTCCTATTAATTACTAATTACTCATACTAATGAAGAGAAGGAAGATATGCTTCCAAGTATGATTACAAAATCAGTGCTTGGGAGCTAACTCAATGGACCTGCAATGACTTCCCTGACTTCTCAGTATGCAATTGGATACCTCTTGTCACCTTTTTATGGCATGCTTCTGAAGAATTTATGGGAGATAAAATGAAATAAAAGATTAAGCTTATTAAGAAAAAAAATATTAGGCTGAAACAATCATATGAAAGATATCTACAAACTGTCTGGTTCTCTGTGGAAGATTACTTCAAGAACACATATTTATCTAGAAGTTTAACTGCAGTACTTTTATTTGATATATGAATCCTAAATAGCATTTACTTATTCTTCCCCTAAATGTAAGGAAGTAACAGGAAAGACAGGGATAAATAAGCAGAAAACCCATAATTCCAAGAAAGGCAGCTGCAACTTATACCACATTTACTGGTTTTACCATATCCAACTACTCCAGTCATCTGGCAGTCAGTTGCTGCCAGAGGAGAGAGGAGTGAGGAGATGTGAGAGGTTCTACTCTGCACACACCCAGCAGACACACAAGCCTTTCATAATATTTTTCCTCTCCCCTGTCCAGTGGACAAGGTGAGCAACAGAATTACTTTAGTCACTGGCACCTGGTGTCCAGCTGGGGACAGCCCACCATACTGTCCTAGCTGCATTTCTAAAGCAATTAAAAAAAAAAAGCACACACATTGAATTCTGCATCTAAATTTCTTTTGGAACACTTAATGTTTGGAACATTAAGTGAAAGATTTTGGTCTTTGAAAGGAAAGAAAAACAAGCAACCCCACACTGAAATTGGCTGTTTGGCAGGTACCAAGCACTCTCAGCTTTCAGGCACCTGTGCAGCTGAGTGGAGAGAAGGGCACAGCCTTCCTGTAGTGCCTGGTGCAGCCAGAAACAGGGAGACACCTTGCTCCTCATGTCACTTGCTCTGCTGCCCATGTAGAGAGGACAGCATCAGAAGGGGTGAGATACTTGCTTTTAATGCCTGGCTGTGAATCACACTTGAGTTGTTGAGATGTTTTTGTCACCCTTTTCTCCCTTCTGCTGCTTTTTTCTTCTGTTAAGGCTCTTAGATCATAGCTCTGAGACACAAACAATCAGTTATGGTATATCTTTACAATGTCTAATACAACAAAAATCTGAATATAGCCTAATATTTCATTTACTACAGTATAAATTATACTACTCTAACAAATTTTGGGACTATAAAGGAACATCCATTATTTCTGTGTTATCTCAGCTAAAATTCTTATGCTGCATTATGCCACATTTCTCATCCCTCTTATTTAAAGTTATTTACAAATAATGTGATGTGAAACTTCAGAGAAATCCCAAGCAATGCATTTTATGTTGTCTGACAGCAAAAAAAACCCACAACCCTACATTAATTTGAACATCCAAAGAACATAATCTCTCCTAGTGCATATAAAGCTCAAATAAATGCTCCTCTTCGTGCAGTAAAAACCCCCAAAGTGGCTAGATCTTCTTATTTACCATGAAGGAAAAGGTCAGGCTTTTACTGACCTAAAAGCCTTCGGTCTCAGTCTGTCTGTGGTGGCCATTTGCACTTCTTCTGCTTCCTCTGGAAGCAGCTGAGCTGCAAAGGGACAAGCAAAGGGACAAGCAAAGGGACAAGCTGTCAGTGTCTCAGCACCCTCTGCACCTGCACAGCTCCCAGCACGGACAGGAGGTGGGACAAATGTGAGCAGTCAATGGGAACATCCTCACACCTCAGCCAAGTGTGGGGACCTGGACGGCCTCTCTGTCCCTCCACTGGATGTGCTGATCATTTGTACATTGTTTGAAGAATCCAAGCTCACCCTCTGCCCAGTCAGTTATTAAGGGAAATGAGAAAATCCTCTGTGTGGATCCACTTTTTCATTTTTATAGTACTTACCAATAGACACAGTGGAGCAATCCTGACAAAGCCAGGTATCACCAGCGCAGGAAAAACAAATAATGAGAGGTACAGAAGAGTTAAGAGTGTTTGTTCCTGTGCTTCGGTGGAGTAGATGAAGTGTGGGTCTCTTGAACAATAGGCTCTGTACTTGGCTTCATTTCATCCTGCACTCACTCCTCTGCAACCTGCTTACCATGACAAAAGTCACCAGAGACGCAAAGTGCTGTGATAATGAGAGAGCTGTAGGTAACTTCCAATCAGTCCCCTGTGGCACATTTGGAGTTTACTAGCCATGGGATAGAGTGGTTTCTCCATGCAATTGCTGCTGACTCCGCATTTCTCCTTCAGTAAATATATGCAACCGTTGAAAAATAAAATTCAGGTTTACCTTAGAATAGTGCTGAGCACGTCCCTCTTTGTGTGCCTCGTGTTTATCCATCTAGCAATCTTGGGAAATCAGTATTGGCTTTTGTTATAGTAATCTCACTGCTGGAAGCAACCATCATTTGGCCATTGGATATTTTATGTAATTAGTAATTTATGGCTCCTAATTTTCTCAGACACTTTTTGCAAGTGAAGCTGCAAATAACATCATGCCAAATATTAAACCTCTGGATGCAGCATATGCAGCCTTTCACAGACCAAAATTATACCTCTTTAGGAGTTTTTACTCCTCTAAAAAACGTTTCTTAAGAATGATTTCTCTGTATGTAAAGTGCTGGCATAAATTATAATATAGGACACTTAATAATTAATGATAATTTTTAATTATATGGTTTCTTCAATGTTATATTTTTATCAATTAGAGAATATATTACTGTAATAATAGTTTTATGCCTCCTAAGACACACATTTGAAATTACTTCATGGGCTAAACTTTTAAAAGCTATATTACATGTTTCTTTTTTTCAGCTGTTTGCAAGTTGCCCAGGTTACCTCTGGTAACACTGTATGCAAGATAGAGAGACAAAAAAACCCGTTCAAGCATCTCGTGACATTACCCTTAAATTACCGTTCCCGTTTTCAAGAGAAAGAGGAATGTGTTTAACATTTCCTTTCATTTTGTTCTGCTTTTAAGTATCCTTAACACTGTGCCAGAATTAAAGTCAAAAGTTAACACCATACTAATGGGGTTAATGTGTGGTCAAAGTCTGCATTTTTTTTCTGCCAGAAAAGCATTTGACATTATTCTTGTTGAATAAAGACAGTTGGCAGTGATAGGTTACAAGCCTGCAGCTCTGAAGAGGAAAACCAGGCTGTTTGCACGCACTGATTGCTGGATGTCTTTGTTCCAGGCAGGGCAGGCTGTGCCAAGAGGGGGTTTTATTCCTGCTTCCAAGTGCCATGCTGCTGCTTTGCAGTGCAAGGAGCACTTTGGAGGCACAAGGGCCTCAGGTATAAATATAATGATGTGACTGTGTATTCTCTGTGTTGACCCACTGCAGCTCTATTCCAGCTTCATCCCAGCTGATTTCCACGGTGTTATATTGCCCTCGGCCTGGCAGCAGCATGGTGATGGATCAGGAATCCTTTCCCCCAGTTTGCAGTGCACAACAGTGAATTTTCTAGGTAGCCTCCTCAAAGACCTCTGCACTCCCTTATGCTGTAAGACAGATGAGGATGAACAGGAGCCAAAAGGAAAGGCAAAACCTAGAGAGAAGCCATCTGCCCTCTTTCACCTTTGCACGGAAGCCTCCTGGTAGTGATACTGTGAGCTCTGGACCTGGCTAGAAAGGGTCAGCTGAGTTTAAGAAGGAAACATTTTGCAATGCATGGTTCCCCATTAGAAACTCAGTAGAAAAGGGAGACAACAGTGATAATGTTCCTCTGGTTTGCTTTCTACCCTGGCTTGTGCCCAGAGGGAGAACTGGGAGAGATGAAGGTGCAGCCATGACACTGGGAAACAAGTCTGATGTCTGTGGCCTCAAGGACATGAGGGTGGGGAGTCAGGATATCCACACAGCTGCTGGGAAGTTCCCATGGCTCCAGGAGGTCCTACAGACAAATGCTTTAAATTATTCTTGCCTTTCAAGGACTTGCAATTCTCACCTACAGTACTGACACCTGCTCTCTTTTCAGAATGAGATTCACAGGTCTGGGAGTCAGACTCTTTCAGCTCTGTGCCCATTTTTAGACCCAACATCATCCAGAGGCCATATTAGTTGTACAGAGGAGAGGTTTTGAGAAGCAAATATGTGTGCTTCTCAGATCTTCAGCTTGGCCTTAAAGAACAATTGATTAGTTAATTAAATCAGACACATGAAGGCTGGAGGGCTTTGCTGTGGGAGTGTGGATTTGGACCAGGGGGCACATCCCTGACCAGTCCTGTCCTGCAGATCCCAGCAAGACGGACCAGACTGGTCTGGGGATGGTGACCAGGGTCAGCCACATCCCAGTCATCCATAGGCACCCTGGGGCTCAGCCAGGAAAGGATCCCATGGGATGGGGCAGGATGGGACAGGACGGGACGGGACGGGATGGGACGGGACGGGACGGGACGGGACGGGACGGGACGGGATGGGATGGGATGGGATGGGATCGGATGGGATGGGATGGGATGGGATGAGGGCAGTGCTGGCTCAGCAGGGCCCAGGGCCAGGCAGAGCCAGGGCTGCAGCACCCAGCCTGCATATCAAAGAAGTTCTCATTACTAAACGAACAGAATGTTTCGGTTAATCCAGTAGAGAAGGGGTACTTAATTAATTTCTACCGAGGTCTGCTGGGAAATTCTTCTAAGGTCTGTTAATTCTTACTGAGATTTGATCAGCAGGAAGCGACGCACTGGTTCTGCCCTGCCTTCACAATTCACAGCCACTTTCTGAGGGAGCAGGGTAATGGGAGGAACTTCTGGGCTGCCTGCAGATAATGTGAGGTTTGGGTTAAATGTGCTCATGAGCTGGATGAGAAGCTGCTGCTTAAGTACCAGCACAGCACTATGTCTTCAGAGATGTAAATTAAAGTTACAGGTGAGAGCACAAATAGAAATGAATGGTTTGTTCCACATTATATTTTTTTTCCAGCAGAAAAGCCTGCTTAGCAGGTTCCTGATCTCTCCCTTGTCTCACCTCCATCAAGGCAATGACCATCACAATTTCCCAGCCCTTCAGCCAAGCTGCTGCAGATCTTTGTGGAGACACTCCTTGAACCCAGTCTGTGAAATTATCCATGTTTTAAAACAAATTAGGAAAACAAAAAGGAACTATTTCAAGTGTAGCCACATATAGAGTACACTGAGCACTTACAAAGCTGTGGTGCAGTGGAACTGGAACAGGGCAAACAGCTGTAAAATCCTTCTATGAGCCTCACTCTTAGAGCAGTCTGGCACAGAAATGCTCAGATGACCACAGATCCCAGCAGAAATTCCTCCAGATCATTGTATCACCATGAATCCCACATGCTTTCCATTATAAAACCCAGTATCATATTGTCTTTTAAGATCATTGTGCTTCCTCCAAGCAGACCAGAACTGCAGACACTGGAAGGATGAATCTGCAGAAAATAATTCATCTACAATAAATCAGGTATTTCCAAACACAAGGGCATAAGGGATGCTTTGTTTTAACCCTGTGAAATTGTTCTTGCAGCCCTTGATTTGGTGAAGGTTTCAAATTCAAAATTCCCCTGTCTTACAGAACACCCCACCCTGATTCACACCCCACACAGGTGCCAAGGAATTGAGGCATACATAGAGACAGCCCTATTAAGGTCACACAGGCAGCATTAATTTTGGTATTTCCTAGTTTTTGCATGTTTGCCTGAACAAGCATGATCTACTGTCCTGTGGGCTGGTGGAGGGAACCAGGTCTCAGTCACTTTTTGCCTTCACATAACTTCATTAGCTCTGCATGTCTGTTATAGAAATGTCTAAATCAAAGTTGTTCATGTGGAGAGAAAGCAACTGCTTTAACTGAAAGCAGACTTTTTCTGATTACATACAAGGTTGTCTACATGTAAGTTAAGCACAAGAACTGCAGTTACCAATATATCTAGTGACAACTCACTGCACTGTCCAATTGGTTTGGTTGCTTTGTTTCAAGAGCCAGCCAGGAGTTAAATTAATCCAGCTAACATTGCTTGTACTTTTAATCTAATGGAAAAACTGAATTTCAGACTTTTAAAAGTGAAAGGCAAGCATCTATCCATCAGTGGCACTACCTAACTGCTCATACTGGGTAACTGTGGAAATAATAGCAGACAATACATTTAATTTCTAAGGCTGAACAATCAGGAACCATTACAGGAATGTGGAAGACACGAGTAAAGCAATTAAGATAAGTGGAATGTCTTTCATTACTTGTACCAAACAAGTGAACTATTCAGAAAGACGGGCCAAGTTGGCGAACTTGCTCAAAATAAATGACCAATGCAACTTTCCATGTGTGCTTATTGAAGCTCAGATGCTGCTAGCTGGGCTGGCTCCATGTCAGCCTACTCCTGTGGCACTCAGCTCCTGTTTAAGTAAGAACATTACTTGTTTTGAGTGAGATGAAAGTTGAACTGGCAGTCAGAAATGTGAAGTAAATGAGTACATTTTGTTTGTAGAGAAAGCTGAGCACTTATTTGCAAACACATAAGGAAGAAGTGACTTCTGTTCAGTGGGACTGCTCCAATGTGGGTAGTTACTCATTTGCTGAAGTGTTCACAAGATCAGATCACAACATCCAGAAACCCAGCTGCTACACCCAAACATTTTTCCCACAGCACCCAGTTCTTAGTCACCGCTCTCCAGAGAGAGCAGACGGTGTAGAGCAGAAGTCATTGTGGTCAGTGTGTGGCTTATTTAGTAAAAGAACTTATCTTGCTCATTTTCCATGATTCATATTTCAAGAATGCATTAATAATTTCTGTCAGACTAGATTTATACTAAATCAAGAGCTGCAGAAAGGCTTGTCATTTGTTCTAAAGCCTAGTGTGAGAACACCAACCTCACACATATACAAGGTAACACTTAATTTGGGATCAATAGTATTAAGTCTATCAGTGATCAGTATTTTCAAAAAATACAAATGATTTGGTGTAGGTGATTTCAAATGAAAGGTGATTTCCTTTAGAGAGGTTCCTTTACGCACTGTGATGCTCAAAAGGCAGGTCCTCCACCCTTCTGAAAAGCCAGTGGCTCCCCGAGACGTGTCAGAAGGGTCTCCTGAAACCCCCTGCCACTTTGGAATATCTTTGCCAGTTATTTTAGTTATCCTGCAGAGAAAATGCCCTGTCTAACCTGCTGCTGTTTGCTACCACTGCTATGGAGCCTGCAGTGCTTTTGGACATGGGTAAACAATGACATTATTTCCTGTCATAATGTTTATTTAGCCAGTAGTTAACCGACTGGCAATGGACAGTCTTCAGACCAATGTTCATTCAATTCACGAGCCTGAAGGAGAAGTAAAAGGTAGCTCTTAAACACTTACACACCCACTCCCAGCAGATTCCAGCAGAGAAATCAACCTTTCTGCCTGCTCACTGCTGCCCAGGGAGCCTCCCTGAGCCCCAGGGCTCCTGGTAAGAACTCAGGGGAGAAGCAGTTCCAGCTTCCAGCAGCTTACAGGAGCCACTGGCTCTGCAGAAAGCGGTAAGATGCCTTCATTAAACAATGCAAAATTTACACTACAAACCACAGCAGGAGAGCCATGGATAAAAAATGCAGTAACATTTTTTAAATACCTCGGTCAATTCATTCAAAAAATATACATTGGCAGGAGGAGGGGAAGTAGTTTAATAATTTTAATGGCCAATACTTAAGAACAGATTAAAGGTCTAATACATTAAAAAGCAAACTCTGCTGATGGTAATCAGTTCTGCTGCTTTTATGCATCATTTTGCTCCATGTTTGTGTATGAAATGAGGTGGGGAGGCGGGGTGGGGGAAATTTGAAGATTTAGGGAGATTACTGCTTTCATGAGAGTGTTTCATTGCACTTTGGCAGTTCTGGATTTAACCAGAAAATCCAATTGTGGAAAAAGGATGAAACAATCTGTTTTTCCTCTAATCAATCACAAGGTTGCAGGACACATTAAAATAAATTTGTGACTGCCATTCTTCTTCTTTCCCACTGCTGTCGTAGCAAATGATGATCCAAAAGCTGACTGACACTTCCTATATCAGCCCTGATGCCTGCTGCCCTCCTTCTTTTACCAATTCTTATTATTACAAACAAGTAACTTCAGAGCTGTTGCAAGAACATGAAGAAAAGCCTTCTGGCAGATGAAGCATTTTATAAGTAATAAAAATTTAACCCAAAAATATCAGCAAAATTACAATCAGCCACATGAAGCAGTAGGAACAGAGTAACAAATACTGTGAAGTTTTCCTCCTAGCTTTTGCCTACAGCTGCCTGCTACTCCTAAGCTAGTTGTTACCTCAGATAAAGCAAGTAGCAATGAAAATCAAAAGCCATGTGCTCAGATCAATATGGATTGCAGAATCATTCCCTGCCATTGCAACAGACAGGAGTGGCACAAGCCACCGAGCTCCTGTGCCAAGTCTCAAATCCAAGGTAAGCAGAATTTACCGTCCCAATTCAGGACACCAGGAATGTGCAGCACATTCAGACCACTGGCAGGCTGCTTGTGGTACCCAGTCAAGTTGGTTCCTGTGACTACCGTGGAAATACAGACCAATTGTCCTCTATTTAGGAATCTAGATTGGAATCATCTAGGTTATAAGGGAGTGTTAAAGGCACTACAGCAAATCCTTGCTGAGGAAGCTTTCTCTTCTGCTGAGACCAGGTATGGAATAGATAATTGGTATTTAGGAAGTCAAATTCAGAATAATTCCATCCAACATTGACTTTTAGGAGAAGCAGTTATTTAGTTACTACTGTGCCAGTGATCCAAAATGAGACCTTTGCAAGTATGGAAGATTGCAGACTCAATTTTAGCTGATTGAGGTAATTAACACCATCTTTGGACAGCAATTTACTGTATCTCCCTAATTACTAGGAGCAGTTTTCCCCAGTCCACCACAGTTAGATCCCTGAACTCATTCACAAGAGGAAGGTCCTCCCACGTAGGGGGATAGAACATAAGTAAATAAAGGTAGTATAGAAAGTAATCTTACTCCCTAAAGAGTTGCAGCTGAGCCAATTATGAAGGATTAGGAGCAGACCTGACTTTAACAGGCCACAGCTGTAGCCAATAAGAAGAGTGTTATAAAAGAGTAGATTGGTTAGGGTCAGTTGGCTGCTGTGAGGACAAGGAAGAGTCAGAGCCTAGAGGAGCTGCCTGCATGAAACATCAAGGAGGTACAAAACTCTGCCAATATGGAACCCTTGTAATATAATGATAACACTCCCACACTATTTTTTTTCCTGGGAACTATTCCCTGATTCTGTAAAAATTTGTGGACTTGCACTACTGCAGTATCAGAGCCCAACTGCAACATCTGCACCTGGGCTGGACAGCAGTGATGTGAATGAAACAAAATCCCATGGAGAATTCCAGTAGCAAAGAAACCCATCTAGGCATCTCAACATCATCCATAGTCAAGGCCTCTATGACTTGACAAGAAATTATTAAGATTTGTTAGGGCTCATATCCTAATATCAATGCTCACCTATGTGAACATTGGTATTAGATGGTACTGAGCAATTATCTTTTTGTTTATGTCTAGGTAACAATTAAATGGGAAAGTGAAACTATTGGTAGGCATGGAAAAAAGTGCTGTGTTAGATTCTTGTGTGGTATTTGTTCTCTGCCATGTTTTCTAGAGCCCTCTCATTTATCTTTTCTCTAGTGCCTTTCATGAGCTAAATATAAAAGTGGTGTACAAAGGTTAAAAATACAGAGTCTCTCATGTTTCAATGAAAATGTTTAGGTGTAATACTGAAAAACGTGGTTGAAAAAAAATCTTTGCCTTCCAACAGGGAAATAAATGCTGCATAAGAAGATAATTAAGCAAAATACTATGGCCTGTTGCTCCTCAAAGCAAAAGCAGCAGTGGTCAGGAAGGTTTTGCTGAGTAACATTTTAGTGAAGGAGAAGAAGGGAAACTCAAAAAGAAGCAGTAGCCCATACATCGACAGCTTAAAAAAGCACTGGAAATGCACCCTTGAGAGAAGCCTTCAGACAAAATTCTGGGCTGAGAGCTGAGTAGCAGAGGGCTGAAAATATAAGACAAAACCCCACCTGTTTGGATTCTCCCATGCACCAATGAATGGCTGTGGTACATGCTTTGTGTAAAATACACACACAGAAAAAGATCAGCAAAGGTAACAACTCTGCAGATCGTTTCTATTTCTAATTAGGTCACATCCTTGAAAATTAAATAAACTTCCACACAAGGGCTAAGTCCAAACTGTTATCATAAATATGGCTTTATATAGGACACAATTTTTTCTGCTGTTCATTCACTACAATCTTATGCTTGTTGGTATCCTTAATAGAAATAATAAAGATACCCCAAGTTTTGATAATACAGATATATGGTGACTATATGTTACTTCCAAAGTGCTCACCACATAAATATTTATCATACACATTTTTTTTTTCTGTGCAAGAACGGCATTTAACTTCATCAATTCAATTTCATTTAAAAAAGACTAAGCCAGCATATTGAACTGATTTCTGGCACAATGGTAAGATTTTTTTTTCTTTACTGTCATTTTAATTCATTATATTACTGTGCTATTTTTAAAAGGTCCCATTTATATTGTACATTGCAGTTCCAGAGATTAACAGTTGGAAACTAAAGATTAATTTACAGGAAATGCAAGGAAGGTAGCAAAGTGTAGTGATATGAGTTTTCTTTAGAGTTATTTTGGATATTATACCACAAGATCTTTGCCATGGCATTTTCTGTGCAGTTTTGATTTTAAACTTTTAAAGTTGGGCTAACTATTTTTGACACTTCTGTGAAATAGCATAAGTATACCATGTCTTATGCTAAATTACAGCTTCATTCTATTTTATCAAGTACATTGCATGGTAAATTCTGCTTACAATTTAAAACAGGGAAATGAATTGCTCTCAAGTACCAATAGTAAAGCTCAGAGTAGAACATTACAATATTTCAGTTACAATTACAAAAGTGAACCCAGTGCAGGTGAACAGCAGCTGAAATTTATCACCACCTGATGGCTGTTCAGTGGACCATGTGAAGGGAATTAACTTGTCTGTCCAGTCTGGAGCTGAAAACTCTCAGTATTCCAGAACCTGCCACCAAACCTGGCACATTCATTGGCAGAGATCAAGGGTTAGGTGGGTGTTGGCGACACAAGTACTGCTATGCTTTTAACTGCTGACAGACTAAGTGCAGAACTTGATTTGTCAGAGAAGATGGCAAAAACATTCAAAAGTTTTTTAAAAGCCAAGAAAACAAACAAATAAACAACCAACCAGCAGACAGTTACAGCATTTGCACAAAATTTCCCAATTCTCTTTTACTTGGATTCATGGGCCTGGGCACTGAAAAGAAAATCTGTCTCTAAAAGAATTATGTTCAAACAAGCACGGGTTATGGTCTTGGGGCAAAAATTAATGTGTGAGATTCTCTGGCCTGTGTGATAGAAGAGGTTAGAGAGAGCAATCATGATGGTCCCTCTGGCCTTTTAAATCTAGGAATCTCTGATCAGTAGATGGAACTCAAACTGCTTGCAAAATCAGGTAATGTCTCTTTTTGTTTGGTCTACACAGTGCATCTGCATTTGACATTTTATGCTGTAAAAGAATACAGAGGTGAATAGGCTATTCTGCATGTGTGTGGGCATTATCCATTCTCACAGCAAGCTTTCTGCATCCCAGTCTCTATCACAAGACTTGTTTTAGGTCCCCTTCTGCTGTCAGTATGGCAGACAGCACTTTATACTTAAGTAACGAAACTGCGAGAGGAAGCAAAATAGATCCGTCAGTGCTCTGTGGATTTTAGGCTTGCACTTGAGGAGTATGTGGGCAAAGGCAAGGTTATTCTCTCTCTCTCCCTCTTCCTTTTCTCTCTTCTCTCACTCTGATGTATGATCTGGCTCCTTGCATCACCAAAATAAATGAGAAGCAATTTCCCCACCCATGTTAGGAAAGGGTAGATGGGGCTCTGAGCACCCTGGTCTAGTGGAAGTTGTCCCAGACCACAGCACAGGGGTGGGGACAAGATGACCTTTAAGGTCCCTTCCAACCCAGGCCATTCTCTGGTTCTATCATTCTATGATTACACATGTGTACAGAACTACCAATTTTCCAACCATCGTCAACAAAATTAAGTTTACCAGTCCTCCTGACTGTTCTGTTGGTCATGATGGAGTGGCAGCAAAAACTGACAGATTTAGTTTGGAGAGGCTGGATTTTCATTTACTAAGGCTTTGATTTTTTAAAATGAGAAAAATTCCATAAAAAAAAAGAAGCCATAATACTGTCACTTGGATAGAAGATAGCACTGCAAACATAAATTGATGGACTGCCTCTCCAAGTGAAGCATACAATTAGTTCTGAATACCTTTCTTTCTAAATTATACTGATAATTGGCAATCTTATTCACCTGAGTTTGCATTTGGCTAAATGACAGTGAATTCTATTAACTGATGCATTTTTTAAAGTTCATTTTCAAATAGCAGGATTTACTATTTGTGAGAGGCCAGTTTTCTTTCTATTAAAAATAGAGAAAATTATCAAAACTATTCTTAAGGCATGATTCCCATTCCTAGTACACAGTGTTTATCACAAGATTTAGGATTTTAGAACATGTTTAGGAGTTGCAACTTGAGCTATGTGAACAGCAATATCTCCCCCTATTTTCTTAACCACCTTTTTTTTTTTCTTAGTTCCTGCTTAATTAGTTTCTTCCTCCCTGTATGCTGGCACTACTCTGCATCTGGTCATGTTGGGAAGCAGCCTTAAGAACTGACAAGGCTTAAAAACCCAACCTAAACTGAACAAACAATAAAACCCAAACAGTAAAAGAGGAAAAAAAAAAACAAAACAAAAAAAAAAAAACAAAACAAAAGCAGCTTATTTCAAAACTTATTTTCCAGGATCTGGATGTTGTGGGGCAATGGATAGAGCCATTCTGGCAGAGCAGAGGAAGGTTACACATGAGGCAGGACTCCTTTGACCTGCTCCAATCATCACCGCTGCCTGGAAAGGAGGTGTCTGGACTGTCTTCAGGCTTCATGAGTGACTCATGTAAGGAGGTAATTTCAGCCTATCTAGTTTTGCATGACAGGTATTCACCCTCTTTGCACTTCAGTAACTGGGCCATTTTCTCCTTCCCTCACTATCCCATCACAGTTTGCCACAAGTAGATTCAGAATTTGACGGTAAAGTTATTCTTTGTAATGTACTTTATTGCCACTGGTGAAAACCACAAAAAGTAGAAAATATTGGCACTGTGTACTAGATGCTACCTGCAGTGAAGGAGAGAATAAACATCCAGTACAGTATAGAACTGGCTATTATCTCTCCAAGCTGTTCTCAACGTCTTCTGTTAGTCTGGAAAGGAACAGGATAATGGAAAGTTGTGGATTTAGCAAAATAACATTTCTGAGGAACAGCTTTTCAGATCAGAAGCTGGGCTTCTGTTTCCCATCTTAGAACACATGGCCATATGATGACCTAGGCCAGGTACTTCCTGGGAAGGTGTGTGTGGGGGGAAAGTTTTAGAGGCTATTTTAATCCTTCCCCTAGGTGACACCTCATTGTTTTAGACTTGTAGTGATAAATGTGATAATGAGTAATGACATCTATTCATGGAATGTGTGAAAGCAGGTCTGAAATGTCAGGATTTAGCGTGAGGAAAATGTGTCTCCAGCAAGGTCAGCTGCATTGACTTACTTCATCCCATCCCTCATTAAAACACAGCCGGGATTTCTCGTAAGTCTGGGCAGAGCACATTCTCCGTCTCTCTGTCTCCTTCCCCCTGTGCCTGCAGTTTTTTTAGATGGTGCTCAAAGGCCAAATTATGGGAATTTTCAAACTCATTGTTCCCCATTAAAATGCTAATTCTGCCTGTGATTCCCATTGTTTAATCCCTTGAGTGCTCTCGGACACACAAGACAGAGTGCACATTCTGTGAAAGAGCGCTCACCCCGCGTGTTTCCCGTCCCACTGCCAACAGCCAGCCAGGACAAATGGTGTGGCTTGGCGAGGGGACAAGAGGCTTCAGCGAGGTGCAGCAAACGAGCTGAGCCCACTTGTCACTCTGACTGTGCTTCTGGCACCCTGTGGATGCACCTCTTCTCCTCCACACTCATCACCAGAGTGCCCGAGAGCTTTCTGATAGTGCAGCAGCCACAGCACCCAATTCTGGCACATCCTTCTCCTCTCACCCTGCCCCCAGGAAGAGAACCTGTGCAGAGAAAAACCTTTGGTGAAGGGGATTTTTTTTTTATGAAAGCAAGGTAGGGAAGGAGGATGGCATTTAAAGTCTTTATTAGTGTACATGTTGTTGTAAATTTATATGGATCGGGGGCAGTGGTCAAAAAATGTACTCGGAGCAGAAGGTTATGAAAGGATATGAAGGTTCAGTCTCTGGGGCATTTGACTCTACAGGGTTGGTGGACTCTTGTGGAAAGCCTTGATCTGAACACCCCTGTGCCACAGACCTAAAAGTGCCAACCATAGTCCTGGTATATTGGAGTAAGACCAAGATTTTGAATCTGACACCCAAAATATCACCAGTGGTCAACACCAACAGCAGCAAGCTGAGCCTGTGTGGGTAACTACTGTTGGATGACATAATTGTGCTTCTCCATTGGTTTTGGTTTAACTTTTGTACACCTTAAGGTGGGTGAGACTAGACACTGACCTTTGCTTCCAAAGGAAGATGAAGGTGTGAGATTTTCACCTAGAAAACAGGATCTTTCCACCTACCATGATCAGCAAAGGACTTCATCTGCCACCTATGCCTGTGCCTGGCAGAAATAAAGATGCCTTTTTTTGCAAGAAGAGGAAAGGAGTCACAGATAATGAATTAAAATCTCCATGACTGAACTATTTTCTGCAAGACTATGTATTCTCATTTTCATTCTGATACCTATCACTGTAGAAGACATCTTTGTTCTACTGTGTAATATTTTGCCATTTTGGTTAAAACCATGATCTAAGGATACAAGTGAGGAAAGGGAGAGGATGCAAGATGTATTAGTCAAATAAGATTCTGGGCATTATGCTTTTGGATTTGACCTTAAGAGATGACAAGTCTAAAAGCATCTCCATTTTATTCAACTTTATCTGTTTGTCTAGGAAAATATGTACTTTATTCCAAAATACTGCCATTAAACTCTCCTTATATTTTTTGTGACCATATCTAGTTTTTTAGGTCCCTGTTAAACCACTGATAGTTCTTCCTGCTCTTCTGACTTCAGTAATCTCTTTATACTTCCTGAACCATTTGGTTTTTATTCCATAATAAAATTATCATCCATGCTTGGCAGACACTGCCTGAGAAGACTCTGCAAAACTGCTTACATGCTCACTAGCTAGTTTAAAACCTTATTTTGACAACATTGAATGGCTTATTGTGACTTTTTTGTTTGCTTTATTTTAATTTGTTCCTATTATTGCTGCCTTCAATTAACTGACAGGAACTTTGGCTATATCCAGCTAAAATTATATTTGATCATATGCAAGTAGACAGGTAACAGAGTTTAGTTCTTAGGTTTGAACCTAACTCAAGGAGCCTTGCAACTGGATTGTGCTGCTCTCTGGAAATGTGCACTCTTTTATTCTGTGATTTCCTTGAATTTATACATAGGAGAATCCCTTTCTAAACTGTGTCCATTGTTCAGACCATGCATGTCATCCAGCATTAGGTAACTAACACTAAGGTGATCTGCCTTGCCTTTTAACAATGAAATCTATCCTCTTCATAAGTTCATCAAGAAGAAAGGCAAGTTGCTTAATTAGTATTGTAAGGTCTGGGTAATAGTTTGCTTTCTCTAAGCTTAGGTCTGCCTTTTGAAGATCTCTTTGCTTTTTATCAGTATTTTTCAAAAGCAATTACAAGAAAAAAGCCAGAAAATCATATTTAGCAGTAAATAATTTACATATTTTTTATGCTACTGAAAGAACAAACATCTGTAAAATTGTTGTATACAAATAGAAAATATCACCCTTGAAAGAAAAAAAATACTGAATGTTAAACCATCATTTTGCTGTTTCTATTTCATATGTTTTATTGCAATAATTATCATTCTTTTCTCAATAATTGCAGTTAGGACATGGTAAAAAAATCTGTTAGACACAGGCAAAACAACAAACAACACACATCACACTGTGTTTGTGACTCTAATCCATATTAGTGTGACAGGATCTGGCTTTAACATAAACGTACCAGAAATGTAAGAATATGTTATAACTTGAATATATACAGTAGATGTTGTTCAATCGAGTCTGTGCTATTTAAAAAGTGCTTAGAGGCTGTTTGCACAAACTGATGGATTCACAATATATTGTCTTCATAATTTTCAGTGACTGCACCCCTTGAGTACAATTGTTTTTACTGTTATAGGGAGCAGCCCACGTGACTATAATGTCAATGAGGAGGAATAAAAAAAAGCAAACCTAAGTTTGCTAACACATCTTTTATTGGTCTAATTCTCTCAGGCCACCTGTTCTGTAGCTGCATAAAACCAAACAGCTGTGAACCCAGTGAACTCCAGGAAAGTGCATGAATCCAACACTGCAGATCAGGAGCCTGGATGTGACCTAACTCCGGTTTCAGAAACAAAACAAATAAAAAACCAAAGCGGTGTTTGCATGACATTTTTAGTGGCCTGAAAATCTGCCATATCATGTTGCACCTAATCTGCAGCTAACAGCATGTCCTGATCCTGCCTGCCCTCCCAGCCAGCCCCATGGTACCCCCAGCTCCCTGGCAGAGAACACAGTGCTCTGGCACCAGCTGCAGAGGGTTTTGTTCGGGTGGAGCCAGGTGATGAATGCAGCTCACCTTGCAGCCACACAATCATTATACCTGCTGGAAGAAAGGAAGAGGGGACACACAGCCAGGAACAAGCAGATTGATGGGGGACATTAGCCCTTTGATTAGCATTTCCCCATTAAATGGGGCAGGTTAACATGAAAATGGATGCTGAGAAAAAGCAACACTTCATTTCCCTGGTGTTTCAATAATCTATATAAAGCACTAACAAATTCCCACACTCACTAAAGTCAAAATAAAACAATATGGTCACAGGTGAGAATCATGTTTGGTAAACTTTTAAGTGTGAATGTGTCAAAACCAGGGCAGAATGATAGAAAAGGGTGAAGATATGTTGTAGAGTGCAACAGTATGTATAAAATATTACACATGCATCAAAACAGAGTGAGATTTTCCATGCACTCGAGTTCAATCTCACAGCTTGGTTAATTGATTTGGATGCTGCTTTAAAAGTCTGCTTCCTATTTAAAGCTAAAGACGGAACATTTGAGACTTCACACGAGTCCCTCAGCATTGACCTCATTCACACATTTTATAAAGTAACCACTCTGACAGCAAGGACCATAGGACAGGGTCCCCAAGTCTTTATGTGAGAGCTGAGCGTGTCATTTCCAAGAAAAGAGAGTCCTCTAGCGGTGAATTCCGAGTTTTACTCTCCACGTAGCATTTGAAGGATTTAACTTTTAACTGGGTTTCTAATGTAAAAAATACCCCGGCTTACAAGTCCGTACTGAAGGTACAGTCAACATTTTAATACCTACAAGTTCGTGCTCATTGTCAGCTTCTTTGACAAAGCTTCTTGTTCCTTTTACTCGGGCTTTTTCTTTTGTTCTTTGCTTATTTGTTTTGGTTTGGTTTTAAGGAGATTACAGCTGTATTAGGAATCAACAAATATATACGTGCTTTAATAATCTTATTTTTTCTGCCATTAAAAAGAACTGCCATCTGATAAAGAAGGGGAAAGAATCACTTGTTTTATGTGACTCTCCCAACAACATGAACCGTCAAATGAAGCGTTGGCAAATTGCTCAAACACTCTTGCAAATAGCAAATATGCTTCCAGGAACAAGAATTGGTTCACAAGTAATGTACCAGTAGCAGAAAGTTAAATTAGCAGTGAATATCAATCACAATGAAGCACTCAACCAGCTCTCGATGTGACACAACTTGAAGGGACACAATGTACTTTGAAAGGGCACTGATGTAATAGGATGAGACACGGTGACCTTTGTATGGTTGCCTTATTTGCTACACAGGCAGCAATCAAGCAACTATAAACAGCCCTGAGATTTTGTTCCTGACCTCTCCTGAACATTTTTCATTTAATAACGTGTCAGTGGCTTTTACATTGTCCCTTCCTGTTTGGACTGCACAGAGGTGGGGAAAAGAGAGACCAAGACAGATGGCAAAAGCCTGATCTGGTAGAGAAAGGCTTTCCCCTGTGAAAGACCTCTGTGAGTTACAGGGTTTAGGAGACAGAACCTTGTGTCAAGAACAGGAGCCAAAGCAGTTCAGTTCATATTCTCTTATTTTTCTCTGACATATTTCATCTTAGTCTGGTATTCCTGTTACCAATCTTTTATCTATCTTACACCAGATAGGGAATTTCCTGTGCAGGGTGCAGCCTTTATTGTACCAAATGTATTGACAACTCTTGCAAATTTATCCCAAAACTTGCAATTTCTGGAAATATTTGCAGAGACCAGCTGCCAGACCATAGTTTCAAAAGAAATGTCAGCTTTTATTTAAGGAAAAAGGGGAGGATGAAAGAAAAAAAAAAAAAAAAGAAAAAAAAAGAAAAAAAAAACCCGAAGCTGAAGTCTCTATATCTAGAGTGTAAATGCAAAAATACAGAATATATTCATCTGTTTCATACTTTTAAAAGCCCTGTGGCACTGCTCTGAGGCTTGAGCTGTGATTTCCGACTGTCTGGAGCTGCCAGTCCTGTGCCTGTGATAATTTCTCATGTGGAGACTTTATTCTCCACCACGCAGCTCTGGCCACTTCTGAGTTGCAGGGCACAAAGTGAGTTTGGCAGACAGCAAGATCTGTCTGTGTGCGTCAATCACGCTTACTAAAATGTCTCTCCTTATTCATTACATCCAAACGCTCTGTGAGTAAACTAAGAGTGAATCGCAGAGCAGAGGATGTTCTCATGGTTGGAGGGCACAGTTTGGCTAGAAAAATGGAGTAGGAACACCTAATTCTCACAGTATTTTTTTCCTCCTTGCCTCAAATGCTGAAGTACTGCAAAACATAATCTTCAGCACTATTCCTGCATGTTTTCTTTTTAGTATTGTACCTTTGCTATCTCCCCTTTCATTTCCTTCCGTGGTAGCTATATGCAATTGCTCACCTGGGCAATTGGAAAATCTGAAAATGCAAAATAAGTATAAAACAGATTTTTTCTTCTAAGTTCAATGATGATTAAATAATAAAATAAAAAATCAAAATAAAACATTATAACATCAAAAAAATAAAACACTATAAATACACTCTTAACATGATTTTTCTTCAACTGTTTTCCTAATATTTTGTACCCTTTTCCCCTTTTTTATATTCTAGCAGATGGCATCTCTGGAAGTATGTGCAGACACACAGGACTCTGGAAGTAACCTGTGTTCAGTCTCATTTGTTGTCATGAAAATTCTCATTAGGGCTAATTTCATCCAATAAGAAAATTGAAACCTACCTAAATTACATGAGATTTCCAAAGTAAATTTTAGCTGGCAACAAAGTACACTGCCACTACCATGGCTTCTCTCTGAGTTTTCAGCTCATGAGTTTTCTGGGTCTCAGGCAGTTCCAAAATTACTAACTTTATTTTAGCAGGCCTCATCTCCCCACTCAAAGCAGAAATAATAACAGCAATTCTTCATTGCCCCATCATTACCTTAATATGCTAGGCTTATACCCAGCTTAATACTTCATTAGGAATGGAAGGCACGCCTAACCTATGGGGGCAGACAAGAAAAAAAAAAGGATCTAAAATGCTTTGAATAAATTTGTAGAAAATGTACTTTGAGTTTTTTGAAGCCTAATTGTGCTGTGCTTCTAAGAGACTTTGAGGGCTTTTCCCACGGATCCTCTGAAGACTTGATCACTAAAAAGAAGATAAATTAGATTACAGCATAAAGTGAAGTCTGCATTTGGTGCTTTGGGACTGCATGTTATACGGTGCCAGAGGTTTCCACAAGAGTGAGCAAGCTGTGAATGCAGCATTATCACAGAAAGCAATATAAGCAGAGCAGACAGAGTCACTGAGAGACAGCAAAGCTGATTTCAGGTCTTTTTCTCAATTTCTTAATATGGTTTTCTCCAATGAAAGATAACCACTACCTCAGATTTTATTTCTGGTGCCCAAGAAGCACCAGAAACCACTCCCTTGCACTCTGTTTTAATCCATAGGCTTGCTCTCACCACCACCTCCTGGAATGACAGATACAAGCACTCCTAGATTGAGGCACAGAAAGGGGAAAAATCAATTTTCAGTATGAAGGAGGGTTGTAGGCCTAAGTTTTAGTGGTGGACTGGTGTTGGGGATTTAGGCTTTTTTATCCTTTTCTCAGGGAATTTTCTTCCCATTTGCTGTCAGGGAGATGGTGAATGGACATTGATCTAGAGACAGATGTGGCTGAGTGCCTTACTTTTGGAATGGTTCTGAGGGAAGGGGGAAAGCAGGGGTTTTTTTGCAGTTTATTGGCAGGATGGCAGGATGGGGAGCAGTTTTTGCATGGGGGGGAGACCATGGTGCTTCTTCACCTTGGACCTCACCTGAGCAGCAGTTTTCAACACTGCCACGGGCTCTGCCTGCTTGTGAGCTTGTGAGCTCATTGCAAGAGTGAGAGAGAGTCCTGGTTGCTCCATTGACTGAGATTTCATCAGCTGGCCATGCTGGTAAACCATCCCAGCCCATGAGGATGCCTGGGGAAGTTGTCCCTCACCCCACTGGAGCTGCAGTGTGGAAAGCTGCCTGGAGCCAGAGCAGCATTTCCAATGGATCTCTTCTCTGAGATGAGGGAGAGGATCCATCAAGGACTATCCAGTGGAGGAGAAGGAAGATGTTGATGATGATGACACTGAGAATGTGTGAGGAGCCAATTTAATCTTTACTTATGCCTCAGCATTGTCTGGGTTTTATGTTATAAATCCATTTTCTGACATGGGGTGAAAATTGCTATTACTGTACACTGTACACTTAACACGTTCCACGTGCAGGAGGCAGCTTGGCCATGTGAGGAGACAGAGACCACTTGTCACCATCATATTTTCTGAAAAATCCTTTCTCTAGGATCTTTTCTCCTGAGAAGCTGGGAAGCTTCAGCTTCTCCATGTTTTGCTACTTTGGAATGCAATTTGGAGAATTGTTTACCCAGCATGGGAATTATTTTTACTTGATGACCAATGACAGCCACCTGTGTCGAGGCTGTGAGCAGTCACAAGATTTTATTATAATTCCTTTATTTTCTAGCCTTCTGATGTCTCCTTTCTCTCTCTTTAGTGTAGTTTTAGTATATAATTTTCATATAATAATATAACATAACATAATACAATTTAATATAATCATAAATCAGCCTTCTGAAACATGGAGTCAAGATTCTCATCTCTTCCCTTGTTGGGGTTGCCTGCAAATTCCACAGACCACTTGTCACCGTCATATTTTCTGAAAAATCTCTTTGCCCATGATTCTTCTCCTGGGAAGCTGAGAAGCCTCAGAAGAAAAGGAAAACAATATTAGCTAATTTGCTTCTCCTGTGTTTTGCTGCTTTGGAATGTGGTTGGAGATTGTTTATCCAACAGGTGATTGTTTCATTGGTTTCTGGTGTGAGTGTTTTGACTCATTGGCCAATCATGGCCAAGCTGTGTCGGGACTCTGGAAGGAGTCACGAGTTTTTCATTATTATCTTTTTGGCTTTCTGTAAGTATCCTTTCTCTATTCTTTAGTATAGTTTAATATAGTATTCTTTAATACATTCTAGTATCAAAAAATGATAAATTAGCCTGCTAAGAACATGGAGTCAGATTCATCATTTCCTGCCTGCCATGGGAAACCCCACCAATACAGGAGCCACTGACATTAGGGTCTCTAAGGGGACAGCCCCTTTAGAAAATGGAGGGAAGCTCTGTCTCTGAGGTGACTTCTCCTGGCAGCCCATCAAGGGAGAGAAAACTTCCACCACTGGGCTGCAAGCGACTCCCCTTAGAGGCAAGGAAACTCCTGTTGCCCAGGAAGTTTCCCATAAAAGCAGTTAACTGTGCCACAAGTAAGTTCCTGCTGTTTGGCTAACACACCTTGCAAAGCAGGTGCTGTAAATGTGCACTGCAGCACTGTCCTGCTGGTGTTTCTATTGGAAGTGTAGGGTTCCTCCTGACAAGGGTCTTTCAGGCAGGTAAAAAGCTGCTTCTGATAATTGTGAATTTCAGCGAGTTCTACAAACAGAAGGTGACAATTTGCATCTGTGCAATATATGGTGTTGCAATATTTTCAGGACTAATGTAGTTGCTACTATCACTTAATATGCTTTTTTAACCTTTTTAAATAAAGAGATAGCACAAGTGTGGGGAAGACCATATTAGATATTTTCATCTGGTAATTCAACTGACTTCTAATCCACTTAAGAGTACCTGAAGTCACTAATGTGAGTTAAGGCCTTGATTCTACAAGCAGTGTGCAAAGGCACTACTGGTATCAAAGAAACTAATTATTCATAGATATTTTAAGTCTTTGCATAGATATTTTCAGAATAGTGCCTCATATGTGTTGCTTCAGTTTCAAACTCAATAAAAAATAATCTCTGTAAGATACAGTTAGTTAAGACATGTTATATTTTACTAGTATCATTGTAGCTATCAAAATTAGCCTGGTTAGAAATGTAAAACCTTCATTTCCTAATGAGTAAATGAAGTATTGCTCAGCTCTGAGCCACAGTTCCTTTTTTCAAGTTATTGTAGCTAGACTGAAGAGTTGTTCAATAATTTTTTATACAGTATTTCATTTTCTTTTTGGCCATGTAGCATGTGTGAGACCAGCTGCTGATAGAGTATTTTTCTGCTTCTGAGCCTTACTAGTTTAGAATATGGAATCTTTGCTTTATATCCTTTATGGAATCTTTTTGGTTTATATCCTTTATGGACCTCAGATTGCCATCAAAATGCTGCTGCTGAATTAGTTCTTGTGTGCTTTCAGTCATCAAATTTAATCCAGTAATTCAGCTCTTAAAGAAAGATGCTTTTTAGGGACTTGACAGCACAGGGTCATAAACACATAAACTTTGGTAATAACAAAATTGAAACCTCTTCTCTATAGTAGTGTGACATTGCAATAAAGCCTTTTTTGTTGTTGTTGTTTCTCTTGTTATATATATTTTTTAAAACATATATGTGTGTGTGTGTGTGTGTGTGTGTAACATATATCTATATAGAGAGAGTCTAGTAAAGAAGTGTTATTCCTTTTCCATATCTTTGCCTGGAAGCCCTGTAATTTCAAAGTTATAACAATTTGGAGGGAGGGGGTCATCTTTCCATCCAGGAAGGTTCCCACCTTCCTTGGCAGACATCTATGTTTTAAACCAGGGCAACAGACTAATGGGGACACATTGTGCCTCATCATTCCTATTGAAGTTCACTTTCTCCACAAAAACAGGACAGGCTGTTGCCACGACCTTCTTCATTTTAACTTTTGCAGATTGTTTAGGTATCTGATCTAGAATGCAAGAGTGAAAAAAATCTTTTTTTATCCCAGTAAACCCATAAACTCAGAAAAAAATACATAAAGCAAACAAAACTTCACATGTACTAATGTATTTCTTGAAACTATGTGGTGCTTTACACCACTCCATTTCCAAAAACTGTACAGTGGTACAGGTTAGTTTATTAGCAATGCAGAACCCCTAAGTAACATGTATCACCTTTTTATTTGAATTGCCCCTTTGACCACACTAAACACTTTCCTTAATACTGGCAGCCTATACACAAGTCATTTTCGGTCAGGCATGTATTGGTCTTTCTTGGTTAAGACAGTTCTAGGTCAGTTGCTCAAGTGAAGTGCAAAAAATATTGAATGGTTTGAACATGTGTTTCTCTACTTTCTGCTGGGAGGACTTGCTGTCTAGGGTGACCCATCTGTATTTCATGTGCTTCTAAAGCAGAGCTGGATTATTCTCAACTATTATAGGTAGAATTGGGAGCAACATGGAAGATTCTCCCATGCCAGCTCTTACACTTTTGATTTGAATTCCCTGCTGAGAAGACCTATAAAGGTTATGGTTACAGGAAAATTTCCTCTGGTTTTTAACAGGTAGAACAATGAGCTTTGTGCATTGTAGGCAGTCAAATCTGTTTGGGCTGAATCATCAGATCCCTGGCAATCATGCCGACCTGCTTCATGCTCACTCCTTCCTCTTGCAAGTCTGACAGTTCATAAACATTTATCCTTTTTTTAAAACTAAGGGGAGAGAAATGCTTTTTTACTTTAGGTTGGTTTTTTTTGATGAATTGCATTCTGGTCTTCATATACAACAGGGTCCTGACATAGTACAGTAGTATTATTAACAAATAATGCAGTTTGGCCAAGATGAAGTACATGCAATGAGAAAAAAAAAATCATGTATCAGGCAATTCTGACAGATTATTAGCTCGTAATGTACATCAACTGCTTGCAATATGTAAAGAAAATGAGTGCCTTATGAATGGTTTTTTGAATTCACATCATCTATCGTTCAATTCCTCAAATATATTATAAAGAAACCAGAATCACAATGTTTTAAGATCAATTGCTGGCAAAGGAAGCAACCCCAAAATTCAGTCTCTAGCAACAAAGAAGGAAATGTGTTCTGTCCCATCCATCCATCCATCCATCCATCCATCCATCCATCCATCCATCCATCCATCCATCCCCATTCTTCTCCCTCCCTGTCCCCACTAGCTGATGAAAACCAAACTTCTGTAGCAGGCAAAATGAATTTAATTAACTTATTTTCTGTCCTCTTCTTTTTCCCCTTAGTTACAAGGATGCAGAAAACTTCTACAGTATGAGTGCTCTGGGCAAAATATAAATCCTTTGTAATAAAAAAAGAAATGCAGAGGTGAGGAATCTGGGCTGGAAAAGTGTCACTGCAAAATGTTATGAGTCTTAAAGCTCATGAGATAGAAAGTAGAGGAGGTGAGGGGTTTACAAAATAGGTAATCTCAGACAATCCTTTATGCAGGCAGTGTACAGGGGGGAATTTAATCAGTTCAGAGGTGGCTCATTATTTTTATATAAACAACTCATTTCCATTTCCAGCTAGCTGAGTGCTCCTGCTGCTGGGCACTGAAGGAAGCTCACCAAGGGCACAGATGTTGAGAACTGTGGTAAGGTAACTTCAAATGATTTAATGTCTGTACTGTAAGAGAAGTTAATTTATCATGTGAGAATGAATTCAGAAAAGAACTTCTTATTTCTGCTAATAAAATATCTTCTTGCTAGAAACCTAGTTTCAGTTTTTCATGCAGGCAGCAATTTTTATTAATCTCTACCATTTGACTGACACATATTTCAATTTTGAGATGATTTTTCTGCAGTGCTGGAACAGTATATTAGCTGAAAAATACACTCTGGAATGTGAGTGTAAAGTATGCATCCATTATGCAGCAGCATCAAGGCAGAATTAGACTGCACTTTGAGACAAGATAGAGTATCTGTCGCTCCTGTGAATGAGCCTTGATTAAATTAAATTCCCTACAGGGACAAAGGTTCAAAAGTTCCTGGTTTAATAAAACATACGGCAGAAAATGTGGGAAATAGTCAAGTATGTGAAGCGTTAGCACTGTAAATGGTTCTGTTTCCCAGGTACATGCATTTCCTCTGTACACATCTACAAATACTTTGCTCTTAAATAACTCAGTGTTTGCACTACTCACAGAATGTGTGTGAAATATCCCTCAGTGGGCATAGGTACAGCTTTGTGTTCATTTGGAATGAGGAACAGAAATTTCAAGATACCACTGCAAACTGGAAATTCTGGGGCCTTTTATATAACTGAAATATATTTAAAAATATAAAAGCCATATATTATTTATTTTGCTATTCAGTTTAACATAACTCTAGCCACATTTTCAGCCATTAGAGAGCCCTTTTATCTTCTCTGAAACCTTCCATAGATAATGCCTCAAAGAAAAGCTGAACTACTTGTAGCTTGGGAAGATGATGGGAGGTAATTATCAGAGTTCAGGGTATGGTTTTCACATAAGCATTTGATAGTGTTGAGCAAACATAAAACCATTACATAAACCAAATTTTATAAACTATATTATTATGTAAACCAAACCACAAAATCATTCCAGGTCCTGGAATGGAGGATGACCTGCTCAGAGACAGCACTGATGGTCCTCCTGCTACAATAGTTGGATGCATAAATGGAAGGAAATTACAGAGTTTTGGGGGTTTAACCATCTTAACTGAAACTGTGGCCAACTGTAGAGCATGTTGTTGAACTTTTCCTGGTTTTCCCATATTAAGGATTCAAACTGTTTGTTAATGTCTTCTGGGAAAAAACCTAAATGTTTTGATAAAAGAAACAGCTCTTCAAACTATTCATGATTTTAATAGACTGCTTTTCAAACTTGTTCATGTATCTGAATTTTGAGTCAAGTGGTTCAAGGAAAAAAAAAGTTTATTTCTCATTCCTGCCAAGAGACAAAAATCCTATCCAGAACAGCAACCACCACATAGAAACAAAATCCTTCCACAGGCTTCTATTGAGACACAACACCATCAAACACAAGAACCAAGAGGATAATTTTATACACCTTTTTAATGTGCATTTGCACAATCTTTTTTCCTTTCAATAACTATAGGAGTGCACCTTCAGAGGGACAGATAAAACCAGCAGGATCATCTTCCACAGAAGAGCATTACTGATCATCACATCCACTGTGAATTCTGTCAGGACACTGTCAGCACTAACAGGTCTTAATTGTTCTGACCAGCTTCCCTGGAACCACTCTCCCTTCCCCCCAGACCTCCTCTGTCCCTGTTCTCCAACAGGGCTTCCCAGGTGGATCCCAGGTTCATGTCATCACCTTGTCTCCAATCCTGTCTCATTCCTGCTGTCCCTGGATGGCCCTGCCCCTGGTTCATGCCCTCTCCTGCGTCTGGGCTCCTGACAGATGCTGTCACAACCCCCTGGCTCTGCTCCCCCCAGCTGCTGAAGGCATTGCCTGTCCTGGAGTTACCCTTGGCCCCTGGCTCATCCTCCCTTGGGAGCAGCCCCACTGTCACCGTTCCCTGACAAACAGGACAAAAGTTTACTGAACTTACAGCAAGGTAAGTTCTGGATAACCGTTAAGAAAATTTCCCAACTATGCCTTTTTTTTAAGGTCCCTTCCAGTCCTAATTTCCCAGAACCTGTGAGGTGCTTGCAACAGCCACAACTGAACTTAAATAAACTGGTTATGAAGCTAAGGGATTTCAGGTTTTGTTGTTTGTTTGTTTGTTTGTTTTTTTTCCCCTTCCTGACTGACTCCAGGGTGTATTTGCATGGCTCTTCACAATTACAGCTGACACCTCCTCTTCAAAACTCTGTGGAATTGCTGCTCTGCAGCAGACCTGTAACTGATATTATAACAAAATTTCAGTTAGCTGACAGCTTTGGCTGACAGTGGTGGTACCATTAACCCAGCAGCTCCTCTGAATACAAGTGGATCTGCAGACAATCTGCTCTTGATGCCAGTAAGAAAAGTCTCAAGATGCACTATCTGCCACTAAGGTATATTCTGGCCATCTTCAGAAAAAAAAGTAGACTAGATAAGCCCACATGGGATTCTTACAATATCTGTAACATTCCAGAGTAGCAGATTTTGCTGTTTTGCAAAATACCACTGCAAGCTTTCCTGCACAATGCATTTTGTATGAGGCATGAATAAATTTCCTTGGTACTGAGATCCCCAGGTGGGGTGTCTTAGGCCACAGCCTGTGTGACACAGCACCATGGCATCAACATGACGGCTGCCTCCGGACAAACATGTTAAATTAAAATAATCATGAGCACAAACTGGAAAATAAATGAGTAAGCTTTGTATTTGCAATGAAAATCAATCAGGGCACACGAGAGCTTTCACTTTGATGTTCTCCCAGATTTGTATAATAGCTGTTTTGATGTTTGCCTGAGACGTGCCTCCATATTTTTCCAGCCCTGTATCAGGAAGGTGAATACAAATCTAGGAGCTGACTCTCTCTTCTCCCCCACTTAAGTCTTCCACTGCGTATCAACACAAGGAAAGCAACCCAAAAGACATATTACTTCAATTAAAGAAGTCACATACAGGCAATATGATGAAGTAGGAGATAAGCACTATGTGTATGATCAGAGAAACTATTCTGGTTACAGCTGAGCTGAAGCAATATTTTACTGCCACCACCCACACACAAACACCCCCTCACCTCCCCAGAGCTGCTTGTTTTCACCTTTAGCTGCTGCCTCCGCCAGAGATCCCTGCCACTGGGTTTGGCTTTCATTTGCTTGCTCCACTTTGAGCAGGTTGAGGTATGCAGGTTCTAAATCAGTTCTGAGAAAGGACCCAACTGAAAAAGAAGAAGAAGAAGAAAGCTCTTTATAAGAAAAGGGTTGTTTCAAGCCAGCTCAGTCTGTTGGCGAGGGATCAACCAGGCAAATACTTAAATGAATAGTACTGAGAGATGAAGTCTCTGTTGGCCTTGAGGTGTGGAAGGAGGAAGGGGTCAGGGAGATAAAAGATTTCCCTGAATCTGCCACCTGCAGCACAGCTTGTATCCCCATTCTGTAAGGTAAAAAGCATTACCTAAGAAGGAGATTCCCTTCATTCCCTCATTAACTGTCTTATTCTCAAATTACTCAAAGGATTGATTAAATCAGTTTTAAGACACCATAAAAGAAGTCAGCTCCACTAGTGGCTCAGCTCTATCAGTGTGGGGTTTTACTGCAATCAAGTTGAATCCAAGTGCTGTTAAATTAAGATTTCAATGAAATTGCTTTAGATTATGTTTATTATCAGGAATTTGGTATCTGCTGGTTTAGCCTCTCCTTTCTGAAGTGACATGCTTTTAAACTTGTCAAGAAAAATATTTGTCATTGTATAAAAATCCTTAAGAACTAACCCATCTGTAATTATTAGAGTTCTGTGCTCTTCATCTTACTGCCTGCCTTCCATGTCTTCTTTGATGAAGTTTTCTCTACCATTCATAAATAATTGACACTGTTGATGATTTTTCTTAAAGTATGACATCTATCAAAGACCTTAAGAGAATGGCAAAGATAAAATAGCATAGTATAGTTTCTTACCCAGAGGAGAAATAAAAAATTCCAATTCCTGACGATGCATGCCAGCTAGGATAGATTTTTCATTACTGTTATTATTACTACTTTCCTCCTTTGTCTGTCCTGCTGTCTGTTTTTGTTTGGTTGGTTTTGGGTTGTTGGGGTTTTTTTAACAGTACTAAGGTTTGATCATTCCTGTTAATAAGCAAGGCAACACTTGAATTCTGCACATTTGGGGTCTGGCTTTTGTTGAAATATAAAGTAAATTCTTCTCAGAAAGAATTTTTCTCAGTAAAAATTCATTTGTGGAAAAAGTCACATTGTGTGAAAAAAAAAGTCAAATTGTGTGAAAAATTTGTCAAACATTGGAACAGACTGCCCAAAAGTGGAGTCATCATCCCTGGAGGTGTTCAAGAAATGACTGGATGTAGCATCATGATCTAGACTTCAGGTTGGAGATCTATCAAAGGCTGGACTAAATGATCTTGGAAGTCTTTTCCAATGTAAATGATTCTGGGATCTTGCCTGAAGGGGCTTCCTGCAAAATTTTTTGCCACTAAACTGAAAGGAAGAAGGGGCTGATTTTCCTGTCAGAGAAGAAAACTCTTGTAAGTTATGACTTTGGCCTTCCAAAAAATGGGCCTGTTTTCCTAAGGTGAATGCTTCCTTATCAATGGTCTTAAACCCACAAACTCACAGGGTCACTTTCCAGTGCATCATGTGAATACCCTAATACTGCCCACTAGCTTGGGTATGAATGGGGTTTCTTTCAGAACAAAGTAGAAATATTTCTAGCTTGACCTTTGAAGACAGTCTAAGTATTACATAGTATTGCTTTTCTTCTCTATTGTTTATACTGAACCAGATCCTTTTCATGACTGACCCTGTGTCTGAAAGTGAAGGGCTGACCTGTGTTAGTCCCAGCAGGAGTTACACTGGCTGCCAAGTTTAATCACATAGGTCCAGGCACTGCACACTAAAAAAAGGAGAACAAAAGTTACAAGATTCATACGCTCCACAAGCTCACTGTAGTCTTAGATCAGCTATGAAAATTTAATCTAGTCATCAAAACAATATGCAACTTCTTGAGAACACCACTGGCTTGGTTAGTAAAAGAAACAGTCAGAAATGGTCTTCTGCAAGGTGTTAATCTCAGATTTACACTGCGGTTTAACTTGCAAAAATTAAAAAGAAAATAGCACTGTCAGACTGAAGGTAGTCTCTGGTAGTTGCTAACACCTCAGGGAAGAAAAGAATTAAGAAGCTATTCAAGAAGATTGGGCATACCTGCAAGATGCCTTGAGTCAGGAATAAAAACCTGAAATTAGGTGGAAGGCACTACTTGCAGGTCTATGTCTGAAAAAGGACACAGACTTTGCATGCTAAGACTGTAAGTAAGGTTTTAGCACTATGGGCCCTCTTCTGGAATTAAACAGGCCTAGCATTATGAAGGCAGTATTTTTTTCTGACTAGAAAGTGCTATATTGACAGACAGTATAATTGTCCTAAGGCAAGGCAGCCCCACTCCACTGTATCAAGAAGGAGATATTACTCAGGAGGTGATGGGACGGTTTTATTTGCTGGCTTGTTTTGTTTTCTCAGCATCAATGGTGAGATCACTGTTGAATGCTGTGTCCAATTCTGAAATTAGTGCCTTCGAAAAATACTGAGAAATTTGGAATGGCCTCAGAGAAGAGCTCTGAGAATGACTGATTATGGAAAGGTCCAAGAGGGAAAGAAAGAAGACCTGAATGTATTGGCATATACTATATACTTATAGTAGATTACTGAAGCTGCATACAGATAAACAAAACCAAAGGGTTGTTTTGTCTTAAAAAAAACAACAAACAACAACAACAACAACAACAAAACCAACAAAAACCCAAAACAACAAAACCAGCTTACTCAGGATTTCCCAAACCAAGCAAAAGTTCAGTTGTTTTCAGTCCCTGATGTTACCTCCAATGGGAATCGTGGTTTTGTGAAGGAAGAGCTGGGGTGAGACCCAGCAGATCAAAGGCCAGGGCTGCCCAGCAGGGCAGGTGACAGACCCAGGGCAGCTCCTGCGGTCACTGCCTGGGCACGGCAGGACACACAGAGCCTGTCTGGTCATCCTGAACACAGGACAGCTGCTCCCAACACACGTGGAGCCACACCTGGACATGGGGGATGACTGCTCCAGCTGTAAAAAAAGGGCTCAGCTCTGTCTTTGTTGCCTTTTCCTCAGCCTTCCTTGCCCAGGTACTGCCACGGCTTGTGTGCAGGTGCTGAGCTGGGATGAAGTCGGAGCATGGGAGGGCTGTGCCATGGCAGCCCTGTGATGGGGGGGTGTGAAAAACGCCAATCGCTTTTTAAAATTTTAAAAGTTTAATAGTAATAAAATAGTTATAAAAATAGTAATACAATTAGAGTAATAGTAATTTGGACAATTTGAATTAGGACAACATGAGACAACAGAAACAAAGAGTTACAGACATCCAGGTACCTTTTCCTGAGCAGCACAAGCCCAAAAAAGGACCCACGTTAACAGAGGATTAACCCTTAAAAGCAATAGCCTGTTGCATATTCATACAGCTCATACATGATGCATAAATTCCATTCAAACACAGGATTCTGTCTGGTCAGTGTCAGCTTCTTCCTCACAAGCCTAATGGCATCATCCTGGCTGTGAGAGGTGGGAAGAAGTTCGTTTCTTCTGCTAATAATGGAGCAATAAATTCCCTTTCTCTGAAAGATTTGGGTGTCCTGTGGCTGCTATCTCAGTGTGAGTCCTTTCTTTAGAAAAAAGTATCCTACATACCATAGTTTCTATTTTAACATTTTGTTATAACCTAAAACTATATTTACCACAGTACTTAAGAGAATTCATACAGCATTACTTTCTAACATAACACACATAATATTCATTTTAATATTTGCAAAAAGCCAGTCATAAAACACGCATTTTTCACAGGGGGGACACGGATGAACCAGGGCTCTCTCTTGTTCAGGGCACTGTCACTCCAAACAAGCTGATCAGTGGTCGTGCTCACCCTTACAGTCAGCAAGGCCGGCTGTAAATCAGCGAGCCTGACCTGACTTATGAAAGCCTTAAACCCGTAGTAGGCAAGTATTTCCTTCGCCTCTGGAACAGGTGGATTGATTTAACGGCATTAACTACAAACATAGCTGCCTCTCAGGCGCCTCGGTAATCCCCTGGAAACACTGCAGTGGGTGAGGCAGGTGTGTGCTCCCCAGAAAACACCAACCACGCCTTGGGCGGAATCAGCACAGAATCCCAAACTGCGCTGGCCCGACCGCAGCGTGAGGGCACCAGCGCACCCCGCCACTGCCGCAGCCGGCTCAGAGACCGCCCAAAAGCGGTGGGACGCGGCTGCCCTGCATTTCCTCCGGGTGGGACTTCCCGAACACGGCTCCTTCTCATGGCCGGCGGCTGCTCCGCCACAAGGTGGCGGCGCGGGCCGGGGCTGTGGGGCCGGGACCGCCCTTCTCCCCTTCAGAGACCGCCCTGCTCCGGCCGCCCTTTTCCCGTAGGGACCGCCTTGCTCCGGCCGTTCTTTTCCTGCCGGGACCGCCCTTCTCCGGCCGCCCTTTTCCTGCTCTGGCCGGAAAATACCTTTATTCTGGTGGTGGTTGTGCTGTGCCCGTACTCGCCCTCAGCATGCAGCCGCCCGCGGGAGGGGGAGCCGGGCCCAGCTCGCTGCGAGCCCCGTGCGGAGCTCGGAGCGGGAGCGCTGTGTGGGCTCGCTGGCTGACAGGGCTGTGTGTTTCGGAAAACAGAATCACAGCGTGGTTTGGGTTGGAAAGGGCCTCTGAGATCACCCGCTCCAAACCCCTTGCCAGGGCAGGGTCACCTGGAGCGAGTCTCTCTCCAGAAAGGGAGACTCTGTGCCCTCCCTGGGCAGCTGCTCCAGTGCTCTGCGATCTTTAGAGCAAAGTTCTTCCTGATGTTGAGATGGATCTTCTTGTGTTTTAGTTTATAGCCACTGCTCCTTATCCTGTTGCTGGGTACCACGGCAAAAAGCCTGGCTCTAACCTCTTGGCACCTCTTGGATATATTTGTATGTACTGATGAGCTGCAGTCTCAGCCTTCTCCAGACTGAGCAGGCCCAGCTCCTGCAGTCTCTCCTCATGAGAGAGATGCTCCAGACCCATCATCAGCTTTAGTCAGATGGTTATTGACCTATAATTTTTTAAAAAAATATTTAGAGCATTGAAGATGTCAGATTTGTGAGGCAGTAACACTCTTTTACTATGGTGCCATTAGAATACTGCCTCAGGGAGATGCAAATATAGAGAGCTAGCTTGTGTAAATTCCTCATGGTAGTGTATTTAGCTGGATTAGTTCCTTTAAACAAATCTCCTCAGGCTCAAGTTTTAAATTAAGATAATGAGCAGTCCTGCTGAAGATGGACAAATAGAGAATTTGGTATGGAAATTCACTGAATCAGGACGAGCCTCTATAATAAGCCTCCTTAAAACATTTTCTCTTTGGAATGTGGGTGGAAAACCTTTGGCTTTTTTCCAGTGTGCCTGTACCCATAGCAGGACTGGTCAGCCTGCCAAAATGTGTGAGAAAAATAGTAAAGGTGCTGCCACAAGATATGGTTCTGCCTCAGCATGACCTTAGATATTTGTTGGCTTTAGCAAAGTTGTGCTCAGTACAAATGAAGGTCTGAAAGGGATAGAGGTATTAATAATTTATTGTAAATCTGTTATTGATGGCAAGAAAAGCAAGCTCTCTAAAAATGAACGCAGGCTGTGGTGTTTGTCTCAAGGATTCTATTACTCAAGCTGAGATAGCAACAAAGCACTTTGAAGGTTAATTATGGACCACATGATGGCAGCAACAGGTGAGATGTGGTAATCATGTCATCACCAGAGATGCTTTAGAGACTTACATTTCCAAAGGTCTATATTTAAAAGATGAAGGGAGATACTGCAAAAGCTAGGAAGTGGTGAGAGAGAAAGCATGAAGAAAAACTCACGTAGTGAGCAGTTAGAAGTGACTCTTGAGTCAGTGAAATACCATTCTGCTTGTCTAACATGAGGCATTTCATTTTAGCATATAAAGGAATTCAGGTGTCAGAACGAGTTTACAAAATAGAGATTAAACAACTAAACTTCATTCACACTTTTGGTTGTTAAGGAGAATATATGCTGATTTACAGTGACTATTAAAAATTATCATATTATTTTTATGGGTTATATATGGTTCTAGCCCTTTATTGCTGACCAAAAATCTGAATTCTTAAGATAATTTTCAAGTCAGTTTCCTGTGCTGAAGGAAGTCTTGTCAGAAGTTAGATGGAGCCTGACTAATTAAGAAACTGCTTTCAGGCTCTGCTAGAAGATCAGAGATTGTTCTTGATTTGCATCTTAATAAGAAATCATTGATGGTGTATTCCTTTGGTTATTAAAATATGACCTGAATGTTACAACCTGTTACAGGTAAGGGTATGTTGATATGGAAGTGGCACAGAGAGGAAAAATTTATCACACTTTTCTATTTCTTACTTGTTTCCAGTTCATACTGTCTCTGCAAATCAAATTAAGGGACTCTAACATTCTCATTAAATTTACTGGTCAGGAGCTGAGGAACATTATTAAGTGCTTGCATTTGCTGCTTGAAATATGACCAGAAGCAAAGATGTGTAAGACACCAGTAAAGAGCAATTTTATGCCTGGTGCTTTCAAGCTCACCTCTTTAGGTACTATTTACATGTCATCACTAGTCCCTCTTCATATTCTTCTTGTCACCTGCAGAAGAGGAGACACAGCACAGGCAGAGGGAATTAAATAATAAAAGGGATGAAATTCAAATGTAGGAAGAGGCAGAGGAATAATGAGATTTTTATATAATGCTCCTTATCTTGAGTATTTCTTAAAGCTGAAGTGAAGGGTAACTGTAAAGGAGGTGTTGCTTCCTTCCCTGGCTCAGAAATCCCCAAACTGTAGCACTATGAGCTGTCAGTCAGGCTGTGCCATAAACCCCTAATCTGTCTCTGAGGCCCTGTGCATGTGTTAGGTACTGAGGGCACTGTTACTAAGAGGTTACTCATACCCTTCTCTCACATGGTGTAATTAATACAGAACAAGTGACTCCAAAACCTAAGAGCGGCCAGAGTGGAGTAATTGTGGATTGTCCCAGATCTCAAAGAATGTGTGAGTGGATGGTGTTAATAGCCTGATTATGTAGCAGCAAGGGTTTAGACATAGATTATGAGGCATATAATTTTATTCCTTAAGGGGCAACTAATTTGACAGTGAGCACCCTATGGGGGGGAAGATAGCTTTCTAGAGGAGCTGTGGGGCTGGCCAGCTTTTATTTCAGGGAGCAAATAGGTCCTGTTGGGTGCTGCAAGTGTTTGTGCCTGATCTGTAGTGCTTTGAGAGCATTTAGAGGCATCCTGACTCACCAGGATGTCTCCTGCTCTTACTCTTTTTTTTAGGGCTTAGTGTTTTACAAAGAAAGTTCTACCTTGTTTATACCACTTCTGCATCTGTAGTAAGATTTGTATCAGATGTCACAGGCTCACTCCTTAGAGATCTCGCATAGCAGACATTTATGTTTCAGAGGAATGGCACTTGGAAAAATCAGCTCCAAAAACTTTGTTGACCTTCTGTGAGCTGTGTTAAATGACCAGAGAACCAGTGGTAATTGTGTACTCAGTTTTACCTGCCCAAGAAAAGGTGCAATCTTACAGAAGGAGTCTGAGAAGACTGTTCCTGTAAAGTTTATGGTTTTTAAATTTTTCCTTTCCAGTTATTGATGGGATCGGCTTTGGAAGGTGGTAATTGTTTATAACATAATTTCTGTTCAGTAACACTGTCTCAATTCTCTCATTGTCAGAGGGTCCTAAAACACAGTTGTGCCTAGTACTATAGAAAGCTATGTGACAATTTCAGAGGAAGTTCAGCTTTATTTGGGCTGAACAGCTGGAAAAATTTTAGATACTTTGTGATTTGCAAAAATGTTACTGAGTTCTCCTAGAGGTTTCTTCAAACAAATTCATGTGATAGCTGCACAATAAACTAAATTATTATAACACCAGGAATCAATCAAAAATAATTTCAAGATACAAGAAGACTGTATATATGCAAATATCATACAAGATATTTTGTAGCAACCCCTTCAAAAATTGTAATTTTCAACTTGAAAGGCTAAATAATCTGATTTTCTTAGAAGTGTATTTCAAATGCCTCTTGATTTGGAGCAACTGATACCTCCTAATTTGAGGGACCTTTTCAAGTCTGGACTAATCCCTATTTCCTTTTAAAACCAGAGAGAATGTGTAGGAGTTGCTGCTGTGAAGATGCATTTCCATCTCAAAAGCGGCTGTTAAGAAATTATTTTGTAATAATAAACTGGAGTTATCAATACTTGAACTGGCTTTAATTTAGCTATTGCGGTAATGGAAGTGGCAATGCAAGGGTTTAATAGGAATAATTGGCTCTCAGCAGGTAAGCTGGGTAAAACTCTGTTCCTTCCTGCCATGGATGGCCTTTAATATAAGCTTCACACACTTGAGCAGCCAATTTCAGGTTATGGCCATCTCTACAGTGCTGCTTGCTCTAGCTAAGTTCTCTTTGTGTGAAAACTGCTCTAAGTTGCTGGCCTAAAATGGTTTCTGAATCCTCTTTTTTTCTTTCTTCTTCATTCCAAAATTATAGTAATACATGTTTCTTCATAAAGCAAGACATATTTTTCTTTTAGGAGCATGGCATTTAATTTCTTTAGTATAAGCCTATCTTGTATAAAATTTCAATTCCCAAAGATTAAAACCCTGCCTTTTTTTCAACTGAAAGAAGCCATTCAGATGTTTGATCCTTGAGATCACTACCTCAAGCAACATTGAAGATATCCAAAAACAGCAGATGAATTCCTTACTGTACCAGCTGAAGCAGAATGAGTTAAGTATGGTGCCAAGGTAAATAACCTGTTTTAAGGCATGTATTTTATGTCAAATGATCCCTAACATTATGCTCAAGTAATAGTCAATTACTGCTATCGAGAGTGTTTACCACACAGCAGTGTGTAGTGGTTTCTTCTCCATATGCCTAGAAAATAGGTCCAAAGATAGACATTCACATGAAAAATGTCCAGATTTTTATTGCTGTGCCATCTGTGCTGAACAGTTCTCTAGTTTCTGGTTTACATTAATGGCATCGTGAAAACTTATGACAAAGAGGAGGGAAATAATCACAGGTGATTCAAAATTATTTTTGCGATAGCTGAAATCTGTAAATTTGTCAGATGATATGTATTTAAACATTTGTCTCAAGGAAAGCTGACATTTTTGAGCAGTGGTTTGAATGGAAGGGCAGGCCACAAATGTGGCTGAGAAGTGAATGGACCAGTCTGAGCTGTTCTGTTCAGGTAGCATGGTACCTATCATATTCCCTCAAAGCCTGCTGATTTTAAATTCTTCAAATGTCATTTTCCTGTTCTTCTGTGTGAGAGTGAGGAAAAAACTGTATGTATGTACATTATGTGTGTGTGTAGAACAGCTTAGTGGAAACCTTAGTTCAAGGAATGAGATTTTAGTGAGAAATTTTGTTGGTATGGGATGAGATTTAGTCATCCACTTTTGCAGAAAGGGCTTCCCAAGTATGAATTCACTTCTTGGAAAAGTTATTTTCCTTGCCATGATCGTTTCTGTTAGGAGGATGTCATGATGTATTTGTAGCTTTCTTTGAATTTAAGAAAAAAGTTTACATATACAAAATTACAGTTGTTTATAAAGATCCAAAATATTGTTGTATGGGTTTAGGAAGGGATGGCTAGATCTCAGAGTTTTGATGGTATCATCATTTCTTTTAGTTTCAGCAAAGTGGCAAGAAGGGGTTGTGCAAGCCTTAATTATACCTATTAATTGCATTTCTCTTTTTCTTTTGTTTCTACTTAAATAAGTAACAAAAGTTAAGTATAGTTTTAGAAAGTCTTATGAAAGTTTGAAATGTTTGCCATAGTGTCTGCAATGTTTTTTCTATAGGTGGAATAGTGGAGAAATTATTTTTTAAAAAGAATGCTTAAAAAGAACAATGCTTTGAAACCAAGGGTGGGACAGAGCCCAGTGCAGGGAGAGAAGATTCTTCCACAGGAACTGCCTGATGTTGTTTAACAACCTGGAAAAGAATCTTGCTTGTTTATGGGTCTTTTGCATTCAAAGTTTGGAATTTGGATTTCTAGGTTGTTAATAATAATGCTAATTACACAATGAGGATACATAACAGGTAGATGCATAGGTTTCAAGGGGTTTTGATATTATTTTTTCTATAAATTCTGTGGTGTTATGTTGCTGAAAAAGCTCAGAGTATTTGGGCCATAAATTGCTGTCTATACAGTGCCTTAAAGAGTGTACAGTGAGGTACAGGCTGGGGGAGAATGGCTGGAAAGCTGCCTGGCAGAAAAGGACCTGGGGGTGCTGGTCAGCAGTGGCTGAACATGAGCCAGCTGTGCCCAGGTGGCCAAGAGGGCCAATGGCTCCTGGCCTGGATCAGCAGTGGTGTGGCAGCAGGACCAGGGCAGGGACTGTCCCCTTCTTCTGGCACTGCTGAAGCCACACCTCAAATCCTGTGTTCATTCAGTTTTGGGCTCCTCACTACAAGAAGGACATTAAAATGTTGTATATAGGCCTTTCTTATAGGGAAGGTTTAGATCAGGTGTGAGGAAACATTTCTTCACAGAAAGGGTTGTTAAGCATTGGAATAGGCTGCCCAGGGAAGTGCTGGAATCACCATCCCTGGAGGGATTTAAAAGATGTGTAGGTGTGGCACTGAGGGATATGGCTTAATGGTGGCCTTGGCAATGCTGGATTAAGGGATGGGCTTAAAAATCTTAAAGGTCTTTTTCAACCTTAACAATACCATGATTCTATCTGGGGAAGAATTGACCAGATGGAAGTCAAGCTAGAACCTGTAATATCAGTTTTTATCCTGAAGTCAGGTACTTGAGCCAGTTTTAGGCACCTGGTTTCTATGCTGAAAACTAGATTGCTCATCTCTCACATTTGCTAATAAAGAGCTCAGTGTTCTGAGCTCTTTGAATGATTGGAGCTCCTGCAGGAATCCCTCTCTTGTCACTCCATAGCAGGATATAGCTGACTAGATACCATTTCTTGATCACAAGCGAGGTACAACCATCTTAAAAACCTTGAAATAACTCCACAATAAAAACAAAAAACCCTAAGGAGAATGCATTTATAAAAAAAACCCCAAAAGTACTGCATTTGATATATTTTATTCTATGCTAAACTGTATCTTTAAACAAAAAGGTTACCAAGGTAAACCATGTCTCAATTTTAACATCATAGTTACAGAGAAACCTACTGACTGATTTTCTCTGCCCTCCCCCTTTCTAATTTTACAAATGCCTTCATTTTGGAAGGGAGAGGGTACAGAAGCAGTAATGAGAAAAGAGAGATGTATCTGCAGTGTCTGACTACTGGGAAATAAATATATCCCATTGATTTCTCCATATGCCATATTTCAGCAAGGTGACTGCCTTTTTCCCTGTGTGTTGATTAAAAAGTTGTAGAGGCAGTGAAGCCCAGCTTTGCCATTGCCCTTGTCTCACAGGGTTTTTGCAGAGAACAGGATCAGATGTGGCTGGTCTCACATCTTGTCCTGCTCTGAGTTGTAACATCATCACAACTTCAGAGCACACAATGTGTGGGACCACTGAGTGTCATTGCCCAACTTGTCCTGTGAGAAGCCTGGGAATATCAGTGTCTAGTTCTGTTCTTCCTTGCTTGGGCTTTCTCCACAGTCTTCTCTCCCAACCTTGAATGTTGCTGTAGTGTTTCAGAAATCTGCTTCATGTGAAAATGGCCTGCCCTCTGCTAATTACAATAGCTCCTTGTTCTGCTGCCAAGAAAATAGCATCATCAGCTACTTGGATTATACAAAATATTACAGAATAAAGACAACTACAGAAATGCACTGTTATTTTTCCTTCCTTATATCCTGCCTTGTGACAGGAATCTCTCCCCCTGCTAAGTTTGTTGGTTAACAATAAACAAAGGTGCTTTTAACAGCTGCCTCTGTCCTCTGTGGAGGGGATAATACACTAGAGCCATGACAGTATTTAAAACTGGCTTACCATTATAGTTTTGTTTCTTTTTAGGAAACTTCATTTGACTTATAACCTCTCCTAAACAGAGATGATACCCTTTACTTGCATCTATGTGCAATGGAGCATCTACAACCCAACTATTAAAGAAGAGCTTAAATAATTTTTTTTAACTATTTTATTAGCATCAGCAGAGATAATTGTTCACTGAAGAGATTACAGTATCAGCACAAAACTCCAGAAGTGACCAGAAGTTGTAGTTTAACTTGGGGATTTGGGCTTGCTTCTGCCTTTCATTCCTATTAATAGAAGATATTGTTTCTCAATGTTTTTGGAAATTATGTAAATGTGTTTGGCTGAATATCAAATACTGATTTATGAGAAACCTTTTCATAAAAAACCTTGGGAAATTTTCTACTTTGCCCATGGGAAATGCTTTGAAAAAAGATAGGGACTTCATTTTCTCTAGCTGTAGGTCACTAATTTTGGTCAACAAAATTAAGATTTTAATTTCCAAGGATCCCCTTAGTAGTCCACAAAGAGGAAGTGGATCTCACAGGGAATTCTTGGTCAGAAGTCTATTTCAGGTGTTCTGTGCCAGCCTTCAGGGGAGGAGAGAGAGGGTTGTCTCAGCCACCCTTTGCAATATGCAAGGGGTGAATCTGCCTTGTTGGTCCCAGTTTTTCAGTGCTGGAGGCTGGCTGAGGGCTCCCCTGACAGGCTGCCATGCACAGATGGAGAGGGAGGTGCCAGTTTCCACCTGCTGTTGTGTCCAGAGCTGCTGCAGAAAGCATGGTGAGTTGGAACATCTTGTGAGCCCAATACCTGAACTGGGGGCCACCAGTTCACAGCCACCTTTTCTTTGGGGTATCAGTCCATCTTTTCTCTTCTCTTACACTTTCTCTGTTAACACCTGTCTTTTGTTTTTCAAAAATATTGTACATGAGGTATCTGCCATTTTCAGATGAGATCTTCTTGCTCATGCTTACAGCAAGCAAATTACATGACATTAAGTTCTGACTAATGCTTTGTTCCAATTGTGTTTGTCAGCTGTGGGTGATAAGGTCTGCATTCAGAAAGCACTGACTCTGCCTTTGCACATGAAGAGGGGTCTCAAGAACATGCCCCAGCACTGCAGCCCCTCCTCTGCCACGTGCTGTCCCCACAGCTGTCTCAGGCTGCCCATGTGGAGCCTGGCCACTTGGATCTATGAGAATGGAGCTGCTCAGCTGTTTGAAGTCGTGAGTGCCTATTCACCCATATTGAGGATTCAGATATTCAAAGCATCACAGTTTTGGATCTAACCAAAACTGGACTTCAGGGGAGTCACCAAGAGACTTCAAGATGCACTGACTGATTTAGACAATTCTCTCGGTGGGCACTGACCTCCTGCATCTTTGTGATGAAAGTCCTGCAGTTTGATGTTATTTTGCACTGGACTGCTCCATCTTCTTAGCTTTTATTAAAATTTTATTCAAACAGAATGCTTTAAGCATGTGGATCTTGAAATTCACTGCCTGATTCTTTAGTAGTCATCATTCTCATCCGATAAAATTGCTCAGCTCTTCTACAGCAATTGAGAGAAGTAAAACTTCCTTGATTCTGAAATGTTGGTGGTTCAGAAGTCAGAAGGATACTGTCTCTTCTGACTGTAATGGCTGTTCTGTTGCTTTTGCTATCAGCAGTTTTTATTAATGGATACTACTTTGTTTTGTTCTAATTTGGCCTGGTAGACTAATGATTAAAGTAGCTGAGAATCAGATTTTACCTAAAGAACATTTCATTTATTGAAGGCTATTTGAAATTACTGGTTTAATTAATGTATTGCAACTTAGCCAATAACCAATAATCTCATCTTCTTTCTGTGCAATTCCAGTTCTGCATAACAAAGAGAGGGCCATATGTATCCAGGGGAAACTGAATCACTTAAGCAGAAAATAAAGTCTGTCAAAACACTACATAACTGCTGCACGCACATATTTTTTAATTGAGTTGGGTAAGTTGAAAGATTTCTGGTGCATTCTGAATGTCTAATCCCTGGACCAAGTCAAAAAAATGATCTGCTACTCCTCAAGCTAAAATACAAGTCACTTGTTCACAAGTCACAATTAGTCTTTTAAAAGAACAGTGAATATGTGTAAATTGGTGATGGTTTTAGAGCTCCTTGATTCAAGTCATCTCATGAATTTAGTTTATTGATTAAGAAAAGCTGTGTCAGGAGCTTCACTGCCACCCTCCCCACAGAGATGGAACCTAATGTGCTAAAGTAAAGGCAGACATGAAAAAGGTTTGAAGTCTACAGAGCTAAGCAGAGATGTGCCTGTATCCAAGAGTAGCTCTTGTGGTACATTTGGCTTAGCACATGCAAAAGACCTCCAATATTTCTATCTTGTAATGAGAGCTTTAAAAACCTCCTCTCATAAAGAAAATACATGAAGGAAGGTGAAGAAGCTTCTTAGTGATTCAATTCAGTGGGTCCCTGCTCTGCAGTGGCTCTCTAAGCTGCTATGGATTTTAACATTTTCTTGAGTACAGCTGGGTTTTCTTTTTTCCCTGGAATTTTTCATTGAGATATAAATAGTTACTAGAGCAATATTACCAAGAATATCTTAAAAGAAATAACTGATGAAGCCATAAAAGAAAAAATCCTGAACGAAAGCTTTCCAGAATGACTGCTATAATTTTCATGCCTCTTTTCTGAGTGCTCATGAGTCTGTCTAGGAACTGTAAATTTAGGGAAAGAAATAGAAAGGTGTATGATGAGTACAGCAGATGGGATTCGTGTATCTTTTTAGAGATTCTTTTTCTTAATGCAGCATTATTTCTATCAAATTTGAAATGCTTTGAAAAATATGCCAAGTTGATGTAAGTCTGTTCAAAGGAGAACTGATAAAGCATTAAAAAGTCCAGCAAAGAATATTTTGACTATTTCTAAAAGTTTTTTAAATGTGAAATGTGGTATTTAAAAGAATAAAAGAAATCTAAATTATAGAAAATGTTTTGCAGCAAGAGAACAACAAGATATATTTGGTTTAAATGGGAAAAAATTGAAATTGGAGAAAAAAATTCTGTGAAACAGAAAATCCAGTTCCTGACCAGGTCTGTTTAGTGACAATTTCCTAAATCTGCAAATACTTTTGATTCATAGAATCATGACTCATGATTCTGTAAATACTTTTGATTGATGGTTTTAAAGGGAGAGAAGATTCTTAAATGTCAACTCACAAATGCAAGTGCATTAAGATCTCCTGAGCCACCTGCTTGTTTCAGCGGGGCCGGCTTGATCATTGTGTGGAAGCCCTGTTCCACATGTTTCCTCAGCACTCAAGCTTAGTTGTGCTCCTCTCTGAAAACTGGGTGAAGAGATTTTCCCAAGCTGTAAATATCAACAGCCTCAGACTAATTATGCTTTTGCAATAAAGCATAAGGCTCTCAATTAGCTGAAGTGTAGGCTGCTGTTGTGCAGGGGGAAGGGGGAATGTTAGGTCTGATGGGGTTTCTCTTCCCAAGTGACGTGTGGTGGAGCCTGGCATTCCTGGGGATGGCTGGACACCTGCCCATGGGTAGCGGGGAATGAATTCCTTGTTTTGCTTTGCTTGTGCATCTGGCTTTTGCTTTCCCCATTAAACTTTTATCTCAACCCACAAGTGTTCTCACTTTTACCCTTCTGATTCTTTCCCCCATCCCACTGAGGGGGAGTGAGCATGTGGCTGTGCAGTGCTTAGGTGCTGGCTGGGGTTAAATTTCTGTATATTTTCAATTGAGTATTACCTTTGAAGCCTAAAGAACATGTCAGATAAGCTGTTACCACATCTCACATGTCACCATGGAGTGCTGCAAGCCAGGTCTCACTGGGAGCTGGCCAGCGTTGGCAGCGGAAAGCTGGGAAACTGTTATTATAAAGACCAGCTTCATAACTGGAAGAAGTGTTGGTGGAGGCAGAAGCTTTTAGTGTGAAGGAAGAGCCCATTCATTAGCTCTTCTTGCTATGTAGAAATTCAAACATGAAATAAAAAGGACTAGTTCTACTGTGCAACTCATCTCTGTGCGATGAGCATTGCACCATTGCTTTGACTGTAACACCCACCAAATGTAATAATCATCTACTGGCCAGATTATCTTTTTCCTCTGGGGAGTTTGACCTATTTCCTGTTGAAACAGATTTTTCTTATGTCACATCCATGCATTTCCCATCACTCTGTAAGCTGAAGAAGAAATATAGTCTGACAAATTAATTAGCTAGAGTTCTCCTATGTAGGAGACCATGTAGGAGTGTGTAGACCTTAGAGGAGTATTTGTCACCAAATGAACATGTCTGTGCTAGTTCAAAATGCCCTTCAAACTATGTCTGAATTATTTGTCTGTTCAAATGAGTTACTCCTTCTTGTGGGTGGACTCAAGAATCTTGTCCTTCATCTTAATTTGTATACAGCAGATTCATGGCAGAGTAACTTAGTCATATGAAGGAATGCAGATAACACCTCCCTTGTACACGATGCAGAGCTGTTGTAAGCCAAGGAGTTGTACAGGTAACAGACTAGTAAAACCAGGCCTGGGATGTCTACCAAAACAATCAGGTTGCAAACTCTGCATAGTCAAGTTAAAAATTTAATTTAGCTATTTGTATGGGTTCTTAATCATATATGTAATGTGCACAAGTTCACATCAAAGTTAGAATTAATTACATCTTTCAACTCATGCATCTAAATGAACAATGCTTTGCTTAATGCAGCTTTGTTTTTACAAATATCCTCCCATTATGCAGCAACTGAATATTCCTGTTTTACCTTGGCTTTTGTGTGTGGGAGAGGCACTCTGGAAACTAAATATATCCAGTATTAATTAAACTATGCATCTCGGAAGGACAGCAGGATAATTCTTCTTTATAGTTTTATAATGAGATTTGTCTGAACATGAAAAAAGCTCAGCCAATTTAACATTTTTAGTTCCATTTTGGATCTATCTTTACATCAGTGAGCATGAGCAACAATTGCCTCCTGTATTTTACAACCTGGTACTTAGGAAGAAAGACTGTTTTTGAAAATAAGTTTAGCAAATACTCAGGCAACAGAAAGAAAAAATGCACAGGGAAAGGGGAAATGGAGAACAAAACATGGAGGAAATATTTTTGGTACCTAAAGAAATGTGAGAAAGAGAAGTGCCCATGAAATACAAATCTGAACATGAAAGTTGCTGAATTCTAAGAATGACTTGCACTATTTTAGATCATGATTTCCTTCTCTGTTATGTTTCTTGCCCTGTTAATGCCCCATATCTCTCACATTTGATGGTCTTTGTGCTTACCTCCCTTCCTTGTGCCAGCAAGATTACCCTGGCTCCCCTTGAAGCCCACAAAGCTGGCATATCCCATGTTTTGTGCCATGAGCCATTTGCAGAGGGTTTCCATCATCCAGGATACAGCTGGTGGCTCTGATTCAGAAATGCTGAACACAAGGGCTGGATTTTGCTCTCAGCTGTCCACAGTAATCATGGAAAGGTTTCACTTTACCTTGGATTCAACAGAATCCAAACTTGGAGATATTGTGAACTAGATGAGGTGAACTCAATGAACTAGATGAAAATTCAGTTTTTTTCCCATTGAATTACTCAAAAATGGAAGAAGTCCCCAGTTTACTTCACCTGTCCCACAGGTACCCTGTTATTCATAACTTGTGTTTATTCCTTGAACAAAGAAGTTTAGCCACTCTTGCAGCCCAGGGACAAGGAGGGGGACACTCTTGCAAATTGTGCTGAGGTTGTTAAGAGGCAGAACCTCTTCAGCTGTTTTGTCTGTCCTGTCCCTTCCACAGCTGGCCTGCAGGGGTGGAGCACCTGCACGTGCCTCAGCACAGTGTCTTCTTTCTTGGCCCAAACCAGCTTTTGTCAGCACTTTAAAGAAAATTGCTGGACTTTGCAACTGAGTCATGTACACACAGCCCCAGCAGCTGCTTTTCTGCGGGGATGGTTTTCCCTGGCAAACATGTGACAGCAAATTGTGAAGGGCCTAGAAACAGAGGAGGAAATAAATAATGAATTTTCAAAGACTTCTGGACTTTTTTCTGTATTTCAGAAGTCAGTTCTTAGCTCCATTTAACAGACAACAGACATCTCTTACAAACATTCTGAACCAAATGAAAAAAATATGTGGCAAGCAAGTACCAAAGATTACAAATATATATTTTGCAAAACTGCCTGTAATTATGCAAAGTAAATTTTATGCAAAAAGCGGCGCCACCTAAATGGCAACATAACACATGCACACATTCAAGAAAGACAGTCTTTTCAAACAAACGATTGCCACAGTCCTGCAATAGCTTGAGTCTTTAATTACAAGTTAATCCATCCTAGTAAAATGAATTCTTTAATGTGGAGATTGGTGTTTTTATGTTTTTCACTAATAAGAGATTCTACTCTTCCAAGCTGAAACAGGAAAGAGACATTATAGGAGAAGGCAGAGGTACCTGCATGTGTGACAACATGACAGTAGTTTTGCTGCAGTTTTCCACTTGGCAAGGTAAGAAATCCAGTTTTAGATGGCTCAGATGTTACCAAAGCAGGTCTATAGCTAAAGTCTGTTGATTTCTCACCTTAAACTCAGACACAAACAGTAACTTTTGCAGTTACAAGCAGGAACACCCCTGATAGTTATGGTTTTCTCCAAATTACGCTCTTTTCTGTGTTTCCTGGCAAGTAGAACTGGTCTCATGGCATTGGGCTGCAGTGCTTTGCTGCATAGCCAGAGAAAGCAGGACTGTTCCAGCCATGGCAATTCATATGTGCTGCCTGCTCTTGTACCACAGTACATTTTTTTCACATAGCCTCCCCAGAGAGCTGGGCTGAATTTACAGCACTGTGGTTCAGAGTGAAACTGCCTTAAAGAAGAAGAGGAGCATACAAGTTTATATAGGTTGCAAACCCAGATGTCCATTATCTAGTTGGTGCAAGTAGCTGTCTTTGTGTTGTGTTTTGAAAGGTTCCAGAAAAGTCCATGGAAGGCTTTTAGATGTGTTGGTGCAGGTGCAATGATAGCTGTGTCAGAACCAGAAGATGTTGCAACTTCCTAAATAGTAATAATAGAAGGGTTGATGCTATCCACTTCCTTAGTTTTTCTTTTCCTGCTTTGTCATGAGGGTGTCAGTCTGGAAGGGCTAGAAAGCGGAAGACTCTTCAGTTTTGAAATATTTGCAATTGTAAGCAGGCAAGAAGGAAATGAGTGCCTCAACAGAGGCAGAGTGCTTCCCTGCAGTCTGAGTGACAAGCTGGGGTCCAAGCTCCACTACAAAGAAGGGAGAGTAGTGGTTTTGAAAGTTAAGAGTCTCAGTTGGCCTTTATAAGTTCTCCTGGTCATCTGTGGCAGTCTTAGGGATGTGACTCTCAGTAAAGACACAGCATTAATGAACCTGAGTTTAGATCACTTTAAAAAATATTGGAGGCGTGAAGAACGGATCAAAATTGAATGTATCAGAAGAAGCGACATCGATTCTGAGAAAACAGATTCCTTCATTTAGGAATCAATACTGACTCTGTGGAAATAGATGCTTTCATCTTGGGTCTTTCTAACTAAGTCCTCAAATCCATGACCACTTGAGTCAAACTGACTCTAAAATCCATAAAACCTTGTTTTTAAGTAAAGATCCCAGAGCAAAAGTTTTCCTTCCGCTGAATTCACCTAGTGAAGATCCAAACTCCTGTCATTGTGTGAGTTAGTCAATACACCTTTTGAACCTTACACAAAGATGTTGAATTTCTCTATTACATTGATCCACATCTCCTCTGTGGTGACCAGATTTCACTAAAGAACATTTTGAATTATTTTTTATCATATAGCTGAAAAAAAACCACCACCAACAACAATGAAACTCCCATATCTTACAGAATGTGTTTGCCTGAACTTTTCACCTTACTATAGATACACAGGTGGTGGGATGGGTAGTCCCGAGTCTCTTGTGCTGTTTCTCTTGCTCTGTCACTGTGTGTGTGGAACTGGTATTTCCAGTGCAGCATTGTAACTTTTTGACAGGCCGTGAAGGTGTGTTTGCAAAGGCTCCCAGTGTGGTGGAACACTGCATCCTGGCCACTTCCCAGGCTGCATTCTGCACAGCTTCCACACCAGTCACCTGCCTAACCTGGTGCAGAGAGCTGCTTGCCCTCATAGTGTGGGGTTTTCCCACAGTCCCTCCTTGTGATTGTGTCCTTCTACAATTAAGCTTTGCCATCCCTGAGCTCTGTTTAGCCATTTCATCTCCCAGCCTTGGTTAACAAAAGTAGAGAGAGCCCTCAGAATGAACAGCTTTGCCCACATTTCTACAACTAAATTAAGTGTATGACATCACCTCCCTGTAATGCTGACCAGCTACTGATGATGAACCTCTGTCTCTGCCTTCACACTTAGCTAATCAGTCTCCATCTTTTTCATGTGATGAACTATCTTATTGTCTCAATTTTGTCCATTTTTATAAAGAACACTTTGGAGATGTTCTTGTTTCATTGACTCTCTGGAATACTATATTGAGCTTGTTTTAAATTGCAAAGTGTGCCCATGAGTAGTGTGCCTCAATGAAACATGCATGAACTGCTGTTCTGAGCAGCTCCTGCTGTCAGTCCGTACGCAGTGTTTCTCAGGAGGCCGCTGCTCCCAAGTTCCCCAAAAGCACTGCCTGATGTCACCACTTCAGTTCCTGTCTCCATTTTAAGCCATGGATTCTCCCTCTCCAAAGTTAACCCTTGCTGTAGCTGTTCAGCACGGAGTCCTAGCTAGTGTAGCACTCTGCCCCTTCTGCATGTTTAGTTCTGTGTCAGGAAAGCTGACCTTGAGGATGGTTTTCTTTGGGAACATTTACCAAATATACAAGAAGCTGAATAGAGTTTTACCAGTGCATACTAAAGATCATCAATGGAAGTCCCCAATGAGAAGCAAATGCCACTGGAGATCATTTCTCAAACAGTCTGACTAATGCAATTTATGACCCCGTCTCATCTCCTCAGGCTCCTGTTTAGCTAATGTGTCATCCTTTCAATCTTATGTTTCACCCCAGCTGTCCGTGTTTTTACATTTAAAGGCTTTGCATGAGCTGTGCCTGATACTGTAGTAGTAAAGGTCACTAGGCTGACTTTTCTATTAGGTGGGTTTCATTTTTATATACCAAACGTGATGAGGAAGAGTCACAGTCAAATCTGTTGACAAGAGCAGCTTTAAATGTTGAACATATTAAATGACTTTGCTTTCAGTTGGTCTTCTCAGGACAAGGGGGACTGGAAAACTCATTAGAATATATAAAGTTACAGATTTTGTGGTGCCAAGTGTACTCTTGGAGCCCAATATTGCCCCTCATGTGAATACACAAAGAGTAAAGTTGCTTATTTATTTGGAGGTTGGCCTACAGCTGTGTCTAGAGCAGCCACTGACAACAACCACGACCACCCTCAATGCACCTATTAGAAGGTTAATAGCAATAAAGGGGTCTTAAAGGGCTATTATATATATATAAAATATATATATTTAATCAATATATTATATATATTGATTAAAAACTTCCTTTTTCTTTCTTTCTAGTACGTGACCTCCTCAGAATTAATTATTAAAATGGAAACTTTTTAATCACCCAAATGAACACTATGTTCAGATAAAACAAGTCAGATATGTCAGGTGAAATGGTCTGCCACTGTCAGCATTCTTCTGTACCATTTAGGAAAAGTTGGCTTGCTGGTTAAAACCATGACAAGAAAACAAAACTGTTTATTGTTTTCTCTTATGCCTTCTGACTTACAAAATTGTTATTCTTACAGTCAGTAAATGTGGTCAGACACCATGGATCATTGAAGTAACATAGAGAATATATTATTTTCTGCCAAAAAATCTATTTTAGAAAGCATTTAGTTTCTATATGCAGGTAAGAAATACAAGATGGTGCTGAGCCTGACCATGCACACATCAGCAATATTTTTGTATCTACTCAATTTTTTTACATATATCTTCCAGTCAATAGTAAGATACAAACCAAACTGACACCTATTTAAGAAAATTAGGGACATGTTGTCCCATATCTGGATGTAAAAGAGAGGAAACCACTCAGGGAATGTAAAAATGCAAACATGCAGTTCCTTTTGAGGAAATTATTACACCTTTTACTCAGTAGTTTTGTGTGATCCAGACTGAGAGCTATTAAGTTTAAAAAAATCTTTAAATAGGCTGAGGGCATGGCTGAGGGCAAGATCCTATTAAAACCCTTTCTTGGGGAAAAAACCCCAGAAGCTGTAATTAAATCCTACTATGGAAGTCATAATCATTTGTGACAGACTGCCTGATCTTTCCTTAACTTTTTTACAGGATGAATACAATGAAACTTATGCTAATGCCCACCATGGTCTATCGAAAACTTCCTGTCTACAGCTGAGTAGATTGAAATTTAAGATTTATAGAGGAAAAAAACAAAAAAAACCCAAAACCAAAAAACCAACCAAACAAAAAACAACACAACAAAAAGATACAAAAAAAACCCCAAACCAAACCAAACCAAACAAAAAAAAAAAAAAAAAACCTCAAACACAGAAAAAAAGGCAAAATGCCATGTAAATTTTTAGACAAACAAATAGTTTTCAGAAAAGTTTCCTATGTGCTGAGGAAGCTCTTTCTGTGTGTGTGCTTTTACCCTGCCAGGGCTGAATACCTAGGAACATTCCCTAAATGGGAAGCAGGTGGTATTCCCCAGTTCATCTTCCCAGAGAGCACTTGATAGCTGAGCTCTGAGCATGCTGACAGGGTGAATCAACATGGCATGCAGAGCCTTGGGTTCTTCATTTAAAAATACAGCCACTGAGGGAGGCAGTAATGATGTTTGTTCCTTATTTAAGACCCTTGTATTTAGAGTACTGTCCCAGTAGATGGAGGATTTGAGTGCTGCTCCCTCCTACACTGTCAGGGGTTTGGTGTCCACATTCCCCTCATTCCAGAGGAGTGGCCAGGCAGGGAGGCTGCAGACCAGGCTGTGATAAGGACATGGGCTGGTTGGACCTGAGCAAGGATCATTAAGCTTTAGTTGTGAAACATGAATCCTTATGTAAAGCATCTTCCCACCCATTCAAAAGTATCTTCCCTGTCCCTAGCAGGGCTGGGATATTGGGCACGTGCCTCCCTCAGCAATTTACAAGATTGTAGGTTGTAGGATGTTGTACATCCCAGCTTGAAGCATCCAAGGCCATTCCATGCCTAGGACAGGGAACTTGGGTAACTAGCTGAGGTACTTCAATATCACCCTAAGAACTCAGTACTTGAAACCTATGTGAAACTAAGCACTACAGTCAGGGCCTTTAATTTCTTTATCTTTGATTGTGGGTGGCTAGAAAGAAGGGCATCCAAAATGACAGAAGCAAAACATAGGACTTTTGTGCTAGTCCTGCTAGTCCTGCCACAGCTTTGACTCCTAGTTTTATGTGTGGATTACATGATCCTGATGGAGAATAACCCTGTTTGTCCATATAGACCATCAAATGTAAGGTCATTGTCTAAGAAAACAATTGTTTTACATGAAACAAATTTCATTATTTGTTTAAGGAAGAGTGCAGCATGCATTTACAATGACTGCATGTATGGGAATCTTGGGAATCTTGTCCAGGAGTTGTGATAGGCTGTCATCATGATCAACAAGCTTTTGCTTCAACAAAAAGCAAGAAATGACTGAGTAGTTGAATGGAAGAGAAGAACAGGGAGTTTGCCACTTGAAAAAATACATGCAAAGTAAGAATGGGAAAAAAAAAATGTAGAACTGGCTTTATTACTTTGTAATCCAAAAGAAATTGTTTAGACCTTGAATATGAGTGTTACACACTTATGGTGCTAAAAGTAATAAATGTTTGAGCTGAAATAGTTTCAAAATAAACATTATAAGTAATCATTAGGTAAAGTCCAAATTGGGAGAATACTAATTATTATTTTGCTTAAAATTAGCTCAGTGGAAATAGTGATTTGTTGTGGAACACGCTCGTTTAAATGAGTTATGTTTTCAATGACAGAAAGCAGTATCTTGGGAACAGTTCTGTAAGTTTCTACTCCTTGAAAAACATAGGTAATGCCTATTGGAAGGACAAGTAGTCATTGCTGAGCTCTAAATTATTTTCAGCCACATACAAAAAAATGTTATGGCCTCTCAGGAAAGCTGTGTGAAATAATATGATCAATGTGCAAGGGTGGTGAAGAAAGTAAATAAAATGTGACAATCGCTATGGTAAAAAGAGCACTTTAACCAGGTTCTTGTAAAATCCATAATTTCTGTGGAATGCAGCAGCAATTACATGAACTCAGGAGACTAAATCTGAGAATTTTTATTTTGACTGAAGCACCTGACTTTAAGAAGGCACATGAACAGACATCTGCTGTCAGGAAGCAATTAGAAGGTAAGGAACCTTCAATTTAAGGTCAATAAATGATGGAATATGAAGTTGTGTTTTGTATAGCAACAAAACCTACGTTCACCTCATTTTAATTTTACTTTTAGATTTTCAAAAGGTTTTCAGAAAACGATTGCTCTCTTTCCTGAGTTACAACTTTGGTTAGTTTTTGTTTTGGTTGCCTTGGTTGATAACCACCAGGAGATTTTGCAGGTGCCAAAGCAATGCTTGAATGGTTACCACTGACACAGAGAGCAATTGCCAAATGATGATTTCAAAAGTGTCATGCTATAAAATCTGCTTGAATGGCTGTGGTTTTGTCAGTTGGCTGAACTATTTACTGCAGAGCCAAAAGGCCTAAGTGAAAGTGCTCTGAGATGGGGTTTGTAAATGTGAATCCAGGGCAGCTCTTGTCCAGGGTTAACTACAGAGCCTGTGTTTGCAGCGTTCACTGTGCTTTTTAAAGCAGTGCTTTCTCATCCCCAGTGTAGCAAGTTACACATTTGGGAAAGGAAAACCAAGAAGTCCTGACTTATACTTCCCCAGCTGTAACTTATGCAGCCACAGTCTAATTAAAGCCCCAAATAAATGTTGCACTTAATTAAGGACAAACCCAAGTCTATTGAAAATGGAGGGAAATAATGAGCTATTTCTTGTTGTACATGATCTTTGTATACAATAAAACATGTGCTAAAGTGTTTTGTGGTTGGCTGATGTTTGGCTGCTCTTTGCAAAAATGGGAAAACAAGGATTCCTGTGAGCAGGCACAGGCTTTCCCTCCAACTGGCAGTGTGCAGATCAGGAAGGCACGATCACTTACTGATTTGAGAAATAGGTGAAATGAAACTTGATGGGTACCATTGCTGAGCCTGGGTCACCCTCTCTTCTGGGCCAGCACAGCTGTTCCTCCAGCCAGTCATTGAACCATTTTGGGGAACTGATCTAGCAGAAGAAAACAACCAATTTAGGGGGGAGGGGAGTCTGTGCTTGTGTTTCAGGTGAATCACATCTCCAGACCTGCTGGTGAGGAGGAGGAGGTGCAGACAAGGGGGAACCTTGCTCAGGGGACCAAACAGCTGGAGGCAGAGGTTGTGCAATGTGTCATCAATTGTTTAACAACCAAGCCATGTTTGGTAATAGCCAAACCCTGTAATATTGTTAAAAGGTGAGGAGCAACTAAGGGGAAACATGTCAAACTTCTGTGAAAATATGCACACACACACACATATATATATATATACACACATATATTTTTCCTAAACTGTGGCCCTGACAAAATCCTTAGGGTTTTCTGATGAGGTACAAATTCCAGCCTTGTGCTCAATGTACTTCATAGAGAGCTTGAGCTGCAAACAGAACAGGGAACTCTGCTCCCTCTGATTCCCAGCAACACTGTAAGTATGACAGAATCCTCATTTGCATGGCTGTGGTTCAGATGATGTATTTCAATGGCAAATCCCTGTCTTGGGATTGGATTGCTCAGCCTTTTTTTATATTAAAGAAAGTGAGGAAGCCAGAGCCCTTAAAAGTGATAATTTTACTGGGGAATTTAATCAGAGGTGATACATTATCATTTTATCCTGATTTAAAGAGAATTGTACAAAACATATGATTTCTTCTTTCTATTTGGACACATTTTATTTTTGGACACAGAAAAGCTAATCAATGAAACAGTGAAAACACTTGAAAAAATATTGCAAGACAAATGTATTTAATTTAAATGCTACTTTGTTTATAATATTTTCAAATAATGTAAATAATTAATAGTTTTGATGAGAGTTATCTGAACATAGCACATGTCAAAAATACGATGAAGAAGCTGTAAAAATTTATAAGAAAAAGCATGATTGGAAGAGGACAGAGGAATTGGACCAGCATTCCCACACAGCTGCTGCAGAAAAGGTTTTTAAGAAGAGCCCCAAGCTGCTACTGTTGCCTTTCTTACATGTAGTCATCAGTCTGAGCAGAGAAAATTTCCACTCCTATCTCCAGTAAAGTAATTTGCAAGCCATTTCTGATCCCGTTATATTATCTGCATACTTTCTTGTCTTTTGCACAATAAATTCTTTGGGAACATTAATTTTTAAAATTGCCTTGCATATTGCAACATAAAAGGAAAAATACTATAAAACTGATACAATCTCTGGGCAACAAACCTGAGAAGTGCAAATATTGATTACATTGCAACATCTCCTGAACAGAAGCTACAGTGAAATAAAGCAGTGGTTGCAGATTGTCATGAGTTGTGCTTGTGTTTTACTTAAAGTCCAGGATCTTCCAGTGATGTTATTACCTGTTAACCTCAGTTTAAAAAAGATCCATACTCCTCTGTGGGGAGAGGAGGGCCTTGAATTACAGAGTCATAAAGACTGTGTATGACAGACAAGCAGTAGCTGCAATTCATTTTGTTGCATTAGGCTCCCAGCTCATGTTTTTTACTTGGGGCTCTCAGAACCATGTTACTCTCTGCAGCTTATCCTACAGACTAAGCTTCGCCAGCCTTGGAAATGGAACTGCGACACAAGTACCATGCACTGGGCAGGCATTCAAAATGTGGGGTGGGTTTCTCTGCTGCCCTTCACCTGCTTTCTGGGCAAACATGTTTTGGCCAGCCGAGTCACTTTGCCCAAAGAAGAGTTCTTTCTTGCCCTTTCTTTGACACCCCAGAGCAGGGTGGCAGAGGGACAATCTCTTCCCTAATACTGTTTATCTCTGGTGCCAAAATTCACTGTGGGCTGCCAAGACTAGCTACCTCCCCCCATATGTGAGTGACATTCCCGTACAATTTGAATGCTGAACACCATCACCCCACTGCTCACTCAGTCAAACCTCAGGGAAAGGGAAGGCCTGCAACTTTAGGATGCACCATTACTGGGTCTGGTTCTGGGCTCCTCAAGGAGCTCCTGGAGAGGGCTCAGCAAAGGCTACCAAGGTGATCAGGGTCTGGAGCATCTCTTATGAGGAGAGCTGGGCCTGGTTAGCCTGGAGAACACTGAGAGGGGACCTCATTAATGCATACAAAGATCTCCAAAGTGGGTGCCAAGAGGATGGTGGGGCAACAGTGGGGCCCAGCAGCAGGGCAAGGAGAAATGGCCACAAACTAAAACACAAGAAGTGCCACATCAACACGAGGAAGAACTTTTTTTTTTTTCTGTTGAGGATGGCAGAGCACTGGAGCAGCTGCCCAGGAAGGTGTGGAGTATCCTTCTCTGGAGACATTCCAAACCCACTTGGACACGTTCCTGTGCCACCTGCTCTGGGTGACCCTGCCTTGGCAGGGGGATTGGGGCAGGTGATCTCCAGAGGTCCCTTTCAACCCGAACCATCCTGTGATTCTGTGATTCATTTGGCGATACGGTTTGTTGTCGCTACGAGCAGTGACAGCGCTGGAAGCAGAAATTCCCTGGCGATCCCCTGGAAAGCGGCACCGGTCCGAGCTGCTCTCGCCTCCTTCCCCCGCAGCGAGGCAAACTTTGCCTTCCCCGGGCAAGGACGCGGCGGGGCCGCCCCTGCAGCGGGCGAAGGACGCGGAGCCCTTCCTGAGGGAGGAGGGAGACGGCCCCGCCGAGCCCCGCGGCCGCCGGGCGCTCCCAAGATGGAGGCGGGCGGTGTGACAGGGCGGGGAAGGGGCCGGGCGGGGGCTGCGCCCGGGGCAGGTGCGCGGGGCGGCGCCGCCGGGAGCCGCAGCCGGGCCGAGGGCGGCGCTCGGCGCTCCGGGAGTGGCGGCGGGGCCGGAGCGGGGCTGCGCTGCCCCCCCCCGCCGGGCGGTGACTCGGGCTCCCCCTCCCGCCCCGCCTCCCGCCCCGCTCGCCCAGCCCGGGCCCGGCCCAGCTGCCGCCGTACGGCGCCGCCGCCACCCGCCGAGCCCGGGGCGCCGCCGGGAGCCGCGCGGGGGCCATGACGGTGGAGCAGAACGTGCTGCAGCCCGGCGGCGCCGCCAAGGTGAGTCTCCGGCGGGGCCCGGCCTGGAGCGGCTCCGCGTCCCCGCCGCGCCCGGGCCTGGCCGCGCCCGCTCCGGCTCCCGCCGTTCCTGCCCGTGCTGAGCTTCTCCCGGGCCTTCCCCGTGCCGCGGCCTCGCCTGGGCCCCGCCGCTCCGGCGGCCGCGGAGCCGCAGCGGGGGCCGCTGCCGGCCCGGCCCCGGGTCATGCCGGCCCCGGGCTCGGCGCTGCCCTCGGGGGAGCCCCGGCGCGCTGCCCGCGGCCCCGGGCGGGCCTGTTGCGCTCGCAGGCTGCCGGGCAGAGCGGCGGGAGCGGGGCTGGGCAGGGAGAGCGCGGGGTGCCGGCCGAGCCCCCCGTGGGCCCGGGGGAGATGCTGCACATGCCCGGCGTGACCCTGCAGCGCCGGCATCCGCGCCTGCCAAAGGTGAACGCTATTTCCAGCGAGTGACGCGCTCCTGCTGGAGTGAAAAAGTGCCGGGTTTGGGGACTCGTGTTAACGTGCATCATGGAACGGGGTTAAGGGAATGACGGCGCTTCCCAGTCTTTTACTGTGCGAAGGACTCGGCGGAGAATGTTTCTCTGTCAAAAGAAGAAGAAAAAAAAAGCATACCTTCTAAAGCTTTCATTTGCTTGTACTGAACCGTCAAGAGAAATGTCTAAAATTAAATTGCAACGCTTTTAAAATAATATGTTTTAAAGGTAATTTGTAGGTTAACGCAACTCTTGTGGTTAGTGGTATGACTGTTGCCTCTTTCCTGATTTTTATTAGTGTTTTAATGGCATGTACTGCCTTCACAAGAGGATAAAGGTGTATGTGCTTTGGTATAGTCGGTGTGGAAGTTAAATGGCTGCAGCCCTAAGAGTGGACAGTGGGAATGTGCTGATTAGGGTATAATTGGTTAAAGTGGTACAGCTCGCATTTAAGAAGCTTTTTTGGAGGAAGGGCGTGTCTGGCCGAGGACTGCTCTCATAGTTGGAAGTAGTTAGCAGTGATTTTGGCGGCTTCAGCAGGAAGGCAAGGGCTGACTCTGTTCCTCTCTCAGTGTTTTCAGTTGGGGCGTGCTCGCAGGTTAATGTAGCAGCTTTGCTGCTACATGTGCCTGCTGTGTTTGAAAACTGATATTGCTGCTGTGCATCTGACAACTTCTGTGAGCAAGTTTATCTTTTGCAAAACGTCTTGTCAGTGGTTTAGTTAATATATCGTAATTATCACGTCAGATACATAGTGCCTTCTGGACCCTGATCAGTGCTGCTGCCTATTTGTGCTTTCTGACAATAATCCTGAAGGAGTAATGTTGGTTTTCAGCTAAACTAGAAGGATCCTTAGTTTTCAGCTAAACTACTGCTTGTGGGTCAGTAGTTCAGATTCACTTGAGCTTGAAATTGAGGATAAGCCCAAAAGGAGGTTGAAGATTGATTGTGGTATATGCCAGGTAATCCACGCTGCAGTAAAAAATACAGCTAGCAATAATTCTGAAGTTGTAATCAGCATCTGTGGGTGTTGGTCACTTTTTTAAGTGTCTAGGGAAACTGAATAAAGTATCAAGGTTTTTCATGGCAGGGATATTTTATTATTATTGATGTTGAATCATCTGATTATTTTATTATCTGCAATTGCTTTTAACCTGTTTTATCCCTAATTGCATGCATTTAGGGAATGAGGGAAAGGCAAATCTTAAAAGTACTTTGTAAAAAAGCTTTATTTGGCTCCAAAGTGAGTATCTCATTTTTAGTGAGAATAATGACTAGCTAATTGGACGACAAACTTTACCATTGGTATTTGCATGTAGGAAGGCAAATGGTGAAGGTGCAGTGGGCTGATGGATGGGTGAAAGGTGGAGAGGCTACCACAGCAATAACTCACTGTTTTCCCTTGAAAGAGGGAAAACCCAATGTCCACAAATAAGGGAGTTTGTTCTGGAGACCTCAAAGTTTGTTACAATTGTTTTCTGTTAGTGTGAAGAAACCACGTACAAGCAGAAATATATTGGGTTTACAAGGGATGCCTGAGTCATCAGCATACCTTATTCGGAGCTGTGGTTCCCAACATTGTTCGTCAGATGTTTTCTTACTGTCATACAGGAAGTGTGTGTCAAACTTCAGCAGCACTTGGAGATGTAGGTTTGTATTAATAAATGCTCTAACTACAAACAGCCTGCTTCCCACTGAAGCTATCTTTAGTTTATTGTGTAGTTAAAGCAGCTGCGTCAGGTCAAAAGAAGTTTTTTTCTTTCATCTCTACTGGTCATCTTGACCCTTAGTTAAAACTTGTAAATTATGTCCTGAAGCAAGTAATTAATCAGATTATTCTTGTTTCTCATGGCCCTTGTGTGCTTCTCTGACATTGTTCAGTGTCTGAAGGTTATAGGTAATGTTTACAGTAAGACTAAAGCATGTGAATAAAGGTAAACAATGAGAGAATTAAAAAAAAAAAGTAGCTTCTTGTTTTGTCCAATCTGTACTTCTGTCCTGTCCAATCCTTTTTTTTTTTTGGTCAGGCATTTTGCTGCTGAGGAAATAAGGCACGCGTGTTGCAGGATTTCCCGTACTCCAGGCAGCCCTACGTGGCTGATGCCTGTGTACCTCAATTTTCCTCCTGGAAGATCATCTTCCCAGGCTGCCCCATGTGCTGTGCAGACCCTTCCCTTGCCCAGTGTCCCCTACACAGTGACTTCAGAGGCTGGGTGAATGGTGATCTTCCTGCTAACTGGAAGTTGTGATGTGAGGAGGTTAAATGTGTTTCAGCATTGTCTCAGCTCTGATAATTTCTGTGATGGTCATCTTGGAATGGCAGATGGAAGAAGCTGGGTTTTAATTGGTGGCACTTAGCTGGCCTCTCAGCAATGTGTGTTATCAAGTTCTACTGCTTCTGGAGAGAGCCTGACATTTGGTTGATACATGGATTTAAAGGCTGTTTTATCTGTCCTTTGCTTTCCCACACCCACTGTTATTTCAGACCTGTGATTCAGCAGTGCATTGGCAGTGTAATCTCAGGAATAGTAGAATAATAGTAGAATAGAGCTATGTCAGCTCAGCTCATTTTTCTTTTTCTAAAAGAAGCACAAACTTTTAAGGATATTTACCACTTGAAATAATGCCTGGCTTAAAGCAAGGTCTGATACTAAATTCTTCTCTCCTGCTGTTTTTTGGGGTAAAAAGGTGAAAATTGTGCTAGCTTGTGTGCTTCTGTTGTGCTTGTCCCGTGGCTTTGATGTACTTATTATTTAAAGATTTAGCTAATAATATGGCACTGAGTTGTTTATTTTTTTTTCCTAAGAGCAATAGCTGCTTCATGCAGATGATGATAGAGTCATCTGTCTCCACCAATTGACATGATGCAGTCCTAAATGGCAGGAAGTGATTGCAAAGTATCTACTGAGCACCTGGTACACAAGGATATCTTGGGAGCTCTGTACTCTCTTCTTTCTTTTTTTTTTTTTTTTTCCATCTTAATAGGTGGCAACCTTCCAAGGTTTAAAATTCAAATCTTTAAAACCTCTGTATCTTGAGAGTTGAGTTCAGAGTTGCCTGGTGGATCCAAGAGGCTTCAGGCTCCCTCTCTCATCACGAGGCCAGAGCCACCCTTACCTGTGACCAATGTGCAGGTGTCCCTCTGCACCTGAGAAATGGCCCCTGGGCCACGGAATGAGGATGGTTTCTGCATTTCCCCGTGAATGGGGAGCTGTCTGTGTTTGGACTGTGTGACAGCCAAGCTTGGAGGGCTTGAATATGGGGTGTTCGAGCTGCCAGTGCTGGTACCCAGAGCTTTAGTACCTCTTTGTCCAGAATGAGCAGAATAACAACACTGGTTTACTGAAAGTGTTTGCACCAACTACTGAGTAATTTGGAAACATTACTTCAAGTACTGTGGAGTTATGCTGTTAAATATGTGCATCATGTTCTGTATTTAAGAAGCTCATATCAAAAAACCTTGTAATACTTGTAGTTACACCTTTGGCACAGATTCCTGTTGGTATTTCTGAAAGCTAGAGCAAGGTGCAAAGGCCAGTGATTCAAAGTAATTTTGAAAGCCCTTGTCAAACTGGTCTGCTGAAGGCTTTCTGGTTTTGTGACTGTTTTGATGGATTTTGTTGGGAATGGGTGGAGGTGTGTGTGGTTAGTTTGGGGTTTTTTTGTCTTTTTTTGTTTAGTATCTATTCAAGCTTGCTGAGTCTTGGAGGGTTGTGTTTATTGATATATGCTATGAATCAGCACCTTTATGAAACCTTTAACATCAGGTTAAAACTTTTTGCTTTCAGAAAACCTTTCACAGAAATTCAGTAATGATTTTGGTTGTGTTTGCAGGAGTTTACAAGTATAGTACTATCATTAGAATTTGTCTGAAATAATATCTTTAAATATTTTTGGTCCACACCTTGAAAGGAAAATACTGCTTCAGAATATGAAAGTCTAAAGTTTATAGATTTTCCTAGTAACCTCTGGTAGTATTATTTTAAAATATCTATAATAAATCCTTAACACACATTCCCCCCTCCCCTCAATATTTTTAGGATAACCCTGTATTCACAGCTACTATGAGCATCAGCTACAAAAGATAGTAAAACCCATCAGCTTCTATGAAAAGGTCAAAAAAAAAATTACCCATGTCTTAAAATAGAAAAGTATTTAGCATTTTAAGAAGTGCTTCATAAAGATAAGTGGAAGGATAATTGAACAGTTACCTTTCTTACACTTGTGTGCCTAAGAAGATATTTGTGGTTGGCATCTCCTTAATTCTGTGAGTTTAGCTGCTGTCCGTGGACTTGAGTAACTGAAGGGGAATGAAAGGTAGAACAAAAGACGGAATTTCTCTTCTGTTTTTGGCTAAATCTTTTTTACTTCCCTGCTGAAGGACCCATCCAGGAGTTGACAGCCCATTTTTTCAGTCCCTGAGAAGCTGGCTCTGTAGCTCCAGTGGTGTGAATGGTGAGGTTGAGGGATGTCATAGGTGCTGGGGACTGAGTGGCCAGGTTGGTGAATCAACCTGAGGCCCTAGAGGACTTGGAGGATGCCTTTTCAGGCTGGGCCCAGATTTTGCAGAACCAGCAGGGAGGTCTCTGACACTCTCCTGTGCCAGGAGTTGTCTGAGGAGCTGCATCAATCACCCCCTTACAGCCACTGCTGGCAGTGCCAGTGACAGAGGGGTTATTGAGGTGCTCAGAGATGCCTAAAGATGTATTAAATAGTATTGTTCTTCACTTTCTCCAGTGGAGGTACTGATTTTCAATTCCCAGCTGGTCAAGAGTCAAATGTGACATTCCTGGTATTCCATAGCATAAAAAGTAAACAAAAAGCTTAAGAGCTGTGTCTTCACTTACATGTATTCATGTAGGAAAAACTTCCTTTAAAGGCCTGAATTTTCAGTTTTGTTTGTTTAGTTGTGTTTTTGGGGTTTTTTAAATTGATTTTCTGTTCTTGTAAGGGAACAGAACTCTTAAAAAGCTGAGGGGGCTGTGTGTGTGTGAGTTGCTGGGACCTGACTGAGAGAGAAAAGTCTTTTCTATTTTCTCTGAGTAGAAAAGCCACAGGTGTGGGAGCAGACTTTCTCGGAAATGAAAGTATCCTGATGGCTTTCACTTTCTAGTTCTCTTGTGAGAGTCACTGTGATTATTTTAAAGTGGGTGGAGGTTGCCTTCAGTCACAGTGAAGGGTTGTGTGTGTATAGGTGTTTGTTTGTTTGTTTTTGGATTGTTTTGTTTTGTTTTTTCCTTTGTTTGCTTGGCGTTTTTTTTCGCTGGCTCTGTTACTACACTTGCCCATCAAGCCCTGGTGACTAAGTTACCACTGTGATGGTCTTCAGTCAGCAAATGGACACCTTTAAATTGAAAGAATTCAGGTTCTCAGCAGGGGCCTGTTGACGTGTGCCTGGGGTAGCAGTGTAACATCACTATTCAAATCACAAGTTAAGAGTATTAGGTGAGTAACGTAGGAGCGGCTGTTGTGACAATGTATTTCAAAAGGATTTTGTGAATTCAGGGTAGAGTTCAGTCTTCTTTTCACATGAAATAAAAGATGGCTTTTCTTAGCTGATGATTACATTTTATCAGTTGGGACGCTGTTAAAGAAGTCAACATCTGCCACGAGTGGAAAATATTTGACTGTAGTGAAAATTCAGTTTCAGTAGTCAAGTGAATCTAATGTCACTCAGGTGTGATTTCTGCCAGGGAGCTGAGTGTGAGATACATGGGGTAAAAGCTCCCTCTGTTCCCTTTGGGACTGTGATATGTTCAGTGTTCTGTTAATGGCCGGTCAAGCATAATTAATAGGGAAAAGCTGATACTGTGCATCACAGGAGTTAGTTGCTTGCAAAACCATGCAAGTTAAAAGCTTTCTATAAGCTTATTCCTTTTATTATTTAAAAAGGGAGAGAATGCTAAAGCTGTGGGGCTGAAGGAAAGATGAGGTGGTGAGATGCCTTCCTGCAGAGCCTACCTTGCATGATAGTACAAACTCAGGCTTTGTGCCAAGTGAAGGTACAAACTCAGGCTTTGGGCCAAACCAAAGGAAATACTTTTTCCTGTTTCCTCAGGCTGAGGAATGCCATCTCTTGCTGTTTTTTGTGAACACTTGTAACTCTTACCTTGGCAACACAGTGTGTTCTGAACAGCACATGTCAGATTTTTCCATGTAACCTTGTGCTGAATATTTCCATGTAATACTGTGCTGAATATAGATGTTATCATAAGCTGTATTGTGCCTGCACACCTCAGCCAAGCTTGCAGGTAAAACTGAGAGCAGCTGTAGTGTGTGCTGTGGTAAAATGGTAAATCTAAAATGTTGCTTTCTTCCAGCATTGCAGTTTGCTCTCTCTCATTGTATTGCAGAATTTGCAGTTTTTCATTGCTAAATTTCTGTAGGAGTCCAAAACTTGCAATTGACTAAGAACTCTACAGACCACTAGTGGAAGATTTTCATGAAACTTCTTTTTGAATGACCTTGTCCATACCACCTTTGTGCTCTGTTACCACCCCATCTTTCTCAAGTGGATCAAGTGCCTCTTGGCTGCAGAGGGTTACACCTCCCTGCCTCAATATTTGAGGCTAGTACTCCAGTCTGTGTTCTGGAGTGGCTGTGGGGGTGTGCTGACTCCTGCTGACACTCACAGGGCTCTAGCTTCTGCTAGAGGGCTGGTTTTAGCATTCTGAACTACACAGTAGCTTTCCTGGGGGTGTTGTGCAGAATCTGTGGGTTTGGGCTTTAATCTGAGTGAAATGTTAAGCAACATTGACTCAAAATGTTGAGGTTGCTGTGAAATGCTGTAAAGGAAGAGCTGTGTTTCAAGATGGTGTAAAGGACAGATTGACACAAAATATCATGAGCTGGACACTTTGATGACTTCAGTTGTTGGTGACAGGATTTCTGAATTCTTCTTTTTTTAATTATAGGGTGGCTTTCCCATGTATTTAGTAGCATAATTCATTCTAAGCATTTGAAAATCACAATGAAAATAATCACAATGAAAATAATCACAATGAAATCACAATGAAAATAATCTCTTCAGACTAGACTTTGCAATTTAAGAAGGCATTGATATATTTTTTTTTTTCAGCTGGGTTTTATAGTTTTCATTGTTTTGTAAATGTCATTAGCTTTTCTTTGCCATAAAGGATGAAATTCAGGAGCATGTTGAAAGCCATCAGCATGAGAGTTTCCCTGAAATCTGGTGTTACCTGGTGATGGGACTTGAACAGGGACAGCATTGTTGTGAGCAGTAGCACCACTGAGTATCCACAGTTTTAAAATATCTCTTCTTCTAAGGGTGTTGGAGAGGTGGAATCCAAAGGACATGTGATGTGGAACAGCTTAAAGGCTGGAATGCAACTAGGTTAACTTTGAAAACATTACCTGACACAGATTTGTGTATGTAAACCACTTTTTTTTAAGGGCATTTAAGGAAATATTGGTATACAAATTGAAACAAGTTTTATTCTGAGGTGCCCAGCTTTGACTTGATGCTTTTGTTTATAGCTGGTTTCTGAATTATTTTACCTGGTGGATTCTTGCTGAAAAAAATATACTCTGCAAAGTATTTATTTTAAAATGTTTGTTATCAACTAATTGGCAACAGTCAAGCTTATCAAAGTTTAGATGCCAAGAAAATGGAGATTGTGTTCAAAATATCCTTGACTACAGCTTTTTTAGCCATCAGGTGAAAGCATATTTTCAGCTTTACAGTAAGCAGAGGTAGACAGAACAATGTATTTAATAAAGGCTTGCCAGAGAGGCATTAGTGTTTGCAAGGCATGATCTGGAGCTATTTAAATCTAATTTACCCTTGTATCTTACCATACACAGAATTTGTGGAAATACATGCACGTGATGTGATGGCATTCTATCCCCCTGTGGCTTTGTCCTGCCAATTGTCATCATTTCTCTGCTGTTGTACCCCAAAATCCAGAGGGCTCCCTTTAGAAGAGGATGTTCACTTAACATTAGGATCTGAGCCCAAGGTGTAAAGCTTTTGGATTGTTATTTATGCAGCTGTATTTCATGCCAGTTTTTGCTTTTCTTGAATAGTAAATGGTAGGCTTGAGGTCACACATGGTTTATGTGATAACTGTCCTTCCCACAGCTGTGTGACTCCAAGGAAAGTCAGATGTCTGTGCTTGAAATTTCTATCCTATTCTCAAACCAAAAATGACACTTTCTGACTTTCAATCAAATTTCCATTAAAACATAAAGCCACTTGGAACAAAGTTGAATTTAGCTGTGTTTCTACTGGGTTTAAGCTAGAAAAAAAGGGAGAATGTCACATGGAAGTTGAAAATAGTATTGATTTACATTCAGGTGTATGCTGTGAGAGTGCTTTAAAGTAAGCATCTGGAAAAGACTGGGTGTGCATTGGCACATGGTGTTCTTCGTCCTCTTCAGAAGAGGAGATGGCAGGAACAGACTCCTACTCCACTTCCCTTTTGGTTTTATTTCATTCTTCTGAAAGTTAGTTACTTTGAAACAGAAATTTATCCTGGGACCTCAGCTGTTGGAAAAGTATTTCTCTTTTTTTCCCCGTAACACTTTACACTGCATAGGTATAAATGGCCTGGTTAGAGGACTGAATACTATATTGTATCCTAGAAATCTTAGGTTATGACTGAGAAAGCATTCCTATATTTTGTGGACTTTAGCTTTTGCTTTGTTTTGATATAAAACTGTGGGAAAATATATCAGAATATTTTTAAGCTTGTAAATATGATTTTTTTTTTAAAGCTAAATAGCTTTAGAGGTGGCTTGCATAGGGATTTCCCTTCTTGGTATTATCTATTTTCCTATCTAATTTCCTTCAAATTCTGCTTGTGTCTCTTATGAAATTTCCCACCTGTTTGAGGTTTTTGGTTTTTTCTTTTTTTTTCATTTAGAGACTTTCCCACTACTGTGTAGTTTTCTTGCTTTAGAATCTTTTAATTATTTGGTGGTAGTAATTGGCAAATTTTATTTAATTCTGGCATCTAAGCTTATATCATTTTTTTTTAATGGGATGCTAGAATTAAATCTTCTCTGTCTGTATCCCATTACTGGCTTGGAAATTAAAAAATAACTGACAGCTTACTGGCAACTTGTAAAAGTTCTCTCTGGTCTTGAATGTGTTTTATGGGACTTAGTGCTGAAAGCCACAGAACATCTCTTGTGGCAGCCCTGTCTGGACCACACTTGTCCCCTTGCCTGAAGCTGCCTGGGATGCCTTTTGGGTACACTCTGCAGGTCTGCAGGGTGAGCTCTGTAGATGGTGAAGACAGACAGATTTCCTCATTGTCCAGTTCCAGCTCTTGCTGTGTTTCCTTGAAGCTTTATCTGGGGCTGATTTTAAGGTGAGTGGTAAATATGCCACCTGCTGCTGGTGCTGAGTGGAGGCTGTGCAGTGCACAGGCTCTGCTGAGTTATTGGAGGCCAGGGAAGGTACTGGGTGCTTTGTGACCTAACTGAACAGAAAAGGATTGAAGATTTTACTGTCAGAGTTTATCATCTCTGTCGTTTGATGGAGAATGTATTGGCATAATGCTGCTGCTAAGAAGTCAGCACAGAATTGAAATTTTTGTTTCAAATAATTTTCCAAAAATGTGAACTTGTTAGAGGAGTATTTTGTACCCCTTTTATTCAAGTCAGCTTCTGAAGCTTCAGGTAGGTGTGTGGTGATGGCAGAAAGTCATTTTTGGTGTGACACCACTGACATTGGGAAAACTGGCAGGGCTAAATTACAGTGAACAGTGCTTATGAACCAAGGTGGTTGTAGATTTCTTGAGACTATGTCTGAACATATTAGAATGTAGCACCTTCAGCTTTCTGTGGGAGGTGAGGCAGATGTGTGCTTCAATATAAGGCCCACTAAAAAGCACCCTCCAAACTTTAGCAATATCTTTCTTCGTGTAAGAAAATGGCCTAGAAAATTTCAGTTGCCCTCTGTGGAGTGCAATGCTGAATTTACTATTTCTTTAGTAATAAAGAACTTATTCTTTCTTATTTATTCAATGCTGAATTTACTATTTCTTTAATTGTGAGGTAGTAAAATTACATGCTGATCCCTGGTACAGTTATCACTGCATCTTTGAATACTGTGGTGTCTCTGTTGTGTTTGAGGTTCATTTCAATTCTAACATCACCTGCATCCATGGAGGTTATTATCCAATGCAAGTGAAGGCTGCTGGCTGCCCTTCACAGGCCATGGTGTGGCAGTGGCCTTTCCACAGGGACACAGCACGTGCCAGTGCCTGTCTGGTGCTAGACCCACCAGGAAAGGCTGTCTTGTCTCACCCCAGGAGCTGGAACTGCTGTCAGAAGCCTGTCACCTTCCAGGCAACCTGTTAAACACTGCCCCAGGTTTTACATGGCTTAATGTTATCTGTAGGCTCGTTCTTGTGCCTTGTGTCTGTCTGTGCCCATGTGCCCCTCCCCAGGCTAAAAACATGTCTCTTTACATGATTTCTTTGTAGGTGGTTAGTGGAGGGCAGAATAAACTATCAGATAATTTTGCTGAATGCTGCAAGTAGGGCTGCGTGAATTTCTTGATGTAATTTTGTCTTATAATGCACAACAGTAGGGGGGGTGACCAATTGAGGCTGTGGGATGAGTTCACCTCTGGCAGACCTCACTGCAGTGGAATGGAGGCACTTCCCCTCTGTTCTTCTTCCCAAGCCCTCTGTGTTGTCTCCTCTAACTCCTTGTGGCCCAAGATGTGGGCAAGAGCAGGCAGTGTGATCAGGAGCTACACGCTGGCTGGCCAAGGTGCTGGGATGCCTGGGGGTGCTGCTGAGGCTTTTGGGGATCCCTGAGGCCAGGCCAAGTTGCTGGAGGTGACCTTGAGCTGGAGAGGTAGCAGGGTAGACGTGCCTGGGTACATGCCCACTCTGTGATTACAAGGCCTGTGTTTGTAGGAAATCATGTTACTAATTCTTTTTTTTAATTGGACTAAATGGAAGACCTTTATTGAAAGGCTTTCTGTTAAGTTTGATTGTTGTTTTTTTCCCTTCCTATTCAAAACAGACAGCTGAACTCTTTCCCCAAATGTGTCCCTTCTGTTGAATACAGTGGACTCTTTGTAATACAGACCTGTCTGTGAAAAAGTGCAATTTAAATTTTATTTACAATTTCTCTGCTGTACTATGCTGAATTTTGTGTGTAAAAATTGTGAAATCTTCCTGGTATCACTTACCTAGAGCATGTAGCAGAGTTGTTTGAGGTGAAGTGGAAGCTTTGATCTTTGTGCCATTAACAGCTGCAGTAAATTAAATCCTTCTGGATGTGCACACCTAAAGCAGGGAGTGGAGAACAGTGTATGGCAGTTCAGCCCATGCCAGGAGCAGGTCTGATTGTGCATGTTCATTTGTGGGAAGTGTACACCAGGAGCACCACATTTCTGTCACTGTGAGACTTTTAATTCATCTCCCATTGGTGTAAGTTTTCTGCTATTGTGCCTAAGTAGGATGGGGGCTGCAGGAGGCTTTTTCCCCCATAAGTTTCTCTCACCAAATAAAAGAAGGATTAAAATAATATCAGAGAAACAACTCATTCTTTTAAGGCTGCTGCTCCACAACAGTTGAACTGGGTGGAAATCGGTGCAATCTCTGTCCTATCCCCTCCCTCTCCCAGCCCTGGCTCTCACTAAGTTGGCAGGAAATCAGTGTATGCAGAGAGTGACTCCCTGATGGTTTATTGGGACCCTGGCCTGATTTGCCAGAGGTTTGGATGAGTGGTGGTGCTGGCTCCTGGGGACGAGTGGCATCTGGCAACACCAGCCTGGGCTGGCCAGCACTGGCAGGAGCTGCAACCTGGGAAGAACAGCTGACTCCTTGGAAGCAGCTTGTGGTCTGACAGTCCTTGTGAGTGTTATTGTTTGTAAGTACTGCAGGGCCTGGGATCCCACTGATCTGAGGATACTTGGAATTTCCAGAGTTGGTTTGTTTGTTCCTAGAATAGTAGCCCTTGTTATCATAACAGCAGAGTGACAGTGAGGGGCTAGCTTGGTGTTTCCTTGGGAGCTCTTTGGTATTGTACAGAGCAGGGTGAGGCTATCATGATGTCTGTTTGGAGAAGAACAGCCCTATAAATATGCTGAATGTTTGAATGAGCTAGTGGGACTGCCTTTCCACTTGAAAGTTAGGACTGTGAAGAGCATCAGACATGAACCACAAGAGCTTGTCTGTGGTGTGATGGGTTAAACTGTGATTGGGATGCAAAGGAAAATATCTCAAAGTGTAAAAATGTGGATCTCATGGCAGTGTTGTTTTAGACCAGAAAGACAAGACTGAACATTTTTAATAGTGGCTACAGTAAAATTATACCCTAGGCAATAATCTTTGCTGTGAGGAGAAAGCTCAAGTCTTGGTGGTGCTGCCGGGTCAGACACTATAAAATGGGATGTTTATGCCTGATGGTAAATATCTGTGAACTGAAGAGGAAAATTAGGAAATAAACTTTTAGAACAGAAGGTAGCCAGGAGCAATTGGAAAAATACCATAGAATGATCTAGGTTGGAAGGGACCTCAAAGCTCATTTTGTTCCAACCCCCTGCCATGGGCAGAGACACCTTCCATTAGACCAGGTTTCCCAGAGCTCCATCCAGCCTGGCCTTGAACACTTCCAGGGATGGGGCATCCACAGCTTCTCAGGGCAACCTGTGCCAGGGCCTCACTGCCCTGACAGTAAAGAATTTCTTCTTAATATTGATCTAAACCTACTCTCAGTTTGATGCCATTCCCCTTTGTCCTGTCACTCCATGCCCTTGTAAATAATCTCCCTCCATCTTTCCTGTGGGCTCCCTTCAGCTACTGGAGGGCTACAGCTGGGTCATCTTGAAGTCTTCCCTTTTTCAGCCTGGATAGCCCCATTTCTCTCAGCCTTTCCTCATACATGTGAATGTGTATCCTGTTTCAGCAGGGTGCTGATGATTCCCACAAGCCCCTTCCAACTGCTGCCCCTGTGGTTCTGTGTTTGTGTATTTATGTACACACAGTTTGCTGTGTATCTGTCATCCTCCAGCCTCCTCCTCCTCCTTTCTATCTGTATATTGTTGCCTCAGACTGACCCCAGTGGCTTTAGTTTGCCATGGCTTGTGCATGTTTTTGGCAGGTCACTTGGTGTTGAGGTGGGATGGGCTGTGAACCTCTGGTACTGTGTCACTGCCCAGCTGTTGTCCATGGGGGGCTCTTGGAGGAATCCTCCTGAATTTATGTGTGGTTTACAGCTAATATGTGCTGGTGCTTTGAAAGATCCCTCCCACTGCTACCAGGAACTAATTACTCAACAAAATTGAACTGGAGCAGAGACTTTTGCTAATTATTGTCACAGTTACTGGAGTATCTAAGAATCAAAGCATTTTTTGTGAAGCAGATTTTCCCGTGGTGGTTCCAGTGAATACAGCCTGAAGTTTAACTTGTGTCTAGTTAAGTGAAACTGAAGATCTCATTGGTTTTAGTGTGGTTAATTAATTTCAGAGCTGCTGTCATTACTCTTGGGAAGCTCACTGTTATGCTGAGCAGGGTATAGAGAAATCATGATGGTTTAAAACAAAAAGACCTCAAAAATCTTGGTAATTTTGCATTTCTGACACCTTTTTGTTTTCAGTAAGTACTAAGGTTGCTATCCTTTCTTGATTGGCATCCTGTCCCTGAGACTCATTTAGGACTAGCTGTCAGTAACAACTCAAAACATGGACTCACGTAACATTGATCATAAATCAGTTCATAGACTAATTTTAAAATTTACCCCTGTGAACTGAGCAGGTGGTTTTCCTGCTCATTGTGAGAGTATTCCCCATGCAGGTGATTATTTGGTTCATAACTTCTGGGTGATTTTATTTAGATAACTGTCAAAGCTGGGTTTTGCCTTATATTTAGTGTCAGAGAATACAAACTAAACTCCTCAAACCTCTCCTTAAAATATTATCTCAAAATCTTTAACCATCAGCTTGAATAAAGACAAATGTATATGCTGAGAGTGAAAAAGATTTTTTTTTTGGCCGCATATGAGGCTCAGAATTGTGAGTGTTTATATGAATGCATGATCTCATGTTGTGTAGAAACCTTAATATCAGACATTGAAATTCATTGAAAAGTCACTAGTTAAAACATGAAAAGCATGGAAGTCTGGTGAGGGTATTCTGTGTGTTGTCTAGGATCAATATAGGTTGCCTAAACCTATGATTAAGTAGAATCCTTACTTTAATTTTTGTGAGAAGAGTGTACACACCTAAGTAGTGCACTCAAGCCTTTTCCCCTTGCAAGTTTTATTTGGGTTAGGCTGTGGTTGGCTGAAAGTTCCTGCCATACACTGTGTCCTTTAGCTCCTTGAAGTAAGTTTTTGCTCTCAGTCCAGTTGCACTTTGTACAAGCTGCTGCTGTAATAGCCTGATTTTGGCAGCCTGTGCAGAGCAGTCCCAGACTGAAAATCTGCTGTCTTTATGCACGTCCTTTGCTCTCCACAGGTGATTTTTGTCTGAACCACAGCTGAGGTGCATTTGGCATTACAGTGTGTGTAAAAATATATCTTTACCTACTTTCTTAGAGGATGCAAGTCATGTAAGACATTTCTCTTTTCATACCTGAACAAAAGGAAGCCCAGATAGCAGATGCTGGGCAAGGGGACCAAATTCTGTTGTACTTTAAGGAGCACCTTAGAGCTGGTGCAGAGATTTAACTTGGTCTTTGCATTAGCAAAATAGTGCTTTTAAAAAATATGCATACATATAACCACTTTCTAATTTATATATTTTTATAAATACTTTTGTTCTGCACAAACAGAACATGGAGAAAAATCTTGAGGAGAGAGCTGGGAAAAGCAAAGCCTTCTGGAGCTGACTGCATGTTTTTTCCTGTGTTTCAGCTCAATAGTTTCATGAAAAGAGTTAGTTTTTATTTGCCTATTTGGAACTTGACCAACAGCATATTTAGGAAATGGTTAATGTATCTGTGGTGCTGGAAGCTGTAATGTACAGCAGTGTCTGTGGGCCTTTTAACTATTCCTGGGAGATATGATTAATGTGGCAGAAAATTATATTCACAGTAGTAATTGAGGGTCTTTAGCATGCTTGTCCTTTGTATGTTAAACTATTTCTGTTTGTTTGTTTGTTTGTTTGTAGCAGAAACTTAAAGCCTCTTTATGGAGGATTACATTCCTCTAAGCTCTCAGTGTTCTTCTCATTACAGCAGCATCATATGAGGAAACCAGCTTATTAGCTACTTGTCTGCAAGCAATGCCATTAGCAGGTCCTCTGCAGCTCAGGCTTCATTAGAATTGTCTTTAATATAAAATATTTGTGCAGTGTCATTTGAGTTTTCCTCCCTAAAATCAGTGTTGCACTAGAAAGTAAAGAAAGTGGGATTTGTGTGGAGGGCCTGAGTCAAAATGCCATTCTCAGCATCTGCGTTTTCTTCTTTCTTTTTGTCTCTAATAAAAGTATTCATCCCTCAGGAATTAGGATCATGGCCTGGGCTGGAAGGCACCTTAAAGATCATCAAACCTCCCTGCCAGTGGCAGTGACACCTTACACACTAGACCAGGGTGTGCAGAGCCCCATCCAGCAGCCTGGCCTTGAACGCTTCTGGGGATGGGGCACCCACAACCTCCCAGGAGAACCTATCCCAGTGCCTCACCACCCTCACAGTAAAGATGTTTTTCCTGAAAATACAATCTAAATGTACTCTGTGTCAGTTTGAAGCCATTGCCCCTTGTCCTGTCATTCCAGGCTCTTGTAAATAATCTCCATTTTTCTTGTAGCTCCTGTCATGTGGTGGAAGGCTGCAAGTTACCCTAAGCCATCTCTGTTTGAGGCTGAACAATCCCAATTCTCTTAGCCTTTCCCCACAGGAGAAGTGTTCTGTGCTTCTAATCAGCTTGGTGCCCCTAGTGCATTTTCATTATGTAGTACATAATTGAAATGTGAACTGTGTAGTGAGGCCATAGATCCTGTTTTCTCTTCCTAATGGTTGGATCATCTCATTCATTCCTGAACACAGAACTTTATCTGTGCTTGGAAATGGAAAAGGGTTGTTTTATCTTCTGAGTTTTTAAGTGGTTGTGCTGCAAATACAAATATTTGGATGTTGCCATGAATAAAGCTGCAGTTTACATGTGCTTCTTCAGAAGCTGCAGAGAGGAGAAAATAAACAGATCAAAAGGTGGCTAATCCCCCCCCCCCCCCCAATTTATCTTCACTGTAATTCAGTATTAGTCAGTTTATGAGATTTGCCTTGTTAAAAAAAAACATTTGTGTAATTTAGCTTTTTGCTTTGATTGTAGGAAGTTATCAGAGTTTACAGTACTGTCGTGGAACTAATTTGGGTACAGTATCTCCCTAAGATGATAGTAGTGCAGATCCTTTTCTGCTTCACTGGTGCTGGCACAGCTACTGAATATGCTATTGTGTGAGGTTATAAACCAGATAATCTTAATTGGGCATTTCCTGAGAGCAAGAGAGGGATGGCTGGAAAAGGAGAGACTTGGAAATAAGGGCATGCATTCCTAATACACAAATTTGGCTTCCACCCAGGAAAATGGGAGAATTTCCTGTTAGTTAAAATCTTCCAAGAGCTGGAGGCCTGAAGATACAGTGCCTACATACCTCAGGGAGCCAGAGGAAAGGGAAAGGCTGGGAATAGCTTGTGCCTGAAAGCCCCAGGGAGCAGCCTGCTGCATGATGTGGTGGGACTGAGGGGTGTGAACAGCTGGATCCAGGGCAGCCATACCATCTCCTTTGTGTGCCCATGGACTTGGGGCACCCTGCAGCAGCTGTACCAGCACAGGCTGGTGTCAGAGATCAGGTCCTGGGGGCTTTTTAGAATTGAGTCAAATGCTGTTCAGGCTTCGTTCAGGAGAATCTGTGTGTGACATGTGTGCACATACATCTAGCACTGCAGATAGTACTGGAGCCTTGACTCACTGAACTGGAGGATCTCTGCTAGAGAAAAGATATGGAATCAGTCATGTAAATTTGAGGATAGGATGGCAAACAGAAGTGGGTACGGGCAAACCTGAAAGAATGCAGGTGGATTTCTTAGCACCTGGTTCTGTTGGAATGATCTGCTTTGTGTGTCCATTTGAAAAGAGAGGCTGCTTATTAAACTGAATTAAAGTACAGTGAGTTATAATTCAGAAGTTGCACCTCTGCTCAGGCAAGGTTGGAAAAAACAGGGAATCAGGAAAGAGCTGCATTGAAAGATATGGCAGCTTTTTTATGTTAGAACGGGTAGTTGTGATCTGAAACTTCCCTCACTGGCCTGATTTCATGAGTGCACATTGGTGTGGGTACTTCAGAAACTTGTGAATACTTGTCAGCTGCCTTCTTCATTTCTTATCTTTCTTTTAGCATAGGGTGAGCTCTTTTGGGTATTTTTGGTTATAGCCTGTGAGTGAACTGTTATTATAATTGTTTTATATATCTATGTGGTTTTAGACATTTGAGGGTCTGTATGCTACAGTCACTTCAACTCAAGTTAGCCCAAGCTTCTTCATGTAAACAGAATGAGCATTAATAGGAGTAAGGAGGGTGACTTGCTTCATATGTAGAAGTCTGTTTGTACTATTAAATATTTCTTACCATACAGAAGAGGCTTAATTGCTTAGCAGTTGAACTAGAAATTGATCTCTAAGCTTCAGTCATGGGTAATAGTAACATAAGTTTTCTGTATGCCACAGTAACCAGAGCTAAAGGAATAATTATTCAAAACAAATAAAATTTAGCTATTTTGACTTTGCAAAGTAGTACAGATACATTAAATAAAGTCAAATCAGGAATTCAGTAATACAAGATCTCTGGATGTGGTTGCAATTGTTTCATAAGTGTCTTAAGTGAAAAGAAAAGCAAAAACAAAATTGAATCTCTTCCTGTAATAGTGAATGAGGAGAGGGTTTGACAGTGCCTGCTCTGCCACTTGTAATGAAAAGAAATAGAATTACTTGTGTTAATACAGTTTCATGAGTAATAACATATTGTCATTATAACAGTGAAGGAGACTAATGACAAGTTAAAGATCCAGTTGCAAAGAAGGTCAGTGCATATAGTAAAGATGATGGATGCAGTTACATCAGATCTGTGAGGATGAGGGCAGATGGTGAATTTGTGGAAGAGAAGGCTACCAGTCAGAGATTTTAGCTGCCTTATGCAGTTTCACAATTGTTTCTGAAGATCTGTTAGTCTATTAGCAAGTATTAAAAGAACATGTTGATCAGGTGGAAATAATGTCAGTTATACTACTCCTAGAAAGGGAATGTGTCCGTTATTTAACTTTGCATAATTTGAAGTAAGTCAATTAGAAATTAGTAGCAACTTGTCCACATTTAGCTGAAGAAACAGTAATGTCTAAATCAAACAAAGGCCCTAAAGCTCCATTTAAGGTGTTCAGGAGAACTGTTATTTTTCTTCTAATTCCTGTCACTTCTAACAATGGTGCTTATGGATTCTCCATGTTGTTCTTTTAACTACCAGTTAGAAATTCTGGAGCTGAGTACCTTAAACTCTTGGCCTTAAAAAAAGTATACTTAGATACTTAAATAATCTCTTGATGAGAAAGGAGCATCTCTGGGTGCAGTTCTGACCTGTTAAATGTATATGTCCATGGGAAGGGGGCCTTGAAACACAGCTTTTATGCTGGAATGCTGAAATGTGGATAGAAACTACAGATGTCTAAGTTTATAAGTCACAGCTGTGCTCATAAATTAACAGCCAATATTTTGAACTGTTAAGAGATTGTTTGTTGGTAAACTGTCTCTTCTGTCTTTTCCCAGTCTCTGTGAACGATGAATATCCTCCAATCAGCCTTTCCAAGTGTTGTATATATTGTGGAAGATACAGAAATCTCTTAAAACTTGTTGTTGTAATACTTTACAGTGAAACTATTTTCTGTTTTGTTCACCATCGTGTTGGTGGCAAATAGAAAAAGAAATCCACTTTACTGCCATGCCCTTGAATTGGTGCTGCCAATTTTAATGCTGTTGTAATTATTTTTCCCAAATACTCTATTTAATTTCTTTGATTCTTGCCAGGCTTAGGGGCAGGAAAGCAACTTTATAGGGGAAACAAGTCATGGCTTTGTACAGTGCTATGAAATGCACAGAGTAAACAAACGAGGGGGTTGAGGGATGGGGATAGAGTGGGAGTTTGTTTTCCTGCATCACTTCACTTTTCTTGTGCCAACAGAAGGGTTTTTAAAAGGAAAAGAAAAAAGAAAGAGGCAAATTGGATTGTTAGCAGTGTCTCTTAGGATCATAAATGAAGGGAAGATTGTGTATGTAATTCATAAACATCCTGAACTATACGCCTTCTATTTCAACTTATTGGGGCATGAAGTAGTGCCTGCCAGGTTAATTTCTCACTGAGGAATTCAGCATTCATGCAGATCTTAATTTCCTCCTCTCTACAAAGCAGTGATAAAGGAAGAATAAGGGTATTTGAATATTTGAGTCCAGATAATTCAGCTTGAAAATAGGTCTTTTAGAAGAAGCTGCAAGACAATTATAGTTGCTATTTTAAAATGAATTTGGAGAGTAGCAGGAGAATGTTTATTTGTTCCTGATAGGAAATATGCTTTTTGTCATGCAAACAAAACCCTGTACTTTACAAAAATTTTCTCTTTCATAGACGAAATTACTGTTTTGAGTTCAGGATGTTGTGGGCAAAAAATAAAACAGAAAAACCATTTGCAAATATTTTTTCTCCATTTCCCATCTGCCAAAGGAGCAATTGAATTTTTTAATATGGAGCAATGGTCAATGCTCTGTTTTTTCATGGTTTTAATGGTTAAGATGCATTTAATGGTTTACAGGAGTTCAAAGATGGTTCCAGCTTTGTGCCTGCTTTTTGCTTCTGTGATGGGGTGGCTGAGCATGACCAGAGTGAATCATCTGTTGGCTCTAAACAGGGGTGGGACCAGATTTTTATTTAAGTAAAACAAAGCCAAGCCTCAAAATTCTTATGCAGTGAATATTTAAGAGACCCAAAACCTCTTGTTCTTTTTCTAATTCCAAGTATTGCTTTAAACTCAGTCATGGGTGCTGACTTATGTGATTTGGGAGAGTTGGATTTAACTGGTTTGGGAAGGCAGTTTGGATGGATTCCTTAAGTTCTGTTTCAGTATCAAGAAACTTGTTTTGCTTGGAGTTTTTTATATTATTTCTCTTAAAACACCTCAGTGGTCAGCAAAGTTGAATTTCCAGGTTTTGTGTTTGGAATGATTAGGAATTGTTTATGTTAAGGAAATAATGAGGTTGAGAATAACTGGAGTTAAAGAAGTTGGTTCTGGTGGGTGTTCAGTCAGCTATTTCCACTACTTCCACTGCAGACCAAAGCTGTGGAGTTTTATTTGTTTAGAAGGGCCAACTGTGGCTTTATATGGGCTTCTTAAACCCATGTTGCATAAGCTTACCCATTTTTTTTGTTTAAAAAAATCCAAAACCAAGCAAACACACCAAAATGCAAAATCATTACATTTGGGAATTAATGATTCCCAAAAAAGTGCCCAAATTTCAGAAACTAAGACAAACTCTAGTAATGTAGGTTCTACCCCTTTGTGGTGCATAAACCTCCTATGGAGTTGCCTTTAATGTTTGTGGAGGAGTGTACTCTGTTAAGACATGATTTTGCTGTTTTTTGGCTCTAATCCTATTTTGATGATCTGTTTTCTTTTTAGCACCAGCAAACATTTTTAAATCAGCTGAGGGAGATCACTGGTATCAATGACATCCAGGTACTACAACAGGCACTGAAGGTAAGATAAGTGACTTGAGGCTGAATGAACCTGAATGCATCTTAACTGCCTGTGAAAGCCATAAATCCAACCCTTTCTTACTCTGTCCCTCTCTTCCTTCCTTTCTCTCCCTTCCTTCCTTTTGTCCTTCCCCCCTTGAATTTATTTCAGGGGGAAAAAAAAGCCAATGGTTGCTTGTTCACTTTGCATAGAATCCTGTTCTCTTTTGGTACTGACCTAAAAATTAATCAAGTGTTCAAAAATGAAAAGACAGGACTGTTATGACTTACCTTTAGCCTTGTGTGAATTATTTTGGGATACTTTGGTGCTACTACAGATGATCAGCTCCTGAGGAACCAAGTGGTGTTTTCTTGTCAAGGTGTGGCTGTTTTCTACCACGCACAGGCCTTGCTCACTGTGTAGAATGAAGAACTGCTTGAACTTGCCAACCTTTGCTAAATTGGTATTGTTTCAATGTTTTTTCAACCACTGTAATTTATTTCACAGCACAGAAGAATTCTTTGAGGCAAGTAAAAAATGGCAGGTCTCTCTGTATTCTGTGTCCATAAATATATAAATATTTTATTTATATAAATAAATATATATATAAAAATTTAAAAAATGCTTTTTCTCCCTCAAGCAGAACTTTTTAGCTATAAATACATGGTAAATGAGGATTTAGTAATTTAAATCAAAAATATATATCTACACAAAACCAGGTCGTTGTTGTTAGCCTAAGTCATGTGCACAACTGCTTTTCAAAAGCTGGGATCTCTGGCTTTAAAAATGAAAATGTGTATTTTCAGAAGAATTCATCTTACTTCTGTTGAAGTCTGACTTCAGTGAATGTGCTGGTTTGTTAAGAGGTTGACCTACACTACATTTTTTTTTCCTTTCCTGAAAGAAGTGAAACACCACCAAAACAATTTTCTATAAGATGTTATATCATTATTTTGGTTAAAAATAGTGAAATATGCAGAATAGGTCACATTTGCAAACTTTCTTTTTGAGTCAGTACTTTGCCTGACAGTACAATCAATGCCTATTGATTTGAAGCTGCTAATCATGTCCTTTGCTTTCAGAAAAAATTAAAGAAAGGGTGAGAGGACTCTCACTTGTTTTTGGTTTTTTTATGCTTAAAGGACAGCAATGGTAATCTGGAGTTGGCTGTGGCTTTTCTCACTGCGAAGAATGCCAAGGTTCCCCAGCTAGAGGAGGCAACTTACTACCAAACAGCCCTTCCTGGGAATGACAGATATATCAGTGTGGGCAGCCAGGCAGACACCAGTAGGTATCTTTTCTTTTCATAAATTCAGTTTAAAGGCATGGGAAATAAAACCTTGCCTGTGACATAACTGTTAATCTGCAGATAATTCTTACTTATCGATTTTTAGATTATTATGTGTTCTCTCTCTCCTTATTTCAGTGGGGTTTGTTTTGGTTGTTTTTAATTTTTAATTTATTTGAGCTACCTTTAGGCATTTCCTTTACCTATATGTATGATACTGATCAAAGGGTGAGTAACTGGGCTTTCCATCTTTTTTTACCTTTTTTTCCTCCCCCATATTGCAGGTTTTAATTTGGGTTCATGCAGTAAATAATTTAAGGCAAAAGCTGGGTACTCCTCTGTCAAAACAAAATTGGAGAAGAGTCTGTCATTGTTTGTTTTAATATGTTAAAGCTTAATATTGTTAAGAGTAGCTCCTCCCTGACAGGAATGACTATCCCAAAGGGAGAAATGGGAGGTTAAGTGTGAATTTTGTACTAAAAGAGTAGGTATTTTATATATTAAATTAGCATTAAATATACCCAATTTTAAACAATTTCATTTAGTTGATACATGAGGTCCTACAACCTGCAGTTCTTTAAGTCTTGCAGGTTCTAATCCTCTGCTTTAGTGTATAGTTATTTTTATGGGGAGAAAAGAAATGTATTCTGCAAATAAATAAAGGAAATAACAGAAGTAAAAGTCAAAGTAAGTTTTGTTGTGGGATTGATATCTGTAAAATCTGAGTTTCTTGATGCTTTACTTTACGCCATTTCCAATGCAGATGGAGAATATTTTAATTACATATCAGTTCTTTGGCCATATATCTAGTACATCTATGTAGATTTTATTAAACAAGTAAGATTATTTAATGCCTCATGCAGTAGGTTTTTTTTCCTCCTTTGTTTTGCTCATGGTGCCTTCAATGTAAAGAAGTTTAGTTAGATTTCCTTATCAATTGTACAGTTATCTTTTGTCTGTAGAACCTTGACATGAACTTTTTAAACTTTTTTCTTTAATTAGAGATTAATTTATTCTCAGCATGTCCAACCTGAAAACTGCATTTAAATCCTTGGTATTATTAGCAACCCTGTATAAAGTGTCCTGAGAGCATTATAGGTAGTTGTGTTATCCATGCAGTAAGTTGTGGTGGGTGGCTTGGGGTTTTTTGTGTATTTCTTCTTTTCACTCCTTTGGAAGGAAAACACAGAACCTTCCCCATGTGTTTAATTTTCAGTGTCGGAAAATTGCCGTTGAGGGAATGAAGGCTATTAAGAATCAACTCACCACTGTCATAGTTTCTAGTACTGACAACCTACTATGGCAGTGGAATAATAAGCTGGATTCTCTTGGAGTCTGTGTTTAATTAGATTTAATAGCAATCCCATTAATAGAAGTATTTAGTTTTACTGTCACTTACTGTGCTGTACACCCTTACTGAAGAAATGAGGTGACAAGGGATGCAAGAGCCCACATTTCCCGTGGCAGATGGTCAAACTGAGAAGGGTAGGTCTTGAGTTGTACATTCCAAGGTGAATTTCAGGATTCTCTTCTCTTCTCTGGAGGGCTGAAGGCAGATTCCTTACAGTTACACAGCATGACAAGTCAGTGATCAAGAAACACCAACTGCTGTGGGAAAAGTAGGTTTTGAAATTTTTCTTAAACATCTTTAATATCTGGTCAGGTCCTCACTGGCAACAAAGATGAGAGTCCTTAGCCAGTCTTTGCTGTTTTAGTTAGACTGGAAACACATTGAGATAAAGGCTTTGTGAAATTTTCATCATATTGGAGGACTTAGAAGGCAAGAACTGAACACTACAGCAGAACAAAAGTCAAAACCAGTGTGACCATGGAGCCCCCCCTGCAAGCTCCTGTAGTGATTTACTGAATGCTTCTGGAAGAAACCTTTCCTTGTAAGGTGCTTGCCTGTAATTCTTTGGATTCTAGATTTAAAAAATGCAGTGCACCAAAAAGGCCAAGTCTCAGGGCCCTGTGTTAGTAAATACTGTCATGTCAGGAGGTGTGAAAGGGCAGTGACTTGTGAGGAGGGAATGGGAGGGTGGTCACAGGATGGGAAATCTTCAGCAGATGGCTTTGACCATCACTGCTCCCTACTGCAAAAGAACATGTATTAGCAGTTCTCAGTGGCTATGCTGAGTTAATGACAGGATCTTGTCTCTCAAATTTGACTCCCTTTATTATCCCACATAGGTATAATTACATTAATTAATTAAAACTCACCCTTACTGTTCCTTACTGCTTAAGTACCTCTGTGTGTTTGGAACTGGGGATGTTAAGACTCACTGAGCTTTGTGGTCCTGCCAAGTTAAAGCATCCAGACTGGGAAGGAGAGAGTCACAGATAAATACTAGAGCTGTCCTATGCCACAGAAAACCTCCAGCCATTTAGGAAGGCTGTTGAATGTATTCCTTGCATAAAGATGTATCAGATGTGAGTTTGACTGACTACATTTCTTTGATGTGGTTACTTAGTTAAAGGGGTAAAATGAAAATGCTACTGTGTACCATAACAGCCAGAATTGTGCCCTGGCTCTTTCAAAAGCAACAGTGGTCATAAATGGTTTGAGTTGCAGACAGGATGGTAGGAGGTATAAGGAGACCTGGTTTTTCTTATTATCAAATGCAACATTTCAGTAGCTGCAAAAAAATAATAGGATAATAGGTTTTCATTAAACCTGCTCCATCTGTTAAATAAAGACTGACTTGCACAACCAGTGTTACTCATGATGCTTTGCTTTTTGTCTGTTCAAAATGGCATGTGCAAGCACCTGCAAATGTAGTATTTTCACATCAACAGTGATGCAAGCTTAATCTGATCCTTTTGCAAAGGTGGTTTTAACACTTTCTTGCCCTTCTTGCGCTCTGTGAGGAGAAAATGCTTAAACATTAGACTTTCAATGTACAGATGCACACTTTTTAGTCCAAGGTAATTTCAGTGTTTCACTTGGTAGAGGAAATCCTAGGCATTGTACTTAAAGAAAAACAAAAGAAGTTTAGTAGTACTGCCAAATATTTTCACTTTATTTATTTCTCAAGAAACCTTTTTATTCCCATTTGAAGTAATTTTGTGTATTTTCATCTGTGGCTGCACTACATAACTATTGGATTACTAAGAATGTATCCATTTTCTTCTTATTATTGAAGGAACTTGAAGAACTTAGGGTTAAAGGAAGGAAAAGAGTGAAAAGATGTATTTTGGAAGCTGTGTTGTGTTCCTATGAAATTTGAGCGCAAATTTGTCCTGAAATTTGTCAGGACAAATTCTCTCCTTCCCTTCTTTTGAAAACCCAGTTATTTTTCATTAAAACTGACTTATTAGTCTTTGCAATTGCACATTCCATAGCCAAAACAAAAGATTTCAAGCCCTTTTATAAGGGCATATTACAATGTAACTATGAAATGCCATACAGAGCAATTTGAGGATTGAAGGCTTCATGGCTTCTGCCTTTTTATATCTTCCTGTTCATACTTTGAGCCTTTGCATATGTCTCAAAAGTCACTCAGCCCTTTCCAGTCAGGTAGAGTTTAGGCTCAATGGTACCTACATCCTTCTGAAGTGATCTTTATAAAACATTTCTTACTGTTGCATTCTAGAGACTCTGAAAAGTTTATAGGGTAATTTCTTTTGGAGCTTCACTGCCCCTACCTTAGACTCCTAGTGTCTTGCCTAAATCCCTTTTGCTTCAGGTTAAGTCCTTTACTCCTTGTGTGCCCCTGTGGAAACTATAGCATACTTCATTCCATTTATCTCAGATGACATGTTGCATGCTTGAAGACAGTGTATCAAAAGACTTCTCTCGGATCTAAATGAAACAGCCTAAATTCCTTTCAAGTATTTGGATGCATTTCCTATACCTATTGTCATTTTTTTTTCTTCTCATCTAGGCATTCTTTAGTATGCTTCTTTCCTGAGCTGTGGCACTCAAAATTATAATGAAGACATCAGCTTAGTTCTTCAGAAAAATAGGTGAATCTCTATAAATATCCACGTAGTACTCTGACAGAAGTGTAACACTTCCTATTTTCTTCAGTTCTGGGATGATGTGAATTGCAGATTGAACATGAGTCGGCTGTAGCTCCTGGATCCTTCTTGGCACAAGTCCTAGTCAGTCCTCATTCTCTAGCTTCTAGCTGTTCATTTATTGTTTCTGTGAGTAGAATTTGACAGTGGCTGCTTCTGTCACCTTGCCTAACTCAGCCATCTCTATGTGTCTTCATGACATTTCCTTCTATTTCAAGGATTATTTGTGTCATCTCCATCCAGGTTCCTGGGAGTTTTGCCAGCTTGATATGTCAAGGTCCCCACTTCAAAATGTCAGGAGTCTTGTACCTTGAGGTCCTCTTTTCATCTTACACATTAACTTGTTGCTTTGTGTCATGATTGCCTCTCTCCTTCCCCATAGGTGTGGGAGTCTTCAGTTTAAGGTGTTAGAATTGCAGGATGTTGTAAATACAGCTGAGATGAGGAAGCTGTGGGATAGTGGTGGCCAATATTTACAAGCTCTTGCACCAGTACAGTGGTTTGAGTTGGCTGAATTGCTGCAGGGGTGCTGGGTGCTCTCCCCACATCCAATTTTAACCAAAATTGGCAAATACAGCCACATAAATTCCTTTAAATCTTCACCTTAGGAAACCATTGTGAATTTAACATCACAGAATAGGTGGCAGTATGTAGGGTCTTGCTTAGTTAGCTCTGCTTGTAATAAATAAACCAGTTGTAGTCTCAACTCCCTTTAAAAAAACTTCTATATTGTTTATGTGTTGAAATTGGAATGTTGCTGCTGAATTTTCATACTTGGCACTGCTCTATTGAACCCATCAAGGCTGCCCCTTCATTTTTTTTCTCCCTGTTCCAATTGTTGCATCACTGTGGATGTTTATTGCCTATCCCTGAGTTCAATTGCTACTTCTGATCTGTCTCTCATGCTGAGTTTCCCAGCCTACTTAAGTTTGAAGTTCCTACTCTCTGCCTCCTCCTCATATAAGTACCAAGTCAACAACACAGTAATTATTTTAATGACCTGGGCAATAAACAAGTAAGAACCATTTATTTAAATCATGATAGAAATTTCCTAAGTAAACAGATTAATAAGTTGGTTTTTAAAAAAAAAAGGTAGATCTATGGGGATAGATATAGTGTGTGCATTTATTATACATACACCAGTATTTGTCCCAAATTTCAATATACAACTTAAAATTGTTTTGTAGAATTACAGTGTCAAACTCTGTGAACCTTATGTATCAGATGGACACATTATTATATAATAATAATATTGTAAGCCAAGAATACATTTCTTAGTAAAACAGATGATTAATTATGAATGTTAGTTTTCATTGAATAAACACACATGCACTAAACCAGACTGTGTTGATGAGAAGTTTCTTCACCTCAAAAAATGGAGAATTTTTTCATAAGCAAATTTTATTTACTAGTCATGGCTTGGTTAAGAATGTTTGCATTTTCTAAGGCTATTTGACATTAAAGTAATAAGTACCTTTATGAGGATGAGCCAGTGAGAACTGAAGTGTTCTGTGGGCTAAATGAGAGGAATATTACAAAGCTGGCATGTGTAAGTTAAAGTCACAGAACTAAATTTGGACAAGAGGCATTAGTTCCATACTTTTATGAAATGCATCCTGCAGCCTATCACAGAAAAAAACTTGTGTGTCTGATAAAAACTTTGAGTAAAAGTAATATTTTTTGGTTTTCTTCAAACTCATACTTAAACCAGTAATCTGTTGGTCAGATAGGAAACTTCAGCAGCTCAGTTTCATGAATGAGTTTTATTACTCATAGCTGCAACATTAGCATCCCCATGCAAGAATTTATAAAACATGAAGATATTTTAAAATAAAAATGAGAAAAAAAAGAAAATTACATTAATTTCATGTATTATATGTACATATTTGTATAATGTATAACCATGTGAAAGAAATGCAAGATGTGGAGACAAGGCAATATATATAATTTTTTTTGATTTTTAGAGCAAAGAGTTTAGTCTCAGACTTACCCTTCTTTTGTGACTTCTGTTGAAGTCTTCTTTAATATCTTATGATTTAGGATTCAAGTTGTATGTGAGGTGTTGCAGCTTAATGAGTTACTGTGTGAGCTGTAAAGACATTTAGCTTAAATGTCAAAACCATTTTTATGTTACATTTGCTCTGAACTAAAAGCTTTCATGAAATAGGTTACCATGGCTGAGCTGATATTAATAAATGTATTTTTTGACATAAATTATGCTAGGTAAGCCCCCTGTGACTTAAATTGATTGTACCACTCACATGTAGTGGTAATATCTGGCAGTGTGTCTTCACTCTGTTGTCTTTTTTTCTTTCTGCAGAGCAGGAGCAATGTATGGATAGAACATTTCTAAAGAGAATCCTATAGTGTCTGCTCCAAAACCCTTGCATGCCAAAACACTTTTGTCTCATCTGCTCTTGGAAAGCAAAGGGAAGTAAAAGATTTGGGGTTTTAATATTAAAATTATGTAACTTCTGGTAATATGAATGGTAATAAACTTCTAAATACGTAAGGTTTATAGATTAATAAAAATTAGAGAGCTAAGGAGTTGCAAAGAAGTTGAATATTTTAATGGAAGTGAGAGTTGGAGTTGATCCAGATAGATTTTTGTATAATGGGGGAGGTTTTCTTAAATACATCATTTTCACCTACATTGAGTTGTTTTCTAGAAAATAGTCCCCATATAGACAAGCTGACTTCTTCATCTTGCTTTCTTTATTGTCATGTAAAAATGTCATCACTCTTACCTGACTAGAGACTTGCTCAAGAAACATTCCTCTCTGTAAGGAAGTGACCAGAGTAATCCCATCCTTGTCCATCAGCGTGTGGGGCTGCTGGGTTGTGACCACTATTCCTACTTTGAGAAATACAGCTTGGCTCCAGGCAAGATGAGGGGCTGTGTGTGGCTCCTTGTAAATGTGCAGAAAATACAGCACAAGCACCACATTTTAGATCATAATAGGCAGTGTGTGTGTGTGTGTGGTGAGGGGATCCTCTCATTTGTCAACCTTTCTAGTCTTCTTCTGCTGTCAGGCTGTAGGACAGAGCTGGGGTTGCATGTGACCCAGGCTGAGGTGGTATTTTTGCCCAAATTATGTTATTCTCAGCGTGGCAGCATATTTATCAAAACTTCTCTGGGAGAGACTTCTGCTGGTGGTGGTTGTAATTGCTTTAGTATTTCTGAAGGAGAATTTCAGGCATCTGAGTTGAAGTACCCTTCTGTTACACTGGAAGATCTGAGCTGACTGTAAAAGACCTAAGAATAAAATTAGGAAGTGCTGCTTTTATAGCAACAGTGTTTTTCTATACTTCTAGGTCAGGACAGATTGCCCAGTATACTCTGCAGGTAAGAGTGCTCCCTTTTAAAGGCCCACTAAATAAAATAGAAGTTCAACCATTATTTGGAGAAAACAGGGCTGAGTTTAAAACTTAAGTTTTGAAGATGCTGGTGTTAACAAGAAAGTTTCTTTACAAATTCTTTCTGGTTTCAGCTTTTTACAACGACACGTCATCCCATTTTCTGTTTGTGTGTGACTGTGGCAATGATTTTTGTATACTGAGTTTAGTGTTTTGTTCTGATCCAGTGAGAAGCATCCCATAAAAGAAAGCCCAGAGGAATAGGGGAAGCTACAGTCTCTACCGTGGGCTGGCCCATGCAGCAGAAAAGTCAGAACGTAGACAGACAAGGGTTTTTGAGTAATTGGGTTTGCCTGTGGAAGCAGAAATGCTGACAAACCTCTTGTCTCTCTTTGTGAGCAGTTTCCAGTTTCAATTCTGTATCTCTTTCTCCCAGAGCCTTTCAGCTTCTAATGGCCAAACCCCAGGCTGGAGACAACTCCCTTTCATAACTCTTTGGGTAAACTTGGCCTTGGAAGAGGGAGGCTCAAACCAGCCGGTGCTCCCTGTCCGTGTGCAAATCTGATAATAGCACAAGTTCTCTTTTGTGCTATTCCTTTCTTTCTGTCTGACTTGGAAAAAGAGACTTCTGACCCTTGAAATGGTCAGAAATAACCAGTGACCTTGGCTTTTTTGAAGGTCTTGTGCAGCTGATGGACATTCCTGTAGGCTCTTAGCTGCTCTAAAAGCTCGGCTGTGCCTGATGGGGACGTGATTTGTGTTGTGGTGTGTAGTAGGATCCCACCTGAATTAGGAGAAGGGTGTTGTTGTTGCTCTCAGGAAGTAAGGAGGTTTATGGGGGATGTCAGTCTTTGATCCTTTGTATAGTAATAGCTGGTGAAGAAGGCAGAAGTAGAGCTGTTTTCAGTCAGTAGTCCATCCAAAATTCCCCATTTATCCAAGTATGGGTCCTCATTTTCTCTTCAGTATTTGTTTTTTTCATGCTGAGATGCGATACTTTCAGGAGATGAAATAAAATTTAAATATGTTCAGAAAAGGAATGCACAAACAGGATAGAAAATAATTAGGTTGAGTAAGGAACTGTTCCACTTGTTATGAAATTGTGTGAAAGTATTTGGTTTACCAGGGTACAGAATACTTGTAGAACTTGGGGCTGTGTTGGGAAAACATTGTTACATGTTCCTTCATGAGGAGGAAAAATCAACTATGCTCAATTAAGGTATCCTTTTTAAGTAAGGTTCTTCATCATGTGTTACTTGAAGCAACTGATCTCAGTAGCTGAAGTAATGCATTTAAGTGTATTGCTTTAAGAGGGCTTTCAGAAAACATGTATTCCTAAATTTGTCCCATAACTTTGTGAAAGTTAAGAACATTAGGAGCAAGGAGAACCACAGCCCATCATGTCAAGAGTGAGCTGCTGAGGTTTTTATCTGGCTTGGAGGCAGAAGGGAGCTGTTAGCAGGGTTTGTGGTTGCAAGAGCATAGGGCACAGGAGGGATGGACTGGAATGGTACTCAGCAATCCACGTGGGCTCTCTCCTCTACAGTAAGACTTACCTTTCATTCTGTTTCACTTTTAATTTTGAGAAAGATAGTTTTGCTTTTCAGATGTGATTGATCTCACTGGAGATGATAAAGATGATCTTCAGAGGGCAATTGCCTTGAGTTTGGAGGAATCAAACAGGGCATTCAGGGAGACTGGAATTACAGATGAGGAACAAGCCATTAGCAGGTAAACAACCAACTTATATAAAGCAGAAATTAAATTAAAGAGTTGGAGATTGGCCTGTATTGCTTTTTTAAACTTTTAACAAATAATAACTTGTTTACTTTTACTTGTGCTACTGATATGCCTGGCTTCAGGATGCTGCTTTAATGTATTGTATCTTCTACACTGGAAAATAGTCTATTATGTGTGGACTAAGATTTAATAAAATGTTTCATATTTTTGTATTTCTTTAAATATGGAGGAAGTGGATGGAGATAGAGAATGTGTGGTCATATTTAAATAGGAACAAAACCCATAAGTTTCTCTTGTGTATCAGGTAAAAAGCAACAAAACCAAAATATAAATTAAGAAGCAAATAAATACTTTGTCCTGTTTTTTGCAGTGGTCATTTTACAATAACATTTTCTTCCCTCTTTGCTAGGGATGAGATTGAGGGAGTGGGTATTAATATTGTGACTTGAGGACACTAAGAGCAGCTGCTCTATTTTAGCAGATGAAGAATGTTATTAACCTATTTAACACGTAAGATTTATAGGCTTTGAGTGAAGTTCTGGATTTCAAGCTTTATAAACATAACTGTCTCAGTCTGGGTGTGATAAGAGTCTTTGAGCTAACTTTTGGTCAGATTTTATGATAACTTTTTGTACAGTGTATGTTTTTGGTATGTTGATACAATTATGAAATATTTGGGACTTGAACTAAGCCTGGGTGTAGGGTTGTGTGGGAGGGATGTTGTTTCTTTTTTTTCATCTGTCACTGGCCTTGGGAGGAATGTTGAGTTTTCAATTTGTGGCTGGCCTTGTTCTGAAACAGGCAATGATTTGATCCTTGATAGGAGGTAAAGTACTACCTCCTCATAAAAGACCAATTTTATAAAAAAATAATTTAGATGGGGAGATTAACCATGATAATTCTTTTTCTCAGTTCATTGTGTTTGACAGGCTAAATGACTTATTAGAGAATTCCATCTCTGAAAATATAGATATTTTATTGCTTTATTTGTATTACTTTATCAACAGTAATTTTCTTTTCCCTTTTGAAAAATAAATACACTAATTGTGAGAATAAACATACTCCTCTGCCTCCCCATTTGTGATAAAAGTCATCTTGTTTTAAGAATTTGAGATAGCATATTTTAGGAGGGAAGGGTGGGATGAAAGGGGTTTATATTCTCATTAACAACTGGAAGAAGGATTTAAGGGGTTGTTTTTTTCTGAAGCCTCAGTATGTGCATGTATGCAAGAGGATGGTGGAAGTTCTGTCCATTTTTTTTTCAGAAGGTCAGCTCTTGCGTGTTCCTTTTTGAAAGGCAGAATTGCTGTAATTACAGAGTTGTGATTTAAGCAGGCACTTAGAGAGATGGACCTATTTCTGGAGATGGAAAATTTTCTTCCTCTTTTTCTTTACCCAAGCCTTGTCTGCTTCTGCTGTGCTCAATTGTTGGGAGCCTTGAAGATTTAGGATTTTTGTTGTAGACTTTGTTTTTTACTTTTGAAACTAAACCCCCCCCCATTTGGTCCTACCTTAGCCCATAGTATTATTGGTATTATAAATACTTAGTATTTAAGTATTATAAATACTTTTTACTTAAATTACAGTGTATATCTTTCTGACTGCAGAAAATAACAAAGGATGCCTTTTTTCTACAAAGACATCTAGACAATCTGGTCAATCTGGTTATTTGTTGAGAAGATGTTGGTCTTATGAAGTAGAGACTCACATCTAATGGCAAAATTGCTCAGAGTAACATGTGCAATGTCAAATGAAGAGCTTTTTGCAGGTCATATCCTCCTTGGTGCACTGCACCACATTTTCTATGCTTGCTGGAGGGTTCTTTGGATCATTTGTTGCACAAATTCATTTCACAAGCCATGTAAAAATAGTCACTGGAGGATCCATAGTATTTCATGACACAAGGAAGGGAATGGGACTTTGCTTGTGAATGGAGGCAGAGAAGAATGAGGATCTTGAAGGTTTTGGCAGCATTGAGACATTAGATCAACTCAGTAATTTAGCAAGAAGCACCCTGAGCTGATGACAGATTATGTCAGTGTTGAACAAATATAGGAAATTCAGAGTTGTTGAATTCTTAAATTCTTAATCTGAACTGTTTAATCAGTTTCCTTAAGGACAGAATTTAGACTGGTTTTATTACAAAAAGACAAAAGAAAAAAAACAGCCCACTTTGTAGTTAACACCCCACAGAAGAATGTTGGCATTCCAACAGAAAGTGCATGATCTGTGGAGAGCTTTGCAAAACAAAAAATGGAACACTGTGGTTGTAAACAAGTCAAGCTACAGCCATTTACTTTTGATTTTCTAGATAAAAGAAGAAGGAAAAATCCAATAGGAGGTCAATAATAAGCAAATTTAAACTGTGGAAATGGTTCATTAAAAAAAATGTAGGCCATGTGCATATTTAAGTAGTTTTTGCTGTGATGGATATTTTTTTCAAAGGTATTCATAGCGGTTTGGAACCTAATTTGTGAAGATTTTGTTAGGGTTTCCAAGGGAGTATTAATGGAATTTCTTGACTTGTGTAATTAATGTTGTAATGCACGTAGAATTTGTCTTCCTGAATGTGATTTCTTTAAACTGCCTGATGAGGACAGATGTGATTACTGTGTAGGTGTTGAGAGAGTGCATCTGAAATGTCCGAGTGTCCGAGCTGAACATCTTGTACGTGGCACGTTTAAAAGCTTTTCCTGTTTCCTCTTTAAGTCTCCTAGAGAAATGTGCTTGATCAGTGTGTTTCCTGTTGTGAAGAAGTTTCTCCTTTTATATTACTTTTTGTGGATTGAAGTCTGAAGCTGGTGAAAGAGGGCTTCACTAGGGAAGCCAGTGAGATATTACTGGAAGGAGAAATCAGCTGTGGCTGTGGTACTGCCCCTATAAAAATGAGTCCATGCTGTCAGTCCATGAAGGATGTGCACAGCAAAGGAAGTGCACAGCCCCTGAGCTTTTTTTTTTTAATCAGGGTCATCAAAACTGCTTGGGACTCTACACTGTGGTTAGGCATTGTGTGTGTAGATCCAAGGTGGAGTTTTAGAATGTTGTAGAGTCAGGGATATATTCCTGCATGTCCAGCTGTAAGACAGTCACAGTACAAGTACCTTCCTATGCTCTTTAGCTGAGTAAGCTGACAGAGTGGGCTTTTCTGCAGCACGTTGAGTGGGCTTCCTTAGAGCGTGGTTTGACAGAATCTTCGTGCCGTGCACTTGCCTTGCTGTGGGGTTTTTGCTTTGTCTGGTGAACCCCCTGCAGTTCTGCAAAGATGCTTGGCTGTGCCCAGCTTGTTACAGAGAAATAAAACACTGCTTTCAAGCCTCATGCCAAGCCTGGCAGTAATTAACCCTGGCTACAGTGTTTCCCTCCAAACAGGATTCCAGCCCTTGGAGGCGTGGAAGCTGTAGGTCCTGTGAGTTGGGGCTTTGTCAAACTGCAAACAGCTGGCTGATGGCTCTGTGCTGGAGACTGTGCTGTTGTCCCCAAGGGTCAAAAAGTGGGGCTTCAGCTCTGTCAACAAAATTGCTAAATCTTTGTCATAACTCTCTGGAAGGATGCTTGTTTTGTCAAGCAGTGTAAGATTCTTGATCCAGGCCATGTCCCAAACTTGTGACACTATGAATGTAAGACAGTGAGCATTTTATATGAGATATCCTCACTGTGCTAGTAAATACATTTATTTATGTAGCATTCTAGCTGATCATCAAGTTCCTATTTGCTGTGCTTACTGCACTTTATTTCACTTTTCATTTTTGATTTAACTGCATCATGACTATCATTATGTTGGAAAATTAATTCAGCAGAGAGAATGTGCAGTATTGCATGTGCTCTCTGAGAATGTGCAAATGGCATATCTCTGAGGACAGATAATGTTATAAGTAGAATTAAGGAAAAAATACCATGATGCCTTCAGAAACAAATACTTTATTAATACATGGAAGCATGTTTTAGGTCGAGCTAGAAGGGAGTCAATCCCTTACCTGCTAAAGAAACACAAATTCAAATACAAAGAAGTTTTAGTGAGTAATTAAGCTGATGAATGGTAATACTCACGGGGTCAGGGAACTGTTTCAGTTTGAGAGTATTTATTTTTCTGAACTTGAATCTTGAAATATCTTGAAATATTTTTGAACTTCTGGGGAGAACAAAAAGAGAAGTTTGGTTTTTTTTACCTGAAACACAAGTGGTGTGAAGTAGTTACAACATCATTTAAATTTATTCCAGTCTGTCAATCTTCCTGTCAGTTTTAAAGGTCCCTTCAATTTAGTTTAAACAAGATTTTAAGCAATTCTACCTGCATGACAAATTCTCTGAACTATGTATGACATTAAAAAAATGTCCCCATTGACCAATATTTGCTCTCAAACCAGAGATACGTAGGTCATCCAATAATTTTGAAGGACTGTATTAGTGAAAAGGGAAATGAATTTGACTGTTTCTTTACATTTTGTGGTTTTCTTACTAGAAAAAGCTATCAGAAAAGACTCTTGGAGCAATCAGGGTCAGGTTCCATCCCTATACGGTGTTTGAAGAGATGTCAGAATAGAAACTCTTAGTGGGTTATATGCTTAACCTTTCAGTGCTCTTTACAGGGTGGTGTAAAAAATAAATTGATTAATCCTTAGGAATTTACCAGATTTAGGTTCTTTCTGAGACAGGTACAAAAGTGGTATTTGTATCAAATGGTCTCTCAAATTTAGAATGCCTCTTTTACTGTATTTTTTCTGAAATAAGTATCAATGACAAATAAGTATGTTCCCCAGAACAGTTATCTTCAGTAAATTCATATGATGCTTCATAGTTCTTGGTAAGATAGCTTTTCTTTCTTTGATAGGAGCATAGCTTGAAATAAAGATGTAGGTAGGAAATTGAGAGATTATGAGGAGGGGGGTTGTCTGTTTCTGTGTTTTTTTCTGAGAAGTTCGAACTTTATCCTTGAGGATCTCCATTTACAGACCAACCTAAAGCTGCCTTTCTTTGGTGCTGGTGACTCTAGAACTGAGAGGGGGCAGCTCTTCATGCTGCTCAGACTGCTTAATGCTTGTGAAGCAGCCTGTGAAATCCTGTGCTTGGTGTTGGAGAGGAGCTCAGCCTTTTGTCTGAGAGTTGGACTGGATGGCTGGAAACAGTGACTACTGTGTCAGTAGTGCGAAGCCAGACTCTTGGCTTATGAGTTAGAGCCACTGTTACATGACCTCAGTGCATCCATCTCCATCTTTCTATTTAGAGTACACCTAACACAAATTACTTTTAAGGTGTATTTTGTCACCAGGCTAAGCCACCTGTTGATACAGAAATAATGTATCAAATGAGGCTTGAGTTGGAGATCTTCACACCCATCAGATCCTGTTGTCATGTGAAATATGGATAATCAGCATAAATCACACAGGAACAGTTTCCAGCAAAGAAAGTGGTCATTGAAGCATACAATTAAAATGTTGGGTGGCATTTGAAAAATTGCAGGGAGATGTCTTTCCATGGCTCATAAAGTAATTACTTGCCATGTAAAGTGATTAACACAGTTGCCTAAGTTGCAAAAAGGAAAACTAAGAAAACTGCCTTCCTTTTTGAAAGCTGACTTGCTAGCTTTGGCTTCCTGTCAGTAAACAAAAGATTGGTGACTTTGTGCTTCACATAGCAATAAAAGCATTTGAGGATGAAAGCACTGTACTATTAGTGCTGCCTAAAATTTTTCCATCTTGTTTGAATCTAGTTCTTAAATAATTGATGACTTGTAGACATGGCTCTTGTATCTAGAGCTCTTACAAGAGATTCATGCACTCACCAATACCATTTTCCAAAAGGTAACAGAATTGCTGTAGCATAGCTAGAAGTAAAATAGATTTTTGGATGCATGTTATTGCATATAATATAATATATAATATATATTGCATATAATATAATATATATAATATTGCATATATTGCTCAGCAACAATAAGTGAATGATGTCATTATGATGTCCATATTGCTACCTGAATGTATTTTACTTGTATTTGGTGGGGGTTTTTTTGTTTTGTTTTTCTGGGGTCTTTGTTTTTTTCTCACATTTTCCCCTCCCTTCTGTTCTCAAAGAGTTCTAGAAGCCAGTATTGCAGAAAACAAAGCGAGTTTAAAGAGGACGCATCCAGAGGTATGGAGTGACTCTCCAAACCCTTATGATCGGAAGCGGCAAGACAACTGCCCTGTAGGATTAAAGAATGTTGGCAACACGTGCTGGTTTAGTGCTGTCATTCAGGTAAGCACTCTTCAATCAGCTGTGGGCATTCTTCATTGTGTCTGTTGGGAGGTGAGTCAGCTCATTTTAAGTGAGTAATTTAAAATAATCTCTTTTCTTGGAAAGTTTAGGCCACTGCATGAGATGTTTTTTGCACATTATTTATTTATTGCATCTCTTAATGTGTCTATCCCTAAGTCAGATTGAAGTGTAGAAGGTGCTGGTAGCATATATAAGTGAGCTTCAAAATGTTTCTTATTAAGAAGTTGTTGAAGACAAGGAGTTGACTCTCTGCAGATCCTGGGTGTAGGCAGCTCATGCTGTCATCAGTGACAGTTGTGTCTGCTACAGATCACCCTCCTCAGGATGAGGATGTGCACACAGCCTCCTGAAAGGCAAGGAAGTCTCTGCATTACAGTCTGTGGTTCCCATGGGAAACTTCAGTAAACATCCTGACCCTTGCTGGGTTCAACACAGCAGGACACAAGCAAACTAGATTTCTGAAGGGCATGAGGAACAGCTTCCTGGTATGAGCACTGATGGGCCAGTGATACACAGCTGAATCTGCTGTTCCCCAGAAATGGAAGAACTGCATGTGGAATAATCTGGGTACTCTTGACTGCAGCAACCACGAAATAATGGAGTTTAAGATGCTGCTGGGCATGAGAAAGGAGTAACAGGACCCAGACCCAGTTCAGGAGAACAGACTTTGTCTTCTTCTACAGTTGGTGTCTGGGGTTCCATAGGTGGAAGTGCAGAGATGCTTAGGAAAGCTAAGAGCATTCCCTGATTGCCAGAAGAGTCTGTTCTGCTCTCAGGGAGCTCATAGCCAAGCTTCACTGCCAAGCAGGCAGTGTGCAGGATCTGGAAGCAGAGATGGGCTGCTGAGCAGACTGGAGATGTTGTGCAGACATGAAGGAATGGTATTAGTAAAGTGAAAGCTGACCTGAGTTGATGCCTAAAAGGTTGTCTAGGGTAACAAGAAAAGGTTTTGATGTTATACTGGGTGTAAAGGGCTGAGTGAGGAGAATATGGCTGAATAGAGCAGGTGAGGTACTCAGTGCCTTGCTTTGCCTCAGTCTTTATCAGTGAGATCTATCTCTAAGACCTCAGACCTGTACATAGTTGAGGGAATTCTGAACAAGGATTTGAGTGTGCAAATTTGACCCATACAAGTCCACAGGACCCACTGAGCTGCATCCAGTGGTGATGAGAGACAGTGGAAAGAAGTCTTAGCAAGGCAGCTCTCTCTGATTTTTACGAAGTCATGGAGAATACAAGAGGTTTCTGATGTACTTGAGCCAGGCTTTTTAGAGCAGTGCATGCTGTGAGGATGAGAGGCAATAGGAGTCATAGAGATAAGGAAGATTCAGCCTGGATATAAAGAAGCATTTTTCCTATAAAGACAGGCAGGCAGTGGAGGTTGCCCGGAGAGGCTGTGCAGGGTTTGTCAAACCTTGGAAAGTTTTTAGATGCCTGAAAAAAAGCCCTGAGTAGTGTGGTCTGATCTCACAGGTCAATAATGTGAATAATGCTAGTTAGTTTAGTGCCCATCATCTACAAATTCCTGAGTTGCTTTCCACCAGGTACCTCACTGTACACATAGCAGTTTTGAAAATAGCTTTCTTTTTACATAGGTACTCAATCTCATATGATGTTTCTGTCTGTTCATACTTGCCAACTCACGTTTCTACTACACTGTAAATCTCTTTACTGAGCAAACATGGTCAAAACTTGCTGTCCTTTTTCAATCACTTCTGAATTTTACTTACCAGTGCAGAGTTGGTGAATTTACAGTAACCTCCCTTCAGGCTGGAACAGATGGTTGGCTCTTTTTCCTTTCTTAGTTTTTGATTGCTTCTTTGTTTGTACCTGGACTTTCCATCTCACTTCACTGGTGCTTAGTTAAAAGCTTAGTTAAATTAATTCTTCCAAAGTTGCCCTGAAATCCCAGAAGACTGCATAAATTGGATTACTGCTATACATGTTCTGCTTGACTTGGAGGTTTTTTGGTTTTGTTTGAAGTGGGTCATTTTGTGTGTTGGTTTGGTTTTGTTTTTTGTTTTTTTTTTTTAATGGGAAGGATTTACTTACCTGCAGATTCTGTTTAGCTAATGCTGTAGATCATGAAATTGAAAGGTTTCTTTAATTGTTCTATGACCCTCTCAACTTCCCACTGAAGTTTTTATGTTCTTGGACCTTTTTTTTTTTTCAGCATTTAGGAATCTAGCAATATTTGAATTTTCTGTGTTCCTGGATATCTTTTGATGTTTCCCTTGTTCCTCTCTCCCCCTTTCCTTATTCCATCGCATGCATAGCTCTTTTTGCAATAGCAGAAACGTTGTCCTAACAGAAGCAAATATTTCCATTAAGATCTTTATGGGGCTAATGTGACTTGGTGTTTTACCCTCTCTGTTGTGTAATCAGATTTTATATTCCTAGCAGCCCAAAATCTAAAGCACTGATTTTATGTGCATGTGCATTTCTGTTAAAGAAATTTTTTATATTTTTTATATAACTGAAAATCTTTAGGTAAATGTTTTTATGGAAACTTGCATTTTTAATTTCTTAATCACAGAGATAAGAGCAGAGGGCAGAGAATGTAAAAACCTATGCTAGACCTATGATCTCATGTTATTTATACCCAGTGTGCAACTTTATACCTTGAAAACAGATTAGAAAGAGACCTAGCTAGTTCTTATGGTCACCAGCCATACCATGTGAAAATCTGTGGTGTCTGGAATTATAATGGCTTGATCCTAAAAGATAGTGAAACTTCTGGAGTTAGGTCTATGGAATGTAATTTAAGCAAACCAGTGAAAGATTTATAGCTTCAGTTGGTTGAAAATTTAGGTTATTAATATTATCTGTCAGCCAGGAAGATTTATGTTTCAAGCAACCATCCCAGGAAATTTAATGCATGTTAATTTAGAACATTAGCTAATACCATACTTATGTATCCACAGGGCAGATTGACTACTTGGGTTGCATTGACTATGTAGAAGTAGTTTTTTGCTTTCTTTGGGAGGCTTTTGTAACCTGACACATCACATAGGTCAACAATATCTAAATGTTAACTACTGTCAGTCACAATGATATATTGTATAATATAATCTAAAACTAAATTGCAAAGAAAGAAAAAAGTCATCCTTCTATTTAAGGCGTACTTGTTAAGGAAAAAAGAGATTTTGACATTTTGATGCTTTCCTTTTGCAATGTATGTTTTATAGGCACCAATTAACTGACTTAGTGAAATGCAGTCATAAATGGTTTGTGTATTTGCATTAAGAGTACGAAATTCCTGAAGAGACGTTCGTGGTGCATGACAGCAAGGTTTAACAAGATTCAAACATCATTTGAAATGTTGCCTTTACCCTGTATTTATTTGTGCTGTAGAGAAATAGGCACATGTGGAAGGCATCCTCTTCTGCACAGGAAGAGGGGAGTCTCTCTTCAGAGAGCTGCAAAACAAAATTTTGCTTTCCACAGTTACATTCAGCAGCATTAGTGACCGGTAATGTAATGTTTTCCCACAGTGTAACTTCTAAAAATCTGCCTTGCTGTTGAGGACTTCTGACTTGATAATAACATTAATTTAAAACTGAGTCCCCAAGGCAGTATTTCAGAACAAAACCGTATTAAATCATGTCACCTGCCAAGAAATGAATCAAGTTCCTCAACCTTTTTTCTACCTCTTCTTGAACTTTTAATAAACCTACATTTGGGACAGGAGTTCACCCATGCATGATTTTGCTACTGTTTAGTTAGAGGAACATTTATAAAAGGACCCATAAATCTTGAGGCTTTAGACTATTTTTCTGTTGGTTGTGCATTGGTTTTTTATTTATTAATTTTTAAAAATTCTCATTTTTGTGACTACATATGTCTGCTCTTGAATTAGAATTTATGACATCAAGTTCTTTAAAGAAACAAAACACAAATACACCACTGTATGTTTTTACTTTTCTGCAGTAGATTTTAGTGGCCCCTTTGTGAAAAGGTAACGTCACAGTTTTTCTTGACTGTAAGAGTTTACAGCCTGAAAATGGCTTAGAAATAATAAATTTATGGAGCTTGTGGAGTGGTTCCTTCACCCCATGCTGAGCAGAAGTCAAGAGTTTTCAGGACATGGGATATAGAAAGCAAGTAAGAACAGCGCATGGATATGTTGTTGGAATCATCTCTTAGGTTTGCTGCCTGTGCAAGTTCTCCCCCAGATGTTTTGGTTTAAGACACTGCACCAGACAAACTTTATCTTTTGGAGTCCCAAGTGGGGCTCTGGTCATGTACAAGAAGTAATGTCCAGGCAGGATCTGCCCTGTGGACAAGGTGCCATGAGAAATGCCCAGATGGTTCAGAGGATGTCACAGTGTGCCAAGGTACATTTCTGTGGGAGAAGCAAAGTGTGTGGGGAAATCAGTGAAAACTGTACTGTGAATGCTGCTGTTTCCTCTTTCTCCAGTGCCATTCCTCATGTACCATGTGCACTCTCTCCCCCAGTCTCATGACTTCCAGAGGGCCAGGTTGCAGCTTCTCCCTTTACCAAATGAGGTATCCCAACAGGACAGCTGGGGCTTGGCATCCCCACACACTTTTTCCTATGTCTGTCAGAGTAGGATTTTTTTTTTTGCCCAAAAGTGCATAGCTTGCTGAATGAAGTTAGTAAGCATAAATCTCCTAGGGTGCTCTTTAACTTTTATTTTCAGGGTCCCTAACACCACTTCTGGCATTTTACTCTGTTGCATTGTGTTTAGGAGCAGGCTTCTTGTTTCCCTGATGTCAGTGTATTTGGGATTAGGATCTCCTTTGATTCTAGTTCTGGGAAGAAATGAACCAACTTGATGGATGAGAATCAAGCAAGTATTTTCTTCCCAGTTGGTAGCTCAGCTACTTGCCAATATTGTTCTTCTTTAAAGCAGCCTACCACAAGTATCTAACTTTTACATTATTTTATGTTTCTTATTTGTCATGACGGATGGAAAGGATTGTGGTGGATGATGTGGTAGTGCATTCATACAAAAAGCCTAGCATAATATTATTAAATGTGCACATTTATACATTGCTCCTGAGTCCCTTGCTTTGCTGGGCATGCAGTGCCAGGTTGTAGGCTGAAGAACATTCAGTGTTCAATCCCCATAGGACTTAAAAGGGTCATTGATGGAATATTTTCTTTCCACTTTTTTCACTGTGGAACAGCCTGAGGTAGGGGTTGGTGGGGGATATGATAGAAACTGCTCTGTAGAATTTCATGGGCAGAGCAATAATGATGTTGGAAATCTAGTTTCTTGCTTTCCATTCCTCTGCCACTCCCTCTGTTTCTCTGAAAAGTGAACCTGTCTCTTCCAAATTCAGTCATCCTATAATATTTGCTGACAATATGTTCCTTTTCCTGCTTTTTGTGCTTCTGTGGTCTCTGGCTTCCTCAGGTTGCTTGTGTGGTATTTCATACTCTTACCTTACATTTAGTGATTTGTAATATTGCAAAATTTGTTGCGAAGGTATGGAAAGCTTTAATGGATCATGCCTTTCATTTTGACTCATAAATAGTTGCTTATTTAGTTAAAATAAAGAATACAGGATGCATTGTTTAGGGGTGTTATTTAAATTTACATCACTTAATTTGGGCAAGAAGCTGAAAACTTCTGTAACCATGTAAGGAAATGTTGGCTGTGATTTTTTTTGTCCTAACATTTTTTTTTCTTGCTTTGACCATGTAGTAGAGGAGTGGTTGGATGGCATTTCTTAGTATGTGCCAAGACACAAGCATAAAGTGAATTCTTCTGGACACATATCATACTTAGCTGTCTTCTGAATTGTAGTAGTGTTCTGAGTTTGTTGCTATAAACAAGTAAATGTTCTCTAAATGCAGGCTGGTAATTCCATGGTGAGCTGTTTGTTTAAAATGTTGACTTAACCCAAGCCTGCTAGAGGTCTTAGTTTGACTTTCAAGCTTAAACAGTGTGCAAGCTGTTTTCCATCTTCTTCCATGTTGTACCTCAGCCTTCTGAAGATGAAAGACATGATAGCTTAAAACTGCAAATTGTACCTAAGTCTTCAGCAGTTTGGAATGCTAATTGGTTGCTTGTTTATAAATAAAAATGTCCTTTTAGAGGTACTTTCCAAAGCTTTTGAGACCTGGGATTGAATCTGTGATTCTCAAATCTGTGATTCTCACTACCACTGTACATGTGGGGTGGTTGTGTTGAAGTTCAGCCATCAGGCAGTGTCATATTTGTCTGTAAGAGTTTTTATTTCAGAGGGGAAGAGCAAAAGAAAACTCCTCTTCCCATACTTTCACAGTGAATTTTGAACAGGAACCTGCTCAAGTCCCAGATTTAAAGCTGCTTTGCTCACTTCCCTTCTGTCTTCTTTACGTGAAATTTTCTAAAGAATGTGAGAGAAGCTTTGGACTGTGCCAAATCCTCAGTGTATATAAAGAAGCACAAAAGTATGTTTTGGGTGACTTCCTAATTTTCTTAATGCCTTTTATTAGTCTCTGTTCTGGAAACAGGATTTACCACTTAACAGGAATAAGACACAAACAGGTGGAGTGGGAGACAACCCCAAAGTTATAAGGAGGAGCAGGGTAGAAGGGAGCGCTGTGCCCAGCAGAGTAATTGGTGCAGTTGCAACAAGCAGCACTTTATGGACTTTGAGAAAGTACTTTGAAGAATATGAACCAAAAAAGGAAAAATAATCACTAAATAGGAAAAGTCTGGAGAGCCTTAAAGAGGGGAAGGAAGTGATTCTCCCAAATTAGAACCAAAGAATGGCCTGGGTTGGAGGGGATCTTAAAGATTATCTGTTTCTAACCCCCTGCCATGGGCAGCGACACCTTCCACTAGACCAGGTTGCTCAGAGCCCCATCCCACCAGGCCCTGAACACTTCCAGGAATGGGACCTGTGCCAGTGCATCATCATCTTCACAGTAAAGAATATCATCCTAATATCTGATCTAAACCTGCTCTGTGAGTGTGAATCCATTCCCTTTTTGTCCTATCACTCCCGGATAGTCTCTCTCTCCATCTTTCCTCTAGGCTCACTTCAGGTATTGGAAAGCCACAGTTTAGGTCACCCTGAAGCCTTCTCTTCTTCAGGCTAAACAATCCCAATTCTCTCAAGATATAGGGATGTAGAGTCCAAAAGGCTTGCAAGTTGGTGAGAAGTGTAATCAGCTGCCAGCTGCTCATATTTTTGCAATATGGAGCTTTGGACACTAATATTCAATCAGAGGCATGCAAGAGTATTAAGTCACTAATTTTTGCAATATTTAGGAGTACTTTGAACCTTATGACTTCAAATATTGATAAGAAGTAAATTTCAAATTCTTTATTCTATTGGAGGAAACATGGCAATGCATGCAGGTAGGACCATAAATGCCATAGCTCTGTGTTTCTCTTTGATTTGAGTTATTAACATGAATCAAATGTTAACCCTAATAATACTCAGTCTACCCCATTAAAACTGGCTCCTTAAATCACCAAAATTATTTATAAAGTGAAGTAAGAACATAAATCTAATTTTTCATGTTGGTAGAGGCAAACTATTCCAAATAATATACTTTATGACATAGGGCTATATTTTTGCTTTTTATTATTAGAACAGTAATGATGTATTCACTATTTAAAATTGCTCTCTGCTTGTTACACAGAATGAAGGTAGATATGGTCTTGGCTTTGTGGCTTTAAAGAAAAAATGAAATAAATAAATAAATGTCAAACTGAAGTGCATAAAAGGCTGCAGATGACTAAATGAGGAAAATGAGTGTTGTGCTGTGCTAATACAGATAAATTTTCAACTCATGCAAGATCATGTTTTAGCTAAATGCCAGTACCTAAAGGAATTTGTTTAGGAGCTCTGTAGGAATGCATGCTTTTCTTTTCCCTTGCCAAGAGTTGCTTTTCAAGCTGTCCTAGTAGATATATTTAGTTTTTGGGTTTCTTCCTTCTGTCGTGCCTTCCCTCTGTCTTTCCAAGCTTAACCTTTTCAAATTCAATGTGAAGCTGTCTGCCTGTTCATGGTCTTATGCAAACTTGTATAAAGGTGATGCATATTAAAAATGCACAGTTCCTGTGGACTATTTTTGCTTTTTTCTTGTTTTTTTGTTCTCAGTGCTGAAAACAAATACAAAATTGGAAGTCAGAGAGAACCAAATGTTTTCATTAATCTATTAGTGAAACAGCTGGTTTTAGTTCCCGATGCTTACAAACTTGCAAGAATCCACCAAGAGCCTGTCTGAAGCTCTCTGCAGCAGCTTCTTGGGTCATCTTGTACCTAGACTCAGAAGCAGTGTTTTCCTACTCTCTAATTGTTATTAGTGTCAGTAACTTTATTAATTTAGGACTCTGCTGGTGGCATTTAATGACCTGTGTTTCATGCCTGGCATTTATAGGTTTAATATACTGACTAATTTATGTTCTTGCAGCACTAATTCTGTTTATATTCCTTATCACTGTTCTTGAATGTTAAGAATTAATTCTTTATTCAGTCAACCTAAATTTTGGCAAGGTCCTTATATTTGATAATCCTAATTTTAAGGGGGGGAAAAGGGATAAAGCAGAGTGTTTTAAGGGAAACCCAGGCAACTTAGATTCAGAAATTGTGTTTGAACTGAATGTAAGTAAACATTACTCATAAAAGTGAATGTTTTAGTATCTTACAGTGTAGAAGCTACAGCTCTACCTAGTTCTCTCTGGTATGACTGAAAATACCACCTATAGCAGGGGAAAGCCACAATGTCTTGTATTCATTATTCAGTATTGTTAGTGTGAATGCCTTAAACTGAGACTGGATTTTTGTTCTTCTGTATTCTGTTCTGACAGAATACAAGGCAGTAAGAATACTGTTTATGTTTATGTCCATACTGTCTGCTTATGTTCATGGCAATTTGAATTGGTATAACTTAGCTTGGCTCAGTCAGGTTTCCAGATGACAGCTTTTAAATTGTTTAAATGAACTGAGGAAAAAAAAAAAGCCACAAACCCACCTTGTAGAGTGCTTTTCTTTCATGCATAAGTTTTGCATACTTTAGTCAATTGTAAAGGTATTTGATCAAGGACAGTAGATGTGAAGTGTCCACCTTTTAGATGCAGCCTGTTTTCTTGCACTGGGACTCTTACCCCTTCAGTGTAGCTGAAGCCAAGTGGGTAAGAGGTGAGGTGCTGCTCCATGCAGTGTGTTTGGAAAGCAAATCTGTTGGGAGCTTTAGGCTAGGGCAAATGTGTGGCACTTGGGCCAGGGACAGTCTCAGCTTTGTCTCTTGGTGGCTGCAGAAGAGCAGCTTCTGCCTCATGGGCCTCTTACCCTGGGTGCAGGGAGCCTTGACAGGTGGCTCAGCAAACTAGAAAGTGTTTTGCTTTTCCTCTTTTTGGACTCTGGGGTGGTTGGTCTTGGGAGATCTCTGCTGGGCTTAGGTGAGCTCCTTTTTATCTCCTTACCTCAGGAAGAGCTGCAGGTTCCTCATTGAGATACTTCAGGCACTAAAACAGTTGGTTTCAGGCACTTGTTTACACTTACGCTGGGAAATGATCTTTTTAAATGAAGGTAGAAGTTTCCTTAAGTTGATTAAGTTTCCTTAAGTTGGTTTAGCTGACTATAGGAGAGCTACAGCATGACACTGTCCTGTCCTGTGTCCATTAGTGGTGTTGGCAGCACATAAACTGTGAGGGTTCTGCTGTATCTCACAACAGCCATGCACGTTGTAAGCTTTTCTGGCAAGAAGTTTAACAACTGAACATCTTGCATAAGAAATTTTGAATAGTTCAAGGTTGAAGAAGAAAAGAGCAAATTGGACAATCCTCTTAATTACTCTCAGGAGATTGCACAGATGGGTTTGTTCAGGTCAGTCAGAGAGCATGGAATTATGATCAGTAGACTTCTGAATTTAAGAAACTGAATTTTTTTGAAAAACCTGTTGGATTGAATGACAGGCAAAAATGCTAAACTTGAGTACAGTTTTCTGTACATAATTTGTGTGTTTGTATTATGAAATTGGCCTGCTCAGCTGCTTGGCATTTTGATGGCACTTGGATTAGTTATGGAGAGAATTCAGCCTTTGGACATTATATTTCAGCAGCTGGTTTATTTTGTACATAAAACATTGCTATGTTTTGCTTGCTGAAGAGCCCACCAGTGGAATTCTGTTACATCATGAGACATAACTTCAATTAGTATCAGCTTCTAGACTGACACTTGAATTAAATATTAACATTTTCTATGCTTTGAGTAAGTAAACAAAGGACTCTGTTTTAATCTCCCTTCTCTGCAAGGATGGATAGAAGGGGAACATGTATTTTGAACAGCAAAATAGGAAATAAGTTTGTCTCAGTTGTCTGCCTTGATTCAGCAAAGCCAGAGAGGTCTTTTTTTGGCTGATGTTTTGAATACTTTTTAAATCTAAAAAGAAATGTGCCAATGGAAGCCTCTTTGTTTTGTTGGGGATGCTGTATACTGTGGGGTGTGGGAAAAGGTTAGACTCTTATGGGCTCTTTCACAAGGAGAATCAGGAACATTGGCAGTATTTTACAACCTTTTTATTTTCCTACCAATATGTTCTAAATTGCTGGAATAAGTGCAGAGCCTCTTCACAATTTGTGTTTCGCTTATTTGGCCCTGTGGTGTTGAAAACCTATTAAACTGATGTGATCTGTGACATAAGTCTTTACATGGGTAGGACAAGTTCTGGGATCAAAGTCTATTGCTTGGGTAAGCAAACTCTGCCTTTCCAAAACAAATAGCTAAGATATGTGATGAAGTTGGAGGAGAGTTAATTATAGATTATAAACCAAATAAAATACAAATAGGAAGGCAGATCTTTCCTGTGCTTTTCTGATGAGCATGTTTAAGGTACTTCAGACCTTTCTTCCTACCCTGCCTTCATCAGAATGCTCTTCTGTAATGTAGTGATTTTTAGTTAAGATGCTTTTTGTCTGTATAGAAAAGCTGTGCTGCAGTTCCACAAGTTCTGAGGCCTCCAGTTCTCAGCCCAATGCACTGGACTTTTACTGTTTGCAGCCCAGAGTCATCTTGCTCTTGTACTCTCTTGGCTCCAGGCACTGTGGAGTTCTTTGCGGGTGTGCTTGCAGACACCTTTTTTCATGTCCTAGACAGACAGACACCTGTCTATTCACATGTCCATAAAGTGGGAATGTTATCAGTCCCTTACCTGCAAAGTTGTATAACCCAATTTCCTTACTCTAATGTGCATCCTTCAGCTCTTGTAGGAATGGGAAGAGAGGACAGAATGCAAAATGTTCAGCTAATGCAAGTGGAATTAGGTTCACGTGCAGAGATGTACTCTCTGTGCACTTAAAAGTAGATGATAGAGGGCCTACAAGATAAATTTTAGATGGCTAAACAGTGTTTCGTGTTATTTTGAAAACTGACAGTTATACAATTCATAAAATTCTTGTTGTAAAATGTAATTTGCCTATTATGTAAAATTATTGTTCCTTTTATGTGATTAAGTGCAGAGTTGTTTTTTTATTATGCTGTTTTCTTGGCAAAAGTAATTGTCTTCTGGTGAAAATATGTTTAGCAATACTCTGCCTTCTGAAACAAAACTTAACACTGCATGTGTTTGACACTTCATTTGTTTTGCTAAGGCTTATTTGGAAGAGTTTTGTATTGTTTGTAGAAGTGCTTAAAGGTTTTCTTAATTTTTTTCTTTTCAGTCATTATTTAACCTACTGGAGTTTCGAAGACTAGTTTTGAATTTCAATCCTCCTGCAAATGCTCAAGATTTACCCCGAAACCAAAAGGTAAAAGGAGAAGCTGATTTTCTCTCATGGCTGATGAGGGCATTTCTGTCTTGTACTTGAATTTAGCTTGAATCTGTGGCTCATATCAGCGTGGGTTTTAGAGGTGCCAGTTAACAGTTCTCTGAGCTTCCTGCTGTGGATCTTACATAAATGGCATCAGCCTGGCAGCAGAGTATGGGGCAGGGTGCTGAGAGAGGCAGAGCATTTCTCATGTGAGTGTAGCTTGTCTTAGCAAATTTATTTTATTCCAGTTCCCTCCCACTCATGATCTGATGTTGAGCTTTCATTCATTAGCTTGTCTCTTCTGGCTTTTTCAGGAGGTGATTATAAGTATAAATTTTCTCATGCTTACCCTGGTACTCATTAGGACTAGGGAGGGGAAGGCCTTACCTTAGGTTTTGTGTGGCTTCAGACTGGCAAGGGGGAATGGTCATGGAGTGGGGGACAAGACAGATCAGTTTTTCTTCCTTCATGGGCCTCCTTTGAGGACAAATGCTGTGGGGGCCCTGTGGTTTCCATGCTATGAAATGGGAAGGAAAAAATGGAAAAGGAAGTATGAAGATGCTTTGTTGCCTGATTTTTAGCAGGGACTTATAGAGCAATGAATTTTTGCATACCCAGAAATTAGAATGATTTAGGTTGAAAAGAACCTTAAAGATTAACTACTTCCAACCCCTGTGCTGTGGACAGGTGCACTTTCCACTAGTTTAGGTTGCTCAGAACTCCATCTGGCCTTGAATATTCCCAAGGATGGGGCATCCCCAGCTTCTCTGGACAACCTGTGCCAGGGTCTCACCACGCTCACAGTAAATTAGAGTACTTCCTGTTGCCCCTTTCTGTCAGATTTAAACAAGCAAGTGTGTTGTCAGCCTGTTCTTAGTTTTTTGTCCCTTCAGGATTCTCTGGAATGTTCACTATCAAAAGTAAGAGCTGTAATTAGAGAAGCAAAAGAAAAAAAAAAGAGAAGACAGTGTCCATTTTCTAAACCTCTGGGTATGCTCCATAAAAGGGAAGTTGAATGTCCAGTCAGGCCTGGATAATTTCTCTCCTGCCCTACCCCCTTCTTTCCTCTCCGCATTCAAAGTGCAGGAGGTCACTTTTTTTGGTTGGAAAGCATGTTTGCATTAGGTCATGAGATGGTGTGAAAAGAAAACATGGGTAGTGTTCCCAACACAAGGTAGGGATGGGGCAGTGTATTTTAATGAGAAAGATTAGTCATGCTTTACAAATAGTTTTACTAAATTTTTTTATCTATATTTTTAGATTGACTTTCTGCTCAGCATTTAATTTTTCATCATGTAATTTGTTTTAGTAATATTCTTCAGTACTCAGAAATTCTGTGTTCATTTTTCAGCATGGAAAAAGCAATTGCCATCTGCAAAGTGGTATGAAATAGCTGATAACAAGCTGTTGGCTTCATAAACGTCTTGCCCAAGCATTGACACTTGCAGCCAAATGCCTTTAGCTGTTCCAAAGTGCTTTCTTTTAGAAATTCTGACCATGACAGGCAATAAGTTCGTGAGAAATGGTGTGACACCAGGCAAGTACATGGATTTGGGCAGAAACCTTGCTAGAAAGAATCTCTGGCAGTAGTTTGTGTCCTCTCCTTTGTTAACTTACATTCCAGAATGAAGTAACATTATGACTTGATATACTGCTCTGTTATCTACAGCTGAAAACGGATTGAGGAGAATTTAGGATAAAGGATCGCTGCACTAGTTGGAATTTAGATGAACAGAAGACATGAGCATGCATGCCCCCAAATATGGTGCCTTTATTTCTTTGTAAGTGAAGGCAATTAGAGGCAAATTGATTCAGAGTTGTAATATAAGTTACCAGTTGACAGTAGAAAAAAAAAGTAAAGCCCTGGAATTTACTTCTGATGGCTTACTTATTTTAAAACTATTTTGCCTCAGTTTTGGTTTTGGTTTTCTTTTTAAATATTAACTACCATATGTGACTGGCATTCTCCAGGATCAAATTTCCTTGCTAATAAAGGATATGTTTTAATAATCCCAAATTTTGAATACTTGGGTTTATATCCTGTTGTTCTTCCAGTTGGTAGGAATTGCAGTTTAATGCTGGGGTCATGACAATCTCTTGATTTAGAATTAAAGCATGTGGTTGTACTTCAGGGAATATTACAGAGCAGGATGTTTGTTTTTTTCCCATCAATATATTGAATCCAAATGCTATGAATAATTTGGCATGTAAACTTTTTGATCCAGAAGCCACTGGTATAAATTTTTACTTCAAAAAACCCCCAAACAACCAACAGCCCCACCCTATTTGTCTCAGCTTAATTGGGCTTTGATTTTCTGGATTTGGGCATACACTTAAAATCTTTGATTTGATCTTCTTTTTTTTAATTTGAAAATAATTTGTCTTCCTTGGTTTCTTTCTATAGAACAAATGCAGTTCCCTGTAGTTACTGCAGCTTCTTTGCTGTCCCAGTTCTCTTGGCTCTTGCTGTCACATGAACAGATCTTTTTCCTGTACACACTGAGACCAGCTAAATATTTGGCCTCAGTGATATCTTTAGGAAACATTTTATTATCAGAGAAAAGGGGTTACTACACTCCAGGTTAGCACATCCTTCCACCTGTTCTGATATTATTGTAATATTACTATTATCTCACTCTCCTGGCAAGCTGATTTGCCATAGTGAGTGTTTGCTATGTATTAAATATGTAGACTGCTTTAAAAGCATTTATAATAATAAGTTATTCTGACATGTATTAAGGAATTATTTATGCAGGCAGGATAGGTGATAAAATGGAGAATGTTTTAGATTGTGAAATTTCCATGCGGTGCTTAGTTAAAAGCTTATTTTGTGTTGGTGCATGTACAGGATGCTTTAGAGGTGAGGACTGTATGCTATGCTGTGTTCACTTTATCAGTTCTTTGTTTTGATGTGCAAGTCCTTTTGTGGAACTCAGTACCTTATCTTAGGGATTGACCCACCTTATTTTGAAGATTTTAGGGTTAGTTCTGGTCAAGGGTTATGTCTATTGCATTAAATTGAGCTTTTTCAAAAGCAGCAAGGATTTCCCTAGTTTTGGAGAACTTTAGTAGCCTTTGTAGTTATTTGTTCTGAGTAATTCTACTTCCATTGGTAGGCAGTTGTTCAAGCTAAGTTGCTCAAGCTAACTTTGGCTAAAACTCTGCCAAAGTTGTAGTGTAAATTTGGGTAATGCAGTAATGTACTATGTTCTTTATAATAGTGCCTATGTACTTCAGATTGAATAAAAATAGTATTCAGTGGTTAATAATTTGTTTTATGCATGTGAACTATCAGTGATATTGAAGCATCTTTATAAAATGTATCTAAAAATTGAAATTCCATTTGTTTTAATAGAAAACTTTAAGAAAACAGCAAGAAAAATACAACTTTTGCAGTTTGTTTCTTTGTTTTGTTGTTATATTATGCTTTAAGTATATCTAAATGGGAGACTGATTTTGTTCTTAAATTAGGATGGTTTGATGCTGAATTAGAGTGGCACTTGAAGTGCAGCCTTTTCTGTGAGCAGTGTTAATAACTGGCAGGTATTTTGCAATGTGGACTAGAAGAGCAAGTTAAATTCAGAGATTTACATGGCTAGAAGTATTTCCTAGGTATTATGTGGAACACATGGAATTCAGTGTGCACTTTTGCATCTGAAGTAAACCATATTTTACATATAAAAAGCATTATGCCTCCTGGATTTACACAGGAGTGACTAAACAAGTCTGCTGTCTGATGAGCATATGCAATAGTTTGTCATCAAGTAATTCCAGTTTGACCAGTATCAGACATCTGTGGTGCCTTTGAATGATACTTTGTTCTAAACACAAGTGGATATTTCATGGGGTTTAATTTCACAAGTATTTGCCAACTATCTACTCAGGAGTAGATACCCAATCTCTGCAGCATTGGTGTAACCTGTGATTTAATCTATGGTATTTGTATTTCAGTTTATTTGTTTTTCATCATGCAGGCAGAAAGTATTTCTTCTCTTCTGGAAAGCAGCAAAAGAATGCCATAGTCACATGAACTGTACTTCAAAGCTGGGTAGGAACAAGAGCAGGCTATTTTACTTGTGTCAAGAGAAATAAGAAAGGTTAATTTAGACCTTGGAAGTTGAGTCTTCAGGAAAAAATAAGCTTAAAAAAGGTGCTAAGTAGTGTGTAGGCTCACAAGAAATTCTTCTAGAGGTACAGAGGAATACTAATTTCAATAAAATAATGCATATTGTTGCAGGGTGTTACTTAAGGCTTTGTAAGTCTCCAGAGAAACATTTCTGTGCTAAATGCATCTCTGCTTGTCCAGTTGTCAATGCAGGCCCTCTTCAAGACAAACAGTATCATCTAGATACGATTTCAGGGAACCTTTCGTTTCTGAAATGGAATTTTCTTCTCAGAAAACCGCATTATTTTGTAACATTGACAAGTAAAAGGCATGCAGCATTACCTTGGTAGTACTGCAAGTAACCTTATATATTATTATGACTCAGGTTATTGGGTAACATTTCTGTGCAGTAGATTTCTGTTTCCACTTTGTTAAATATTTTTATTCTTCACATACAGGAACATAGGAATCTGCCTTTCATGCGTGAATTGAGGTACCTGTTTGCACTTCTAGTTGGTTCAAAGAGAAAATATGTTGATCCATCAAGAGCAGTTGAAATCCTTAAAGATGCTTTTAAATCAAATGATTCCCAACAGGTAAATTCCATGTATTTTTAAGTAATTTTGTGCATGTTTTTATATAGCCATATTATACCACTTTCCATGTAATAAGAAATACTTACTGTGGACAACAGAATTTCAAAATGTCTGCAGAAAAGCAGCTTCTAATTATCACAGTCTTTGAACTTATGTGGTTTCTGGTTACATTTATTAGAAAGATGAAAAAAAATTCCATACAACAGGACTATTTTATTCAATACACTTTCTTTCTATTATTTTAGAAATGGACTAATAGTTAAACATTCTTGCTTTTAGGACTTAGTTTAGCTTCTAAGTCTGGGACTTTTTGAAGGAGAAATACTATTCTGATCTAACAGTATACCCAGGGCTGTACTGTTAATGTACAATGCCTTTATACTGTTTGTTTGGTTTGGCTGATCTAAATATTAATATTCAGGATTATTACTCAAGTCTTAATGTGTATATTCTGCTTTTTTTTGAGAAATATCCTATTTCTTCAGATGCTTTGTTTCATAACATGAGGTTATGTGGCTGAGGTGTTTAATTACAATAGCACACAGAATTTTGTGCTTGATGAAAGTAATATTAGTCACCACTTGCTAGATACCAAAGGGCTTGAACAATGGGATTCAAGAGATGCCTTTGGACTAGCGTGGTGTGAAAGCTGAGCCCAAGTAACAAGGATCACAGGACAGTGTCACTGCTGAGGAACACCAGAGCCACTCATAAAAAAAAACAATCATGGCATAGTCTTAGACATTGTGTGATTCTGGAACACTGGTGGAGGGGGAAGGGAATTCTGCTAAACTGCTCTTGTAAGGTGACACTTCGTTGTGTTCTGTTGCAAATGTGTACTGATCACTTTATTTTTTAACAGCAAGACGTTAGTGAATTTACACACAAATTATTAGATTGGCTAGAAGATGCCTTCCAAATTAAAGCTGAAGAAGAGAGGTAAGATTTTTTCTTAGCTCTGCATGTTGAACATTTTAGATGAGAGAAAAGCAAACCAAATGGCCAAAAATGCAATTCTCCGTATGGCTGAAAAAAATTTAACTCTGTAACTTGTTGTAGTTCAGGTATGATTTTTTCCATACATATCAATACTTTTGGGTTTTTTCCACAAATTGTCTTTTTTCACTCTCTTACTTCATATTAGAAATCTAGCTCCATGAGGTCCAGAGTATATAAAGAGTAAAATAGAGAGGTGTTTTGTAGGTAGTCAATTAGGCTTTTTTTATTTTAATGCCATTCTGCTTTTCGATCCTGTAATTAAAGTACTTCAAAACCTTGCTCCTCTTTCTCATCTCAGAAGAAAATACACATTGTTTGTATTAGTGAGCATCTGGAAACTCTTTTGAACACATGATTTTTTTCTATAATGTTTCAAGAAACAGTTTTTACAAGGGTTTTGTACAGTTTAAACTGTATTGTTATTTAATCTGGTTTGCATAGATTGTCTTAAAATGAACCGCTTCTGAAAATTAGTTTTCAGAATATAGTTTTCCCTGCAAGTATCTGAATCATTGTTATCGTCATTAGAGGAAAGTACAAAAATAAAATAACAGTAAAATGGGCATCATTTCTATAATGAATTCAGAAGTTTTTAAACTTCTGCATTCATTCATTCTGAACTCTGAATTTGAGAAGAATTCATAGTTTTATAAATCAAAGATTGTAGCTTTGACTTGGATTTTTTTGCGCTAACACAGCTTCTGTTCTTTTAGGGATGGAGAGAAACCAAAGAACCCAATGGTGGAGCTGTTTTATGGACGATTTCTAGCAGTAGGTGTACTTGAAGGTATGCATCAGAATTTACTTGGACTTCTCTGGTCATGTCTGATCTGTGCTTGTCCAAGCACAAGGGTGACTGATGCATTTTTAGGATTCTAGCTGCTTCTGCAGAAGCAGATATGGAGAACACACATATATAAATTTGTCTGTGACAAATGGTTGGTGAGGTATGAGACTGAGGAGAAATGCAGTGAGCTGTAGGGATCCACAAAAACTGTTTTCATAACCTTCAGGAGCTGAGTGTATGTTCTCAGTGCAGCAGGAGTTGGGGTGAGAGGGAAGTTAAGGAGTTAGTGCTGAGGGAGATGCTTGGAAGAAATTATTGGGGCACTGTTACCATTTACCAGAATGCAAGATACTGCGTTTCACTGAGCTGTTCTCTCATGCTCCCTCTGATTCATTTAATGCAATTTAAACCTTCAGTTACAGCATTTCCTTATGCACAATGTCTTATATGGAAAACTCACCCTCCTACAAGTGCAGTTTGTTGGAAAACAAGTCAGTAGAAACCTGCTCAAGGGCAGTGTTAGAGAGAGCGCTAAGGAGGAAGACACTGTACAACAAGTTTCCCTTTACCTTGTTTTTGTGCAATTAGTAGATCTACAGAATTGTACTGTTCTCTATTTCCAAAAGGCTATGAAAGTATTTTTGAGTCATTTTAATGTTGGTGATTCTGCCTCCCATCCAAGTAAATCACTTTTGCATTTGAATGAAGTAGGTGTAGTCTTTTAAGTGGCTTCCAGGTTATTCTGTGACCTTGAACATGTTTCTGTTGAGTTGTTGTCAGATTTCAGAACCATTCTGCAGATTTCTTGCTAGTAGCATTCTTGCTTCTTTATATTTAGCTACTTTCATCCCTTTTATTCTCATTTTAACAGAGGAGATTTGTAAAAATCAAACAAATGAGAAGAAACTAGGGGATGCAAGACTTGTTACTGACTTTAGGTTGAAATAAATTGAATTTCTAGGTTGAAAACACTTGTCCTCCATATTTGTCCTCAGTTTTGCACTTACATCTTTATACAGTGTTACCAAATTATAATCTTGTTTTCAGGACAGAAATGAATGTTCTCTTTTGTGGCTTATTTTTGCAAAATGTACTTATACAAAGGGCTCTTTCATACCAGTAATTCCACTGACTTTGCTGATACAATATACATTTGTATTATGAAGCTCCTATTTGCAGGGGAGGACTTTGATTTATATGTGTAAAACTTCCCATATGTCTGTGGTACCAAGTAACTTTCAGTTTTGCTTATTACCAAAAGATGCTAAAAAATATAAACGTGGGCTGAAGAGGAAAATACAGTAATTTTCAATATTGCTTGAGCAACATTTTTGAATAAATTGTCTTTTAACATGTCATTAAATTCAATAAGAAAATGTGGATGTTGTTTAGTAGACTAGATCAATTGACTTAGGATAGATAGGGTTTTTTTCAAGGTAAATTTTTTGTTCTAAAACATTAACTGTTTAATTTTTCATGTGAAGGTAAAAAATTTGAAAACACAGAAATGTTTGGCCAGTATCCACTACAGGTTAATGGCTTTAAAGATCTGCATGAGTGCCTAGAAGCTGCAATGATTGAAGGGGAAATTGAATCTCTCCATTCAGAAAACTCTGCAAAGTCTGGTCAGGAGGTGAGTTAAGTGCTCCTGTGCACTTCTCTTGGGATGTTATTGTATTTTTATTTGTCTTTGGGTTTCATGTCTGGTTTTTATGGTTCATGGCACCTGCTGTATAGATGGGAATCCCCTTTGCCTGTAAAGGCTGAGCTACTTTCTCTTTGCACAGCTGTTCATGTTTCATCACAGTTATAGTAAAGATGTGAAATCTTGGAGGTTTTTTCCTACTTATGTAAAAGGTTCAGGTGTAATTTCTTCCTTGATGTCAATCTTCTGCAGTAATGCAATTTTGCTTCCTTTAATGTCAGAGTACACATGGGGTTAAATTGTGAAGCCTAGTGACACACACTGAAATCATCCTCCAGTCTGAAGTTCTGGTAACAATTCTGTGTTTTACAACAAATGTTTTATGGCCTCTCTTCTACAATGAGCATATTTCCTGAAATGTAATTTGAAGAAAACAAAATCTCATTAATTTCTTGGTGCAATCCCAAGTTTAGTTTTTCCATGCTCTTGTTGTACCTACTACAAGAGCATAATTGTTCATCTTCTGAACTAAAGGTTGTCTTGCAGTGATAACCTGTGTGTGTATTCATGCATAAAATACCAGTTCTGTTATAAATGCTTGACTAGAAATGTCAGATTTGTGTGTTGTGAGTTTGTTTTGGTTTTGAGACTTTTTTAACTTGTAATATTGGGAAACTGGGAAACAGCAGGATAGTGATGTACAGATCTATACCGTTAAACTTGGAGTTCTGTGAAATTGTCAGCTTTGCTTCTTAGCATGTGGAAATAGAAGTGAAATAGTCATATGACAGATTGACAATGGTGGAAAAACAAGAAAAGTAACGTGTTAAGTCCTACTCTAGAAAAACCATTGCTTCGTTATTACTAGGGCCAAGTAAATTGGTTATGTTTCACTGAAATAATCCATAGTGATCTTGCTTCATTTAGTAAGAAGCAATAATATGTGTTTAAAGCAATAATATGTGTTTAAATATATTGCCTGAAAGATGTCACAGTGCATTGGAAGGTTTGGAGGTACTAAAGGACTCTGAATTTCTTGTAGCTTTAACATGGTCTGTCTCAACTGAACAAAGACTTCAAGAAACTTTTCTCTGAGTTGATTGATATCAAAGCTTAAAGAGAATAATAATGTGGTACTCAAAGATCCTCAAAGTAACATTCTGTTTTTTTTTCCTTTTTCCTACCATTGACTGTAATGGGGTATTTAGCTTGATTGCTCTTAGTATTAGTATTAATATTAGCATTGTTATCATGATGCCTAAAAGCCTCAGTTACAGAGCAGAGTGTCAGCTAGTGAGCTAATGTAGGAACAGAAAAAGGAGATCTTCTCTGTCCTGAGGAACTTAAATCCTGTTTCAAGAGAATTTTAGCCATGAGCACTGGAAGAAAAGGCTGTTTGCCAGTTATTATATGAAAAGACTATTCAAGACATTTGGCTGGATAGGAGAACTTGTAGTGAGCCCTGAGTCAAATGCCACATCTGGGCTATGGCACTGATGACAAATATGTCAAAGGTGTCTGCAGCAATCAGAAAAACTTCAGGTGGTGGTTAGACACCCAAAACTTATTTAAATGGGTAGACTGTCGTTGTTATGTGTGAGAATGGAGAGGGGAAAAAAAAGATCATACTTCAGTGCTGGAACTGGAGCTGGATTTGTATTGTAATTGAGAAACAATGTATGTAAAAAAAGAAATGAGGACTATGGATAGACCTCTGCTGAGTAGTCAAAGACAAATGGGGTAAGATGATGATAGCAGAAGATAGTAAGATGATTAAAGACATGAGTAGGAACTTTAAGCTGTTAGTACCCAGGAAATGTCAAAAACTCACTGATCCTGTTTCACAGGGGATTGTTAGGAGCTTTGAATGTTGCTAGGTGAATAAAAGGATCAGGAAGTTGAGTCTGAGAGAACTATAGCAGGAAGAGCACTTGATAACAGTGTGAACAACCCTTTCAATATCATTGAGGAGTTAAGGGAACAGGACTGTTGGCAAGGCAGGTAGGCTCAAGCATGAGCTGACTTCTGCATGAGCAAAATAAATGTGAGTGGAATAAGTATTTCTGCCTCCTCTGCTGGAACACAGATAGCAAAGCTCCTATGCAGCATGGGCAACAAATACTCTGTGTTTACATTGAAGGGAGAGGGTGGTAGCATTGGAAAACTTATGCTGACCCAACCTAAAACCAATTTCTGTCATAGCTGTATCAGTCTGCAGGTACTATGTCATTACTATTGGATTTCTGCTATTGAAAGGCATTAATTTTGGGGATTTCTGTTTCTTCATCCAGCACTGGTTCACAGAGCTTCCTCCTGTCTTAACTTTTGAGCTATCAAGATTTGAGTTTAATCAGGCTTTGGGGAGACCAGAGAAGATACACAACAAATTAGAATTTCCTCCAATTTTGTATCTAGACAGGTACGGTATAATATTATCAACAAAATTCTAGTGTGGATATAAAATAAATCTTGTAAGTTTGTTAAAGTTGATGATGTATTTTATGCTCACTTGAATCATAGTAAATTTATGTTCTATTTACACAAGTTAGAGTTTTCATGGGTTTCATCTGTTTCAGAAAATACACATAGATCACAATTTAAGACATACTGCTGCTTTGTGTCAAAAACCTGTTTCCACTTTCATTTATTGCTCGGTACTTGTGTACACAGGCAAAATACTCTGAAAAATCAGACCCACCATTTATGGGTCACTTTGGGAAACAGGGTGACAAGTTAGATATTTTGTGATGTTGCAGATACTCTTCAGACATGCAGTCAGTTCTCAGCATGAGTGCATGCAGTTTCTCTGTAGAGCAGAAATACCAGGATGGCTTTCAGTAAAGTTATTTATGAACCTAAATAATGAAACAGGAGTATTGCTCTGGGATTGCCACTTAAACTGCTTAACTTAGAATCTCTCTAATAGTGGCTTTCTAATGCATGTTTGTCATCCACAGTATCAACAGAGCTTTTGACACTGAGGAAAAAGCATCTTCTGAAAGTTGTGGAAGGGAAGGCTCATTTTCTTCTCACTTCTCTTTTAGTGCTGAGTATGTTGTAGGTTCTAGAGCGTTGTCAGTTTTTATTAGTATTGAACTGCATGGCTGATGGAGACAGACCTCAGTTTCACTGGTGGGATACTATGGGCTGACACTACTTTCTAAATTTTGTGTTTTACAGGTATATGCACAAAAACAGAGAAATAACAAGAATTAAACGAGATGAAATCAAGAGACTCAAAGAGTACCTCACAGTTTTACAGCAGAGATTAGAACGGTACTATAGATAACTGTGTAAATGCTAATAGTATTATGGGCTACATAGAATAACTCTTTGCAATTATACACTTTGTGTATAGTTATTTACCTGAGATTTCCTTTTTGTATCTCTTTTTTTACCCTTTCTTTGGAAGCTGTGTATAAGTGTTGTAATTCTGATTCATAAAACATGCTAGGAAAGATTTGCTTTAATTAATTGCAGTCAATCAGAAAAAAAAATATAATTTTTTTTTCTTTTTTAATTTTCTTTTTTTTTTGTGTGTGTGTCTGTAAGTCACGGCATTAATACGTTTTGTGGTTAACAGATATTTAAGCTATGGTTCTGGTCCTAAACGATTCCCCTTGGTAGATGTCCTGCAGTATGCCCTGGAGTTTGCCTCCAGCAAGCCGGTGTGCACGTCCCCCGTGGATGACCTGGGTGCCAGTGCCCCCGCCAGCGGCACACTGCCACCACAGCTCCCCCCCAGGTAAGGGCTGCCTCCTGCTCCCCAGGCAGAGACCAGAGCCAGCCAGCCTCTGGGGGACAGGGAGCACGTTCAGCCGCTTTGTGCACCACAACAATAAAACTAACAGTCTCTAGGGGGGGTAGCATAAAGTTTCTGCTCTTTTCTTTCAGCACGGCAGGTTTAAATCAATAAAAATGTTCATGACCTGGGTTTGTCTCATGCACTTAACAAAATGTCTTCACAAGGAGATTACCATTTTCAAGCACAGCCCAATTCCATCTGCAATTCTAAATAGACTGAAGATGCTGGTGAGGTTATTGATTCCCATGTGTATTGTTTAAGAATTTGAATTGGGCAGTGTGTATGTGCTGCATGGCATCAAGGTTTCTGGTGTGCAATTTATCTGTTAGTTTTTGCCTGGGAACTAAGCTCCTTTTCTGCCATGCAGTTTGCATATCTTACCAAATTTGTCAGGAACCTAAATAATCTGACTTCTTAAATGCAGAATAGCTAAAGTACCAGAGAGATCAATGTCCAATAATGTTTTTCTCCCTGTTTAAGTTAGTAACTCAGTGTAGGGGATTGAGTGTATGCTCAGTCAGTTTGCAGATTTAGTGGCTAAGGACTGCGGGGGTGCTGGTCCACAGTGACTGAACATGAGCCAGCTGTGCCAGGTGGCCAATGGCACCTGGCCTGGATCAGCAGTGGTGTGGCAATAGGACCAGGACAGTGACTGTGCCCTGTGCTGGGCACTGCTGAGGTCACACCTCAATCCTGTACTCAGTTTTGGGCTCTTCACTGCAAGAAGAACATTGAGGTGCTGGAGTGTGTCCAGAGAAGGGCCATGGAGCTGGGGAATGGTCTGGAGCACAAGTGTGATGAGGGGGAGCTGGGGGAACTCAGCCTGGAGAAAAGGAGGCTCAGGGGAGAGCTTATCACTCTGTACAACCCCCTGACAGGAGGGTGTAGCCAGGTGGGAACCAGCCTCTTCTCCCAGGTAACAAGTGACAGGACACAAGGAAACAGCCTCAAGTTGCACTAGAGGAGGTTTAGATTGGATACTAAGAAGTATTTGTTCACAGAAGGTGTTGTCAAATATTGGAACAGGCTTCCCAGGGCAGTGGTGGAATCATCACTGGAGGTATTTAAAATAAGTGTAGATGTGGCACTGAGGGACATGGTTTAGTGGTGGACTTGGCAGTACTGGATTAACAGTTGGACATCATCATCTTAGAAGTTTTCTCCAACCTAAATAATTCTTTGGTGATAGAGTACAATTTTGGATAAGTGGACATTTAACAGTTTGTAACATAGCTTTGTATGTTGTATTTGGACAGTAGGGTTCTGTCTTCTGGGTCAGTCAAGGCTGTTAAATTTGTCATTCAGAGAAGTGAAGTACATGAATCTAACAAGGCTTTAAAAAGATGTCCAGTGCCTTACTGGTATAATGCCAGCAGAAATTTGATGATTGATAGGAGAAGACAAACTTTTAAAAGTTACCATTGCTTGCATGAAATGTTTTATCAAAAGTAATAAACTAGTCAAACTCCTGTACAGGAAGTTTGTTCTGTAGAAATGTAAGTCTTGTGGCTTTTTTGTCCAACTGTAGAAACACCACAGCATGTTATATGGAGTGACATTTTCAGCTCTTAATGTTCTCAGAACTTTCTAAACTCCTGAAGAATACAAGTTCCTCAGGCTGTATCATGATACTGTACACAAAGTAAAAATTCAGTGGCATGCAAGAAAGATCTTCACATTCCTCTTATGCAGTGTAATTATATAGAGGTGATCTTGTTGATGGGAAGAGAAAAATCTGTAACAAGTCTTCCTTTTTATTACCCTGCTGCTCTTGCAGAATTCTCCTAAGGTGGCTGCTTTGCAGTTTGTGTTAGAGTGGTTTGGAAGAAATTTAGATGGGTTGGTAGTGCATTTCCAGTGTGGCATAAATATCAGAGGTCCCTTCATTATTGCTGCTCATCTAACGAAAGTTGTAGGTAGGATGTTGGAAAAAGTCTGCTAGGCATAAGACACATGAAGGAAGTTATTAAACTGAGCATTTGTGCTTATTGGATTTTATGGTCATGGGCCATAAGACAAACTACTGTGATTTCCCTCTCTGCCACTTGGCTGTAAATGTTTCAAATCACAGTTATTTACATGTATGACATGATTTGAAATTGTTCAGTAGTGTTTCAAATATACCAAACTTTGTTGTTGTGCTAACATGTAATGCACCACAAAGCTTTCAGAATTTAAATACTAATTCCATATTGCTATTGTAGTTATGTGTTCTGGATTGCACTTTAGGAAATTATTACCTTTAAAATGCCCATTTTCAAATGAAAAGCTTATTTTTATGGTGTAACTTTTAGTCTGTCTACATGATGATTCAATTTTTTTATATTTCATGTTTTGAATGAATGCAGCACAATAGAGCAGCAGGGGCCTTCATCATCAGATGTCCCAAGCACATCTCCTGTACAGAGATCAGTAATACATAAACCATTCACACAATCACGGATTCCCCCTGACCTGCCCATGCATCCAGCACCAAGGCACATCACAGAGGAGGAGCTGTCTGTCCTGGAGGGCTGTTTGCACCGCTGGAGGACTGAAGTTGAGAATGACACAAGAGGTAATGCCACACATTGGGGAGTGCATTTGCTGTAGGAAAAGATTTGTGCACATGGGGGAAATCTTTCATCCCAGGAGGTTTAGCATTTGGCTTGTAGATAGATGTGTGAAATGCACCCCTGTTTGGATTTTCATGAGATAAAGATGTAGTCACATGCAATTATACAGCCTTGTGGAAGAGAGGTTCTTTCTTCTTTGTCTTTCAGATTTACAAGAAAGTATATCTCGAATACATCGGACAATTGAGTTGATGTACTCTGACAAAACAATGGTCCAGGTAAGTACAGTTTTGGCATGATTGAAAATAGATCTTTTTTGGCACTTTTTAAAAATTCTTAGATGTTTGAAAACAGAGCAAGTTTTATGTAGTGTTTTGAGAGCAACTATACCATTATGTAGTGTTTTGAGAAATTTCATTGCAAAGTCATAATGGGTTTTGTAAGCCCTTTAGTTGTGCACAGTCAAATGAAAGACAGCATTACAGTATTTTACAGATGGCATGCTTAAATTCAGGCAACTATGATGAAAAGCCCAAATATCTTCTACCTCTGATCCCCATTTTTTACCTGAATGCAGATTTGCACAACAAAATTTTCTTGACCTGATTTGCCCATTATTACTCAGTAATCTTATGGCTTTAAGGTGGTGAAGTATTAGACACAGGAAAGTACTATTTACTTTGCTGCTTAGTGCCACTGTGTATTGCAACTTCCATGCTAATACAATGAAATTCTGATTTTGATTTGTAGTTAATTTGTAGTGAGTGGTGTTGTTGCTATTGGCTTGGTTTTTGTTTGGTTTTTTTTTGTTTGTTTATAACTTTGTCTAGATTTTGTATCACTCACAACTTTGATTATTAGTCTAAGCTATCTTCTAGCAAATTCTTATTATGTGTAATATGATCAGTGTTTTTAGATCGTTTTGCTGTGGAATTGTTCCTCTGCTGTTTCTTATGTTCACATACTCATCTTCTCTCACTCTGAGAGCTTTTAAGGTTAAGGATTGCTCCCTCTGTTACTTTCTGTTAGTAAAAAGAACTATTTTCATTCCAAGTAAGATCTGTTCAGCTTACAGTTTTTCTTGAGGTATGTTTTCATTTTGTACATGGCTCCTAATAGTTACTGGCAGCTGACCTCTGATGTTAAGAATTTCAGGCAGATTTGCCTAGATGGCTTTCTTTAAGCTTGCTACTAGCAGGCACTTTTTTCCCTTAATACTTGTGTTCTAAGAAGAAGGCCACAGGCTACATGTCATCTAACAGTAAAAATTAATTTGGTAACTTGCATCTGAATAATCTACCTGTGTTGGCTTAGGTGTTGCAGGAAGAAATACTGCGGGATAGCAAAGATACTAGTCAGCTGTCATTACAAAAGAAAAAAGAGATTACTCAGTAAAACACAAAGTAGGTGCTGAACCCATTTGAAATCACAGGCTGGGAGGGAAGCTGCCCTTCTGCAGCTCACCTGGTTTGTCTCTGTTGCTGTTTTGGCACAATAGGAAGGAGGTAGGTACGCAGAGCTGTCTGCTTTTCCCTGCTTCCTCTGTCTCTGGGTGATTTGATAGCTGGGTATTGCCCCATTCCCTGGGAACAGTTTTCCTCTGCAAAATACAACTGCAGGATTGCAGTCTTGAAGTCAAGTTCTATGCACACAAAACTAGACACGTTTTTAAGACAAACATACACTAGGAAACATCCTGCAAATATTATATTTATGAACTATTTGATAAGCTCTTTGTTTTCTCCTTTTGTCCTTTTGGATTCTAAGGAGATACAGTAGTCCATAAAACCTTTGTCAAATTGTCATATGAGATACATTCCTGAAATCTTTATTGTTTCATTCTCCTGAATGAATGTTTTATCAGCTGCTTATTTATTTCCTTTCTTCTGTGAACTTGCTGTTGGGAAAGAGACACAACTTTTTTTTCTGTGGGAGTTTATCTTGGATATAGTAGCTTTGACATATCTGTTCTCTAGCTACATGTGATGGGGTTGGTGAAGCTCTATTCCTGATTTACAAGTAGTAAGTGTGAACTGAGAAATTTAATGCCACCCATGTTTGTGTTGCCTTGTGCTATTAATTACTGTTGATATGATGGCTTATCACAAGAGATGCCTGTTGGCACTGAACTCACCTGTCCCCTGGTCACAGACCTCTGTGGGGAGCCTTCCTGAAAGCTCAGTGTGAGTGACTGACTGACAGCTACTTCTCCTGGCTTGCAAGAAAGGGTGGGGACACTCAAGCTGACCCAGTTTGCATGGTTTTAAGTAAAACTATTTAAATTCAATGGGGATTTTTAGTTCCTGATTTTAGGGTATGATAATTTTGTTTTGACAAAGTCTAAAGAGACCCTTTTTTATTAAATCAGGATCTGCATACGTTTTTGTGCATATGCAGAGGCTTGCAGTCATGTTAAGGAGGCTTTCACACTGGTTTAATAACAGATGTTAAAAACCCCCTAGCATTCAGATTTAAGGACTTGTCAGGATTTCTTCTTGTGTTTGGAAGATTTAGAGTGTGGTCTGGTCTCTGGAAAGACAGGCTGTTTGATTCCAGCTGCGTGCAGTCACTCTGCTTTACAGTTCAAGGGGAGTTGGAAAATCTCCAGCACTTGCATATAGCCTGGAAGAGAATGATCAGGTTAAAAATAATTTCAAGGAGTTTCTCCAGTCACAGATATGTGTGTGTTTGTGATTCTTGCAGTACTCAAATGATTTTGAGTACACAATTTTCAAAAAATGCTGAGTACACCTTGAGTTAAAGAGACTGTTTGTCTTCAGTCCAGATTGTGACACCAGCACAAGCTGGTTTTGGGGTTTTTCATCTCAGCTGAGCTGTTGTCATTGAGACACACTGTGCATAGCAGAGAAGCTCAGCTTTCCCTTTTACGTTGCGTGTGCTATTCTAGCAGGTTAAAATGAGTCAATCACTAAGATGTTCTCAAAAGGCTTGTAAAAAAGAAAGAACTCGTTCATTCTGCTTCTCTCTCTCCTTCAGACTCCCAATTAGGTAGAAACTAAGTTTCTCATTGTTCTTACTTGTTGGTTTACAGATGTAGCCTGGAATTCATTTTCTACTGATCCTAGAAACTGCTATCATCCTTTGCCTCAGGATCTGGAGAGGACCTTTTCAGGTCTTCCATGCTTTATTTAGCTTTTCCTGATACAGTTAAAACACTGGAAAACAGTTGTGTTCCTATTCTACTGTGGGATTTTTTTTTTTTGGATAACTGAAGCAGATACTAATTTAAATAAATTATTTTACTGTCACACAAAAAACACTGAGTTTATTACCTTGAATTTGCATGTGCCTTTCCAGACTTTTTGACAGATTTGCCAGGTTGGAACTGAAGCAAATCAGAGACAGTCAAGGCTGACTTATTTGAGGGTTTTTTTGATAGATACAATGAAGGTAGGAATATTAAGGAATTAAGAAAAGAGGATGAGTGGCAGTAAAGGCAGCAGAGTAGACATATATGTCATATACTAATATTTTTAAGATCTCCTGTAACTAGTAGTGGTAAGTAACATAGTTCCAAGTCCTTATGCTTAGTGAGTTGCTAGCTTTACTTGTTTTTCCTCTGTGTTGTGTTTTGATTCTGATTAACTTTATTCCAGTTACCTTTATTTCATGTAGCAATTATTGGTGGCATACAATAGGAACTAAATACTGTCAGGGAGGTATTGACATTTGTTTTATCTCCTGTTTTGTTTTTTTAAGGTTCCTTATAGGTTGCATGCTGTCCTAGTTCATGAGGGTCAAGCAAATGCAGGACACTACTGGGCATATATTTATGACCACCACCAGAACAGATGGATGAAATATAATGATATTTCTGTGACAAAGTCAACTTGGGAAGAGTTGGAACGGGACTCTTTTGGTGGTTACAGGAATGCCAGTGCATATTGTTTAATGTACATCAATGACAAGGAGCAGTACTTGATACAAGGTAATGTTATCTACACAGATTCTACATGATATAGAGTAGCTGAATACATTGGTTAAACCAACTTCTTTCAGATGGATTTCCAGATTTTTGAAGTGTTTTTAATAGTTATTGAAAGTTTTATTCCTGCTGCCAACTGTTTGATTGTTTTTGGGGGTGGAACAATTGCTGTTCGGCTTATTGATCATAAAGAGAATGCCTGTGTTTCAGCATTATTAAAAATAAAGAACCCTTGTTTGCTAATTTGTAAATATTTTAGAGAAGGGATTGTAGAATTTTGGAGGGTTTATCTCAGTATTAGAAGAGAACTATGGAAATGGAGAAATGAGCCTTTTGACATTAAAATCCTCATGTAGCTGCTTTTTTCCCCATAAGCTTCAGAGCCCTGATACACTCTACTGGAGCGTGGAAACTTGAAAGCTTATTCAGTAAAGTGAAATGTGAATAACTTAGACCTAACAACCACACATCAAACCTGAGTAATACATGGGTTGGGAAATTATTTTCAGGTCATATAGGAGTATGCTGCTATAAGGCTCTGTATGGAAGTGATTAAAGAGAGGACAGCGATCCCTTAACACGAAGTTTTGGATAATGGTAGACAGAGAGCTGTCTGTGAAAGTGTCCAGATATTCAGTAGAAGGTCATGGAAAATATTCAGGTTCCTGTTTTTTCATAGGGCAGAAGGCTCAAGTGCTCATTTGTTCAGTTTTTAAATGACAACCAGTATTACCCTTGACATTCCTAGTGGCCACGTTGGTTGTGCACTTGCAGCCACACCATAGGGTGTTTGGGCCCTGTAGATTGCCTGTGCCATTCCAGTTAAATCAGAGGCTTGCTCACTGCAGGGCAATTACTGCTGGTGGATCCCCTGGGATGTAGGATACCCCTGCAGAGACCATTCTCAAAGCAAAAGGAAGATTACTCAATTTAGCTAGTATTCTTACCAGCTAGATTTCTGAATTCTGTAGGTCCACTCTCCTACTCTCCTTCCCCTTTTCTCTTGGTAAGTTTAGTTGTGTCCAGCTCTCTGTGGCAGTAATACAATCAAGCAATGGTGGAGATTTTGTGAGTATTCTCTGAATGTTCACATAGAATGCTCAACAGATAATAAAACCAGTTAAAACTAATATATTTTTGGGGGTTTGGTGCTATGCTGTGCATTTCTGGTAATTCCCTTGAGGATATCTGTTGAACATACTTCTTACTTTCTTTTTGTCCTATTCTTTCTTTTTCTGAAACACTTATTTCATGTTACCACAGAGGAGTTCAACAAAGAAACAGGGCAGATGCTTGTTGGAATGGACACGCTGCCTTCTGATCTAAGGGATTATGTCAAGGAAGACAATAAACGTTTTGAAAAAGAACTTGAAGAGTGGGATGCAGAACTTGCTCAGAAAGCACAGCAGGAGAAATTGTTATCTCAGATACCCAGGGCACCAGCACCCTCACCTGCTCCAGGTTAGCTGCTTCTACCTGTTGACCAAAAATCACTGGGGCTTGTCTATATATTTTAGAACATAATGAAGGAAGAAAAGGTTAGTTTGTGTAATCTTGAATTACAGCTATTTACTTGGCTAAGGTAACTATACTTCAAGTTTAGCCTGTTGGAGTGGGTTTTTGCATTGCATTTTTTATTTAAAGAAAATAATTATTCATTGGTTCTTCTGCCTTTTCCCTCCCAGTTGTCATGAGCTTCTTTTTTTTTTTTTACCCATAGAAACTGAGTCTTTTTAAGAGCGGTCTCACCAGCCTGTTTTGAGGACATTTTATCCTGTAAATGATGTATTTCTTCTATTCAGGATGATTTAGTGTGAGACCTACATTCACATTTTAAATTAGAATAGCATTTAGATCTGAAAAGCAGAATAATATATTTAGTGCAGTGCATTGAATAGATTTAATGATAATGAGAGTAGGGCCTGCTTATGAAATTACTGTGTGGCAGTTAGGGTGTTAAAATTGTGGAAAAGATTCTGACCAGCAACTGTGAGGCCAATGCTTGTTGGAACCCAGCTTATAAGGACCACTGGCAATCTGATTATAAACCAGAGCTACCAGGTTTTTGGTAACATTCACCTTTTGCTCCATTGCAGTAGGCTGTGTATATTATATGAAAGATGACATGATGAATTTTCTGTCCAGATGTTCTTAGTGCTGGATTTGAGTCCTAAAGATTGAGCATACATTTCTCATAGCTATGTGTGACTGCAAAATAAGTGTAAGAAGTGCAGTGATTTAATGGGATTGTTTGTTTTGCATACTCTATGGAGAGTTGCTTCATCTTTTGTTATGCTTTGAGTTCACAAACACTTTGAGATTCATGCTATTTCTTTTGTTAGTAATGGAAAGTACAAAATGAACGTTTAGTCTGCCAAAATTTGGTTTTATCATGTAAGGAATATAAGACACTATTGATACTAATCAATTTATTGCTTTCAAGTGGAGGAGACTGAGGTCTCCCTTAAGGCAGAAAAATATAATGTGTTTATTATTTTACAAAGCAAAAATAGATCTTGCACTCAGGTGGCTGGGGGTCATTCCATATGTTGAGTCTGTATCCCACAGAAACTCCAGCTAGAATCTCAGCTTTGTTCTCAGTCATCCCTGATGATTGGTTGATGAATGCTCCTCACTTAAGATCTATAGACAGGCCAGGTCTAATATAAATTTCTAATATAATATATTCCTAATATAAAATATTAGTTCCTAATATAAAATCAGGGATCCATTTGTAGGGAAGTGTTTAAAATTACATGACACAGACTGGTCTAAAGTTGTATTTGTGAATTGTGTGACCTACCCTGCATTTTCTGTGTGCTTACCTTATCAATGAGATAATGATCCAAATAAAACTAATGAATTTAAAATTCATGCTTATATTAACACACAAAATTGTTGTTTTATTTCTGTCACTAAGTTCAAGCCGGAGAACCAGAGTATTTAGAGCAGCCATCAAGAACTGATATTTCAAAGCACTTAAAAGAAGATTCTGTACAAGCAATCAATAAAGCTTTAGCTGAACAAGAAGATAGAGGTCCAGAAGCTATAATGGATACGGTGAGGACATTTTCAAGCTTGAAATACTTCTTTTGCTTTTATTTTGCAAGTGAAAATGATACAAAAGCTGATAAGAGTGTGAATCTGGAAACTTTGAACTGACAATTGTTTTTTCTTCAGGGACTGTCCAATGCTCAAGTCCATCCAGAAACTGTATACAATGGTAATGGGTGTAGTGCAAAACTAAAAATACTATGATAGGTGTTCTCTGTTGGATTAAAGTGCTTGTCAGGAGTACAGCATATTGTTCAAATTACAATCAGCTGTTTGTACCCACCATCTTTTTAAAATGTTAGATTATTCCATGTATTTTTAGGAGTAAACATTGACAGTCCATGTGAAAGACTTGAAAAATATTGCTTCCTTTTTATTATATAAAAACCTGACGTTCAGGTTTTTATCTGGGAAATGTAAGAACATAATTGAGTTCCTTTGACAGACCTGTGGAAGTTAATGTAGCTTTCAAAAATAAGCGGTTTTTCAACAGTATTCCGTAGCTTTAATGCAGATCTACAACTTGACAAAAATAATTTTTGTGATTCATAGGATGCCTATATTAATTTAAAATTTCTATAACAATCAGTGTTGGGTGTTTCTGTTTTCAGTTTGTACAAAGTGAAAGAGGAATGGGGCATTAACTATTTTATGTGTTATTAATGAAACTAATATTTGACACTTTCTTCTTTCAGCAAATATTTTTTCCTTCCCTATAAGTATGTAGATAAATGGCAAATGTGTTTGCCACAAAACTTTGTGTCATTAAAACAATATATGGATCTGTCTTGGAATTGTATCCATAAAAGTACAGTATGGCTTCCTTAGGCATCCCTAGTAACCACTATGGATATGAACAGTTTAGATCTGTGCAAAATGCTTCCTAAGATCAGGTGTGAATCCTCATTAAACAGAAGCAGTCTGGCCCCAGATACCTTACAATCTTTGAAAATTATGTGACAGCTTGTTGGCACCCTCTTGACCTGCTGTGTTTTCCACCCCTCCTGTGGTGTCAGGAAGGTAGGGAAGCACACTTCCTCTGCTAAACTGAAATTGAAGCTAACAGGGAAACTCACCTAACTCTGGATGAAAAGATGCTCTGCCACTAAAGCCTTAGGCTGCTGCATATTGGCCTTTTTTGAGTTCTCAGAACAGCTTAGTGGGAACCTGTTTAATACATGTTACTCCAGCTGAAAAGGTGCTGTGAAGAGACCATAATACATGATAAAATGTCTTTCTTAAGGCTGTCCTCCTTCCAGGGTTTGTGACACCATCCTAGTGAGATGAGAAAGAATCTTAGCCTTTTTTCAATGCATCAAGTGTTGTAGTTCAGGATAATGGCACTTGACACAATGGTCAGCCTTAAGACTTCACATGACTGTGGTTGGGGAACACCATGATCTGTTTAATGAGAAAAAAGAAAAAAACCAAACCATGCAAACATTATTTAGAAACAAATGTAGTTCAATTTCTAGTTAATCTGAAGGTACTCTGATAACATTTAAAAGCTGTTCTCTGTATCCCCAAATTTCACTTATGCAGAATTGTGCTTCATTCTTTGTGTATCGTCATGCTTTTTAATTATTCTGCTTCCATATGCATTCAGACATGCAGGCATATATTCCATTACTTCCCTTTTTGTTTGTCCATTTAGGAAAGAAGGAAAGCCAGCATCAGCACATGTGACAGGATTGTAGGTTACTCACCACATGTTGATTTTTTCCATTTTGTGCCTTTTGTCCATTTTTTCTGCCTTCTGATTGCATAGCCCTCCTTTGTATTTATACAGTGTTGGGTGTAAATAGATACTGTGTTTTTGGAATCTTGGTTAAAAAGTGAAGTTATTGTTACAGTTGCAGAACAAGTAGCATAGCACTTGGCCATTGCTTGGATTAGAGTCAAGGTTCAAGTTCTGCAAATGTTGCAAACTGCCTATTATTCAGTGATAGACCACAGGAGCCATATTTGTCACTGTTGTTGTTTAAAACTTAGTTTAACATATCAAGAATTTTAGTAACAAAGATGGTCTTCTCCTGATTTTCTGTTTAATTACTCTTCTAAAAAATAATCCAGTTAAATGTAATGCTCCTTTAAATGTTCTTTAAAAGGCTTTTTTTGGTATTTTTTTTCTCTCCCAGAGCATTGGGAAATGTTAGCTTTCAGTTTGTTTTTCTCCTTTAGTGTGGCTTCATCAGGTATTTCAGATATGAAGTATCTGACCTGGCCTTCTTCAAGGCCAGACTGGATGGGTACCTGAGCAACCTGATCTAGTGGGTGGCATCTTTAAGACTAGATGATCTTTGAGGTCCCTTCCTAAACTATTCTGATATTTTATAATATACTTAGTAATTTTGGGGTGAAATGTACAAAAAATTGTGGTTCACAGACTCATCCTTTGTCAAGTGACTTAAATTTGTAATGGATGTTAGAGTTGTAATACTGGTATACTAACCTGTAAAGCTAGAATTAGTGAATAAAGAACAAATGAAATAACTGTAGTAATTATGGCTTAATTTTAAAATGTACTGCTTAAAAAATTATAAATATCACTTATATTCTCTAACTAGATACAGCTTCTGAATTTTTTCAGAATTTCAGCAGTGGACATCATTGTACTAGATCAGCCTGCATCTCAGTTTGCAAACTAGATCAGTTTGCATCTCTCCACAGTTTTATTGTATTTTCTGATACCTATTATGATGATTCTTTTTTTTTCCCCCAAGCATGTACTGATAATGGTTTTCTTCTGCAGAGCTCTGATAATGCCCCAGCTCAAGCAGCTCCCACCCAGCGAGTGGTGGAGGTGGCGATCCCCGATGTGGGGACGTTTGTGATTGAGTCAGAGGAGGGGGGTTATGACGATGAGGTACCTCGTGTGCACTGCTCCTCCCCGGGGCTTCCTCGTGCTGCCTGATGAGAAGTTTTGGCATGTCTGCACACTGTGACACCTAACAGACTTCTGCAAAACTAAATGCTTAGCCATTTGTGATCTTTAACAATGTCCTAGTTTGTCGTGAAGTACGGAAGGAAAGCACTACAAACTCTTACTTGGGCACGGTTTGCATGCTGCCTTTTACACTGGAGGGGTATCTGTCTCTTCAACTTTGGAGAGTGAATGTTTGTGTTAGGCCAGGTAGCCTTCAAAATGCTGGTGATAAGACTGCCCACTGTTGCATTATTTAAAAGGGGACAGGACACTGAGAAATGTTTTTAATGTTTGTGCTTTCTTGTCAGTCCAGTAAAGTCTGATCTCTTATTTGCCAAGGTTAAGCTTTTCAGGCTTTGGAGATTAAATTAGCCATGGAAATAAGCTGAAATTGATATGGTTGGTAGAACTGAATCTTGCAAATCTTAAAAAAATTCAGGTTCATGCTGGTACATGTACTTGCTACTACTTGAGGAATAATTATGGGGCCTGTTGTTTTTCTGAGGAGCATTGTTTTTTGCTGCCCAGTTTCAGCAGTAGAAAGCAACACTGCTGGTCATCAAACTGCCCTGCCTTGTCACTGCTTACTCCATGTTTGTTTTGGGTGGGAATAGAGTTGGTGCAGCCCATATTGTCAGGGCTCTGAACATGGGTTCTTGGGGAGCTTTAGCTTCCCTAGGCAAATGGATGTTTCAGGTCATTCTGCTCTGGAAGTGTGATCAGTTATAACTGGGAGGATGGGGTGGGGAATAAAATGGTTTAATTGACATCATCAGATTGAATTTAGCTTCTCACAGATGTGTAGTCTCCATCTTGAAAGAAATGCAGATTTAACCTCATATAATGACCTGCTTGTTTGTTTTTACTTTTGTCCCCATGCCCTTGTCTTTCTAGTAGATAACTTTCTTGCCTATATCCCTATTCGTTTTGTGAGTGTATTCACTTTTTAGAAATGTTTTTATGTGTGGGAGACTCGCAGGGAGTTTAAGATCCTTCATCATTTCTTGCTGTACCAGCAATACCTTGGGCAGGGAGGGAGTGTTTTCCTTTGCTTACAGATTAAAAAGGAGAAAGGCTTTTCTGAGTAGCTTGGATGTATCATATTGTGTGTAACTGATGTGAATAGCAGTGAGAGATGTCCTGTGTTCGGCTTGGTGTTTGTTAATTGTTTTGGATATGATGTTTAAGAGATTGTCTGCAAATGTTTCAGGGATTGATTGCATTTGCAGCAGTGAGTTTCTCTTTTTGACCTTGAAATATGCATAAAACACAGGTGGCTTTAGTGCAGTATATCTCAAGTGTGACTGGATGATTTTTCTACTTGAAACCTTTTTTTTAATCCTTTCATGGCCATGGGTAGCACTCATTCAGTGTGCAGTTTTTGCTTGGTACTAATGCTGAACTGTGCATGCTCCTTTCCTGGGAAGTTTGGTCCATGTAACTTTTTTGACACAGATTTTTTTTCTTTTTTGTAAGATTCCTTTAATGTTGTTACAGTAAAACTATATATACACATGCCATGATTTGATTTGCAGATTATGCTCACCAGATCTGTATTGAAGTGTGCCATATCAATGTATGCATGCATTAAGTTGCTTTTTCATTTTGCATGAGGCTAAAGGCATATTGAATTTAGTCATTAAAATATTAATCATTCAAAACTTTTACCTTAAATCCCTTGTGGCAGGTCATGCTGACCCCGAACATGCAAGGTATTATCATGGCTATAGGTAAAGCCAGGAATGTTTATGACAGGTGTGGGCCAGAAGCAGGGTTCTTTAAGGTACAACTAACATTTTCAACTTTTTCTCCTCTGACTTGTTAGATATGCTACTCCCTCTACCCCTTTCTGTATATAAAGTCTTCTCCAGCTTGTCTATATCAGTCCCTCATTTAGATGCTTACCCCTTGAAAAATATACAGATATTTGCCCTGTTGATGTCAGCAGCTCATATACCTTTCTGCATTTTAGCTTTTTAGTAATAGTAGTGAGTAACATATTAGTGATATGAAACCTAGATGTGTAATTGATAAAAGTATATGGGTTTTTTTTCCTGTTAGTAATAAAACCCATGCCTTTGCTAGACTGTGGGACATAAGGATTTTTTTTTGCCCAGGGACTTTTAGTCATTTGTTGTTTATTTCAAAGAGATATTCTTGGTTTGTACTCCTGAAAAGATTTTTAATAATTCCAAATTGCTTGCTTTTGTGTAACTGCATGGGTGTCAATACTATTTATTTAAGCAGTGGTTTATTATAGGAATTAGACATTAGGCTTTTTATGTAAAGTGATTAGTCTTCACTGTGCCACCAGATTTAGGAATGTGTTCATTTTCTTAAATACACAAACTTCTGAGCACCTTTAGCTCATGGCCTTTTGAATTTTCAGGGTATTAGAAAGGGAGTTGCTTTGACATGATGTAAAGTGTAAAATCCTCTCAAATGTGATTTGGAGAGGAGAAAAAAGTTTCTTGCTTGTCACTGAGTAGCAGTCTGTTTTCTTCTTAATTGTTATGGTGTACTTCCACTAGAAGAAATTCTAAAAGCCACAAAGCCCCCAAACAAGCAACAAACAAACAAAAAACCCTAACATCACCAACAAAAAGCTCTGTAACTCCTTGGTAAGGAAATTGAAACCTCATGGATTGGTTGCTTGGTTTGTCTGTGTGAGTGTTTGATATGGATACTTAAAGAAGGGTTATAAGCATAATGTGTGTGCAGGGCTGTCTCTGTTAACTGTGCCTGATCTCAGGGAAGGGAGAGACATCTGCCACAGCCTCTGTTCAGTGAAACTGGGTTTGCTTGGGATTCAGTGTTGGTTGCTTTTTTTTTTCTCAAATTTATTAATGAAAATATGTATAGTGTTTTTCAAGTTAAAGAAAAAATCCTCATTTGATCAAATCACTCCTTGATTTGAACCAGAAATGTCAATTATATCTAATTATATTTTTTAATTTGAAGGGTGTTTTGATAATTTTAAAACAGAAAATTACTTCAAAATAAAATTCTATTTAATGCTTTAGAGTTATCAAAACAATGCCCAGTTGAAATGACTTTCAGTCTTTAATTTGAGTCCTTAAACATTTAGGCTTCATGGGGGCAGAATGTCTTTGAGTGAGAAAATGTTTTGACATACAGTAGAAAATTTCCTTACTCATTTTCTGCTGATCGTGTTTGTAGTAGCTCAGAAGAGGTGAAATATGGTTCATTTTGAAGGAATACATTAGTATGAATGGATGCAGATCAAGTGGGGTTGTTTTGGGAGCAAAAGTTTTGGTTTGGGACACATCCAGATGAAATCTCACTTTTTCCTGTAACTTACTTTAAAAGCTTCTATGTCTTTTATTACTGTTACTGTGTTCCTTTATGTGTTTGTTCTTGATGAAATTAGTGTTTCCAAAAAACTGGGGGGGTTCTATATCTTCATTTAATGTTACTCAGGTGAAACTCTAGTGGTGTGGGTCATTGTGACAGCCAAGGCTCCACTCCCCCCTAGACCTCAGGTTTAAGACATGACTAACATTCAGATATTTCTTGGTCAGTCATCTCTTCCAATATATAAAGGTTCTTTAACCTTTATAGACAACTCCTTGCAGAGTGTTTCCTTTAAGATCTTTGTTATCCTTAGTGAGAAAATGAAAGCATATAATACTTTTCTTACTGTCCCTTTTTTTGTGTAGTGTTTTTTTTTTTTCATTTTGGTAAAGATTTCTGAATCTGTAGAATACCACATTATTTTAAAATTATTATAAAAATATAGAGTTTGAGTTGCATTTTTCCTACTTCTAAATAATTATATGAAAAATTAAATGTCTAAAGCAGTTTATTTTTGCTTCATCAATATACAAGGTTTATTTGTTAGCCATGTTGACTTTCTAATAGTGGAACTTCTGATGTAAGATAATCGAACCTGTGTGGCTTTTGGCATTTATAATGTTGTCCTAAACATCCTTTTTAATGGTAATGCAAATCATGAGTATTTAAATGATACTGATGCAGAATATTCTCCTAAGTTTTAAAGGTCTCCATGTGCTCTATGTTTACACCTGGATGATTATTACTCTACATGTTTAGTCCTGAAACAAAATGTGTTATTAGCAGAGGATGGGAGTCCAGATTTCTGGTATTGCAGCTTAAAGACACTTGAAATACCAAGCAGGGTTTTTGGTTTTTTTTTTTGTGAGTGCTTTGATGCTTTATTTCATGCATACGTTCAATTGAAACTTTGCAAATGTGTTAGGAAACCATCTGATAACCTCCCTGTTTACAGAGGGAATTTATGGAATGTGTGTTAACATTTGTCACCATTTTTCTAATTCTTTTTCTTGTTGCTCCTGTTCATGCTGTATAGTGTCAGTGAATAAAATCTAATGAACATATGAAATGATGTTCATTAAAACCTAATGTGCTGGCAAAGCTGGAAAAGTAAATGATTCTGATGACCTCTAAAATTTCTCTAAAATATTCAGGGAGGGCTGTGTCCTGCCCTATAGTGCAGTACTGTTCATATGGAATTATTATTTTCTTTAGAAATCCTATCAATTGTTTTTTATTGAAGGACATATTTCATTCCCACTTAGTATTTTCCGAATCATACACATTCACTAAACTTCTTGTAGGGTGTATTTTTTCATGTCTTTGCATTTAACCATTTATTTGAGGTACTTTTTTACCTTATGAGACTTCAGAAAATTTCTCAAGGTCAAGTGCCTGAAATCTTACACTTGTCTTGGGCTTGAAGAAACCTCTCTAAGGATTGTATAACTCTCCTCTCAGGGAGACATAGCGACAGGATTGGAAATACTTTTGAAGGGCAGGTTAAATTGGGATTTTGTCAGGCTTAACTGCTGAGAGAAAATACCAATTTGACAATTTATCTGTGGTTTTGGTTCTTTTTTCTTTTTAAAAACATAGTTTAGACTTCTTAGAAGGGTGATCTGTGAAACTATTAAAAATTTTTATAGGCAAAATGCTGTGGCACATAAAGTATCTTGTGTATGTGATGTCTGAGTTGAAAGCCAGAAGGAATAATGTCTATTTTCTTAAAATTATGTAGGCAATTAAGTTGGAATACACACGTCTGCTAAAATTAGCCCAGGAAGATCCGCCACCTGAATGTGATTATCGTTTGCGTCATGCAATTGTTTACTTCATCCAAAACCAGGCACCAAAGAAGATAATTGAGAGGACATTGCTGGAGCAGTTTGGAGACCACAATCTCAGCTTTGATGAAAGGTAATAAGATCTGCACATCTCATTTCCTGTGTTCATGAATGTTCTCTGATGTGTGGAAACACCCCTTCATATTTGGCTGGTGTGTTTGGCTTTATCTCCTAGTTAACAGCATGCGCGCTTACGTTGTAAAACAAATCATCTTTATAAAAATCCCTGTTAAAAGACTAATCAAGAAGTTGAGTTTCTACTCACCTAAATTAAGTAGAAATGCTCAAGGTTGTTCATAATCTTGCACATAGTTTTTTGTACTTTCTTTCACTGTGTTTTCTCACTGCCCTGAAAGGCAGTAGTAGAGAGCAAAGCCTTTCCAACTGGGTGAGTGACTGACTCGAGAGCAAGGCTATGTCTCTCTTCCACTCAAAATTTCATCTACTTACTTATATAAATAGATAAATTAAAAGTTAGAAAACAGTCTGATTTCTGTGTAGGGAATAATTTTCTAAACTTCTGCAAAGTAGTTGTCAGGGAGTTTCAAACTATCTGAAATTTAAAATTAAAAGAAAGACTGAGCAATGTGGCAATTTAGCAAAATAAAAGAAGTAATCCTTTAAATAGCACAGGCCTCCATCACACATACTTCAAAAGTGTGCCTTCTCCTGCTGATTATACCATGCATAATAAAATGTACATTTTCCAAGGCATTTTCATACTGGTTTGCATAAGGCTGTAACTCATACTGTTTGAGGCTCCTGTCTTTGTAAGGATAATACCCTCTGTGAATTTCCAGTAATATTTAACGACTTTTTTTGCTTTTCGTAAGGTGCCGTAACATAATGAAGGTTGCTCAAGCCAAACTTGAAATGATAAAGCCAGATGAAGTAAACATGGAGGAATATGAGGTCAGTATTTCTTATGCTTTAAATTAAGTTGTAGCGTGAAATAGTTATCAGTAAAGCTGAATTTTGCCTTTACAAATTTCTTCTTGTCTCAGACTGAGAAGTTAAAACTGGCTATTTATTTAAAGCCCTTATTCGTCTAAAGGCTGCTCTTGAGCTAAAGCTGTTTTTTCCACATCTGTAATTCCAGTGTTTGAGCCATTAATAAATGTCAGGTTGGAATCTGTCCTTACTTTGTTATCGTGTCTTGACGTCACTAACAATATTTTGTAATTTATCACCACATGAGCCACATGGCTTTTTCTAGGCAGCTGGCAAGGAAGGAGGAGAGTGGTCTGTGCCCAGCCTTGCTCATCTTGAGAGTTGCATAGCAGGCACAGTCCTATTTGTGCTTCTCCTCCAGCTATCTCTGCAGCTATTCCCATTTTCTTATGAGCAGCAGATTCTTTTCTTTGCTGAGACCATGCATAACCAGCGTATGCATTTAATTTTTCCTCCTGTGTTGTTTAGAAAAACTTGGAAGGAAAGTGAGAGTGAATATTGGACATTAAATAATCATGACTAATAGTTGCTTAAATAATTCATCTCTCATTTAAAGCTAAGCCTGTAGCTGATTTTCCAGCATCAGTTTCAAGTCTGAGTAATACTGTTCATTAAGACCTCTTAACAGTGGGTATTTATGTCCTGGGCAGATTCCAGTGCACCACCCATACCTCCTTGTTGTGTTGGTAGGTCCAAACAACTTGATCAGGAGGGTAATGGGAGTAATCTTCCCCTCACAAATCCAATGAAAAATATTTTAATTTCCACTTCTCATTACCAGGTTTAGGACCTACAGTAGATACTACTGTATTACAGTGTGCCTCCCTAGTCTGATGGGTAGGGATCCTCAGAGTGGCATTTTAATTGCATTTTCTTGGCTGTGCAGTGCTCAGCGTTTTACCATTCTCTGAATGATGCTGCACAGAGAGAACAAACAATTCTGGACTTGACTCTAAGAGGAGTGGGGATATCATCAGTTCCTCTGCAGAAAGGTGCCCCTTTTTTAGCTCCTGCAATAGGTAGTTGGGAGTTTCACCATAGATTGTGTCAGTCCAGTATAGTGAGCTGGCATTTTATGGATGTTTTCTCAAGCTCTTTCTGTTGAATCTGCTAGTAACTGTGTCTTACAGTGTGCTGTCCCCTATTTTATCTTTAATGCACAATTGAAGGTCAGCACTTAACCCTCTGTAGAGAAAGTGCCTTTCTCACCTGGAGCATTTACCTGTAAAGTGAACCAGGAGTCACTTGGTGTAAATGGTGATGCAGTAAGATAAATGTTCTGCTTCAGCAAGAGCATTTCATCAGAGTTGCATTTGGGTATTTTTAACACTTCCCATGTAAAATGTTCAGGCTTTTTCTATGTCATTCTTGTATTGAAAATTAAGCTTACTATCTGGTGTATGAAAAAGCTTTCCAACACTTCCTGAGTAATATAGGGAAGAAAAAACAAGATCTTGTATAATTTTACCTGTGGTTCTCCAAAGATACTTTGTGTTCCTTTCAAATGGTAATAGGTTCTGTAAGAATAATCTCATCTAGAAATGTTTAAGATGTTTAAGAATTTTCTTTTTATTGAGGGAAGGGTGGATTCTGGTGGACTTCCCTCATATGCAAGCCTACTGGCATCCTTAGTACTTACTGTGACTGGACACTAAATTTAACTGGAGGGGGGGGTTGTGTTTAAAAATAATTATATTTCATTTTTGTGGATGAATGTCTATTTACCCTTTCTTACATGCAGAGATGGCATCAAGACTACAGACATTTCAGGGAAACAACCATATTTCTCATGGTAGGATTGGAGTTTTTCCAAAAAAAGAGGTAAGTGGTAGTATAGAACTCAAATGTAGTGGAATGATGTGAAAGCAAAATGTAATGTTGATAAGTAAAGCTGCTTTCTAAATTAAGATGTGTTTAATTTCCATTTCCAATTTCTTATACAAGCCATGGGTTCTTTTCAGAGCACCCTCCACATGCACCCCTATTCTTCCTTCTATTCTTAAGTGCTCTGGATGTCACTCTGTGCACATACATTTATTTGCTTTCATCAGCAGGCACAATTAGTCAAGTCTGTGTCTTTGTTGCTTTTTGGCTGAAACTTCCCACTGAAGCAGTTGTACCTTCTGCATTAGTCTGAGCCAAAACTCCACCTATGGTGGCCTTTAAAGGTCAGGAAAACAGAACATATTTGAGAAAAGCTGTCATGTATAGCTGTCATAGTTGTAACTGATTGTCCTTAACTCTATGGTGATTCATTCCCTTCTCTTTTTGAACCAAGTCAGAAATTGTGGCTGTATAAAATGGGTGACATTTATGTACTTAATTCAGAACAGCTCATATTTATTCTGATCTACACATGCAAGAAGAATGGTGATTACAGTCTAAATGTAGTCAGTCACTGTTCGTGTATAAAACAACATGTAGGTAAATTTGTAGTGGGAGTCAAATTTAATTCTTTGTTTCTTTGTTAAGTAGTAAATTGCTCCATATTTCTCATCCTAAGTCTTCCCAAAAAAGAAAGGCCCCAAACAATACAGGAAAATTGATTGCAAAAGACACAGCCTTGCCTTTGTGACACGATACCTCTTTTTATACTGGCTAACACCATCAGCCCAGAGTCTTGGGTTGTCTTCAGGTTACCACCATGTAATAAACAGTACATTTACTAATAATCTGAATTGAAATATGCTGCACTATTGGTCTTAAACAGTTTGTGTACAAAGGTTAGTCAGAAGATTACCTGGCTTATTTGAAGTCTGGTGTTGCTTCATTCCTTAAAGAGGCAGAAATGTCACAGGCATTGGTGTGGCTTATAGGAACCCCTTCATGCATTCTCTAAGATTACAGGTGGGGTGACACATCTTCAAGTTCTTTGGCACTGGGACTCCAGAGTGGCACCTTCAGTTATAAAATACCAATGTTTTCAATAAATTCCTTCTTGCCATAACATAATCTGGTTGTGCCATGGAGGAGAGAGGGAAGCACAGGTTTGTACTATGTGCTAAATGACGTTCTCCACTATTTACAATAACTTGCAGAATTAGGTTTTTTCCTTTGTTAAAAAGCACCTTCATAATTTGAAAAACAAGCCTATTATCACCAATGTGATAATACTTACACTCTAATATGGGTCAGAAATAAAAGGTACAATTTCAGAAGTGCTTCATGAAGTTTCTGATACAAAGATAGTAGGACTAAAGTATGGTTAGTGGATGAGTGAGATCTGGCTATCCAGTGACCTGCTCCAAAGGCATCTTGTGCAAATATATACCTGTGTTTCAGCTTCAGATTCCCAAAGGTTTCAGAGATTTACAGAGATTTCCACTTAAGAGAGCAACGGTACCATCCTTATGCTGGAAACAAGACTAAACTGCTGATCCCTGTCAGTTCATTCAACACTGAAGTCATAAAATCATAACTTCAAAAATATTCATGAAAGGATAGACTTTCATAATAGAAATATTATCTTCATTAGTTTTGAGGCTTTTTTTTTCCCTGCAAACCCACCTCTCTGTTGACAAACTTTTCTTAGCTTCAGTAACACTGAGTGATAACCTAGCAGCACTCAATGTCTTGATGGAGCCAAAAGTCAACATTTATTCAAGCAGTATTTATTTCTTTAATTGTAATGTGTTGAACAAGCACAGAAATTAAGATTAGTTTGGTATAACTTTTTCATGCCTACTTTCAGTGGTCACTTGTCATCCCTGATGGTGAGTGACAAGGCCCACTTTTCACTGCAGGTGGAGAATTAAGGGGTCTTTCAGGCAGATCTTCTCTGACTTCAGTGTGGAGTAGTAACCTACTCTGGCTGAGATGAACCCAGGCAGCTAATGAGCCTTGGTAGGAATTTTGCCTGCAGCTCACTCTTGTGGCAGCAACTTAAAATTGAACAAACTGTATGCTTTACCAGTTGCCCTTTTAAGTTTCTTGGAAAGCCAGTACAGCTTTTCAGTTTTGACTGAAATGCCTTTTTCAAAGCAGTGCTAAAATTTTGCCATTCTGTGCTTTCTGTGTCTTTTCCAATGCCTCAGCCTTCTGAGCTCCAGAATTTTGTGAGCAGCTTCAGTGATTTTAGGTTTAATCTGCACACACTTGAACTTATGTGCAGTTCAGCTGTGAGAAGGCAGAAAGCCAATCATGTGCTGGGTTCATCCAGAGCCCCATGGGCAGCAGGGCAGGGAGGGGATTCTGCCCCTCTGCCCCCTCTGCTGAGACCCCACCTGCAGGGCTGCATCAGCTCTGGGCTCCAGCACAGCAAGGACAGGGACCTGCTGGAGCCAGGCCAGAGCAGGCACCAAGGGGATCAGAGGGATGGAGCAGCTGCCCAGTCAAGACAGGATGAGAATGTTGGGGCTGTCCAGCCTGAAGGAAGAGAAGGGTTGCATGGAAACCTGAAAGCAACCTTTGAGTATCTGAAAGGAGCCTACAAGAAAGATGAAGGAGAGACCTTTTACAGAAGCATGGAGTGACAGGACAAGGGGGAATGGCTTCAAAAATGACAGAGAGGAGGTCTGGATTCATTATCAGAAAGAAATTCCTTACACTCAGGGTGGTGAGGCACTGAACAGGATGCCTGGAGAAGCTGTGGCTGCCCCATCCCTGGAAACCTTCAAGGCCAGGTTAGATGGGGATATGTGCAGCCTAGTCTAGTGGAAGGTGTCCCCCTGCCCATTGTGATGGTGTTCACAGGGGTCTCAGGTTGAGGGAAGAGATGAGGATCTGACTCCATGTTTCAGAAGGCTTGATTTATTATTTTATGATCTATATTATATTAAAACTATACTAAAAGAATAAAAGAAAGGATTTCACCAGAAGGCTAGCTAAGAATAGAAAAAGAAAGAATGAATAACAAAAGCTTGTGTCTCCAACAGAGAGTCCGAGCTAGCTGACTGTGATTGGCCATTAATTAGAAACAACCACATGAGACCAATCAGAGATACACCTGTTGCATTCCACAGCAGCAAATAACCATTGTTTACATTTTGTTCCTGAGGTCTCTCAGCTTCTCAGGAGAAAAAATCCTCAGGAAAGGATTTTTCAGAAAATATCATAGCAACAGCCCATGGCCTTCAACCCAGGCCACCCTATGATTCTATGGATCTGTTTGCTGATATTACTGTAGTCCCATTCCTCAGACCCAAGATAAATAAGGAGTCTGAGGTTGGATTTACAGTCATGATAATCTAAAATAGTTTACTTTGGTGTTAAATGGCACCACAGTTGTTTCAGTAAAGGGTCACACATAGGTGAGGGAAGGAGCAAGAAGAGGGTGACTGGAAATAACTACCACCACTGAGTTTTAATTTGCATCAACAGAGCTATTGACACTGCAGCTTCAGCCTGCAGTTTGACAAATAACTGAACTAAGAACAGGAGAAGGTCCACCCCCTCTGGGTTTATAACCAGCAGTTTCAGTTCTTGTAATCATCTTTTCTTCCATCATCTTCATCTTCGTGACCAGTGGTATGAAGAGTTTTCATGGCTAGGAAAAATGGAAGTAGCCTTTCCCCTTATTTTTATGTTGTCTCATTGGGAGGTATTACCTTACATCCTGAGTTATTTACTTTGGAAAATTCTTGACTTGTATTCAGATATGCTCTGTGTGTACACATAATTTTTAGCCTTTTTCAGTAGCTTGGTAGTTGGTTTTGGTAATTTCAGCTTGACACGTGAGCTCATACTCTCATCAGGAAGGAGTGCACGATTTCATGTTCCTTTAACCATTCCCCTAGGAAATTTCTCTTCCTAGATTTTTTTTTATTATTTGAGTAAAAATGAGATATCAAATTGCCTGTTTTTAGGGTAGCTACCGGAACTGCTTTCAGTGCTTGTCTGTCATAACTGGGTCTTTTTAAATCAGAGAATTAACCATTTCAGGTGTTTGCAGGAGATGATGTGCAGCAGTATGAAGGGAGATTGTTCATCTGTGCACGAAGGGATCTCTGTCAATTACTAACTGACAGGTTCTTGGGTGCTCTCTTATTCCTTCTCTACCAATTAGCCTTGCATTTATCTTCTGCATTCAGATTAAAGACAGAAATATCAACAGTCTGACAGCACTTCTGCTGCTGAAATTCTGTGATGGCTTCTTCCATCACATTAGATTTCAAGTAACTCAGAAGAACTTTCAATTAGTGAAGCTTAAAAATTCACAGTTGTTGTTTTAGAAATAAGGCGACAACTTTAAATCTTATTTGCTGAGGTGTAGAATGCTATCAAGATATTCATGGCAATGGAAACTCAAACCCAATGTGACATAAATGCAGTCAGGAAAAATTAAATTTTCATGGATACTCAAGGCCAATCTAAAGTTGTTTTTGAAGTGAGTGAAATGACAACTCTTGGTTTCAGTGAGCTTTGGATCAGACATCGTTTGTAATGATCTAACCTAATAATAAAATAATTTGTTCTAGTGTGTGTAAAAGACAAAATTGTATGGTTTAAAAAAAAATTATGAAGAGATTGGTGGGAAGGGGTGGACTTGCCATCCAGCAAGTGGAGTTATCTGTCCTTGGAATAGTTACCTTGAGGCAGGTGGTATGTGGATATTGCACCTAATGCTTTTGTTTCTTCACTACAGTTACATGGAAGCCTTGCTCTACCTTATCTATGCTTACCAGAATAACAAAGAACTCTTGTCCAAAGGCCCCTACAGAGGGCACGACGAGGAGCTGATATCTCACTACAGACGAGAGTGTTTGCTAGTAAGTGAAGGGTGAACTGGATGTCTCAAAACGTTGAGTTTGCTGCATAGTTCTAATAAAATTAATTAATAGAAAAGTATTGCCATCATGTACAACAAACCTCAAACTTCCCTGCATTAGTAATTTAATAGTGAGGCTGTAAGAGGGAAAAATGCAAAAGTAAAAAAGAAAAGGTTATTCCCCCCATTTTTTTGCGAGCAGCCAGTCATTTTCTTTATGATTATAGTGGGCTCACTGCAGACATGTCTGGGATGGGTGGGAGTAGTGATTGACAGTGCTGGTGAGCAGACTCAGCCTGCTGCCATGGTTTGATGGGGAGACAAATATTGGCAAAGGCATCAGCAATGATGCCTTGCCTGAAACAAGGGATTTTTTCCTTGTTATGTCACTTTTAACAATAGTGAAAAAATAAAAGCCAGTGATAGAATCTCAGCCTTAACAAAACAGCTGCAAAATTGGAGTTGGCAGGTATGAAATGAAGTGGCTTGAGGAACAGCATAAGTTCAAGTGGATTAGTACAGCATATGCATCATGGAGTAAATGTTAAAATACAGCTGTGGTTAATACAAGCTGCCAGGTAATTCTGTAGGAAGACTGTGCTTTAAAAGAAACTGATAATGATGCATGGTAGAGTGTGAAATGCTGTGTACTTAAAGGCTTTCCTTTTTTGTGGTGGTTGATGAAGAAACTAAATGAACATGCTGCAGCACTGTTTGAATCGGGAGACGATCAGGAAGTAAATAATGGCCTGATCATAATGAACGAGCTTATTGTCCCGTGTTTGCCATTACTACTGGTGGATGAAATGGAAGAGAAAGATATTGTTGCTGTGGAAGATATGAGGAACCGTTGGTGTTCTTATCTTGGACAAGAAATGGAACGTAAGTCATTTATTATTAAGGTAAAAGGCCCTTGTGCACCTTTTTTATGAGTATGATGTTTTCAATATCTGGAATTAAACCCGTATCTTTTTTTGCCTTGGTAATGTTTTTTGAGCTGCCCTGACTTTTGAATAATTCTGTAGACATTTAAATAAAAGATTTTGCCTTAAGTTGCACTGGGCTATCAGGCTGTAAAGGAAACATGCTTTTTGAATGGGAAAACACTTGTGGTGTTATTAGACTACCTAAAGGGGAGTTTATATCAACATCTTACTAGGAATTGGTATGTCCTAGTTATTGCTTGGTTGGTCTAAAGAATCTGAATTATTCCAAGTGAAACTCCTCCTCTTCTACCCACTAATTTAAAAAAAAGTCAACATTGGGCAGAAAAAGGACAATTCTACATGTGAACATAAATGCTTATGTTTGTTTTTCTGGTTTGATTTGCAGCCAGCTTGCAAGAAAAACTGACAGATTTCCTGCCAAAACTGCTAGATTGTTCTACAGAGATTAAAGGTTTCAATGACCCGCCAAAGTTACCCTCCTACTCCACACATGAACTGTGTGAAAGATACGCCCGAATCATGTTGTCACTCAGTCGAACTCCAGCCGATGGAAGATAAATTCTGCAGACCTTCCTAAGCACATTGTATAAACTTTTTTAGTTCTTAAACCTTGCCTTCCTGTCACAGGGTTTGCTTGTTGCTGCTATAGTTTTTAACTTTTTTATTTTAATAACTGCAAAAGAGAAATGACTGTACAAACTTTAGCCAGACTGCAAACGATTAAAGCTGAGAATCGCATGGCGCTCAGTCGTTTCAACCAGAATTGATGCAACATGCAAGTCTGATCATTATGGCAAAACTGCTTTTTTGCCATTTATCTGTTACAGTATTACTTTGCTTTTATCTTAAGATCCTTTACTTTATCAACAGCTGTCTGGATCATTTTGTGACTGCAACTACTTTAAGTGTCCAGTGCTGTGTAAATACATGGTACTTGGTAGCTTGTAAATGAAAAGAAAGAATAAAGTTTTATTTATGGCTACTTCTGTGTTTGCAAGCAGATACCTTGTATATTATTGTAAAATACGGGTATTTTTAGAAGAGATACAGTATATTGACAGGTTACTCAATTTTATAGACAAGGTTCTTTAGGATTTATGGCCAGTTTCCTTTCAGGTACTCAGAGATTACTGTATGTGAATATATTGAAAAACTGTCACAGTATTATACACAATGGTGTTTTGTATATTCTTCACTGGTCTGTTTGATACTGCACCTGAGCACTTTAGTGTGCGTGTGAATGGCCATGCCAAGTCTTTTCTAATGGTAGGGACTGGCTTCTCAAGCAAAACAATAATGGCACCTTCCTTCTCTTCTTAGAAAAAAATTGAAGTAAAAAAATTAAAATATTTTCAGTATAAATATATTACACCCTCTAAGCAAAACTTCTTAAAATTGGTGTAAGTGGAGAAAATAAAGATTTTAAAAACCTGAATTTATGAAGCTTAAGGATTAATCAGTTTTTAATTGGTATTTGAGTCATGTAAATGACCACAAATAAAATCTTAATTTTAATTCTTTACTTGAAATGGGTTGCTATTGTTGCAACAAAATATCTCAAAAATCTTTTATCTGTCCTAATTAAATTTCTGTTGGAAGTAAAAGAACATATCTATCGGGCTTGTTTTGTAGAACTGAAATAATGTCTGGTTTTAATGAAGAAACTTAATTATTTTGTGGAAAAAGATATTTAATGCATCCTTAGGTAATCCTGTTACCTGACACTATTTTGATTCCTTCTCTTTTTAGAGAACGTTTTGTGTTAGATCAGTAAAATATGTGAATATTTATTTGTATGTTTTTATTGGAGCGACACAACTTTTCCTTACAGGTTTTCAAGTGGTGTTTCAATATCTGCTAATAAAAACTACAGAGGGAAGGGAAGGCAAGGAATGATGAAGTTCAGACCACCTAGAAGTGCAGAAATGTGGGTATCTCATATGCAAGAGGCAGCAGAGTTCAATCTTTGCACGTATCAGCCTGAGAACTTGTTCTCTCTGGAGAGACCCTGGATCACAACGTACAGGGAATGGAATGTGGCCTTCAATTCCAAATCTGTTCAGGGCTGTTCTCCACTCCTCTTTTCAGTACTGCAGTGCTTCATGATTTTTCAAACCACCCATTTATTTTATCAATTTTTTTTAAAGAATATTGACCTTTTAGAAGTGAAAGACTGCAAAGGAGCATTATTTTAGGTGTGAGACTGTTGATGTGTGAAATATCCCTCTTAAAGTAAAAGGTTTGCTTCCTATGAAGTGGGAGAGGATACATTTTAAAAGCTTTTACATTTTGCACCTGTTCAACTTTGATTTGAAACTCAGGAAGATGCCTACTTAGCACTGTATTTTTAAACAAGATTTGGAACATATCAGACTTCCTACTTTTAGTAATAATAAAAAGAATTAGATGTGAAAGAGCAACTATCTCATTATGGCTAACAGGTTTTGAGTTTGAGTGTTTGTGGAAGCTTTTAAGGAAAGCTCTCCTCTTACCCCAAAGGAGCCAGTAACCCTCATCTGCTTAATCTTTCACAACAAACACATGGGGAAACACATGGGGAAAGGCACTCTTTCTAAGGTAAAAGAGAGAAATAAATTATTTCATCTGGGAAGGATACCTAAGATTTTTAAATTAAAAGGAAGACAGGAAGGATGAAACTTGGTTTTTGTTTTAGATTTTTTTTATTATTCAGTTTCTGAAAGTATGAAAATAATCCATTGAAGTAGTGAAGATAATTGTGTATTCCTCTGCAAAGACAAATTTTTGAGTTGAATTGAGAAGGCAAAAGAGCAAAAGTAAATATAGATGTGTTTTGCTATTTTAGTATATTTTTAATATCTGAGTTTAAAACTTCAGTGAAATCATTGATGATTACATTAATATGAAATCATTAGTGGTTACATTAACTTTGTCTTAAAAGCCTTGCTTTTCTCACTGCAGTAAGGCAGTTGATAGCTTGGATTCACAGTGCCCAGCACAAAACCTCTACAAGTAACTGTAAGGTAGTAAAGCATACAGACCATTTGGCTACCTGGTAATCTGGGGGAGAATTATGTCAGGAGGTATGGTCTCTTCAGCATGGGGATTATGAAGGGTTTTATCAGGGTTTTTCACAGTTAATAAAACAAAGAAAGATTAAGGAACTTTACTGAAATTCATTTACAAAATCACCTGTATGTGCCATCAAGTGAAAGGTGATAGGAAGGTAAAGATGTTGCTTCATAGTGAGAAAAGGCCTGAATTTACCCTTTTTTACTTAATTCCCTTTTTTTTAATCTCTTCCAAACATGTTTTCATTTTAGCTGCCCGATCCTACTGCTTTACTTGAAGTGATATTTTGGTAGTATCAAGAATCCTGTTGTTTCTAGTTCAAGCTCCCACAGCAGGTCTGCCAGTCTCAGCCTAGGAGAAAACCATGAGCAGCAGGAGAATTGAGCTGAATAAATGAAGAGGATGGGTGGATGGAGTCAGTTTGTCCTTCTTAGATGTGGGACATTTGGAATCACACCAGACACGAAGAACTTGATCTTCTCTAGTGAGTCAGTGTTGCTTTGTGGGCAGTCTGTGCTTTACGGCAAGGGAACAGGGTTGCTCAAATAAACCTGAAGTATGAGCAGCCCCAAAATGCTTTGTGTTCAAGCATTAACATACCACAATTTCATAATATCTGCATTAAGTATCTTTCAGGTTGTTTTTAGGTAACCCTGTGAAGATTGCAGCTCCCAAAAGAACTGGACACCACCAGTAGCACACAGGAGACAGCTGGATGTTGTCCAACAAATGTAAAGGTTCATAAAGGAAGACAATGGTTGCTGCCCATATTCTTCATTTTGTCACATTTCCTTCTCTCAATCTCCAGTGACTCCAGATGCCTGTGGGAGGCCTTATATAAGCACAAGGTAAAGAATTTTGATGGAACAATGCACCACTCTAGGTCTGCAATGAGTCACCTCATCTGTGCAGCATTTTTCAACGTAAATGCGTGTTTCTAAAAAAATATATATTCTAGGTGTGAGCCTGTAAGAATGCAAGAAAAGTCACAGTCTTCGCAATGAAAGTGGTGGCATCTTTCCATTTTTCTTTTCTGGAGAGGTCAATAATACAAATATGAAAATGCTCTTACCTAAAGAGGTATTTTAGCAAAATGTAGTAGGTAGAATTCCAAAGGGGAGTGATTCAAGTGAAACAATTATTTTTCATGTGCTTGGGATCCAGTTTTTCTGTGTCCTTAAAGATCTTTTGAGGTCTTGGTCTTGGTGGATAAGTTATTGACTGGAAACACTTTTAACTCCTAAAGAATATCTTTCTTTGTAGGCAAGAATCAGCAGAACATTCCTGCTTGGTTCAGCATTTCTAGTTCAGATCTGATCCATATGGGAGCAAAGTCTCTGAACTTTTGCAGACATGTCTGTTGCTGCCATACACACGTGTGCTCCAGCTTTATTATCTTGCCCTTAAAATCTTGGCCTTGGCCATGGAATGTTCTCAATTATGAATTTGAGATCTTTTCTGTAAATAGGAGGGAAGGACTTGTACTTCTCAAAAACTGTTTGAGGTAGCACTTTGAAAGAACAGCTTGGCTTGCTTTCTGGTGGTTGGGATCAATGCAAATCCCCTTCTCACAGGCTGGGAAATGCATAGTGGGAAAGGCTTGTTTTCAGGATGATGGTCGCAGGATGGATTCATCATGAATGTCAGGATATGGTCATTCTTCATTGCTCTCCTCATATCTAAAGGGAAGTACCTCTTAAATAAAGTTTGGGCTCCATGCTTCATTCTTTCACTTTTTATTTCCCCCTCCCCTGTTGTTCTCCAGTGAAGGTCACGTAAATATTCACTTTTCAGGCTTTTAGTTGGTTAAGTCTTTGATTCACCATCAGCTTCAACTGTACCTTTACCACCAGGATATAGAACCAGGATTCCTCTGTTTCCATCTGATTAGTGTGGGCTTCAGTTTCTGTCTTGCTTTTCCTGGAAATGCCTGTACAGGTCATGTAACACCATTCACATGCATACTATCTGGCAGCTCAGCATTTAAGAGCCTGAAAGAGGAAATTACGGATAGTTAGCCAAAGCTAACTAAACTGCAGAGTTTTTCTTTACCATGTCTTGGCATATCAAGAAAAAAAAAGAAAAATATGAAATAATTTATTGGAGCCTGACTTAACTGAGCACTTAAGGAGCATGGGGGGGATGTCTTGTGCATTGTATCTCAGCCCTATCCTGGTTTATGAAGATCATAGAGGCTGTTCCTCTTGTGTAATAGTTTTCAGTTTACCCTGATCTTTATACTTCATCTTGAATTATTAAAACTGCATTCAAACAACTTCTGGCCAAAAGCAGCTTTTCCTGCTATGCTGATTTCAGTTGGTAACTCTGCAGTCCTTACCCATGTCTGTGTTCTGTGTCTGGGTGTTGCCTATCAGTGCTCATAACTGTATCTGCTTTGTTATCTGTGTTGGAGTTCCCTTGACCCATTTCTACTTTGTGCATATACAGACAAAAGGAGAAGGGCACTAATTCCTGTAGATATTCTTCAAGAAACAAAATTTGCGTTTTGTCTGTGACCTTTAATCTGTAACAGTAAAACTTCCAGTTGAATGTGGGCTAAGGGCTTGGGAAACCTGTGGGAGGGAATCTAAGGAGGGGTTGCTTTTTTAAAAAAAATATTGATAATACAGGATCATGAGATGGAGGGAATTGCTGTGTAAACATAGTAAACTTTTATGTGGATTACAAAAAAAATTGTTAGTTGAATTAAGTTTTTAGCCCAGTCGTCAGTGTTACATAATGCAATTTGAAGAAAACCTCCTGTGTTCTTAGGGAAGATGTTTGGCTTTTGTTAGGAACCTTGATTGGTGAAACTGAAAAACTTGTAACTTTTAATAGCTCAAGGTAACACATTCTTGTAATCTGCTTATGAAGTCTTTTTTGTCTGGAAAGTAAAAAAACCAAAAAACAAACTGTCTCCACAAAATCAAATGACTCCACCCCCTCCATTCCTCCAGGAAGATAATATTGTTCTGTGAAATCCAAGTTTACTTTGGATATTTAAAAAAACGTCTTATTTCCTCCCTCCCTTGCTCAGTCTGTTTGAACAAGTACATTATGTTTTGAAATGCATATAATTTCTCTTTGAATTTCTGAAGGAAAATTTGTCATCTCTGATACTTTTCAATGTGAGATTAAGACCTGTCATTGTATTTGGCACTACTGGCACTTGTTCCACTCTGAGCTGATGGTGATTTTTAATTATGTGATTGTTGCAAGAAGCTTGAACAGATGATTTGTTACTTCAGCTTCCTTCTGTAGGATGTAATCCTCAACATTCTTTGCATACTAAGGTTTATACTGCTGTGTTTTAGGAATTTACTCCTCTTCCCCCTTATCTTGGTTCAGTTTAAGGCTGTTATTCAAATGCTTTGCATTGAACAAGTAAAACAGCACTGATTCTGTTTGTCAGTGTTCTACTCCACTGGAGACAGTGCAGAGACATCTCTGTGCTACTTGGACTTCTTATGAGATTTTATGGTGCTTTGTGCTTTGCATTGAACAAGTAAAACAGCACTGATTCTGTTTGTCAGTGTTCTACTCCACTGGAGACAGTGCAGAGACATCTCTGTGCTACTTGGACTTCTTATGAGATTTTATGGTGCTTTGTGCTCTGTGAATTTATTTGAAATGGAAGGTGATGGAGTTAATTACCTGTTGGTTGCAGCTGACAGAGAAGAGCCATAATGTTGTTTTCTATTTAATAACAAAGTAAAGTGAAATAATTTCTCCCTTGACATATATTCCCACAAGAAAAGTAGAAGTTTCCAGGTAAGTGTTCAAACTGGTCACAGTCCCTTCAGGAGGGCATTTGTATGGATACTGTGTTTGTCCTCCTGTCTTTGTTCTAAACACACCGATTTAAAACTATTTATGGTGGATTTTTATTTGGTCTGTAGTAATTTTATATATTTTCTTTGGATAGGCTTGTTTTGTAAATGCCTAATGTCAGTTCTTGGTGTTAAGCAAGAAAGTATGATGCATGCCAATGGGAATTTTCCCTCAGTTCAGTGAAGCTGTGAAACTTTGCAGTAATTATTCTCAGTTATGTCTATGCTATTACCTGGTTAACTCCCTACTGTCCCCAACCAAGCCACTTCTAAAACTAAGCAGTGGGCTCAGGACAAACTATAATTTTGTTGATTGTTAGGGGTCTTTTTTGTTTCTTTTTTTTTTTTTTTCCAAGGAAAAGACCAGTTGTGTGGCAAAGAGAGCTACAAGAGGTTTAAGATAGATACCAAATACTGGTAAGTTCTGGCTAAGAGAGGAAGAGACACAGCCAGGTAACACAGCCAGGTTTAAACTTATCTGTCTTGTTTCTGCTATTAAGACTGAATAATTGAGTGGTTGCAAATGCTGTTCACAAACCATCTATAAAAGGGTGCTGTGCAAAGAATGTCTGCAGAGAAGTGCTGGATGATGAGTAAATGTTGAGGGCTTCTAAGTACTGTAGTCCAACACCTCTTTCCAGAGGGAGAGTATTGTGGAGTTTGATCCTGGCAGAGTTCAGAAAAGACATAACAGGTGGTGTCAACTACAGAGACACTCAGAGGTGTGAGTGGACAGAGATATCTGTCAGGATTTCTGCAGGTGGCTTCATTCCCTCTTCCTGTGTTTGATTAACCACAGGCTCTTTGCCCAGAGGAGACTCAGTGCTTCTCAATAATGTAGGCAAAGCTGGGTTTGTTTGTGAGAAATGATGGAGTGGGGCTCCCTGCTGTAGAAGAGGGGAAGCAGGTGTATTTTGGACAGTAACCTTAAGGGGACAGGCATGCCTCTTTTTGGAATAGGGACAGCTGAAAACACTGGGCAAAGCCCCATCTTTTCCACTGGAGTCACTGTCTGCACCCTGGCTGTTCCCCTCCCTGTCACCAGCTGAGTGTCTCAGCTGTCTGCTTCCTCAGCTGAGTGCCAGCTTTGCCCCACTCCTGTTTAGTGTTACACCTGTGAGCTCATTTTTACTTCAAGTCCCTTCTGAGCTTCTCCTTTCTAGGGTACAAGCCCTATTGGATAAGGAAAGGATGGCCTTAATAAATAGTGAAGGGGTATATCCTGTTTTAAACCTGCACTCAACTGAATTCAGCTCACTGCGTACTCAGCTACATTTTGTGATGGGAAAATGACTGACTCATGGCAAAATGTATCCTTCATGTTTTTCGTATCTTTGTAGTCATTGCTGATATTTCAGTTCCCCGATGAAGAGGTCTGCAGGATGTGACTCCTTCCCTTCACTAGAAGAAGGCAGGGGTTGGATCTGGGTGCAGTTCCAGGTCCCTTCCAGCCCAGGCTGTTGCCTGTCCCTGCCCATGTCAGGGCTTGGAGCCGGCTGCAGTTCCAGGTCCCTTCCAGCCCAGGCCGTTCCCGTTCCCTGGCCGTGGCAGAGGCTGGAACCGGGTGCAGTTCCAGGTCCCTTTCGGGCCATTCCCAGTCCCTGCCCATGTCAGGGCTTGGAGCCGGGGTCAGTTCCAGGTCCCTTCCAGCCCGGGCTGTTCCGGTTCCCTGTCCATGGCAGGGCTTGGCACTGGGTTCAATTCCAGGTCCCTTCCAGCCCAGGCCATTCCTGTTCCGTGCCCGTGGCAGGGGATGGATCTGGGCGCCGTTCCCGATCCCTGGCAGGCGGTGCCTGGGCCCTCCCGCGGGGCCGCAGCGGCCCCTGCCGGGCCTTGGCCGGCACTGCGGGCGGGATGCCGCGCTCCGTGAGGGGCCGGGAGCTCCGGGAGCTCCGGGATGGTTCCTGTGGGAGAACCGGAACCCGGCCGGCTGTGTAAATAATCTCACACGCTTGGTGTTTCCCGCAGTGAAAGCTCCGCTGGGCTGAGGGCTCCAGAGAGGCCCCGTGGGAGCTGTTCTTGCTCTCTCGGCACTTCAGACCTTTTCACTTTTAGTGGTGCTTTCTCGTGAATCAGAACGATTCCTTTCTTCTCTTGGGCTGTAAATGAGGTGTAGATTTTACCAAGGAAAGCCTGAAGTGATTAGGGACTATTTTAGGTCAGGCAGCTTTTTTCAGTAGTTTGTTCTAATGGCTGCAGTTCCTGTGGCAGATTCATGCTAAGCTGCTTTCTGAATTTAAAACAGCCTAGGGTTCTCTTAGCAACTGGTCTTTTTCCTCTGAAATTCACTTTGTCATTGGTACCACTGCCATGGCTCTGGCAGCATGTGCCAGCTCCCAGGAAGCATTCCTAGGAAAATCAGTAGGGCTTTTTGAGACTCAGGTGTGCCTGTGGACAAGAGAATTTAGGACAGTTTATTAGCAGATGTTTTAAAAAATATGGCATTGTGAATTTAGCCTTTCTACCTTTAAGGTTGTGTATAAATGGAAGATTCTGGACAGCCATACAAATTTTCAGGAGCTTGTGTTGTAGGTAATTTTTGTTTGATTTGGTTTGTCTTAAATGTGTATGAAAATAGTACTTTTACATATTTATATATTGATTTTTTTCTGTCTGCTAATGATGTTTAGCAGGAAAGAGAAAGACTGGCTTATGAAATAAGGTTTCATTTGGAAGCCTAGAGCAGGTTAACTAGTAATTAGTGGGTTAGTAACTAACTGATGGTTTTCTTGTGTATTTGGAATTGTGTACATGTGAAGAAGCAACACTACATGCAAGATGATCTGTCACAGTTGATGTTACAAAGGAAAAGTTCCACAGAGATACTTGAGTGAGAAATAAAATTGCTGATTTTTTTTCCTGCTGCTCTTCCTAGAAAATCAGGTAATTTTGACCTTAGGTGCTCAAGAATGGCACAAATAGCATGTGTGGCAATGCTTGTCACAATCAAAATATCAGCATCATGATGTCATGACGATGGGACACAAAGTTTGTGGCTTGAGATTTTCTGCTGGGTTTGAACTTGCTCCGAAGTTCAGACCTGAGCTAGCTCAGGTCATTCCAGTGCCCACCTGAAAACTGAGGCATTCAGGAGCTCCAGTATCCTCTTTGCTGCCTGCAAAAGAACAAAGAACAGATTAATCTTTATTGTGCTCACCTAGTTTGAGATTCAGTAGGCAGACCAAAGATTGCTTTAGCTAATTAGGCCCTCTAATTGGATTTTAAAAGTTATTAACCTTTCAAATAGGCTCTCCAGAGTGGCATGTCAGCATGTTCTGAGCTAATGTGCAGCCAACTATTGGTTCCACTTGCAGGGCTGACAAGCAGAGGGCAGGCAGGGTTGAGTTGCTCCTTGGGGAAGAGAGGGCAAGGAAAAACTTGTGTCACTGCTCTGCAGTGGCAGGGGTGCAGGAGAGGAAGGTGGTGCAGGTTCTCAGTGTGCCCAAGTAGCTGCTGCCTTACATTCTCCATCACTCATGGAACCAGCTGAGATTTTACAAGGAAAATCTTTCTCACAAAGAAAGTGTTTGTTTTTTTTCTCCTTTGATGCTGTCTTGCCTTTGTGTTTCCCCCTCTTGTGGCATATATTGCATTTCTTCATCCCAAAGACTGTAAGGAGTTCCTCCTGAGAGGCACATTACAGAGTACTGAGAATCGCTGGCCAGACTGGAGGGGTGTGTGTGTGAAAAGCTACAAAACAAAATAATATTATTTTCTGGGCATACTGGAAGATATGATTAGTCTTCTACAATTTTTGGACCAGTTGTATGAATGACTTTTAATTCTTGACAAATTTAAGTGGCCTTCAGTGTTTGTGATTCTGTGCCACTCAGTCCCATGTGTGCAAGACCAAAATAGCCCAACATGAACATGTCAGAGATAACCTGAGATGTTTAGATATCACAACTTGTGGTCAAAGTTATAGAGATGGATGAATTTGTGTTGCTGTAGCACGTCTACAAGGGCTTTCCTGCAGGCAGTTCTCCTTACCCAGCATGCTTTAGGACTTGTGAAACTTTCTTTTTTCCCAGTGTGCAGTGTATGAGGTCATATGGGCAAGAAAGAAGATAAATGTGTTTACTCAAAGTTGTCCTATGAAATAGAAGCCAGAGGAATGTACAGAGAAAGTCTTTTCGATATTCAGTTTTCATATAACAGGGAGTTTAAACCACCCAGCTCTCAAGACCTATTGCATTTTTCTTTCTTGCCATCATAATTACTTTTCCATGGCTTGTAAGTTACTCTGCAAGAGCTGGAGATCTGAGGCCAGCACTGAGCCATTTGTGTTCATGCTAAAGTGCTGCCATTTGATGGATTTAATTAACAGCAGCTGCTCCATGCTTGCTGCTCCCCTTCCTGCTGTTCATGCTGCTCATGCTCTACCTGCTCCAGAGAGCTCAGCCTGACTTTCCCAGCCGTGTCACACCATGCCTTGCTGGCAGCACGTCACAGGGCTGCCAGCCTGGTGACAATGGACTTCTGTCAGTGCTCAAAGCTCCAGGGCTGACAGCAGACCCCAGCTGCCAGCCTGTTCTCTAGCACAGAACAGAAGGAAATATGTCATACTTCTGGTGCTGAGCTTTTTCCATGGTTTCACTTCCAAATGCTTTGCTGAGAAGCATCAGGAACTTTCTTCAGCTGCACATTGTATGTACTCACTGCACAATATTCAGAGAGAAGAGTGCCAAAAGTCAAGGATGGAGTTAATGTGTGCAGCAGTAGCACTCAATGATATCACTCAGTTCTTTTATCTTTATTCTTTTTATGCAAATTTGCTGAGTTCCACTCTGAGTGAGAAACCTGTAGCTATGGAACTGCAGGTGAGATATGGAATTTTTCTTAATGGAGTACCTACACTGATTGAAGAAATAAAATAAAAAGAACAATTTTCTTAATATAAACTGAAGCCCCCCCAGTACTTTGCCTTCCATTACATTATTTTCAGCTATATTGGTGTCTTGTTGCAGAACCAAAGCATGCAGTAAATTGCTTTTTTTTTTTTCCATTATAGTCCTTGTTCCTGCAGTTGCTAAACTCTTTCTAGATTATACTGGGAGGTTTCTGAACTGATTAGTTGTCCTGTGTGTTAAAACTAACATAGTGCAGTGCTATTCCCCCTTCACCTATCAAGGCTTGTAAGTCTTCTGTGTGGTTCATTCAGCAGAGTTTGTGCTGTAATGGAAACGTTCACTGGGAATATGTAGTTGTGACCCGTACAGTCTGAAATGACGCACACTTGGAAAAAATCTTAATGTGATATGTTGTCATCAGGGGTTATAAAAGCATGAAAAATAGATTGCTGCCCTATTCCTCCTCTGAAAGATTGATTATATGCTTCTTGGAAATGTGGTTTCAATTTTGGAGAGCCAAGTTGTGGTTTATAAGCAGGTACCCCAGGGCAAACCCAACCCTGCAGCAATTGGACCTGACACTCACTTGAGGCAGGGAGGGCCACAAGACTTGGGGATGTGTAGTCTCATCATCACCTTCTGGTTTGTGTTAGAATATGTTCTTGAAACCCCAGATGAGAGAAAACTTCTGCTGTTAGTGTAGTAAAACCAGTGATGGTAAGAGTGAATAATGACCTTGAGCATCTTTAAATTTTAAAAGACACAGTGGAGAAAGATGTGTCCTCCCCAGTGTGGGGAAAGGAAGTTGAGCAGAAATAAAAGAAGGGTAAGGTTGGGCCATGTGTTTGAGGACTGTATTTTTATTTGGAGTGCTGACTTCCTTCTAGAACCATAAGCTTCTAGTGAAGCTGGTTGAATGGTCCTTCTTTCCCACTCAGGAGAATTGAAAATATGTTTAAAACCAAAAAGTCTTGAATATGTGCTGTCAAGTCAGTCTTCATCTGTTCCTCCTATAGATGAGACAGAACAGTTACTGTCTGTAATCTGGGATTGGCACAAATGAGTGTGTATGAATAGACATATATGCATGCATGTGTTTCTGTGCTTATTGTGATTCTTCCTCCACAAAGGAGAAAATGGAATATGGTGTGTGTTCAGAAAAAGGCAAAACCCTTCAGACTAGCATTTTAACAGTCCTGGATGGCTGTAGGCTGCCACTCCAGCAAATTTGTTTGCAAGGGCTTGGTATTTCCACTTTGAAAGCTGATAATCAATATTTTAGTTCAAAGCGACTCAAACCTCTGCAAGCACACAGCCTAAAAATAACTTTAAAGGTTTTTTGTTTGTTTGTTTTGACTTCTGAAAAGTTAATACCTAAAAAAAATCTCTTTCAAAAGTAATGAACCATATAAAAAGCATAAAAAACCTCAAAAAATCTATAGAGATCATAGGTCAAATACAAGTGTCCAGATTTTAGAGTGCTGTGTGGAGCCAGCACTCTCCAGAATGTTAGTTACCATGGGTATCTGATACGTTCACATCACAAGTCTTGAATAATATTGTCACTTTATAAAGAAAATGTTACTTATGATTTAGTTGAAAGCAGAATAAGACTCATTTTAGGGTAACTCTAATGTCAAAGTCAATTAAAATTCAGGTTCATTATGCTGATATTAAAACTATTGGAGTGAGTGCACCGTAGGGAATTGTTCACCTATTAGCTAGTTCTGTGCTAAATGGAACTTCAAAAAAGTTTTTTTGGGGGGAGTTAATGCTAAAGATAAAAGTGGACTTAAGCTGTCATTTTCAGCTTCTAATTTGTACCTTTTTTTCTGTCTGTTAAAGCGTTGGTATTCCAAGTAAACTGCAAGGTTCCAGAAGTCAGAAGTGTTTTGTGTGTGGCTTTTTGCATGGCTACCGTGGATCACTGTTTGCACAAACAGCAGCAGCCACTTGGATACCAATGCAAAACACCCTTGCTCCAATGACCATTTAGTGGCAGCTCGTCCTAGGAGCCAGCTTTTAGTCCTTATTTAGTTGTACTTCTCCTGAAGGAAGAAGAGGGGAAGAGGCTTTCTGTCATCACTCATGTCAGAATGAGCTGCTTTCCAGTCCCTTCAGTCCTGTTTCAGATTGCACGGAATATTGTGCACAACGATCAGTCAGCAACTCCAGCTCTTATGTGTATGGCCTGGGCAGGGATCAAAGGCACAGCCTTGGTGTTACTAACACCGTGCTCTGCCCAGCTGAGATACCCTGAGAGTCTTGCAGTAAATCAAACCTCTGTGCTGGCTCCTCCTGAGAGCAGGTGGAATAAAGTCCACAACAAACAACTCCCATCCCATGATCCTCAGGAAGTTGAGATGAATGGAGAGTTGCTGGCATGGTACTGATGATGCTGCAGAGACCAGAGAGCCTCCCAGGAGATGCTTTCACACAGGGGATGCTTCCTGGCAAAAAATCTTCAGCACTGTGCTGCACAATTGCTGGTAGCAGTGATACAATCATAGTAATAGTAATTGCAATTAATAGTAAGGTCCACTGCCCCACCAGGACTGCAGGAACAGGTGAGTGAGGAGGATGGGCCTTAACAGTCTTTAGCCATGATAGTTTTTGGTGCCAATGATGCCTTGTGAAGGCTGACCTAGAACACAGACTAGACAGAGCTGAAGAATAAAGTAGGTGTTTATTAAGAGGCCTCAAATAGATCCACCTTGAGCAGCACAACCCAAAATGGCCACAAAATGGACAACAGGTCACAGGGTTTCATGTTTTTATGAGTTCTGGTCATTAGCATATTGGAGCTGATTGTCCAATTACTGCTCCAGCCCATGAAGTCCCATCCTTCTTGTTTTCTCTCTTCGGTCCACCGTTGTTTATACTCTTGGGCCTGAGGTCAAGATCTGTCCATGGGTCCCCAGCTAGAGAAGGAATTGTTTGTCTATCTATTCTGTGAAGAGAGCTAACTATCCCCTAATATAAAGCCTAGACTTACACACTAAAGCAGAATAGAATCTGAAAAATATAAAAGCTAAAACCTGAGGCATCACCAAGTGCTCCTTGTAAAATAAGAGTAGTGATATTGATAAAAGTTATTACCATTTTTCTTTACAAACCAGTGCTGGATGTACTCCTTTAAATCCCTCCTCCAGTCTTCAGAGCTGAATGCCCTGCTTGGTTTGGAAATGGAGGAAACAAGCAGTTTTTGAATACTTTTTATAGTTTTGGGAATCCTGTTCTTTCTATAATTGTTGAAGGCAGAGAGCAACATTAGACACATGTGTAGAACATGACTTTTTTTACCTTTCTATGGTACTGTCCCAACTGCTTTTTCTAAAATCATTTCAGCATTTTGAGGAAAAGCTTTAAGTGATAGAAAAATTCAAGCACAGGGTAAGAAGTTTTTATAAAAGGAGTGCCAAAACTGGGAAAATGTGTAACAGCAGCAATATGAAACTATGGATATACTGCTGCTGTGTTTTCTATAGCTGATACTCTGATTACTCTTACTTATTACTTATACAAGGTTATATTTTCTATTTCTCACTGTAAGAAAAGGTCATTAGAAAATAAATGCTATTACTTAGCTGTTAGAAGTGAATGAAACAATGAGGTTTTCAACTCTCATTTTTGCAAAATAATTTTGGTGCCTAGCCATACCCATACTTTATGTTTGTTTTGTTTGGGTGGGCATTTTTTGTTTCAGTTTTTCAGGGTTTTGTTTGTTTATTTTGTTTTGTTTTTTACAGCTGTCTTCTTAATGTAAATTTTTACACGATCAGATTGCTTTTGTTTTGCCTAAACATTTAAATACTGTGAAAAAGATGGAGAAGAATGGAGAAGAATTAGTACTAATGATTGCTACATCTATGTCTGTGCCCTTCACATTTTCTTTTTAATTTAAGGTGAGCTTTCAAAAGTGACTCTACTTCAGTAAACACCTTAGCATCATTGACATTGGGAAACAACACTAAATTTCCTTAAACCTTTAAAAATCAATTTTTTTTCTAGGAGTTGAAAAAGTGTTTAAGCAATAGGATGCATGGAAACTCTCTGCTCATCCTTTAAAAATAAGAATGTAATCTACAAATGCTTTCATGAATTTGTTCCTCCTTTGTAGATCTGCAAGTTTTGATAATACCTAAACAATGTGGGTGTGCTGTTTTATGGAGTTCATGTGAATGTACCCATCTTCTAACAATAATGGAGTGCAGAGAAGCTCTGGCTGTACTGTTTTAAATACTGTTGGGGTTTTTTTTAACTGTTCACTTGGGAAAGTCAGACTTGAATAGTTCTTTTAAACATTGACTTTTCAGAGCCTCAGTCAATTGTTTAAAGACATTGATGAATTTTATTACATAGGCTTGGGAAACACTGTACTCCTAATATATCTACAATACTGTGTTTTAATGCTAGTTCAAAGATCTGATAATCCTATTCCTTAAAAAGGGGTTTGGGGTGTTTTTGGGTTGTTTTTTGTTTTTGGTGTTTTTTTTTGGTTTTTTTTTTTGTGGTTTTTTTTGTTTTTTTTTTTATTTCCCAGAGGACTGAGGAGACAGTAGGAAAAAATGGAGCAGTTTTAATAAAGGAAGGCTCGCTCTTCTGATAAATATATATTTTCTTGCTCATCTGATATGAAGCAAATGTTCATTGGTAGCCTAAACAGCCAGTTTTTGTTCTCACATGATTCAGGTAAAGTATCTTGTGAAATTTTTTTGCTAATAGAAGACAGAACTGGGCATTTCTTGATCCTACATAATAAAACATTTGCCTGTTCAACAAACTGAGATTTCAGAATATACCTGCATGAAGTTAAAACTATTTCAGAGCATTTTCAGTGAATCAGTGAAACTGATCATGGTATTAAAATAGCACAACTTGGTTTCTACTATAAGCAAGCATTTAAAAATGTATTTATTACATCATCTTAAAGCTTAAGATTGTATAACATATAGCCACAATTGTTTAATTGTTGGCCCCACACCAAATACTTCATAAGGTGTCACATGCTTTGGTTCAGTTTCCAGAAAAAGACTACTCTTCCTGAGTGTGTTAGGTGATGATGAGATTATCTGATCTAATTTCTTCAGGTTTTCCCTCCAGCTGAATTCATTGTTATGTGAGGGAGTTTTCTTGTTGAGGTGGAGACAAATGAGTCCTATAAATCCAGGAACCCTGGATTAGCCCTGATGTAGCCCTGGAAAGAAATGCCTGCTGGCTCTGTAAGCTCCAAGGCTGCAGGGTGCTGGAAGCTGGGAGAAAACAGTAGAGTAAAAATCATGGTGTGTTTGCCTGTCTTACCCCTAGCACAGCATTTGGGACAGGATATGGGGCTGGAAGAGCTCTTGACTCTGGCCAGTAGAGCCCTTTAAATGTTGTTGTTACCTGAGGGGTCTGAGCCATCTTGCCTGCCTTATCCTGCAATGTGGACTTTTGTGGTGGCTCTTCTGACACACCTTGGGATCTCCCCAGAAGGGCTGGGATGGGAAACCTCCCTGCACCTTCTGTGGCTGTTCTCTGCCCATTTCTGCAAGAGCAGGTGCACCTGTGCTCAGTCCTCCATGCAATTTTCTGACCCTCCATCAACAAGCAAAAAACCAATCCCAAGGTACTTGGATAGGAGAGGAACAGAAAGTGATTAAATTTAGAAACTTCTGTGCCAGTTGTGCTTTGCAGTGCCTCTCAGTAGAAAGCATTTTTTTTGTCTTTCTCCTGTCTAAACTGAGGCTGTAATTTAATTTGAATGTCTTCTGGTCATGTAATACCCTGGGAATGAATCTTATAAAACAGCCTGTATCAGGCCTGTACAAATTGTAGACCTGCCTAATCTTCATGAGCTTTAACTTTCTTATGTTAGTGCAGAATAATTAGCAGAAAACCAAAATGCTATTTTGTCTAAGAGAATGGCAGTTCTGAGGCTTTACCTCACCTATAGCCTTGCAAGGCTTTTAGTGTCCTGTCAAGCAGTCTGTCAGAGCAGGAATGTTGAGAGCATTCATTTTTGACTTCAGTTCTTTTCTTACAGGAGCTCAAGTGACTCCACTGAAACTCTGGCATATATCACAGACAAAATTGGGTCAGAAGAGAGCACAGAGGTACTGAACTGAAAAGAGATAAATTCATCTTTAGAAGAAAAAAGGAAGTCTCAAACTGCAAACTTGGGTTTAATTTGTCTCCTCCACATAAGGTAAGACTTTTCCTAAGGGATTTTCCAGACAAGCTAATGGTGTCTTTGATATAAATGTACTATTTTAAGTTTTGTAGGGAGAATGTTAATTTTTTTTTTTGAGCTATATAACTTAAAGTAACTGAAGAACATCATTTTTCCTAAAATTAAACAAAAGCAGCCTAGAGAAGACTCTGTCCCACTTGGGTCTTGTGGTTAGTATCTGGTTGTGGAAGTTGCTGAGCATGTTTAGGTAGCAGGAAGAGTGGTGGGATTTATATCTCATTATTAATTGCAGGACCCCAGTACTTTTATTCTGGTTATTGCCAGTCTGGTGATAAAGCTGATAGATAAAATTTGATAGTATGTATGACTGACTGGTGGTGTGACTTTATCTGATGTGAAAGATTGCAGCTTTCCAATTTGCATTTAAGGAAACAAATATTAGCATCTTTGCTATAGAACATGCTCCTTGATTGCATAGGCTGTGACAATGTAGATAAGGTTTGAATTTTTTGCTGGGCCTGATGGAATATGTAAATACAGAAATATCACACTCCCAGGAAATAGCCTCTTGAAGAAGATGCCTCTAACTAAATATCTTTCAGAACACATTGGTGCATTTGCCACTTGCTCTTCTTCTCACAGAAATCTGATGTTACCCAGCTATTTTTTTCTGGAGGAATTCTTCTTGTCTAAAAGCTTCTGCAAGCAATTAATTCTCCTGTGAATTCATTATCTAAAGCTGTAACACTATTGCCTCTATCAATAAACTGAATGAAAATGGGTAACTCGAGATTTATCATTTAGTTATGATACAAATCCCCCAGTAATTATTGAAAACTTTCTTACAACCAACCTAAAACTCTGCAAGAGGGGCCTCATTTTTAAAGAATATGGTAATGGGGTTCACACTACAGCACTACATCTAACATTTAATAATCCTGGTGAATCAGTCTTTTGCAGCAGAGGGCATGTGGGGAAGAAGATTGGAAAGGGGAGGCAGGATACACAGGAGATGGTTTCTGACAATTTTTCTTGTGGTAATATTGTGTTACATCATGTATAACCTGTACTGTGTATCATTTAAAATAAAAATATTTAAATCCAGCATGAAGGAAGTCAGGATAACATACGTGGTTCCAGATGTTCTGTGATGTGTATCAAAACAAGGTTATGAAGAGAGCCCACATAGTCTACAAAATAGATACCAGCTAAAAAAAGAAAAAAAAGCTTATCTGAATGAAGATTTTGTTTTCCCTTATCTCTTACAAAACTGTGTGGGAGTGTACTGCTGCTATGCAAACTGTATTTGACAAAAGCAGTAGGTGTCTGTTTAAGAGCATGTCTTATCACCAAGTCATTTCTAATAATAGCTTAACTTTTGATACTCCTGATATTACAAATAGTTTTCATAAATATTTTATAACAAATTGTCAAATCCTTATGTGAAAGCACTTACTGTATTTGTAGCCACTTGGGGTGTAAGACACTAACTTTTTTAGCTAATTTATTTTAAGAATTATTATTCTCATTTAGCACATCCCCTGGTAAAGTCAGATTCTGAAAGGTAAGGACAGACTTTTTATAAGGTTGGTAAATCAAAGTTAGTCTGTCAAGATCCTACTGTTATTGCTAGAACTTTTAATTAACTAGCTTCTAAAGAATTACCACATCTGCATATGGGAAGAATAAATCACTGAGGTAGAAAGCACAAGACCTTCTTAATGTCCTTGTAAATAACATGGAAAATCTGAAGATTTGCCTGGAAGCTGTTGTAAAAGAAAATCTAGTTTAATGTGCTGACCTGATTCTGTTCCTCCTGGTAACCTTGCTATAAGGTCTTAAGTCAGATGGAGCATATTTGAGCACATAATAGAAAGCAAAATAGATAATGAAGTATTTAAAATAAAATACAGAGAAATATTGGTAACTTTCAGTTTGGGGATGGGATTTTATTCTTGTTGTTGGGGTTTTTGGCCCTTCAAGTATGGTAAATGATTTTAGAGCAGAAGTGTGTACATCAAAGTGTGTTTGTTTTCATATGCTGTCACTTAAATTTAAAAAATAAAAACCTGTGTTTTTGTGCATTGGCATACATATGTATGAGTGTGCACACACATTATATTTCATAGAGATGGAAGATAATGATTGTTTTCTTAAGGATAACAGATTGCATTTTAACACAAGCTTTAGAAACTTAATGATGTTTTTTTTATCTATACCTACCACAAATGGATGCAGCTATTATTTTCTTCAGATTTAATGAAAAGAAATACATTAAACTACCTTTTCTTCATCTTAAGTATCAGCCTTGTTAGGTACCACAGCTTAAAAATAGGACTGAGAAAAGCTGTGTCTCACTAAGCAATAGCACATTTTTAAAGAATATGGTAATGGGGATTACAGTAACTCAAACTACTTTCTCTGATACCAAATGCTAGAGCATTTATCTTTGAAATGCTCCCAAAGCTGCAGTTGCTCAAGGGCTATAAGGGGCAATCATTTGAGACAAGGAAAAGTCAAATGTCTCTTTTGAAGTGCCAAATTGTATTTTTTCAAGCAGTATTCTCAAAATGGAAGATACGAGTTCAGAGTCTTTTGCAGGAGAGCTTCAGTGCAATGTGCACTTTGGAGGGAAGTCACTGTGGTTTAAGTGTGAGTGGTAAGGGCTTTTTGCTGTACTAAATGAAAGAGAAGGACTTCAAAGTTCAGTGTTTGCCTTGCAACAATTGCCAGTTTCTGATGTCCAGACTATGAAGTGGGTTTGATCTTTGCTCTCAAAATTACTCATTTTGTCTCAGAGGTTGAAATTGTCAGAGAGAAGCCAGACCCTCCTTAAGCTGAATTCTAGCTTTCATTTCAGCAGACTGCTTCCAGGTAGAAATTGTCAGGATCCCAGCACAGCTCTGCCTTGTACAAGTGGAGCTGATGGGAAATTTTTTAGTTAAAGAAATTTGATCTGATTGATAAGAAATCTTCCTGACCACCCTTTGGGTGAGTGGAAGAGGAGAAGAGAGAAAGGTTGGGCTGTCGGGTAGCAGGTAACACCATTGTGAAAACTCCCACCAGGAAGCTGAGGTTCATGTTGAGGTTTCTGCCTTGCCTGCAAGAGTGGAGAGGCTCCCCAGCCACCAGCTATCCAGGCAGAGTGTTCTTGCACTGTTTATACAAAGTGGGATAGCTCCAGCAGAGCCAGAGGTACTTTCTCCAAAATAACTGGTGATCAGGTTACAGCTTTGGGATCTTGGAGATCAGAGTTCAAAACCTTCTTCTGAATCACTGAGAAGAATTCCCTTTTGGAACAGCTTAAGCACAATGTTTCTCTGTCATGTAAAATCACACTCTGAGCAAATCAGATGTGTCTCTGTGCCTCTGTCTCAGGAGGCCAGATGAGCCCTGAGAACCAGGGTGTTCTGAGTCTGGGGCTATAATTGTGAGTGAATAGCAAAATTTCAAACTCCTTGATTTCTGTCCTGTCAAGACTTTTGCTCTTCAACTGTTGATCTGCCACAGGATTTCTCTGTTGGTCTGCAGGGCAGTCTGTACTAACAGCACATGGCTATTGCTGACAGGGTGAAAAGGGCATGTGACCACACCACCTTCTCTTACCTCCCTCCTAGCTCCTGCAGAATGCTTGCTAAATGCCAGGCATTGCTGCCATCACCTGCTAGGAGTGAGTCAGGGTTGTGGAGGGTGTTAGACTGTCTGTGAGATCCCAGCTTTGCCCCGAAAGGTATGGAGGTAATGAGGGAACTGGAAAAGGATGGAATGCAAAAGAAGGCAAAGAAGTACAGATAATTTAAATATCATCCCACATACAGTGAAGTAAAAATTCCTGCCTAAAATAAGAGTGGTCCCCACTAAGTGAACCACAAATTGGCTGGCTAAATAGAGGATGACTGCATGATAGTGGACTTCTGTGAACTGATTCTTATTTCAGTAAATGGGAACCACTTTCCTCCTATAGATCTATCTGTTGTGAGACATCCATGTGACTTTAGCCTTGTTCTCTTGTCTTCTTCATTGCATCCTCCTTGCTTTATTCCCTCACTGTCCACTCCAGGCCTCTAATCAAACAGCTGCCACCTGCTCCTTGCCTCCTTGTCTGCCCTGCCTATGCTTGGTGGTCAAGGGCCACCAAATTGATCAGAGGAATGCAGCACCTCTCCTATGCAGAAAGGCTGAGTGAATTGGGATTGTTCAGCCTGGGAAGGATCTGAGGTGATCTAATTTCAGGCTTCTGTTGCCTGAAGGTAGCCTACAGAATGCATGAGGACTATTTACAAGAGTATGTAGTGACAACACAAAGGGGGAATGGCTTTGAACTGATAGAAAGTATGTTTAGGCCAGATTTATGAAATAATTCTTTTATGTGTGAGGCACTGGAACAGTCCAGGGGACTTGTGGATGCCCCATCCCTGGAAGTGTTCAAGGCCAGGTTGGAGGGGTCTCTGTGCCTGGGGTTCTGGTCTAGTGACAGGTGGCCCTCTCCCTAGCAGGGGTTTTGGAGCAAGATGAGCTTTAAGGTCCCTTCCCACCCAAATTATGAAATCAGACTGAACAAAATTTGTCCATGTTGTACCCAGGTGTGTGTTCAGGCATGCTTCAGTGATTTCAATAAAATTAAATTAAATTATTGCACTTTAAGTTGCAGAGAATTTATAGATCAGTTGGGCTTTCTGTCTTTCTGAGGAAGGCCTATTTGGAAAATTACCTCTAAATATTTTTAAATGTCAAAATGTACACCTAGACGAAGACATATTTCTTGCACTCAGGTAACTATGTATTCCAGAACAAATTGTAAATAACCTTGGTGCAATAAATGCAGTTTTCTGGCATATGCAAATAAAGGCAGCAGTGTTAACTCCACGTCCAATGCGTGTGAGATTGCAGGACTGTAACCAGTCCAAGGTTACTGGCACCACAGAGCCCAGTGTTCCATCCCTGGCAATTACCAGCACTGGCTGCTGAAGGAAGAAAATGTAACTTATCAGCAAACAGTAAAACTTCCCAGGAATATTTTCCTAACCTTCAACAATTTGTGGTTCAGGAACTTTATGAACCAGAGGTAGCGACTCTGCAGTGAAAAACCAAATAGCTGCACATTGAGTATTTGTAGTGAGGGAGTCAACTCTCATTTATCAAATGTTATATGAGCACATAAAGAAAGTCTGTTCAGTCTGTATATACAAATGAGATGGGGAATTAATTTTCCCCTTTCCTGCCTTATGAATGTTTTACTTAAGAACATTTGTACTATTTTTAGTTAAGTTCTGAAAACAAGGGCGAAGTCCCATGGTAATGAGTGATTTGATAGGGGAAATCAAAGAGTCATATTTAAAAAAACGTTAAGAAGTGTTCTGGATATTGTGAACAGTGTTTCCTATTCCTGTTGCAACTCCAGTCTTTAAAGGTGAGTAAATTCTTTTAAATCTTAGGGCCTGATCATTCATTTATAGGTGAATTGGTTTAGCATTAGTAGGACACGTAATCCATCATGTGAGACAATAATACAAAAGTGAGGATGACCAATTATTCTGTTTATGTGATTTCATTGTAGGCACTGATACACATCTCTGGAGAATACTTTCAGGCAGCCTGAATAGCTGTTTCATGCTAAATTTCCTCATGTGCTGTCTCTAAGAATCTTCTGACAAATAGGTATCTATTTTTTGTTCATTACTGTTCAGGATTTTATGTAAAAGTATTCAACATAAAACTATTTCTTTGTTGTTATTTTTGCCATTGCAGAGATGCAATGAAAAATAATAAGCAAAGAATTATTTGGGTTTTTTTTGGAGAGCAATATGTAGAAAATTCATGTAATTTAATTCCTAATGCAAATCTTTCTGTATATTGATAATTTCATAAATGTATAATTGCAAATCTTTCTGCATATCAATGCATGATCGCTTTTGTGATCCAATTTTAGACCATGGTCCTTAAAATTCAACCATAAAAGAACACAGTAAGAATATCCTGGGAATCTGGTGCTTTCAGCTGTGAACAAACACTTGGAAAGTCTGTTCAGGAAATCTTTTTTAGAGATGTCTGGAGATCTTTCCAGCTTAGCCTATCTGGAATCTGAATCTTATCTAGCAGGAAGGAGATTTGTTCCAGGCCTCACTTCAATGGTGACTATTTATACATTAGTCTGTTGTCTAAAACGTAGAAGTAATATTGGATTGTAAATGAGTTTGAATTATCTTTCCTTCCTTCCCAGGAGTGGCAAAAGGCCAGGTCCTCCTGCCAGCAATCCTTACAGATCCACCAGTTTTCATCTCCCAACTGCACACTAGTGCAGGATGAAAAACACTCCTTGTGGGAAGGGTATTCACTTGGATTGTAAGAGTGTTTTGCAAGATGTGCATGTGTCTGGAATCCAGTAGTTTCAGTGCCTAAGAAAATGGTTTAAATATGATTCCCTTTCCACAAAGAAAGATGTTGTTGGCCTCCATGTCTCTGAGTGGCACAGGCAGAGATTCAGGTGTATGTTCAGGTTTATTTCTGAATCAGCCTTTTGATCTCATGTGTGCCTCAATTCTAGTTCCTGATTTTTTTCTCCCTTTAGGAACCTAAATTGTCAGTAGATTTGGCCTTCAGTCTCCTGTGATAATTCTTGTTCATGACCAAGTCCCTCTCCTCACACTTGAGTTGTTTTGTGAACTCGTGTAGATGTGATCAATTTATGCTAAGTTTGTGTAGTCAATTTCCCTCTTGTGGCTGGTTCATTTGTGACTTTTAAGCTTCTGTCAATGAAGAATTTTAGACTAATACAGGAAAGCCATAACACTTAGAGACCTGCAAGGTGATGTGGATGGTCTGAGGCTGTAGTGTTCCCATTGCCATGGTTGTTTGCCAATCTCCTATCTTCTCTAATTGGAGCATAACAACCCTGGCCATTTATCACTAAGCATTGCAACATCAGTCTCTGGCCTTTTGCTGAACTCTGAAGAATTGTGACTTTTCTTTGAACTCTCAGCTTTTAGTTCCACTGACCCTATGGCCCATTTATAACTGCTGTGCCATTTATCACTCTGGGGCTTAGAAATATGGTTTGGGGGAAAGACTCAAGGGCAATCATTCACACCTATGGCCTCTTTGTATTTGGACTTCACAGTTTCTGTGCAGTGTAACTGATAGGGAGAGATTAGTTACAAAACTGTAATTCCATTGAAGGATTGTGATAATACCCTACCATAAACTGTATATGATGCTCAAGAGGTTTGACATCATTGGGGTTCTGAGATTAAGTTACAGCATCTACTATTAGTCTCTGTCAGTATCTGTTTTAGAAGATGGTTTTGTTGCAACTTCAGTATAAAATATAGAGTATTTTCTGAGTTGGGAGACTTGCTGTTGCATTAATCGTCTCAGAGTCCTGTTAATAGTTAAACTATAGCATGACATAAAACAGATTTGGTACAAAAAGACAGAAATATTTATTTTTCCATGCTACAGAGGAATTCTCTGTACTGACTACCAACAAGGTCTTGGGATATCAATTTGAAATAGAACTTCTTTGGCATTTTATCTGTTTTGTGCTCTGAGAAAATTAAAAAAAAAACGAAAACAAACAAGCAGCATGTAAACCTCAGAGTTACTGATTAGCCTGAAGTATCATTTCTGGAAAGAAATCAGTGTATATTTTACAAGCAAAACAAACTGACTCCTTATTCTTTTACATTACTCTCTCTCTGTACAGCTTCTGCTATTTGCAGACACACACATACACACTTACTCTTCCTGTGCCCCTAGAAAACTATGGCTTCCCTTCCTTAAGCTTTTCTTCATGTCTTTCTTTTATCTGATTTTATTTTATTTCATTTCTCCTCTCTCTACCTTTTCTTGTAAATTTTTCTATCACTTCTGAGAGAAACTGCTGAGTATGTTGTGCTTTAATGTGATTTTGGCCAAAGAATTCTTATTTTTAAAGTGATTTGCCCTTGTGTAGAAGAAATTGGGAATTTAAAACTTCATCAAAGTATGAAGTTTTGCATATGGCTGAGAGATTTTTTCACAATTCATATGAGGGATGCTAGGTAAGGGAAGAGTTCAGACAGATTAATAGCTCCAAAACTTTAGGAAGAACTTTCTTCTTCTGAGAATAACTCTCTTGTTATGAGAGAAAGATCAGGATATTATATCAAGGTTTGGAATTTTATGCCATGGGGGAAAAAAAAAAGTTTTCTTTGAAATGAGAGAAATGTTTATTTATTTCTTCACTACAATGTGAACCACTCAGGAGAATGATAATGATAAGAATAATTATTTCACTTGGCATTCTCTAATCAAAGACTCCCATTTTTATGCAAGAATCAAAAAGTTTATTCATGATTCTTCCTTATGCTTAATTTTGCCTCCCATGTGCAGACTTCCTGGCTGGATGGTGTCTCCTGCCATTCCATCCCTTTATGAACACAACATTTCTGTGCTGTGCTATGATGTAGAATGGAAGGAAGGCTGCACAGGTGCCTCAGCCCTTTGCCTAGTGCCTCCATTCAGTGTACTTTCTTCAGGAGAGAGAAATGTTAGGTTCTTGAAAAGATTTCAATTTATGCCAGAAAAGTAATAAAATATTTTGAGATGTCAAATTTCACAGTAAAACAGTGCCAAGGCATCTGAAAGCTTTCCTTGTATTTTCAAATCCACCTTTCTCTTTATTATAGAACCTCTAGAGTTCTACAGTAACTACATAACCTATCTATTGCACCCTCTCTGGTGCAACTTGGTTTTAGTATAAATTTCATGGAATTTTCCAAGTTTATTTGGAGAAAAAAGCAAGAGATAAGAGATGAGCTATCAAAAGGACAAATTAGCCAGAAATTTTCATGCCACAAGAAAAAAAAACTCAGGAAAGATTGTGGACATAATTTTCCATTTTCAGCTTTGGATCCCCAGTGCATATAGATAATTTTTTGAAATTCTGATTGAAATATTTAATGTCCAAGTGAGACATAAGATTGGAGAGATGGGTTTTTTCCTTCAGTCTTAGCACCTCCTGTTACTCAGATGTAAGTAGTTACACACCAATATTCAAACTTTGCCTCCTCAGCCTTACATTAAGCTTTGCAGTAATTACCATTTAGAAGAAAAGAAATGTTGTGGTCCCCCAATGCAGCCATTGGTTGGAGTGCAACGCCACTTATGTTTAATTAGCAGATAATTGGTCATTAGTAATTGGAAATGTTGTATGTACTGCAAGCCTTTGCTGTGTTGAAAGGGTTTCAATTTTCATCCATTCAGGACAAGGCACTTAAGCCACTTTGTCTCTGTATTCAAAGTTAGCACTCGAAGCTCTGTAAATCTTTGTTCCCCTCAAAGGGGAAAATGTAAATGACAGGAACCAGTCACCATGAGATGTTTTAGTGCTGGCCTGTTCAAGATGATGTTGTTTATACTGTGTTTCATAAATCAGTTGGGTTTTAGTGTCATTTAAAATACTCCATTTGGTTTTAAAACTAAACTGAAGCAGAGACATAGAAGAAAGGGAATGTTATTCTGGTTTAAATGTAAAATCTTATCAATTGTTTGATTTTTGCATTATTTACTGGAAGCTTCTCTGCTTGCTCTCTTAAGTATTGTTCAGCAGTATTTAGTTAATATTTTTTAAAATTTCTATTTCATAAAGATTGAGACAAATATTTTGGTTGAAGCTTCAATAGATTTGTTTTGGAGCTTATATATTATGTGTAAAACAGGGTTAGTATTACTCCTCTTTTCTAAACAATAAGACACTGTGTTCTCTCATAAAAACAGAACAGAAGAAAATTAATATTCTTCTTCTAGACTTTGGGAAAGGGGTCTTAATTTATCTTTGTGGATGATTGATTGAGGATTTGATTTAGTTACATAAAAGGTGGCTCTCCACAAGAAAGCTGATTGCATAACTGCCTCTGTAGCAAAATATTGCCCAAGAAGCAGGTGCATGCATTTTAGAGCTACCTGGGTGAAGTGAATTTTAGTTTTTCCTAAACTGTTCAAAGACCATTGAGTACTGGCGTGTGTATCATAGTGATATAACATCATACTTTTCAGATAGCCTCCACACATGCTCTTCTTTTTGGGGAGTAGCATTAACTTCTTTATTCCTCAGGCAGTAGAACCCCAGGGAATTTCCCTCCCAAGTGTGCACAAGGAGAAATTGGGACAATTAAGTTGCTTGTATTTTTGGTTAGTGTTTTTTTCTCAGTGGTTTATGAAAAAATAAATAATTAAAATTGCACTATAAACAATATACTCATCTTGCTCTGCTGAGAGGTGCAATATTGTCCTTCTCAGTAGGAGGACAATTTAAACTGTAAATAAAATGAGTTTGCTCAGTTGTCCAGAAACTGAAAGTACAAGTGGGAAAGCAGGGACCAGCACAAACTGCTCAGTGGTAAAACCCAACTTTTAATTCACCAAAACTACCCTTGTTTCTGCAGCTCCACACAATTTAAAGAGGGTTTTTTTATGTGGGTTTTTTTGTATTGGTTGTTTTTTTTTTTTTTTCATATGGTTTATGTGATCTGTAATACATAGTATTGCCCCTCACCCTCAGATTTGAAAAAAATTGTAGTGGCTGCTGATGCTGTTTTGTAATGTGCTTTTTTAACATCCTACTCTTCAAATGTGATGTTCAGGAAAAAAATCTTTTATTTTAGTGACAGCAAAATGCCTGCAGCTTGGATTCCTTGAAAAAGTGAAAATGCTTTGTGACATGAATGCAATTTACCCTTAACATTCTCTGTACAGTGCTCTCTGATCTGTTTGCTTCCCATGTACTTTCAACCCCATTGAAAATGCCTTAAGGTCCCACTTGATAACACTCGTGAGCCAAAGCATGCTGAACTTCTGAAAGATGATCAGAATGGTCTGCAAAAAACTCATGCACCTGAGTGTTCAAAAAGGCTTGGGAGATATTGCTTTCTTCCAGAGCTGGATTGCAGTTTCAGATCTGATGATGGTTTCCCTGCTCAGATTTATGTGTACATACTGAGGATTCATTTTTGGCAGGTCTCTACTTCTGAATATTATGCTCCATGCAAGTTCAGACATGAAAATATATTTTGAAAGCTGGTATCTTGATTGATATCTCCTTGAGTTCCTTATTGTAGGAGAGCAAGAGGAAGAAGAATAATGATGCAGCAAAAATGATCCTACAGCTTTTACGTGGGAAGTTGTGAGGGGAGATGCTGACTCAAGAGGAAAAAGAGGAATAGAGAATCTAGTAATGGTGCAGTTGATTTTGTGTCTTTTTGTTGTTTTGTTTTTTTGGGTTTTTTTTGGTTTGTTTTGGTTTTTTTTGGGTTTTTTTGGGTTTTTTTTGTTTTTTTTTTTGTTGTTGTTTGTTTTGTTTTTTCCATAGTTGCGTAACTTGGTGTTATGTATAAGTATGATTTTGCATATGATTTTCTTTTACTAATTATATTTATGGAAAAATTAGAAAAGTTGGGTAATTTTCCTTTAGTCAGTTTCATTAGAAGGTACCTATCCTAATTCCTCCTGAAGAGGAAGCAGATGCTGCAAATACAGTAGCACATGTTTAAATATAATATACATCAGGGAACAGTGGCTGTTATGTGTGTAATAGCATTATGTAGAAATAATAGGTAAGACTGTCCATTTGAAATATTTTGAGCACTGACAGTGTTGTGTTGCCCACAGATTTACTCTTAGGACCATTTTGTGCTTACCTTGAATGCTCTTACAGCTTATCATAGGCTCTGTTCTGTGATCTACATCCAAGTTCAGCTATATTTAGAAAGCCTTTTGTTCCCCTCTGCAAGGCAGTTCCATGTATAGACATATTGTCTAAAAGATATGTTCTGTAGCCAGTTACAAATTATTCATCTTTTGTGCTTAGATGGAAAGAGTTTATCAATGACCACTGTCAAAACATTCTGGTTTACTACATGCCTTATATGAATTCCTTCATACCTAGAGACCCTTAAGAAAAAGTAATAAACAGAAAGGACGAGAGTGTTATTTTTATTGTAGTTGTGCTTGAAAACTCCACTCACAATTATGGTTCTGCTGACTCACTTTATGTGGAAAGAGGCAAAACTTGATTTTTTTATTGTCTCATTACACAAGACTCTGAGATGAAAAAAAATAGTATTGCTTATTTTGCAGAGAGAGTAGAATGAAACTCAGAAAAAAAAATAAAAACCACACACAGGGATGAGATTTTCATGGCCTCAACACAAGGAGTTTAGATGATTAAAATTATACAATTTCTGATTCTGAATACTCATATAGGTTTCCCCATAGCAGCAGGCTCCTTATATATATCTTCTCTGTATTTCAATTACCAAATAATTACTGAAAAAAATTGAAGATGCTGACTGAAGACTTTGAGTTTTGGATATTGGGAAATCTGCTTGTTCTTGATTTTAAAAGGATAACATAAGAAATCTTTGGCAGAGGTGGGGAAAAACTCACTGAGTTTCAGTGTATAGTTCAAGGCATCTCTTTGTACCCTTGTTTTCCATGTAATTTAAATCTATGGCATGATGAGTGGGTTTTTGGAAAATATTTTTGAAGTTTGGGAGTCCTACTGGTAGAGCACTACTCTAGGAAATAATCCCCATCTTATTTAAGCAGCTAGCGCATAAGGAATTGTAGCTTGGCTTCCAGCTTTGGATCTTACTGATTTAACTTGAAAGAAACTTTTCCCATTTAAATATTATCTACTGCTCTTTTTTTAAGGTTGTTTGTTGCTTGTATTTAGAGTATAAATAGTACTATTTCATTAAGCTATTCTGGTCTAGAACCTTTATTTGTATCTTGCCCTGATCTTACTGTAAAAAATAAAAAATAAAACCCCCTTATATAACCCCATCTTTGGAAAAAAAAGACATGACTTTGAAATGTTTGTTACATCTTAAAAGTCTTTGTATTAATCTATTTGACATTAAATATGCATTTTTTGACATAATAGTGGGAATAACTTTCATGCCAATATCATAATTAGTAGCAGGAGTTTTACTGTGTTGTGTATAGTCAGAGAAAGGCATTACTTCCTAATAATCTTCTCTTCTGTTGTATGTTCCCTCTTTTGTTCTTTGCTCCTGTAGAATACCTGTCCTTCAGACTTCTCTCCACAATCCCCATGTGCAGTGATCATCTGGCTGCATCATGTTTATAAATAGAGACTGTTGCAGCAATGTCTGTCAGTCTCCTGAGCTTCTGTCTGCAAATGTGAGCTTTGGCCATCACTTCTCTTCCTTCTTATCAGTTTCTCCTTATCAAACACTTCCACTGGATTTGTAAATTTTCTGGGGAGAAACTGTTTCAGTTCAAGAAATAGTGCAAAATTGATCTGAGACTTGGAAGGTTTTTTTTCTCCCTTTCTTCTCTTTGCTGTATGCACTGAAATTTTACTGTGTTTATTTTTGAGATTATTCAACTTGCAAAGTCTGAATGCTTTGCTGTGAGAGGTGGTCCCCTCTCTTTATGAGGAGGATAAAGGAGAGGTGGTCCCTCTCCTTTATGAGGATACCAGAATGTCAATCATGGGGCTTCTTGGATAGGCTTCAAGTAATAAAGTGTGAAAGTCACCACCATAAACACGCTTGTTATTAAAATCATATGGATTTAGCACCTGCTTGTACTCCATTGGAATCTGGTGCCTGAGCATAACTTGTGTGGCTGGCTCACTCTGGACCTGCGTCCCAGATCTTCCAGATCCCCGTCTCCAGCTCTGTCCTTAGTGCATCACCATGCAGGTCCTTAGGGAAAGTCATGCTTGGCTCCAAGTCTCCCTGTATTTAACAGTGAGTAGGAAGTGGAAAGCCTCTCTTCTTGCCTGGCTTGGCAGGAATGGCAGTGTTGGGACCATGGATGCACATCGGGAGCCTGCCCTGGAGCCTTTGGCGCAGCACACGGAGCTACTCCCAGGTGTATTTCCTCCCCTCAGCACCAATACTTGTCCATGGTGCCCTCTGGAGAGATGTGTGGCTCCATGGAGAGCTGCAGTGTGCCTGCTCTTCCCTCAAAGGCCAATATTTGGCTTTGTTGTTGTTTCCCAGTGGGTTCCCACAGGAATCATTCCCTCTGGAGCATGATGGGGAGAGGCACACAGAGCAAGCGGTATCCTCGGGCATGGAGCTCTGTGGGTTTCTGAAGGCATAATTTTCTGTAAGAAATAGCTGTTGTGTATGAAACCAATAGATATAGAAAAAATTAAGTCTGAATAGCTTTCTTTGTTTCCTATCGTCTGGGGAGTTGTTTGGTTTTCCCCTATTGCTAAACCAGTTGGAGAAACAAGGATCTCTCTGACTCTCCCTTATGGATATTTTTATATAACTCATCAGACCTGAAGCTGTGTTTTTCTAATGTAAGAATCACTTTATTTTTCTATTTCACATCTTTTCCCATGCTTTCTTTTCAATGAAATCTGAAAATTTCCAGATTTAAATGTCAGAACCTGTAGTGTAGGAGCTTGTTAAATACAAAACAAAAGGACTGTAATATATTATTCTGAGACTGAGGTAACCAAATACTATAATCTCTATTTATGTGATGGAGAAATGGAGCCACAGGCTTGTTCAAAGCTGTAAAGAATTTGGTATGCTACAGATTTGGAACACAGATTTCTTGGCCCTATGCCCCAACCACCAATAAATAAGGCTTCTTCTTATTAGAGCTCAAATATATCTTTTGATCTAGTACTGAGGGAGAATCCTGCCCTTGATTTGAAGATGCATTTAGTAAGCTTGTGTTCTTCCATAACTGATTTGTGACAAGCAGATTTATCACCTTATGTTATGTAAGAAGAAAGCTGGCATGTGAGATGCTCCATAAGTTGTAAGGGTAGGAAGGAGATCCCCCCCACACTCCCAGTTCAGCCTCCAAAGTGCCAGATTTTTCTGTGGGAGAATATGCAACATTTGGGTATGCACTGATATGAGCTTGCACCATTTAAATATCAGGTTACATCCAGTCATTCCATTCTGTTAAAATAATGCTGGTTTCAATGCTGTTCTTTTCAAATGCTTCTACCAGAAAGGTTCTTGCTCTCTGCCAAAGCTTTGGTTTCTGCAGCAGGCCAAGCCCTGTTTTTTCTAACAGCCCTATTTGCTGTGCTATGTCCAGACTTTGTGTTGTTGCATGGTCCAGATGGCTTCAGGTGGCTTTGATGGAGGGTGTGCAGAGTATACACCTCCTGTGTGGTTGGGGACTGGTTTCAGCTGCTCAGTGTGTGCATTATTACAGGATCTTCCCTTTGCTGCTCCTCACAGTCACAGAATCATTTGTGTTGGAAAAGATCTCCAGGATCATTTGGTTCAACCTTTGATTGAGCTCCACCTTGTCAACCAGACCAATGCACCAGGTGCTATGTCCAGTCATTTCTTGCACACCTCCATTAAGGATGACTCTCCTATCTCCCTGGGCAGCCCATTCCAATGTTTAGCTGTCCTTTCTTTTGGAAGAAATTCCTCCTGGTGTCCAACCTCAACCTTCTCTGGTGCACTTTGAGGCCATGTCCTCCTTCCCTGTCACCTGGGAGAAGAGACTGACCCTCATCTCTCTACACCCACTTTTCAGGTATTTGTAAAGAGTGATAAGATGTCCCTGAGATGACTCCTCCAAGCAGAACAATCCCAGCTCCCTCAGCTGCTCTTCATAGGACTTACATCTACCTTGAATTTCTGTCTCCTCGTGGGTTCCACCAGCTGACACCTCACCTGGTGTGTATACTGATTTTGCAACAGCAGCCCCAGCTGGGATGATGAGCTCTGGCTTTCTATGTGTCTGATACAAGCAGAATAGAACAATTCTATATCTCACCTATAGCAATTGCTTTAGGAAACACCAAAATAGCTCAAAATACTGGAAAAGTTTTACGAGCCTCTCACAGGCTTAAATTGCTTTTGTGTATTGAGAAAAGTAGTGAGCATAAATGCAACTATTCCAGGAGGTTTGATGTCACTCCTAATGTTTTAGCAAATGATGTGATTGCACTGAAATGCAGAACTATACATTTCAATTACAGTTTCCAGGCTCTAAGTTTTCTAACCTCTTCCAGGATTTGTCATAAGGGAATTGTGCAGCATTTGTGATTTCTGATATGAACCTGGAAGGGGTTAATCATTCTTTCTGTAAATACCTGAGATTTTAGCAGTTGATAAGTTTCTTGCCTATTTCTGAATGCCACTTTGAACTTCAGATCAACAATCTAAACACTAAGGGCTTTAGGAATTCATGATATGATGGGAATGTTTGTACCTATTGTGACTTTTTCATTACCTTGATGGACATTCGAAAATGAATACAGATAAATGATCAGATTAAAATGAGTGCAACAACTAAGCCCTATATATAGTTGGGGAAGATATAACCCAGCTGTAGAGGTGAGCTTATTGGAACATTACAAAGTGCTTTGTTTTTACATCCTCTTGAGTTGCTGGTAGCATTGCAGCTCTCTGCTCCTATTACCTGTAGCGTCTTGTAATTAATGTAGAAAAGATGCTGGGAAGTACTTGTTACATCTTTAAATTATTCGTTCTGGATTTGCTGATGTTCCACAATTTAATCCTGCAAGTGCTGAGGGTTTCCAGTAGAGGTCAGGATGACATTGTCAGAAATTTTCTAAGCGTGCTGACCTGAATAGGAACCAGCTAAGACTTCCCTTATTCTCACAGGCAAAACGTTTGGGTGGGGTTTGTTTGCTTTACCTTTTTAATATGCAGATAAAGCACTGTATAATTATTTTGGTTTCCTCTCCAGTCTTCATCAACAACTTTGTAAAGTTTGATGGCAAACATATCGAGTTTCTTCAAAAAATGTGATGATTGGGAAAAAGGAAAAACAGTGGGAAGGGGATGAGCCAGAAGAGCTAATGCTGCTATTGAGGTAAATGTCTGTTACAGTGCAAATATTAAGAGTAGGAGACCTGAGAAAGTGGTTTAGAATAGTTTTAATTTTTTATACTGTGTGTAAATTTGTAAATAAATATATATATGTACACATATTTATATGCATATCACACATACCTACACAGATATATTTATATATATCAGCATACATATATTTTTATCTAAGAATGTGATACACACACACAGCAGGAACACTTAAGCAGCCTTTGCTTTGGCAACTCATCTCTGCTTTTTCACTGTAGCTGCTGTCTCCTGGCTTTAGTAAAATAACAGATCTGGCTGAAAAAGTAATCCTATGGAGCAGAGGAAAAAAGATCTTTTTGGATTTTCTTTTTCACTCACACCAATTACTTGATTGGTTTTGCAGCATAGCCATGCAAATTAACATGCCCACCCAGTGCACTGAGCTACTAGTGGAACAAGAACTGCCTAAACTGTCTTTTGGACTGGAAAGAGCTGGGAAACATATTTTGTATTTTAGAATACTAAATCCTGTTCTAGATTCTAGACTCTGGAACACATTTTCCTGGCTGGGGTAGATTTTTTGGCAGGTTCTATAATGCAGAACCACAAAGCCTTGTGTACAGGCACATCAGAGAACTGCTTCACTTCACTTATTTTGCACAGTTCGCTGCTGGCTGGCATTGCAATATGTGTTTCTGTTTTCAGGTTTGTGTTGCATTAAGATCTCAAATATATCTACACATGTGGTCATGCATGCACTACACACAAGAAGATACCTGTGTTGTATTTAATGCCTTCTTGTGCTTACAAAACTGTGCCAGTCAGGCACCATGGACTCACTGGCACACTGGTTAGTGGCACATCAGCAATTTACAGGTTTCACACACAAGCTCTTTTGTAAAATGTAGGTGGTTCTTCTCTGGATGTGTGTAGGGATTAACTCTTGCAATCCAGCCTTCAGTGGGCATCAAGTGCAGGTGTACTCATGTCACCACTGTTCAAAGGCACTTCAGCATCTGTGTTCCAAAAGAGCTGGAGCAGACTGTTGTTTGCTGCCCCTTAGACAAAATGGCTTTCTTCACTTTCTGTAGAAACCAACTACAAGCCACATGGATTTTTATCCAGGCCCCAAAATGCAGTTTGGTTACCTAAACAGGACAAGATGATGTTCACCACCTCTGAGTATAGAAAGTGTTATGGAGGAAGATAAATAGCTGAGGATGAGGTGCAATAAGATGACTCTGAAATGAAATCATCTTCTCCTGATGTCTGCTTTAAATTATCTTGCCATTAAAGGTTTTATCAGACCATGGCATACTTTCCAAGAGAAGTGGTGAAAGTTCATATTGCTGGTGACAATAATAGCTAGACTGGAAAAATCACTTTGAATGCATATAGGGAATGAACCCAAAAGTTCAGGGAGACAGATAGCTCAGTTGGTCTTTTCTTATCTATTTATTGTGACAAAATAAAATCAAATATAGTGTTTTATCACTCCTGTTTTAGAAATTATTTTGTGTCCACATAGATGTTTCATCTTTGAATTGGAAACAAGACTATTTTGAAATCAAGCATTTCTGGACCAAGATGGCAGCAAATGAAATTAAGCAATGCTGTCTCATGTTATCTGCTCTATAATTTATCATAGCAGGCAAGCACAGTTTACAAATTACAAGGTCACCTTAAATTTTAGGGATTTAGGTTTTCTTACCATAAAGGGGGTCTATTTCCTCATAGTGATTCTTACAATTTAAGAAGTCTGCTTACCATGGTGGTGAAAACATACTTATTTTCACATAAATTCTGAGAGAAGTTCATTGCTCTACTGGGCATTAAATACAGTAATAGGGTAAAGAACAGTAGTAGTTCTCTTAAACTCAAGCATGTTTGGCCCATTAAGACCAAACTACTTCTTCTGAGATGAAAACTGTCTGGGTACTTGGATCTCAGGTTTATCTTGACTAATCAACTGTTAAAAAAAGTAATTCTGTAACAGAAGTACATGGTAGGCTTTATTTACTTATTTTGCCTAGGTGCAATATTAAGAGAATAGGTGTTTCCAGTAGATAGTGCAGTGGCCCTTGGGCTACTTTGGCTTTATAGAGAGTTCTACCTGAAACTTCTTTAAGGTGTTTAGCCCAGTTGCTTTTTAGTTCTTGTCTGTCTCTGCCTGGTGTTTACCTTCAGTATAGGAATACAAAATACTCTCAGGTACTGCCAGCTTTTATTCTGTTGGCTTTAAGCAAACTGTGGTCCTGCAGAAGCCTCCCAGAAAAGAGTCCCACAGCTCCTCTGCTTCCCCTGGTAGCTGTTTTCTGTCACCAGCCTGATTTTAACTCCTCTTCCCCATAAATGGCCCCCTTCCAGACTGGCCATGCACAGTGGCACTCATCCTGTCTTGTTGCAGGCCCAGCTGGCTCTGAGCAAGGCAGTGCTGATGGTCACAGTACTCTGTCAAGTGGGGTACCAACACTTGAGTCCTCCTTACCTTATTTTTCTTAACTAGCTGCCTTCTGCTATGCCAGAGTACATGGCCTTTTGTCTGACTACAAAGCTATCAGCCCATTTTGCCATTTGGAGGCCTTGATCTCTTGTAATACTGCAGGTAAAACATTTTCCATGGTCATGTGCATCTTGTCAGCACCTAGCAGATAAGAAAAAAAGGGAGGATCTCAAGTTCAACTTTCTCAGCTTCTAATCTTGCTTGCCAAGTTCCCCTCTTTTTCTTGACTCTTGAGTGAGCGTTTTTTTGTCGTTGGTTGTGTGATTTTTTTGCTCATTTTCTACCAGTAGCTACAAAACGACCCACCCTAGCTTGTAGTTTGGAATGTTTAAAAAGCATAAAGATGAAGCATGCATTCTTCTTCCTGGTCAAAGCACAGAATTAATACTATTAATGAAGAAGATATTAAAGAAATAAAGCATAAAAATATTTGTAAAAGTGCTAATTCATTCTGGGAAAAAATACCCACTTATTTCTGCAATATGCAAGCTACTATAACCAAAAAGTTATGCATAAGTGGCATCATTTTGATAAAAAGAATATAGTCTTTATAACTATTTTTAGATCATGGTTTGGTCAACAAATATAAGCTAGGTGTATTAAATCTTGAATGGTTGAGTTCATTTTTTTGGGGAATCATATGAGTGTAAAAAAGATTAAATTCTATTGTGTCCAGATCTGCATTGAGCTCTTACCGTGTTTAGTGTTGCCCCATTACATATGGTTTTTATTTATATGCACCTGCCTCCCAGTTAAATCTTCATTAACATCTGCAGAGGCTCAGCTTGCTTTGATCCAACATGAAGGATTAGATGTTTTAAAACATATACATACATACACAACTTTAGCTTACTTTTCTTCTGAATGTCCAAAAGAAGGACAGAATTAATGGAAAACCCAGAAGTGGAAAGAGTTGACAATATTAGAAAAACTTTGAGACTCTGAAGTTGTTTTAAGTTTTTCATGGTGGCTTCCATTTTATTTACACTTGTTTTGTTTTGTTTGGATTTTTTTTTTTTTTATTCATTGCAAATGTAAATGTGTATGACAATTTTCATTTTACCGTATGGGACTGAATGTTGTCTGGAGTAGTTGGTGTTCTTCCAAAAAAGCTCTGATTTAATAAGTGAATATCTTCAAAAGTGTCCCAGTTGTGGAGCTGATTACAATGGGAAGCAAGTGATCCACTTTACTGCTGTGCTGAAGGAAAATAAATTTACCCCTGCCATTGACACCTTAAGTAAATCATGGGTTGTACATGTTGTGTCTGTCTTCAAATGAACTTGCATTGAAACTCTGACTGTGTAAGAAGATGTAACAATTGCTCACTGGTATAATGATCGGTCTCTGTTCAGTACTGGAAGAACAGAACTAATGCCTGGAATACAGAGGCTGAATTGTTACTCCTAAGGACAAAAAAAAAAAAAAAGAAGTATAACCATTACTTCAGGTCACCACTAAGGTCACTGACAGCACAGCATGGGGGATTCAAGTAGAGCAGCATGACTGCGACTCGCTCATGGCTGTGAAAGAGGTCTTTAGTCCCCATTGCCACTATGTGATTAAATTGGAAGACAGAATGCATTCTTTTCTATTTATTTACTTTTTTTTTTTTAAGAAAGGAAAAAGAATATCTGAACAATGAAATTTGAAAAAAAAATCCCTTATAAATAAGCATTGCTGTTGGTCCTACTGATTACTGTTCCATGAAGATTTTGTTTTGTTAAATTAGTAAAATCAGGGGTGAGTGGGTTGGTGGGGAGACCCCTCTGCAAGCCATGCACTGCTTGCTTTAATAATTAGATATGGTCCTGTTGTCACACTGGAGTCCAGCTTTTATCATTCTTGGCAGACAGAGCAGAGCAGCACTCTGGCACTTGACCTGCCCATAAAAACTTGAACAGGAAACAGCAATAAATAATCCACTCAAAAGGCCCTTGAGAAAAGCATTGCACTTGATTCCTTATAGGAATTGCATGTTACTCCAGTGAGGAAGTGGGCTCTTTCAAAACACAAGCTTTGTATTGTTAGCATTTCTTAAATTTATTTTTGATGAATAAATGTCCTTTTGGTATCTTGCAATATGGTTTTTTTTTGTGTGTTTAGAAGACCTGAAAGAGGCTTCTAAGTTGTTTCCAGTTTTATTCCTTTTAAACATAGAAATAAACTTACAGCATACACACACACATCCACACAGCATTTCAAAGAAAGAACAAACCAGCCAACATCTTCCTCCAGAGTTGGTCCTGGCTTCTTTCACATGGGGACCCTGATTTTTCTCGTTCTGTTTTCCATGACAACCTTCATCCTGCTGAAGTGACCTTAGAGTTTGACCCCAAATCCCTTACCTCAGTCAGAACACCCCTCCTAACTTGGGGCCTGGTCATTGAAATTGGCATCAGGTGCAAAAACTCCTCCAGTTTCTCCAGAAATTTCTTTCCTCAGTTTTTGAGGGAAATGGAAGAGTGTTTCATTTCTTGCTCTAGCCTGAAAGAGAAGACTGATTCTGTTTGTATTTATCACAACCTATTTATAGTCTTTGACAATGTGATCCATTCCACAAATATTTGCTTTAATCTCTGGCTTTTCTCATGAAGTAAATTAGAGAACTAAGAAATAAGAGAATCATTTGTCGTAGGTTAAGTCACACAGTAATTTTTTTAATTTGTGTAAAATAATCTAATTTTTCATGTTCATTTCAGCGAATTGAATGAATCTATACTACTTGGTAATGAAAAGGGAAATGTTTGATATTTGCCAAGAATAATTTGAGAAAACAGGGTTTGAAAAGACTACGATCACACTTACCTTTAGTAAATTAAAATTGCAGAGTTGTTTTGTTGGGTTTTTCAATTATTACTTTCACTCCTTTAGTCTTTGTTTCCTGCTCTGCTAACTTTTAACTAGACTTGGAAATTTTAGAAAAAAACCCAAAATAAGTTTGTTCTTTTTTTTTAAGGTTTATTTTCAATGAGATTAAACTACACTCATTTTTCCCACTCTTTAGAAGCCAAACTCCTGGATTTTCAGCTGTTTAGATGGGTCAGTTTTATTGAAGTAATTTCCTCAGCTTGCTGAAGATACATGTATTTAAAGATCAGGAAAGTGATTGCTCAAATAAGAAATTCCATGAATTTTTTTTTTAAACCTGTCAGGAATGCTATTTTTCAGAAAGCAACAGTACAAGATACAGAGAAGATTGATAAGGTTCTAGATCTTCCAGTCTTGTGTCTGAATTCAAAATTTGCAAAGATCATAAATCTTGTTTTAGAGAGGCACAACAACTAACGTCTCTATTTAGTTGTACTTTTTTTTTTTCCATTTATTTCTGCCCTTTAGGATCCTAAAAAGCAAGTTGAATGATTTCTGCAGTGTTATGATTTCTTATAGGGCACACGTTAAAGGTGACAGCGAGGCCCCCACTCAAATGGGCCTGGAACCATCTCAGGTCTTTGGCTGGCATTGGGCTCCATCTTCTGTCTGTCCTTGCACACCAGGTGAAAACAGATACTTGGTACCACAGGATTCTTGGCCTGGCCTGTCCAGGGTCAGAAGTTGGACCTGAGGATCCTTGTAGATCCCTTCCAACTCAGCACATTCTGTGATTATGGGACTTGCAGGAATTTGCCTATTTTGCAAAGGGGTAAGAAAGTGGTGCTGGCCAAATGTGAGGTGGTCTGTGGTCACTTGCACCCTCAGTGAGCAACCTCATTCCAGCCATGTTCCTGCTGAGATTTGCAGGTAGGGCTGTCTTATGCACTGAAATATTGCAATTATGTGCTTCACTACTCACTCCTTCCTTTTTTTGCAAGCAGAATATTATGAACAGCTTGAATGCCTTGAAATTCTAGTAATCTGATTTTCAACCAGACTTTAATGCATGACTGATTTGGTAGTGAGGACAGGTAAAACCATTGTATTCTGCCTAGTATGTAATGATTAACATGTTAGGTATCTATTTAATTTTTCAAAATTTCCATTAAATGTTAAAAACATTTGTGTCTGTGGCTTTTGCAAACATCCACCCTTTATATATATCTAATTTTTTTCCTGAGAGGTTTACCCTTCTACCAAGTATTTATTAGCCTACATGGAATTCATAGGCTAGTGGAAAACTAATTTATTTATTTACTAATTTTCTTGGTTATTGACTATGCAAAAGTTTCCACTAATGAGAATTCTTCCCTGTTGTGAATCATTAATACATTAAGTACACTTCAGATTCCTCCAGTAATGATACAATGAGAATTGCTTAGCTGATTTAAATGACACAGATGTAGTACTAATTATACATTTTAAATTGGCAAGAAACACAATTAATTTACTGATTATCAAAAACAAAAGTAAACTTTTTTTATTACAGTAATTTGCTATAATTTATCACACAGCCATTTTCTTTGTGTAATATTTATGCATTTGACAAACCTACAAAGAGATATGTAATTAGACCTGTTTCATCCATCACTGGCTGCCTTTTAACCAGAGGTTTTACGTGAACAGCTTACAAAGACACTATGAGATTAACCAAATCATAATGATGCCATCTTTTAAACCAACAAATACTTTTTTTTAGGTAATTTAAGGGGATTATCAAAATTGAATTGTTTCATTTGACTTAGGTTCCTGAAGGTGTTCTACAGATCTGTTGTTTGGGTGATGGTTTGTTTGGTTGTAGTTTAGCAGAACTGTGTTTGGTTGCAAACTTTTTTGTAAAAACTTGAAGCAAAATTAATTTATTGGCGTTTTTGAAGAGAAAAGCCTCAAACAATGCTGCACAGAATAAAAATCTTTATTCCCACAGTAGCAACAACCCCCTCTCTAAATGCTTTGTGCTTGGGAAAGTTTGGAATTATTTCTCCATCGATTTGGGAAATCCAAAATGAGGCAAATGTTTTATTTTTATTTAAGGCTAGATTTTGGGCATTAAAAGCTGCAGGCATTAGAAATCTCTGTATCAAGCCCTGTCACCAAGTCATTTATTTGCCTGTTAAATACTGTCTTTAGAGAGTTTCATCCTATGTGGTGCCTATAGTGCCATGGAAACTTGCCAGAGGTATGGCATCATTAAAGCAGTCTTTGAAGTCTATATTAATATAGGATAGGCAGGAATATCTTGGAAGAGGTTGTAATTGTTGGCTCTGGTATAATCCTTTACACTTACTGTAGAACTAGGAATTAAACTCAAAAAGCCAGAAACCAAGCCCCCACCTTCCAGATTCCCCTTCCCTAAACCAATAGATGCAAAACTCCCTCTCTTAGATGCTTATTCTGTATTTTCATGTCACCGGTCTTTCTAGAGAAAAGTCACATTTTTATGGATTTAAATGTCTTTCAGTTCATTTAAAAATTATGTACATTTTCAGGCAGTGATACTGTTGTGGCCAGTTTAGGCTAGAGAAGCAAATTTTACCAGAACATGTGATGCCCTTTGATCTGTGACTCCATCACGCTTGACATCCTTGTTTTATTTGAGAACTATTTCGTTTTCCATTGACTTTTTCTAAGTCAAAAATTTGGCCATTTGATTTTTCTAGGTGTGTGATGGGTGCAAAGGGAGTATGAAATCTTGTATTTGAAATGGAATTTCAAGACAAAAAATCCCACTCATTGTGGGTTTTTTACACTCTGGAAATTATTACTAATTTCTAGGAATTAATAATGTATCTAAGTGGAGTATGGGATCTCCTGATGAGAGCAGAGAATTTAGTTTCCTTGGAGACCATCAATAGCAGTGCTTGTGATGGCAAGTGCCAACAGAGGCAGCAGAGTTCTTGTCCCAGGTGAGCACAGGTGCATTTGAAGGAGATGCATGTCCATTCTCCCTTCTAGAATGTTTATTTGCCCCTTATCATCTATCTACATCTGGAATCACAGCCACCTGCCAAGAACCACTTTTCTATTTGTTTTCTCTAAGTATTCTTGAAATACCCCCAGACAATGCTCTCCCCCCCACCAAATTCTTACATTTTCAACAATGAATCACCTACTCAGGGAGGGAAAAGCATTTATTTCTGATTTATAAAATATCTATTTCTGCATTTATTTATTTCTTCTTTATTAAACGTGGGTTTGGTGATGAACACTTCCACAATGTGTTTTCTTCCTAATTTTAATTTATTTGTCCTTCCTTCCTTCCTTCCTTTTTTTTTTCTCTTTTCAGAAAGGAATATGTGTAGTGGCAGGTGTACAAGTATACATGTAGTCACCTGGAAACAATTAAAATTCCCTTTTAAAAGTAGAAGATAGCAATTTTGTTATGTAATATAATTTCACTGTGCTGTACCTTTAAAAAGAAATATGCAGTTGTTCTTGAACTATTAAACTATATGTGTCACCAATTTATCCTGTTACCAAAAGGATCTCATGTGTCACTTGGCAAAATGACAGCTTTCTTTCCCAGTCTATTGTATAATTGTGTTTTGTTAGCTGTTTTTGTTTTATAAATACTGTGCTAACGGGATCTCTGAAGATCAAGATTTTTGATGCAGTATTTGTCTTTGCTGTTCTTTGATGTTGACCTTCCCCCACTTCCCTCACAGCAACAAGCACAATATTTTGTTCTCAAAAATTTACCAAATCTATGTCAGGAAAAAAAGCATTTATTTTCACATCAGAGTTTATGCAAGCAGGCCAAATCCATTCGAGAAGATTCCTCACTGGAACTCTCCTGAAACAATTTTCCCAGAAAAAAATAGGCTCATGAAAATTTTATTTACTTGAAAATCTACAGAGTGCTCTCGTTCTTCGTATGTTTGACTTCACAAGCTTGGAACTCTGGCATTAGTATTTGTTATTTTCCTTCTGACAATTTCTCCTTCTAGCAAAGGCAGTGACACAGTCTCTGCCTGTACATTTAGAATGAGATGTTTCTCCTGTAATATCTAATCGAAATCCTTCTTATTGAAATATAACTGAATTAGTCCTTATCCTATCTTTTGGTAGTTATGGAAAGAAATTATTTGTTGCTTGCTTTACAACAAATTCTAGATGTTGTTCTTAAACACTCTGTTTTTAAGCCCTTCCTTCTCTTTATCTTGTCCTCATTATACTGAAGATATCCAGTTGCCTTAGTCTGTTTTCCCAGATCCTGCTTGTGAAACCTCTTGTCAGTCGTAAGGCTTCCCTCGGGGTTCTCTGCAGCCTCTCTGCCTTTCTCACAGAGAAATGGCCCAGCCCAACAGTGTTTCAGCTGAGCCTCCTCATTGCCAGGAGAGCAGAAAACTTCACATGTCTTTCCCATGACACTTGAAAAATAATTTTTCAGATTGACATTTACTAGTTTTGTACCATCATTCAGTTTTTGGCTTCTGTTTAGTTTGAGCTGCTACAACATCGCTGTTTGAACTGCTGCTTAGCCAGGTAGCTAACATTTCGTATTATGTTTTCATTTTTTTGAAATGAAATATTTGAATTTTGCCTCTGTTGAATTGAATCCTGTGGATATTATAACTCTGATCTGATTTCTGAAATTAGTGTGAAATCTAATCCTGCTCTTGAGGTTGCCCTCAACCCCTCCCAGCTCAGCAATAGCCAGAAATGTGGTAACATATTTTCTATCTAAGTTGTTAATGAAGATATTTAAAGTTTATCAGATTTTTGCCAAGACCTTGCATGGTACAACCTGCAGGATTGGCAGTGAACCCTTTCTTTGGGAGCTGCCCTTCAGATTGTGGTGCATGCCATAGCTGCTCTAACGGCTCAGAATTAGATGCAGGTATATTCTATTTTGTATTTCTTAAAAGAGATCTGAGCAGATGAGGTAAGCCTCAAAACTTTTCTGCTGGCAGTGCCTCAGCATACTGAGCTGGAGGAAACTTCAGGAGGGGGAGCAAGCACAGAACTGTTCCTAAGAGATGTGCCATAACAAGTGCAGGAGAAGCCTGTTCTCTGGTCTGGCTTCCCATTGTGACAACTTTGTGTGGTTTCATGGGTTGCAAAAGCTTCATACTTAGTCTCTCCTGGGTCCTTAGGATGGTGGCATCTGGTGGCTGGAGGTTGTCCATTATTGTTGTATTTATACACTAAGAGGAGCAGTTGTGAGCTTTAGAAATCAGTCATCTTGCAGACATAGAGGTTTTTTGAGATTTTTCTGACTACACCAAAGGTAGTCTTCTGTAGAGAGATTTTCCAAAGCTTTGCTCATGGCCAGTGCCTGGTGTGGGATATAAAGCCTTGAGGAGTTAGGGAGAAACCCTTCCACAAAGTTCCTGTGGCCTGGAAACATGCTCTGCACTGTCCCATCCCAGTGGGACAGAGGGGCAGAGAGGGAGCTGGGGCAGGTGTCTTCATGCTCCAGCCTTCCTGCTTAGTGGACACCTGTGGGTGACTTTGGCAGTCAGGATAACTTCCTGTTATTGAGTCAATATTTAGACTATCTTTAACACATTGATGATAAATCAGAATGTGAAATTATATTCTAATTATAGAATTAGACATTTGCAGCTGTCCTGGTGTCTTCAAGGTTACAATATTTGTCTCAAACTGCTCAATTGAAAATGCTTGACCTGATGAGAGTTTTTGTTCTCTCAAATAAACTATAATTTATACAAGAATATCTTCTCAGCACATTTGAAAACTAAATAATCAAAATTATCTGAGCATAGGAAATTTATAGTCTGGCTTAGCTGTTGCCTTCTGGAATCTGGGTTTGCAACCTGATAGATTTTATAGCTCAGCGGACTCACTGATATAATGACATGGCCTTTTAGAATTGCCAGCTGTAGAACTAATTTTGGCTGGAGGAGTGGCCAGATGTATTCCTCACTGTCCTCAGTCTGAACCGGGTTAGTAGGGACTATAAATAGCCTCATAAATATTTTACTATGTCTACATTTTTGCACTGATGTAAAAGATAGGAGGATAGATTGTCAGGTTCCTTGTGAGTAACACAAAACAGGGTCAATAAAAAAATTACCCTTTCTTTAAATAAGTCAATTTTCTAATATTTCTATAATGTTTCCCCTTTGGGATGGCCAATCCCTGGTAATAGCACCATTCCCCTCTTCTTCAACTGATGCAGGTGCTGTAAAAATGGCCATAAAAAGTGATGGTTCCTGTTGACTTTAGCCAAGAAAAGACTTTTTTAATGAGAAGATGTACACTAGAAGTATCTTTGTTCAAACAAAAAGGGAGTATTTCGTATTTCTTGGTTTTTTATCTGCTGATCTGAGTGGGAACCTCTGTTCCAGATTTAAATGCTGGCTTTCAACTGAAGAGAGATGTGTCTGTGTTCTCAATCCAAGTGCCTCCACCTGCCTTTACCCAAGATTATTAGAGGTATTCCATTTAACTTTGTCTCTAAGGTTGTTCATTGGCAGTTTATGGAACAGAAAACAATATAGAAATAAAAAAATAATCTACTTTCATTTGTGATCCATGGCTGCAAGAAAGAAGAATTTATGTTGGTATAAGTCAGGGTGTCTATTTCTCACAATGTTAAAAAACCCCCAAAGTAAAAACAGATAAACAAACAAAAAACCCCAATCAAAAACAGGAAAAAGAAAAAAAATTACCCACAGAAAGTGCCTTCCTGCTATTCTGGGTATTGAACTGGAAAATTTAAGTGGTAATCTACTTGCTTTTCATTTTTTTAATTCTTTCAAATAAAGCTAGCTTGCTTGTGCTCATTTTACTTGTTTTAGGGAAATACATTTTCAGGTTTTGTTATTAGAAAAATCTGTAGCAATTACTGACATTAGGGTTCCTGATCTAAGTTTTGACCATAGCAAACCTGAGCACTGTTCACTCCTTTCACAAATCAAGGAAGCCTTTGTGCTCATTTTAAAGTTTTACTGTAGTAAAGAGAGTTTAAGCATCTTCTCAAAATGTGGTATAAGGGAAATTGTCTTACTAATTTATAAATGCAGCCCTTCATTTCCAGTGTGAAACAGCCTGTCCTAGTTATTATTCAGAGCAAAGGTGGAATCTGTGACAGGTGCAGGCCACAAAATCTGATTTTGTTTCATTCAAGAAACCATTTGGCTATGCCATATCTATAATCAGCTGGATTCGTGTTCCTTGGTTTTGCTCTTGGAGAGAAATCAAAATTGTCTTTTTAAATAAACTCCTTGCCTGCTCTGCAATTCTTAGAGAAGGCCAAAACCCCCCAGACAATTATCTTTGTTTTCCCTCCCTGCAGGCTTTGCTGGTCTGTGTCACGGCTATAGCATAGGGATAAAAGTTATCCCACATTTCCATCGTATTTGAATGCTTTTTTATGTGTTAAAAGCACTGTCTCCTGCTCCAGTCAAAAGTGTTGAGGAGGAAGAGAAAGCAAAAAAGCTTTTTAGGTCTTTTTCAATGAAACAATTATTGTATCATCTCTATATTTATACCTCCCGTAGTTTTTTATTTGATTTTTGGCAAAGTTTCACTTATTTCTGATTATTTAGATTCAAACTGGGAACACCCAATATCCAGGGGCCTCTGATAAAAGACTTAAACTGAGTAGTGAATATATTTAATTTGTAACTCTGTGTAAGTTTTTCTTTGGAGGTCTGTGATCGGATTTCAAATGGAGGAAAATAGAACATCTAAAATTTCTTATGTAAAGGACTCCATGTACTTTTCTTTTTTAAAGACAGCCTTTTGTCCCTCAGACTTGATTTCCTTTATGCTAGTTATTTTTCTTAATGTTATACCATTAAGAGAGCCTGATGTCTTTGAACGTTCTTGGATTAGTCCTACAAAATAAAACAGATTAATTTCTAGAGTTTCATATAATTAACCATGAGTATTATCTGGTTTTGGGTAATTTTTCAGCTGAAATGTCATTCAACTTCATTGAACTTATTTCAACTGAAATAAGTTGGTTAAAGCTGACTGTTTTAAAGCTTAGTTTTTCAGATTTGACTCTTTTGCTATACCTTAAAACACCCAAACAAACAGTGAAAAGAAAGAAAACAGGCACAGGTCTGATTCTTGTCCTTCATGTTTTAGTACAGTGGACCAAGACTGACAGCAGGTATTAGACTGGACATCACATGGATATTTCTTCTATCAGGTTGCACTAAGAATAGGAATGAAGAAAATACTGGGACAGTCTAGAAGGCTATATCTGAATATTTAGGTGCTAAAAATGCCTTAAAATAGTTTGGATTAGATAAATGCACATAGGACTGACAGGACTCCTGAAAATACCTCTGAATATTGCTTTGCTGATTGGCAGTGCCTTTTCAACTGTTTATTTTACTTCTCTTTGAGAGATTTGTGCAGCTGGGGATGGAAAAGGAGGTTAAGGGATTGTTGCAGATGTCTTGTCTCAAACCTATATTCTGTCAAACAATAGCTGAAACTTCTTTAGTGTTCCCTGGGGCTAAAATTTGCAAAGAGCTCTCTGAGCAAGCAAAACTTCACCAGTGTCAGAGCTCGAACTATTCTAACCCTCTCAGTTGTTTCCAAACGCGTGGAAGTATCTTGAGTGATAGAACTAAAGCATCAGATCTAGGCTGGCAATTTTTTCCCTAAGTAATATAAGTAGAACATAACATGTATTTTGCACACAATGGATAAACACTGTATTTTATATAGGCCGATCTGTGTGTTCTTTGTTTGAAGACAAACTCACCAGATCTCAAGAAACAGATGCATGTTTATCTTAGAGCAATGGTGACTGTTAAATAAAGGAATAGGAAACAGGTTTTCTATGAATCAGATGAAAAATAGGCAGAGATTTTTATAAATACAGATGTAATTAGTATATGAAGAATTTCATAGCCACAGCAAGGGAAAAGTTTTCCACCAGGTACAGCTAATTTGTAAAAGCCTAGATAAAATGTGAAGAAGAACAAGCTCTGATGACATGCAAATCCTCAAGGACTGTACAAACTGTCCCATGTCTTTTGTCACTACCAATCAGAGTTGTAACTCAATAGAGTCAGAAGAAAGGGAATTTAGGAGGGGACCTTACTCTATTTTCTATGATATAACAATTTTAAAATAAGGTTTAGAAGTGCGGTCAACATTTCAAAATTGAAAAAAGAGGACTTTTTTCTCTCTGAAGAAAATTTCAATATCTGGTAGTGGACTGGCATGTGTTAATGAAGCATGAGCCAGTGTCAGATAGACTTCTGACTAATTGACAGTAACATACTTATTTCCTATCTCTGGCATGAAGCAGTCAATTTAATTTTGTAGAATAAGATGGAAAAAATGATTATCAGTAGGGAGGATTCTCATTTAGGAATTCACTATTGGACAGCAGCCTTATGAAGGGGAAGTTACAGCACAGTTCTTAAAATCTTCTTCCACAAATGGTTGTGGGTTCCAAAAATAAAAATAAGTAACTAATCTAAAATGTATTCAGTAACCCTACATTGGAAACTATGACTTGAAACTAAATAATGAAAACACAGAGAAAAGAGAAACTCTTCGTAGAAGGACATCAGCATTTGAGGAGTGCAAATGGCTATTTTTATAGTTCTTCAGGAAGTGTTCTGAGAACAAAAAAAAAGAAAAAAGTGGTACATAAAAAGAAGTATGAACCAGCAATATATGAAGAGAATGAGAGCAATGTACGTGTCAGCTAGGGTCCAGACTATGTGAACTTGGTTTTCTGGTTAGCGTTTCCTGGTTGTTTTGGTTTTTTTGTGTTGATGTTAAGTTTTTGTTTGTTTGTTTTGATTGTTTGTGGGGTTTCTCTTTTTGAAAAAAATACAGGCTTTACTGAAATTAACTTGCCCATTTAGGAAGTACTTGGGATATAAACTGAAACATTTCCAGAACATGGATTTTGATGGATTTCCATGGGCTATGGAAAACAAAGCTCTACTGAGCTTTTTCCAACACAGAATGAGTGGTGGAGATGAAAAGGACAGGGAAGATATGAAGGCTCATAAATCCAAGTTTTCTGTTCAGTCCTAATAAATACAAGTCTGAGATCTAAAGAGTGATTTTTTAGCATTTTAGGTATTCAGAGCCTTCTAGGCCTCTGAAAAAGACAAACCAGTTGGAAAATGGTGATGCTCTGAGACAGGCATTATTTGGAAATGAGCTTAGGATATTTTTTATTTACTTTTGCAATTTATCTTTATTGCTTTAAAACAATAACAAACTCACAAAAAAGCAATTTTCTGAGGCATATGTAACTCTCCACCTGGAGAAAAACATAATTTATCCTTTAATTCTTTCTGCGGTATTGCTCATAGATCGATTCTCTCTCTTTGTAGGAAACTTTGCTGATGTTATGGTTTCTTTATAATACACTTTACAGCAGTATTTGATATTACTTCTGTCAGGTGAATTTGTCCTTAGCTCAGAATTGTGCTGCAGTCTTTAAACTGATGTAGCAGCAGTGCTATGGACATCAATTATCATGCACTTCACTGAAATTAAGTCCAGCTTCTGCTCCTTGTAGTTTAACCTTCTCCATTTCTTTCCATTTTCAGGGACTTGGTTCCACTTTCCATTACTTTTTTTAAATTAACTTTTCTATATTTCTGCAGTATCTAGAGGCCAAGGTCCTGTTGTGAACAGGGTCCTGGATAAACATAGAGTTGATCACTGAACTTTGTGGAGCTGCAGAGTGTGTTATCAGTCCACGAGGAAAATGGAGTCCACAAGTTTAAAACAAGTTGTGCATTTCCTTTAATTTCAATCCTTCCCCCCCTCTTCTCTGGAAGACTGAATTCCATGCAGCTTTCCTTTTCATTTGGAGTCTCTTCCCCTTTTTTTCTTTTACATCCTCTTGCTGGGCCCCCCTGCAGCCCATGAGCTGCATTGGCACAGAGTGAGGGAGCTGTACTGCCTCCCCTTTCTTGCTGAGGCTTGTTCTCCCAGCTGGGTGCCTCTCTTCCTATCTGAAAACCTTTTTCTTGTTTCCAGCTCTGTCCAGAAGATTTGATTAGCAGATGTGTGCACTTGTTTCCACTCATCTAGCTGCATTAATGGATGTGAAGCAGTGACCTCAACCGGTTTTCAAGTAAAATGTTGTTCTCGGGTAGTGGCAGGGGACAGGGAAAAGGAAGGAAGGATTGTTCATTTGCTCTGTCCTGAGTGCACAGAGTTACTTGGGACAAAACAATCCCTCTTTTTGCAGTGATCTTATGAAATGGTTGGATATGCTTTTTTTATTAACCTTCTAATACCATGACTGGCAGGTACAACCATTTGCAGACAATATGGTTCACCCAGCACTTGGCTGGAACATTTATGCTACACTATGATATGAGTAACATGGTGGATACAGGCAATTATTATTGCAGCACGAGATAGATCTAGGTTAGGGTTTTTTGCCTTTCATTTCCATTTTAAGTGAAAGCAATTCTGGCTCCCTATTAGACCGTCCATGTCAGGAAAGTCGAGTGTTACACCTTCTCATCATATTTCCTGGTTTGCTAGAGTGTTATAATGAAAACTCTCAGAAGTTAATGCAGCACTTGAAACTGTGACACTATTCAGAGTTCAAAAAATAATAAAGAATCGTGTTCCAGTGGGTGTCATCTGTTATCAACAGCACAATAAAAATGTAGCAACAAGAATAGTGACACTATCCATGTACCTTGCACTTCACTTCAGCTGGTTTGAGTTACTTTCAGCTCTTATGTAAAGGATTTAATAGGTGAAAGCATTTTGCTGCTTGTGGTATTTGTTAGAAATGTAATCTGAACTGCTTCAATGGAGGAACACCTGATCAAATTTTCAGTGACAAGAGACCAACTGTTTCAGTTTTGAAGTCAGCGTTGACTTTTCAGCATGAGAAAACAAAGATGAAGTAATCCCTTGTTGGGTGTTCGCAAACAGCAGGGTCTAGCTTTCCAAACAGCGGCGGGGCAATGGGACGTGACACTTGAGAGGGCATGGTTTGTGGCCATGTGAGACAGGAGGTGTTCTGAAGCTGGGCTGTGTAAATTTCCACACCAAAAGGCTGCACAGCATTCCTTTGGAGATGTGTGCATAAGACAACAGATGACATATATGCCATACATGCCATCTGACAATAATTAAGGGAACATGTTAGCTTTTTTTGTGTCAGGGTTTTGCAAGATTTGACTGCTGTCCATTGCTTTATTTGCATTTTTCACGTGGAGTTGCTCTGTTTTCCTGCACATAGCAAAAATTTATCTTGTAAGGGAGCTTTCTTGACTGGTTTTAACCAGGCACACTTGGGTTTGAGGTATGACTTGATGTCTGGTACTAAGTATTGGAAGGGAGGTGTAAAATTGCCTTTCTCCTTTACCCACCTTCCACAGTAAAACAAGAAGAGTTTCTGGTACATTGAATGCAGTGTGTAGGAGGAAAGGAGAAAACCAAGCAGCTGGAGTGCTTCTTGGGGAAAAAAAAAAGTTATTGCTTCAAGTTCCAGAATTTGAGACAATATTCCTTGCATTTGGAAGATCATATATAGGAACAATCTGGGATCAATCATGTTGAAACATTATTTTTTATTCATGTGCTTCTGAAGCAAATCTTATCATTTACTGTCTCAGTGTCCATGCATAACACACATGGGAAAACATGTACCTTTTCCTGACAGCAATACCCACTGGAGCTTTTTCAGTCCAACTCTAATCTTTTCCTTGCGCATAAACAAGTGTGTTTCTTGTTGCTGTGTATAAATATTATCATTCCTGATATTTTTATCTGGAAGTACATTGAATCTTAGTCCTGGAACTAAATATTCTGCATCATGGAGATTGCTGGTGAAATGAGAGATATTCGTGGAAATGATTAGTTTTGGTTTACTGCAACACCAACAAAAAACCCAAACCAAAAATAAAACAAAAAGCAAACAAACAAACCACAAAAACAAAACCACCCAAAACAAACAAACAAACAAAACAAAAAGGAACTTAAAACAAAACAACAACAACAAAGCAGTAAAAAAAGGCATAAATCCTGAACTCCTCAGTGGAGGAGTTTGTTATTTAGCATTTGTTATTAGTTGGAAAGTGTCTCTGTACAAAACCTGCAGAAAAACAAGACCCTCTGAAGCATCAGTGGTATCAGTATCACTTATCTAATACTACTGTGATACAGCTTGTCAAAGGCCATGGGATGTCTTTTTTGAATGAATGCAAATATTAATCCTATGGAACAGTTAGATCAAGCAGGGTGAAATGTTCTCATTTCTGGAAAATTAGGTTTTTTCATCCCAAGTTAGAGGCCAGAATCAAACCTCTTCAGCCTCTGAAAAGCAGAGTTAAAATAGAAACTATGGAAACAGAGGGCCAAGTGGATCAGAGCCCTTGAGAACTTTGTTTCCCTTCATTTCAGGAGGGAGAACACATTCAAAGCTCTGTGTTGCTTATATGGAAAGAAAGTATGTGCTGTGTTTCTCATCATTATATTTTAACAGAATGTGTATGGAAGACTTGTTTTGATTTAGGCAGTAAGAGAAATCTTCTTTGACCATGGGACAATTCTCTGTTCTGCCAAACAGTACAAGACCATGGTACTTGATAATCTCTTTCCTAGGTGATTATCCTTAAGAATGTGAGGGTCTTTAATGTCTGTCTTCTCTAAGGGAGGAAAAAAGTGCTGCAGTGTCAGCATATGGGACACATGAGAAGAGGCAGCACAACCAATTCCATGTCATTCCTTGAAGTACTGAAGCCCATATAAAGGGTTCACTAACTGCAGCAAGCCATAGGCTCAGACATTGCACAGCAACACTGCACACATTAGGATAATGCTCTGATTTTAACTTGGAATGATGTGTTTCATCTCCACAGCCCATTTGTACGTCTCATATGCATCTTGCTCATTTGGTCTTTACTTAAGGGTTCTTTATGTGTTCATATTGTCTGTGTGGATTTCATGTCTGAAAGCCTATTTTTTTGCAGAGGCAGTACTCCGGATATATTAGTCCTGTGGTGAAATTGTTATAACATAAGATGTGGATATTCATATCATATAGGTATTGAAGATTACTAGCTTTTGATTTTTTCTGTACTAAATTGCAAACTGGTGCTTTGAATAGTGGTAAAAGAATTCTTAGCATAAACCTCCTTTTTAATTAAGTTTTTTTAACAAATTACTAGCTAAAAGCTCAATTGTGAGATGTTGAAAAGAATACAAATAACATGAGGGTTTTTTCCCTGAATTTTCTGGATTTTTGTGAGATGCTTCATCATTTTTTCCTCAGAAGCTAGGAAGATATGAATGTTATAATTGGTGGAAAATGAAGCTTAATCCTACCATATTAACTTCTCTGGTGTTTTTGCTTGCTTCAATGCTCTGGGCAGGCTGACACTTAAAGTGCACGTTGCACATATTTCTATACCTGCATTTTGCCAAGTGTACAGTGATGGCATGAAGTGACATGTGAGTACACCTGAGAGCCCAGCAGGACAGGTAGCATTGCCACCATATCTGAACCTCTATCCTGCCACTGCTTCTTTTTAAGCCTTTTCTTAACCTCCCTGGCTGGAGACATAGGGGTAAAAACAAATTCAGAGCAGTTCAGTGCTCCTCCCAATACAGAGATGCATGTTTTCAGTGTTGTGTGGCTAAATCCCTAAACATCCCCCACTGATACTAATGGGAATCCCACAGTGAAATCCCTGAATGTTTCATTGAGCATATATTCATTAGGACTTCTTCTCCTGCCTTCTCTCTCCTGTGTCAAATAGAGGGCCAAGAGGTCTCTTGAAGCACAGAAAATGAACAAGGCAAGAGTTAATACAGACACTGCCTTCTGAGTGACATAACTGTGCAATTATGAAAGTCCTTACAGAAACATCCTTCCTTTCATGTCACTCTATAACTTAAAGAACTATTTAAGTTCTTAAGGCAAAGAAAGAGCATTTCTTATGTGTCTTGTGTGTTATATGTGAGTGAGGATCATCGTGTACTAATTTTGTCAATGATAGACTTGCCAAGGATTTCAGAATCACTAGGTGTGTTAAATGAAGGAGCAGGCTGGGATGCAGACTGGGACAATGAACATTGTGAGGAAGGTTGCTGTTATGCAGAGAGCACAGTTTGACTTGGGAACAATCCAAATCCTTCCTCTAACTATCAATAGATTTCAAACAGCAGCTTGTGCTGAATACACACTTATTTATACTGGGAAACCTATAATTTATTAATCCTAGCTATTAAAGTAATACATAGGGTTCTTTGATTGATGCTTGGTGCTGATTCCTAAGAATTATGCAAAGGGAGAACACATATTATAATAGGTATGAAAATTTTCTCCTTGGTATCAAGGAAGAGTTTAGGTGTCCTCATCTGGATATTCCCATGGCTATGTATGTGCCTGTGAGATGCTCAGCATTTTTTGTCCATTGCCACTTAAAGTAGGCATTATTTTACCTGTTATTCCTTTCCTCAGCAGCACATTTCTTTGAAGAAGTCAGAAGCCTGTGGAGCTTGTCCATGCACAGAATTTTGGGCCCAGGGAGAGCAGCTGCAGACTGTTCTACTGGTTCTGCTTTCAAAAGGATGTCTCTGCTCCTCTGTTGCAGATTTGTCACTGGAGGTTCTAACCTCTTAGATCACCTCAGGTACTGACTGCCAGAGAAGCCAAAGGCAGCAAGGTTTTGAGCCATTGTTGTAAGAATTTTATTTTTTATATCTCCAGGTTTGTGGAGGTGGAACAGCAGCAAGGGTTTCTTGTATTTGTGCACACATGGAGTTTAACTACAGGACAGAAAATGGTCTTTATGTGTTTTGGCTTGAAGGCTGGCTGAGGATACCTGTCTGTGGAAAACTGAGAGAAACTGTAGTGAAACCTTTGCTTGGGGTGAAAAGCCATGTGCACTGTAGCTACTTCACAGCAGTGCCTCTTCTTCAGGTTTCTTCTTTTAATGGGCAAGCTATGAATGCTCTGCATGTGTTCAGTTAAACACAGAGCCAGTTGAGGACAAATGGACATGAACTAGCTGGCACACTTCAGTGCAGAAAACAGGATCAGTCTACACTGGGCACAGGTGTCCAGGGACTGTCTGGGCAGCAGTTCCAGCCATCCCAGCAGCGCAGCTGAGCCACATGGCCATGGTGTGGTGCCTCAGGGACAACCTGGGTAAGGGAATGTTCTCATCTTATTGCAAAAGTTCCATACATTCTTGGTGATGTCTCATGGATAGCTCCTCACAGCACCAACTCCTTCTTCTTCACAGCACAGCCAACAAACTCCCACTCCCTTCTCACCCAGCTAACCCACTCCTTTGTAGCACTCTTCTTATTGGACACAGCTGTGGCCTGTTAAGGGCAGGCCTACTCCTAATCTTTGGTAATTAGTACAGCTGCAACTCCTCAGGGGTGAGATTACCTTCTGCACTGTCTTTATTTTCTTACATTCTATCCCCCACCCGTCAATGGAGGGCAGAACCTGTCTGTTGGTGAGGGCAAACAGCCCTAAGAGCCCTGATGGGAGAGTGGGAGCAGGGAGAGTTACTCCAGGTGTCCCTGCAGGAATCTGCTGCAGTGCCTTGAGAGAACATGCTGGAGCAGCTATTTCCCTGCAGCCACTGGAGAGAACATGTGGATCAGGTATCTAGGGGTTCCCACACTGTAGCTAGTGAATGTTTCCTGAAGGTACTTCAGGCTTTAGATTGTTCACACAGGAGCAGGTCTATCCTAAAGAGCTGCAGCCTGGGCAAAAGACCTCAGTGGAGCAGGGGAATGGGAAGAGTGTGAGGTGGAAGGACTGACCATGGTCTCTATTCCTCATGCCCTCTATGCCCTTGGGATTGGCAGTGACTTAAATTTTCTCCAAGCCAACTCTGTTTTTCCAGTGGTGAGAACTGGTGAGTGATCTGTCTTTATCTTGACCCATAAACTTTTGCATGTAATTTTTTCCCTCTTGACTGCTCCACAACTTTTATTAAAAAGGCGAGGTAAATTCTGAGCATGGCATTCAGAATTTTAAAACTTTAAATTTTAAACACTGGTGGGTATCCATGCCTTTTCCCTATGTTGGGCAGCCAGCACACAGGACTCATGGTCCCCCCATCTTGGGAGGCCAGGGGGCTTTGAGTTTTTTAACACTGAACACAGACCACCAAACTCTACTGTGATTGCTGGCTTGTAAGGTGCAATGTGTGAGTTATTTTCTAGTGGCTGGATGTTTTCTGTGTTTTAAGGAAGGTGGTGGAACTTCAGTGTGTAACAGCAGGTCAGAGGTACCTGTCAGCAGCTGTCCTTCATTGTTTTGCTGCTTTCATCAGTGGCCCCAGTAGCCCAGACTGACATTGCCTCCCTGAGAGAGTTCACATGTGGTCTGAGAGGGCTGTCATCTTGCTTTTGACATCTTGTCCTTAGTGTTTAGACATCTTGTGCTTAAAGGGCTTCCTAACTTTGAGTTTTATTTCAAATAAAGTGTTTGTTTTCTGTATTTGAGGAGAATTAACCTGAGGTTACAAAACAGTTGGCAAATAAATGGAGTTACAGCTGCATAGCATGGGCAATGTGTTTGGCTGCTGTGATGTGCTGAAAGATTACTCAAAATATGCTTCATTAAAGGTAGACTCTCAAGTTCAGTGTAGATTAAGAAATTCCAAGTGTGTCCTAGGTGCATATTTTCAATATGACAAAAATCCTCCTTGATGCAGATGGGTATGTTCAGTCCTCTGCACAGCAATGCCACCTCCTCAGTAATAGAAGCAAATACAATGGAAAATTATTACCTTTGTCTCTGTGTCCTGGTAATTCAAATATTCAACAGTATCATAGCATTTCCCAGCCTTCAGATAGAGCCACTTTATCTTGAGATGAAACAACATGTGAAAGTAAATCCATCATATAGTATGGGCTTGCTTTGGAACTTGTATCAAATGATAAACCCCAGAGTATTTGCTCTTGGAAATGACCATTTATTGAGGTTTACTTATTGCATGTGCAATAAAAAGGAGAAAAACTATGTCAAAATGTGCAATTTAGTTCAGCTAACTCAGTAACAGCCACAGCTTAGGGTAGGCTGTTGTCTATGAAGGCTGAACATACAACAGGTCAAATACAGCTCATGAAGCATCACCCAGAGTATCCTGTTCCCAATGAAATGGAAAACAGTAAGGGAAATTAGGTTTATGGTGGGTGGGGTACTGGCAGGTAGAAGTGCTTACAGCACCAGAGCCACTGTGGAGAAATAGGCTCTTAATCATGTGTTTACATGCTTCTACAATCAGTTTAATTAAATTACTGTCACAAGCGTATCATTCAATTTTAGCTCTTTAGGAGGACTAAGTACAGCCTGAGGAAAGGATGAATTCTGAATAAGAGGAAGATGCAACCAAGTAGGAAATTAGGGTTAACATAACCCTAAGATAAGTTTCTTCAAGAGGTAAATGAAGATGAGTTTTTCTCTAGAACAGAACATGCTTTTAAGTGACAAGGACTTTAGGCAAACATTTTTTATGCATTTTTAAAATAGATTCATGAAAAAAATTCCTGAATGGGATTCCTCAGTGACACTTAAAAGGCTCAGTGATCTTTACATCCATTAATTTAAATAATAAATGAATAAAAATATTTTAAAATTAGGAAAACTCCCCAAATAATATACTAAATACTGTATGCACACAGGTTATGAATCTACTCCAAAATAGCATGTTTTTTACCTATTTTAATAATCAAGTTTTTAAAAGGGTAGGCTCTGTATTTATTATGTGTAGCCCAAAAAAATTTCCAGGAAAATCTAAATTTAAAAATGGGATAAAAAATGCTATCACAATTTCCATGTAGGAGTGTTTGGCTGAATATTGCCATGAAAGATATAATAGTGTAAATCCTTGAGTGAAGAATTTTAATCTGTGTTTCTCTGTTGGTGCTCTAATACAAGAGTAGTTTACAGCTAAACCTGCTAGGCTCTGGACAATGAATTTCCCAGTTTTTAGCACTTCTTGTGATCCAGACATTAAATCATAACTAACTTTTCTTACTGAAACATTTTTTATAAGCCTGTTATTTTACATCAACTTACTACTATTCTCATGTTGCCCCAAATTTAAGTACTAATCTTCAATGCTACATTTTTTACCTCTTAAGCTATTGTTGCTTTTCCACAGAAGGTTACAAGCCCAAGCCTGGAAAGCTCTATTTCATCATCAGAGCATTTGGGATTGTTGGAGTTACTAAAATGAAAAAGATCAGGTCAATATTTGTATCAGGCCCCCTTATGAAAGCAAAATATTTGACATCTGCATGGTATTAAGGCAGTCCAGTTAATGGGAGCTCCTGCAGTGTATAAGTGAGCTGCAGGTTTCTGGCAGTTCTGCAAATCAGACTACCTGCTTATTCAGGATCTAAAATTTCAGTTCTGTGGTAATTTTGGGAGTGAAGCCCATAGGAGGGACAGAGTTTAAACATGGATGTCAGAGCTTGAACGTTGCTTGAAAATTTGGGCCATAATTTAGAAGCGGGATGATGTAGCAAGTAAAAACACCAAATATCATCATAATTAATACTGTTGACATAGCACTGTATATTCTGGGAATTTAAAAGAGCTTGAATAAAGGGCTGAGGCTAATAGCATTACATGCAATGAAAATGCAGAGCAAAAGGTGATCATTTGTAAAGAAAACAGCAATTGAAACTATAGAAGGGGGTGGAAAACCGATGTGACAGGTGATGCTTTTTTAGAATAAGAAACCTTATTCTGAATATAGATGTATTTTTAAAGTATTGTCAAATTTCATTTTATGCCAGATATAACAAATCTGATAATATTTTTGCTGAAATTTCTTAGTTTTTACTGTTGTTTCCTCTGCTGCAATGAGTTTTAAAAAATTCATTACAGTAAAGATAATAAAATAAGACAAAAATCTGCCCATGTTTAGAGGTACGTGGTTTCATTTTTTTCAATAGAGCAGTTGAAATTTGTCAGGTTCATTGTTACAAACAAGAAACAGAATCATTTATCTCTCTCAATGAACACAGAATTACATATTTTCTTTAGGAAACCTGCCTCAAATTCTTCCATAAATACTTGAAGTTTTCTGATATTATCCTCTAACAAAAGCTTCAAATTAGCACTAATGTACTTGACATTATGGAGTGGGGTTTTTGAATAGAGGCCATGCTAAGGTTTTTAAAAGGGTCGTACCATAAAAATTATATCACCATTCTGCTGTCTAAAGGCTTCCCTTTTAGCAGTGAAGCTTATTTTTGTGCTATATGATGTCATAGCCCAGAAATTTATGCTAAAGAGGAGAATTCATAATTAGCTCACAGATTTACAGTTGCTGAAGTTTGAATTTTAGGCAAAGACAAACACAAAGAAGGTTATTGTTGATAGCTTTTTGTTTTGACAGAGACGGTAACAGTGATCTGGGTGGAGAAACATATTTTAGTTAATATTGCTGAGTTTATTTCTTTTACTGCTCCTTTTGCTTATTTCTTTTAAATCTACTTCAGGGAATCAAAAGCAGTTTTTTGATCTTATTTTAAAATATAATTTCAATATTGCTATTTGAATTAATAATAAGGTATTATAAAATATCAATCAGCTTTTAAATAATTTTTTAATAATATAATATCCAATATAATTTCTGTCACTACAAAAATGTTACTGCATGACTGCATTGAAGGGCTGTAATTCAAAGAAATATATAGTGCACAAATGTAAAAAAAAATCCCTTCGTTTTTGTTCTTTTGAGAAATACTCAATAGAATATTTTGTGAAAAAATGATATACAACCAGGCCTGACAAACATGGGCATTGCATTAAAATTTTTCATGTAAAAATTAATTTTTTCACCTTGCTATCTGTAGTATTATCTTTGTTAAATGTAGGAAGATGTAGGGGAAAGCAGGCATCTGTAGGTATTGTTATCTGGCTGTTATAAGGAAATTTGGGGTGTTTTGAGTGGCAGATACCTAAGAGATAAACAAACATTTAAGAAATTATTATATTATATTAAAAAGGGACAGGGTTACAGTATGCATAATGTGTTTATTGATATGAAATTGTTATACAAATCAAGGTGCACTATGTTTACAGTTCTGCCTGAATTATCTTTCCTCTATTGATTTTTTTTTCTTTAAAAACAATGGAATATGAAAGTCACTCAGATATATTTTGTCAGATTTGGAAAACATGCAGTTCTAATAATTTGGGTTAAAAACACCTCTGGTAATGAAGAATGCCAGCTTTCCTGGGAAAGGCATCGTTCCCTAACTCAAAGTAGGCATTAGAATAGGAAATCAAGATTTTTTTAAATATCAATTGGAATTTCTATTCCTTTCTGATTCATCAGTATTTTTGTGCGCTCCTAGATGAATATGTCCTAAGCGTTCTTAAACTGATAATGGTCTCTAATGCAAAGGCAAAACTTGCAGAACATTGGGCACCAAGTGGAAAATGATTTTATTTCAGCTACCAGTGGCTGATTACTAATAACACAGACTTACTTTGCCTTCGTGATCAGAATACTTACATGCTTTTTGTAAGCCGTCTACCCAGAATTTATAAATAGGAAAGAAAATAACCCTCGAAAGCCAAACAACTTCTCCTCCTTGTCGCCATATGCTGCATCTTTTCCCTCTAGGTTTTGTATACTCTGTGTGCTGAAGAATGGTGTCTTTTCTTTTCATGTTGCTCTGTCGGCGGTCATAACAGCTATTCTCTTCATGAATATGTAAATCCCATGCATAAAATCAGAAAAATTAGCATGGCGATTCCCACTATAGAATGTGCCCAATTATGTCTGCTAATACGTGGATAGTGATGATTTAATCTTTGGACTATATGAGCGGATTCAGGTACAGTTAGGGGAGCTGCAGTAATTACAGAGGACCCAAACACACAAGCTGGGTGCGTGCACATGCTGGGGGATCATTGGGCTTTAATAGGAACTGGGCATCTGATGCCTGGCTGTGATGGAGTGCTCGCAGATTCATTTACAGACGCTTTCTCTGATGGGTAGTGACAAGGGAGAAAAATGCCCTAGGTCTGCAATACCCTTCCCTTACTAACTGACACTCATTTGCATTTGAATTTTTTTTTCCTCTTTTTTAGTTCCTACTGAATGCTCGCAATTAGAACGGAACGAATAAAAGTTTGGATAAATAAAGGGAGAAAAATGGTGACCGCATTTGCTAGGCGTCCTTAACTCACTTGGTTTATCAGCAATGGGTGTTGGAGGGGGGAGGAAGGACATGCAGAAAACAAAACCAAAAAGGCACCACCAGCAATTGATGCATTTTTGTATTTAAATAAGCAGGCGTGCTCATGCATATTTATATGACGTGCATGCCTATGCGCCGCTCTGAGCAGTGGCTCTGCGGCTCGGCTGCAGTAATTAGGCTGATGTAATTATAGCAAAACAAAGCAAGCTTAGGCTGATGGTGGGTTTTTTTCCCCATACAGTGGGAACATTTAAGACATATGCATATTCCAGCGTACAAAAAATGAACCTGCACCGCTGTCGGAGGCTAGGAGGACAGTGTGGCCAGTGCACCTATTGTGTCACTGCTGTAGAAAGCAGCTTAGCGATTGGCCACTGTCTGCAGCACATAATACTGACTGGTTATAAAGGACTTGTCTAGAGGAAAGCCTGTAGGTACTCCATTGTCTGGCAAAGTTGATATGACTGCATTCTTTTTGCAGGGGGTCAGACAGCTGAACTGTAAAAGCTGCACAGATTTTTTTTTTTTTTTTTTGTCTTCTTGCTCTGTCTCTCTGTCTCTGTCTCTTCCATACAGCATTTTTCTTTCATGCCCTGTCTCAGTTTGCATAGTTAAAGAGAATGCTAATTAAGATCCCTTGCCTTAACCTGAAAATAGTGACTTGGATGTAAATAGAAAACTGGCGATAGTTTAAAATATTCTTGCGTAGCACCAAGATATCAGTTACCGTCCTAAGGGAAAAAAGGAAGAATTATTTTTTTTGTAATCAAGGTAAACAAAGAAGAGTTGTTGCTTCTCTTTCTTCCTTTCTTTCATTTTTTCCTTTTTTTCCTTTTTTTTCTTTTTTTTTTTTAAACCAATGATGCTATACTATTGCAAGTCAGATAATATTTTATTTCAGAAAGCGTGCTAGCTACATAATTTAAAAATCCACAAATCAGTTGCAATTTAGTGCTTATTAATCCTTCTTAGGATGTAATTCGGTGAAAGAACTGCTTTAAAAAAAAATTCTTTTCTGTATTATAGACGGATCTAACAACGCAGTCTGGGCTCCGTGCCAAAGGCTGGTATTTCACAGCAGCGACCGCCTTACAGATGAGCTGTGGGAAGCAGGAGGGAGACTCTCTTAGGGTGCCACTACTATGGAGACACAGCTGGGCTGAACAAGATTTGCTTCAAACGACAACAAGAGAGACAGAAAGAGTCTGGTTCGACCGCTGCCCAAGCAGGCAGTAACCAGAAGAGCTAGCAGCCAATCCGGCCATGCTGCACTGTTCGAAACCAGCTCTACATCCCAGCCAATCAGTGACATCACTGGTGAGAAACTCATTTACATCATGCCGTAATGAACTTTGTTTAACGTAGCCTTTTTTCTTTTCTTTTTTTTTTTTTTTCCTCACAGAGATTAGGTCCTCCATTAATTATTCTGCCAGCATAATTTGAATCGCTATGCAAAACGATGGCTACAATTTCTTGATTTTTTTTTTTTAACTGTGTGCTGTCTCTGCAGGTAACCATGGGCATTGTTCCATTTTTTTTTTCTGTTGGCCCCATAAAAACCTTTAAAAGTGTCTTTAATTGTTAATATTGTGCATATATTTTTCTTTCGTGTATGTTTGCCTCCTCGTAGTCGTTACCTAATGTGGTACTGCTTCCTCCAGTTATAGTCTGAGATTGCCTTTAAGTGTCTTGGAAGGTAAAAAAGGGTGTTGCTGCAGCATTGAGTTTGCATCTTTAGCTGCCATCACGGTCTAAGTACTTATTCTAATGCTTCAGAAATCATTTCGCTGTGGCCGTTTTACATATCTGGCTTTCTCTAAGGGTTCTTACATGCATCTGTTACAACTGAGTAAAGTTCAGTACTGTTATATTTCATTCTTCACCACTTTCAGTCAAGATGTCATTTTATTAATGAATGGAACTGAGATAATTTCTGAACAAATTTCACCCCCTTCTTTCCACCTCGACACAATGCACCTGATTTGCATCCATTTACCAGAATAACTGAATACAAGAGCAGTATGAAAGGAAGTCAAGGGAGAGCTTGCATACTGCTTCAGGGTATGTTGCAGCAAAGTGAAATATAGAATTTTTGTTTAGAATGTGCTTAATCTGCACAGAAAATATTAGATCTTAGGTTGAAAAAGCTGATCTAGCCAGCTTTTCATATTAGCAAATAGGTTTGGTGTGGGGGGTTTGGATGTTTTGGGGCTTTTTTAAAATAATAAACGTGCACATTTTCTTGAGATGTGTTCAATTATAAGTAGAAAACATTTGGGCAAGCCAACATTGTGTTGAACATTTGGATTTAGTTCTTTGTGGGTAAAGTAATTTGTTGTGCGAACAATTTAAAACCAGCACAGGATACTGTGGAATGCAGAGATTTCAGACTGCATAATCTAATGAGGCAAGGTTTTGCTCTTCAGTATTCTAATAGCCGAAACAGAATCAGATATGAGACAAATTCAATATTGAGTTATTAAATTAAAGCTATATCTGTTGCTAGTGGGCTTCAAGAGGTCAAGTCTTTCATAGAGCAAAATTTTATTTAAAGAAGTAGCCCGAAATAGAATTTTTGTTACAACATGGTAACTTCCCCTCTCCTCACACGCAATAATCTACAATTTGTTTACAGTGCTTCAGTTATATATTGATCCTTCTAGTCACTTTGAAAATACAGAGGATTTAAGCACTAAACCATAGCTCTTTCAATGCATGATGCATTCCATCATCCCATCATCAGTATTCTGCGTGCGGCTGTCCTGATTCAGCCACTGGCTCCCCTGCTGCAGATCCTGTAATTTGAATCATGCGTAATAATATATTATCCTACTGGGGGCCTTCTTTCAGTAGGAGAGTGGTTTTATACCTTCTGCTCTAAGAGAACTGTTGGCTCCTTGCCATCTCGTAGCCATTATTCACAGAGGCAATCAAGATAGTCTTCCTTAAGGAATAACATCTGCACAACTGCATGTGCCAGAAATATGAAGCCTCCCCTCACGTTATAAATTTGGTTTTCTTGGGAGCAGGAATATTTGAGAATACTGAAGCAGAAAAGCTGGACATTTACAGGAATTCATCAAAAGTGTATTGGATGTGCCATGTGCTGAAATCCAGGCTGTGAGGACATTTGGACAGGCTAAGGCAGGCAGAGGAGAAGAAAATAGAAGCTGGTGGCTATTCTGTGATTTCGACAATATTTAATCCAGGTCATGTTTTTGACTTAGGTGATGACTAGTGCAATATTAAAATGTGATATTTGCCTTGCTGACAAGGTAATTTTCAAACTAGGATGTTGATGGGATGGTGTCAGCTGGGACTGGAGCTGCATTTCCCAGGTTGAGAATCTAACCTGATTTGATGCATTCAACAAGATGCAGTGCCAGTAGTGGATGAAAAACAGATGCCAAAAGAGACCAAGAGTGTAGAAAATACGAACACTTCATAACAAAGTAGGAAATCTCAGAAATGCAAAATCTGAAAACATGAGTTGATTTCATACAACATGAGTTGTATCTGTTGGTTAAAGCTCTGCAGGGCATCTAAAGGTGAGTAAAAGCAGCTGCTTAGGGCAGAGAAAAAAACCCAGATCTGTGCAAGTCTTCCAGCTATAGTGTGTGCACTGCTGCCATATGTAGCAGAGACACCAGCACCAGGGCCTACAATTTTCTTTCATTCACATAAATGTCACCCCTAAAACACAAACAAAATATCCTCAGATCCTATTTTTGCAGATAGTCTTTTTGTGTAAGCATGTAGAGGCATGATGTTTTCTGTCCTGTACAAGTTGTTTGACCATTCCTGTTAGAGATAACAGATTTGTCATTTTTGATTTAGGGAAGAGAGAAGGGAAGTATCGGGGAGAGGAAGAAGCAAAATTTGATTTAGCATGTTTATCTCATCCTGAAGCTTACATATTTTTCATTGAACAACAGCAATACAACTGTAGCAAATAATTCTACCCAAGATGTGTATATTTCAGTGTTGTTGAGATGTTTATAGCAGGGGAGGGTCTTCTTGTTATCATCACCTCTTGTTTTTTCCTTCTGGAAGACAGAAAGAAAGTCTGTAACCTGGCTGAAAAACAAAAGTGCTAATATTTGGGAACTGAAGTTCTTCTGGGATTATAGGAACAATATTTAAATAGGGCTCACCTGGTGGCTGACTTTTAAAGAATCTTCATAGAGGGAAGACCCTCAACACCTGAATAATTGGTCATATTTAAAATATTGTGCAAAAAGATCAGAATTTTTCAAATAAACAAGGGAATTCCACGGTAATGTGGCTTAGAAATAAAATTGCAAATAAGGCAAGCAGGTTGGTGTCTGCAGCTTACTTCCTGGCTCGTTCCATCTAGAAGAGAGGAAGAGAGCTTCCTAGGCCATTGATACTCCATTGAAGAACATCCTCCATATAATTATTAAGATTTCAATAATAGAGATCAATAGGAAAAACAGTACAAAAAATCATAATGATTTGATGAATCGCAGGAAGACAAATCACCTTCATGACAGCTGAACTCTGACCTGAGGAAACAGGCTAAGCAGAAAATGTTATTTGCCATAGTTCACACTACTTAAAAGAGGAGTTATGTCATTCTGAAGGATGTGCCAGAAAATAACAGGCACTGGAAATTATGACACATTTCTTTTCTACTTCTGTGAACAAACACATTGTACTTGATTCTGTTCTTCTGTGGTAGCATTTCAGCTTTCTGATAAAAGTCCTAACAAAAAGTCCATTCCACAGACTTCTCCTTTCAAAAGGCTATTATTTCAATAGCTGATGTTTCCAAGTAGGACATCTACATGAAGAGAATGTGGACATTTAAATTTGTTTGCTGCCATGGCTTAGTGTATAACCAACCCAGTTTTTACAATTCAAGCTATATAATTTATAAGAGAAACAATGAAACTGGACAGCAGAGGTGACACAAACGGTGAATTACTGCATCTTAATTTTAATGTAATATAATTTTTTTTTATATATGAGAAGGTTCCTCTTTTCTCAAATAGTCAATATTTAAACAACTGGTTTCATTAAATCAGTTTTTTAGAATTAAGGGTGACAATACTAGGAAAACACACTTGTCATGGTTTAACCAGCTGGCATCCTAGCTCCACACAGATGCTTGCTCACCCCCCAACCAGTGGATGGGGGAGAGAATCAGAAGGTTAAAAGTGAGAAAAGTTGTGGCTGAGATAAAGACAGTTATAGGTAACAAAAACACACACAAGTAAAACAAAGCAAGGAATCCTTTCACTGCTTCCCATGGGCAGGCAGGTGTTCAGCACTCCCAGGAAAGCAGGGTTCCTTCATGTGTAATGGTGAAAAATAAATATCATCACTGAACATCCTTCCCTCCCACCTTCTTCCTCCAGCCTTATAGGCTGAGCATGACTCCATATGATCTGGGATATCGCTTTGGTCAGCTGGAATCAGCTCCCAACTCCTTGTGCACCCCTAGCCCACTTACTGGTGGGGTCTTGTGAGAGACAGAAAAGGCCCTGACTCTCTGATCACTGCTCAGTGATAACAAAAACATCCCTGTGTTATCAGCATTTTTTCCATCACAAATCCAAAACACAGCCCCACACCAGCCACAATGAAGGAAATGAACTCTACCCCAGCCAAACCCAGAACATGCTCTAAGGAATCAGTGACACTGCTAGCCTTTAAAAGGGCTGCACATCTGCTCTTTTTGCAACATGCAACGCTGAATTGGCTTCAGTACTCCATGTAAATCAAGATTAAAAAACCTTGTATATATTTATCTTAAGGCAAAGGATATTGAGCTATCTGGCTTCTTTTATAGTCTACAGGAAAAGGGTAGAAATGGTAGAAAACTGTATAATACTCTCTGCATTGCTGAGTTTGGTCTAAAAATCTAGAAATACTTACTATATATATATTTCACTTGGGCATATAAATATTCTTTCAGTACATTATTGAGATAGACACTCATCTAAGACTGTGTAGGAAATAGCTTATTTATGGGGTACTTTAATACTGAATCAAAATATGATCTTGGGTAAACAAGGTCAGTTACTATTTTACTGTGACACTTCAGCTTTCCTCACTTTAAATGAGGTTGTGGGAAATGGAGTGTGATGGCTCTTCTCTGTATGAGAAAAAGCCTGGAAGGGACCCAAAACTGTTTTCTGGAAGCAAGTACAGAAAGACTAGTGAATATAGATATAGGAGTCATCAGTTGTTCAAGGACAGTCCTACAATATTTTAAGGGCTGGCACCAGAAATGGGGCTCTTTCTTGGCCTAAATGCTGCCCTGAAATGTCTTTATTTTCCTGGTGGCTGATGGGAGGGGAGCTGAGCAGTGCCTGCTGCACTACGTCACCCTGAAGGCCCTCAGACAGGGGCTTTGATGTGCAAGGCAGCAAACTGCTGACTTCTGGGGTTGTGTTTTTATTTCTTTGTGCAGTTGTTTTCATTTTTCATGTTACATGTCAGTGCTGTATTGCTCTTAGTGGAAATTTTGGAATCTAGGCATGTTTTATTAATGCATCTAGTTTTTCATTCTATTCCTGCATTTAAGAGAAAGGAGAAAATATCTTGTTATAAGAAAATCCTTAATGTTATAAATTTAACTGTTTTCACCAAGGGAGTTTGAGCTCTGTGTCACTATCCAGCAATTATAAAATTAAGCAGAAAGAATTTGTTATGAAAACTATCAGTTAATGTTTTTGCAAACTGTCTTTAGAAAGATTAAAAAAGTGACACTGAGTGAAGTGAAAATCGTAGAAGAGTACCATGATTAATGACAGCTTATGTTTGTGACCTCATTTGAGTTCATGGAGCAATGAAAGCTGTCTCTGAAGGGCAAAAGTAGAGAAATATCTTTGCCAAATTCATAGGTTAGGTGGCTGGATCAAGGAGGGTTGGACTTCTTTTAATATGAATAAAGAAGTCCAAAAGGGCCAATGACACAGACATTGAAAAAAAACCCCTTAGATTGGCAAGATAATTATTAAAAATTATTCAGGTAATCTCAGACAATGTATAACCACAGAAAGGGGTAGAAGCAGACCAAAACAACATGGAAGGAAGGGTACAGCTCTTATTAACTATCAGCTGTAACATGAACTCAGTTACCTTGGTAGTGGAAGCAGACTTGCTTTGTTAACAAAGCTTGAGCTAACTTACCTTTGCAGCCAGCTGATTAGCAGGGATAGATCCCTCATGCAGCTGAGATAAATTCAGTTTCACCAGATGGCTCTGCATTGTGCAGTATGTATCCAAAATGGCTAAAGAGAGGCTCGCAAAAGCCAAAATTATCTTGAAAGTCAAAAACTAACCCACATTCTTGCAATTCCAATCCAGCATCAAAGTGGTTGAAATGAGAAGGAATTTTCTTCACAAATCCTACCCTACATTTTATAAATATTTTATATGACATGTATAGACTTTCTATTCTGGCTGGCAGTGTCCTGGTTCTGGCAGAATATACGTTTTGTGCAGAATTTTACTTGGAAGAAAAAAGTGGAGGACATTAACTTTGAGGGCAGAAAGCTGGCACTGAACCACTAGGGAACTTAATTGTGCTGCAAGAGGCTATGAGTGCAATGTCATTGTTTTGAAATCTATTGCTAAACACATCAAAGGCTGTTTTTACACTAGTTGAATTCTTGATGTTGAATGTTTTCATGGCTGGAAATAAGTTTAAGTAGATATGGAGATGGAAAAATGCCCCGATCACAACCTGCTCAGTATCTCAGAAGTGTAATCAAGTCTTCTTGTTCACAGCAAAGATAAACTGATACTTTTGTCTCTAGATCTGATCTTCTGTTGGTAGTTTGGAGGACTGTGAGAGGAGCAAGAAGCTTTGGGCTGAGGTAGCAACATGAAGATGACTGACCTCAATATGGGGCTGTAGCAAGGAAGCCAGGCTTGCCTGCTTCTGTTATTAGCTGCTTGGTCCTTGGGATTAAATTTTGCCCAGCCACTAAAAAATCTAAGGGATTATTCTTTTATATACATCAAAAAGGAGATAAGGATTATGGGGGTGTCATGCTTTGAAGAAAGGCCAAGAGGCAGTAAGAAACATATTTAAAACATTTTGGGCTTTTCAAGGTAGGTGGAGTGGTGTTTGGTTCTACTAATGTTGGTATGAGGACAAACCTAGAAGACCTATCCTGAAAAATACACTGTAGCTGATTTGTGGCCATTTTAATGCATCTGATCTAGTCTGTAGAATTTGTGATGTTTTGCACCTGGTAGAGTGGGTGGGGAATTTATAGCTATGCAATGAAAATTGATGTTTCTATAAAATCTGAGCTAGCTTTGGATGATGTTTGTTACCAAAAATTTTTGAGTGTAACACAGGTATGAAATAGAAAAATTATATTCCACCCCAGGTCAAGTCTTCTCAAAACAAATAAAAAAATCACCAAATAAAAACTTTAATCTGGATGGAGAAAAGTGCACATAGCAAGTTCTATTTTAGCATGTCATATTATCAGAAAAGCAGTTGGGCTTGTGCTCTCCTATATGTTCCATGCTCAAAACAAGGAACAGGAGATATTAGATTTGCACAAAAAGTGCGTATGTATACAATGGAAAATTTCACCCTAGGACTCTCCCAACCACAAAAATTATCTTTGTTTCAAAAATTGCCCTTATTCAAAGAGCGTTCAGTCAAATTCATGGATGAAAAACTTGTGAAGAACTGTTAAACACATTGGTATTACCTCTAACTCAGGAAATCCCTGACATGTGAATTGCTGCAGCCTAGGAAGTTATAGCAGGGAAGTATCTCTGCATTTTTCTCTTAGGCATCCATTTACATTTTCCTTAGTGCCATCCTCAGGAATCAATTTACTTCAGCTATAATAAATAAAATACAGTTGAGCACGTGGTATATGCACAAAACCAAAACCAGCTAGTCATTAAATTGTTTTATTCTTTTTTGGGAATTTAGATGGTTCATAAAATAAAGTGGAAACACTGTTTTCAATTAAAACAAGATATTTTGGTTTCTTGAATGTTCAGAGGCATTTACAATTTATTGGCAAAATTGAAATATTTCTGCATTTTTAAATCCTTTTGGAATGTCCCGTTCAACATCAAATTTTTTAATTTGCTATTCTTTGACCATCTTGGTAATGAAAGAAAATCCAAAATGATAAAACATCTTGCTATGTAAAAATTTGTTTTGTTGAGAATTTTTAGCAGGTTGCTGTATTAGAGTATGTAAGGCTGTATTTCCTTTTTCTATTAACAGGGATGCTGACTTTTCCTAAAGCCTGCCCATCAAATACTTATGAAATAACCACTGTGTGTGTGAAATAGCTTCTTCTTAGATTCCCATTAATTTCTCCCAGGAAATTTATATTCTATGGCTGTTTCCTGTAGATTACTTCAATTAGTGTAAGACTTTTGGTGAGAGGCAGTTATAATGCTTTGGATCTTTAAGTTATTAACATATCATTCATGGTAATACATGCAAAATCTTGACAATGATGTAGATTTACTGTCCAAGCAGAATGGGCTAAGTACATATTTTTAGTGAAAGCTGTCATTGTTAAACCATCTGCTTTAATTGGTCTACAAAACTGAAATTATTTCCCTTTGTTTCTTATTCTGCAAAATATGGGCATAGAATTAAGACTATGATAATGATGATTGCCATGCTGAAAAAAAAATATTTACATTGTAAACAACACCCAAGCACTACTTAAAGTTGAAAACAAGAATATAAAGAAGGACAATCTGTTGGTGTTTTGTAACAAAATGTATTTCCACTTAAGTCACTGAAAACCAACAAAATGCTGAATGCAGTTGCCACAATTTTTAGAAGGTTACAATGATCAGAGAGATCTGGAAAATTCTGGGTTTTAATGCTTCTGTGGAGATGTTTCTAAATACTCAACATTGTGTCATTGTAAAAAAAATATAATAATTGCATTTTCAAATTGCTTCATGAATTCTTTTTGAGGACAGTCTGGTTCTCCTTCCAATCTAAATTTGGAAACCAACATCAACAGGAATGTTGATGTGAATGCAAACCATTATGTTGAGTTACATAATTTGAGTATGCATATTCATTTTCTGGCATGTTTGTGAAACTATATTTGTGTCTTTTCTAAAAAAATTTGACTTAACTGACTACATAAAGTCCTGCCCCACAGCTGCATTTTCCTGTGCCATTCTGGTACATATCTGAGACTGTCTGGGATTTTATTGCATTATCAGTCATTTTCCCTGTAGAGGGCAATGATAATCACCTGTCCCTTACTGGCCTGTGTAGAAGATGTGAAATATTTGAGACAAAACTTGCCTTCCTGTGCTCTGTGTTTGTTCAGAGCCCAGGGCAGGGGCCAGGGGAGCATCCAGGGGTTCACACACAGCAAGTCACACCCGTGGTGCTGTCAAGGGAAATGGGCACAGTAGTTGGAGAAATGTGGTAAAGAGGGTTATTTCCAAAACTCTGCCTACTTTCTTTGGTGCTTCTGTCAGATTGCCTTTTAGAAACATGGCTACGACAGGGTGTGGAGACAGCCTGGAATTCCAGCCCAAACAATGACTGAGCAGTCACTCTGATCCCTGTCCATTGTCTGAAGTCAGAGGTCTCCAGCTGCACATGAGCAGGTGTTGGGAGCAGTGGGTATGTGAGACATTGTGTCACTAGAGTTCTGTGTGTGCCCTAAATGACAATATTTCCTTCCTTCTTTAATTTACCTGCTCAGCCTCCTTTTAGCTTTGTTTCTTTTATGCCAGTGCCTGTGGAATGCACAAATATATGTCCTCACTAAAACATGTCTCTAAGACAGAGCTGGGTACAAACTTTGTGCACCTCACCAACAGTGGCCTCATACCCCTAATGGTTAGGCTCTCCTACCTTGTAGATACATTATTCCTTTTCTCTCATTTCTTTGAATAGTTTCTGTTAGCTTGTTATTTGTGTGACTTATTAAAATTTTTCAAAGACTTCTTTGTATCTTTCAACTCCTCATGCCTTCCTACCAATGCAGCTATTTGAATCTTGATATTCGTTGTAGCAATCAGAGCAATATCTTGACATCACTGCACACCTAAAGAATCTGGAGCTTGTATTGTTGCTCAACAATTATTTAGACAAAAATCCTGTCCAAATGACAAAAAAGAAGAAGCAAAAAATAAACAAAAACAATGCAGTGCTGTGTGTTAAGAACAGGATGTTAAGGGTTGGAATGGACCTCAAAACTCATCAAGTTTGAAATTCCCTGCCATGGGCAGGGACATCTTCCACTATCCCAGGTTGCACTGAGCCCCATGCAACCTGTCATTGAACACTTCCAGGGATGGCACAGCCACAGCTTCTCTGGGCAACCTGTGCCAGGGCCTCACCACCTTCAGAGGGAAGAATTTCTTCCTAATATTCAACTGAAATTTCATATTTTTCATTTTAGACCCATTGTTTCTTATTCCATCACTGCCATTCCTGATGAAGCCCCTCTCCACCTTTCCTGTAGGCCCCTGACAGCCTTGCTATCAGGTCTCCACACAGTCTCAATATTTATGTTACAGCAAACTCTGTCAGTTTCAGTACATAAATCCCACTTTATTTCTTTAAAATGTGGACATTCTCTGGTTGTTCAACATTAACATTGTACAAGAACATGTAGATTCTTCTCTACAATCATGTTAATAACCAGTCCCTGTAAATGGTGTTATTTTGCTCTATTAAAAATATTTTAAAAATACAGTTAATTATGCATTTCCTAAGTACAAGGATGTAAATCAAGGGTGTTTGACTCACAGTGCTGAAGGATACAGAATCACCTGTGATCAGAGACCTCTCTGCTTATCTGGACTCATATTCTATTTTCTGATTTTTGTTAGTCAGGTGCTCTCTGAAAAACTGGTGTGAATATATAGAGAGCATTACTTTGAAGAATTCAACTAGTCATAAACACATCCTTTACCACATTTGGAAAAGGAGGGAATGGAAAATACAGAACTGATTTTTAGGAGATTACCTTTTGAGATAATAAATTTATCAGCTCTTTTCCAACTTTTATGTACAGCTAGTGAACTAGACAATTTGCTCTCTCTTTTCTTTGTACACAGAATATTTTGAACTTTGATAATAGCAAGTTTATTTCCCACTGTACTTAAAACAATTCAGTCCATTGGTTCTGTCCTCCCTATTGGTGGATCTTTTCAGCAAGTCTCCCAGTGTGCATTTTCACTTTGATCATGCCCTTTCCATCCAGTTTAAGGGAATTAGATGGATTCTCAAGGGAGCTCAAGTAACTTTTCAGGTTGGTTTTGTTGAGGTAATTCACTCATTGGTGAAAAAATGGAACACCAACAAGTAAATATAGGAGCAAAGTCAGATTCCTTTTTCACTGGGATAATCCTTGAAAATAAAGCCTTGTATGATGTAAATTCATGCAGAATCATAGAGCTAAGTGCATCTAGTAAGCAACAGGCAGCAAGTCAGCTCAGGAAAAAGTGTATTTACTGCAGGCAAAGGTCCTGTGAATTGCTTACTTAAGACAAAACAATGTAAGTGCCCTCCAAGGAAATGTTTGAAAGAAAGAGGAGTTTATGTCACTAGTCAGTTTGAAAGGGGTTGGTGGGGTTTTTTTCATCTCTTTGACCTGATAATCTGAAGCATCAGCAGCCTCTTTCCATATGGAAATCTCGGTATTACAAGTTTTCTCTAGTACCTCCGTTAACTTCTGTTGAGCTAGTTCTACATTTTAAACTTGCAATAATTCACAGTCCCTTCTTGTTTCCTGGACAGAAATGTGCCTCCAGCTTGCATAATTTACCCCCCTTTGTTAGTTGCAATATTCTTTGCCGCATAGATAACCTTAATGTTTATTTTTTTCCTACTTAACCCTGATAGGCAGTTTAAGCTAATATTTATCCTGTGTATTTTTGGCCAGATGCTAGAAATCCTGATAAAATACCACATCTAGAATCTTTGAAAAATAATGAACGAATGTGCCATTCTAGTGGTGTTCTTTGCCACTGTATGTGGATGAAACACTTTAAAGAACCTAAAGGACTTCAACAGGTTGCACAGACCACACTTGCAGGATACAAAATAAGCTTTGTGTTTACTTTTATTGAAAGAATTAACATATATTTGGTATTCACTAATATCCATTCCAACTCCTGTTTCTCTGAATAATGAGTCAGTTGCATCCCTTCTGTCCAAATCTGGGGCTCTTGTGAGCATGGAAAATGAAACATTCTTTAAAGGAATTATCATAAAATCACAGAATGTTTTGGGTTGGAAGAGATCTTAAAAAAATCATCTAATTCCAAACCCCTGCCATGGGCAAGAACACCTTCTACTAGACCAGGCTGCTCAGAGCCCCATCCAACCTGGCCTTGAACACTTCCAGGGATTACCTCAGTTTTGTTTTAAACTCTCTTGTCAACTCTCTGCTTCACAGTGGTATTTGAAAAAGAAGTTCCATTTGTGTGGTAGCCTCAAATGTATTCAGTGACTGTTTATCACAGCAACATACAACAGACATCTGTTAGGAGTGCATTTTGCTAAATTAGCTATTGGATTTGCCTGGGCCAATGAGAGAGGAAGCCTCAGTATCACTTGTGAGAATGCTGGGAAGTGCTATTTAGAGAAACAAGCTCATTTTCTCAGCTGTTACATGGCTGTACATAATCTTTATAGCAGCACCTAAATGCATTAATGACTTTCACAGATCAGTTTATTTTTTTGATTTTATTACAAAGATAATGCAACCTGTTAACTGTTCCCTGGTGAGTTGCTCTGATCAGTAATGAATTTTGGAGATAACACCAGGTATTGCTATCTTCTATTAGAGGAAGATTGCTATTTTTGCTTGTGCCTCTAGTTTGTCTTGTTTGTCTCTATATTTATTTTGTGTTTTTATTGTTATGTTATAACTGTTATGAACAATTTGTGAATAAGAGCCAGCCTTTAACAATGCTAGAATTATGCCTCCATGCAGATTTTAATGTTCATGCATAAAAATACATTGTGTTTAGCTTTTACATTAAAAGTTACAGTATATTGGGAAAGGATACTTGAAATAATATCTTTGTGTGTTTGTAATATTTATGTTCTTTAATACTATTTAAGGAAAGTACAAGTGAAGGAACATCTCATATTGAAGATAGCAAATTTGCTAATTCTGTTTGGCATTGTAGGATGAATGTACATTGTTGGGGGAATCACAGTCAATAGTTCTGTGCTGTGTTGGTTTGTTTTTTTATTTAGTGAAAACAGACTAGGAATAAACAGTTTAAACTTGACTTGTGCCAAGAGACCAGGTACAAGTGGAAAGTCAGTGAACATCTGCATTGGTTTTGTATAAAAACCCAATCAGACTCATGCTTGGCATGCACACTCTGTATGAGTTTTACGAGAACTTCTTAGTTCTCATTTCCTGATTTGCTCAGTAGTACAACACATCATCTTGATCTGTTTTCTGTGAACACAGTGCTTGAAACCTTTCACACAAGCATTTTCCTAGCCTAGGCTGGCCTAGAAAAGGAAGGATCCTAGAAATTCTTAGGAACATTTGAAAAATCTTCCAGCCTGAGAGAAAACACTGTATTTATAGAGAACTTATTGAAAAAGTAAAATACCCCAAACTGTGATGAGCTGCAAAAATTAGTTGAAAAAATGCTTGGAGAAAATAAGGACAAAAAAAGCCAGGGCAATGCCTGTGTGTGACTTGCTCAACTTTTCCCTTCCAAAAAGAAAGAAACAATTAAAAATTCTATGCAAAAAGTTCTTGAACTTTTAAGGAAAAATTTTGGCCCCAATTAAAACATTTGGGTGTTTTTATAGATATTAGATAGCAAGGTAATGAGAATCTTTACTAGAAACACATTTTAATTAATTAATTAATTGACACATTTCTTCTTTCAGCTTTTTTATTGAATCAGAAATGGAATGTATCTTGTTCAGTTCTGTTCTGTGGAGGCTAAAATGTGGAGGGCATTCTAGCACCCATCAGAAAACTCTGTATAAGATAATATAGGAGATTTACCACCATATATTTTTATGGTTAGTAATTCAGTGATGAAAGGGATCTATTCCTTCAAAAAGAGTGGAAAATATTTCTCTTATGGCACTGCACAGCATTTCAAATAATTGTGATGGGTAAATGGATGCAGCAAGATTGGAAAAGTGGCTGAGTTTATGCAATACTTTGTGTTGTCTCAGACAGTGTATGTGTGGCTGCCTGTCCCACGTTTTTGGGGAGTGCTTGTTAAGTTTTAATGCTCTTAGGAAGATGGACCAAGGAATAGCAATACTCCTGTGCAGGAGGCAGTTTCATTTGTCCACTGTAACACGGAAGTTGGACTTCAAGGCCTCTTCTATACACAGATCTGTCACAGGTAGAGTTGTGGATTAAAATTAAGGATTTCTGCACGTGGAAGTAGTGTCATTTTATGTAAGAACTTTGACTTCTGGCTTCCTCTTTCTTCCCATTTTACTGGGAAAACTCAATGTTGACACTTACATTGAAACCCTCTTGGAATGTTCAACATGATTGCAAAGCAACTTCTGGCTAGTGAAAAAAAAGTTTTGGTTGTCATGTAAGAGAGTGAAATTCGTTGAGGTCAACAGGCAAATTTAAATTCCTGCAGCAAAGATTTTTTGATCTGATGGCTGTTGAGGATATAAGCACAGCTTTCCTTTGAAGTGAATGTTGAAGCTAGAGATGTCTTCTAGCCAAAAATATCCACACAATCTTCACCAATATGCTTTTATTTTGTGACTTTGTTTTGTGGTTTGTTTGTATTTAAAATCTGCTGTGAATGTAACGTTTCTGTTGTACGGCAAAAAAAAAAGGCAAACAAATGGGGAAAATTAAATGAAGAAAGGTGATTTGATAGGAAAATGATTACTGAGTAACATAGAAAAAGGGTTTGGGAAGAGATAAAAAGAAAAATTTCCACCAGAAAGCAGAGGTACTAGCAAAGAAATAATGTCAGAGTTGGAAGTAGTAAAATTATTAATTTACATTGTTTTGGAAGTTGTTTCCATAGATTTTATCATAAACTGTCCTAATGCACTCTGATTCTGCTGTTTTCACTACAGTCTCTGGCTCTAATTAAAGCAAGGACATTTGATTTTGGAACGTGATTGTTACCTTGGAGCTGTTCTTCTGGAGTCTGTTAATGGTTTGTCAAAACCTTCTTTATGCTGCATTTTGCAAGAAATCTTGTGGGAAGCTGTTCCTTGTTATGGGATTTTGGCATCTGTTCTTCATACTCAGGAGCAAAAAGTGCTGAGACCATGAAAGGAAGCTGGCAGTCAGGGTAGGTAGATGGGAGGGAGACACATTTTTCTCATATAGAAAATATCCCTCTTTTCCTCTGTGTGCAGCATGCAGACATTGCTGGCAGGAAAATGGATGTTTCAGCAAAGCACCCAAGGGCTCTCTGTCTCTGGGGGCACAAAATTACCTTCTTATGTTCTACAGGTGGTTCCTCCATCAATGTCAGGCAATGTAGTTTAGTGAGCAAACCTGGTAACTTTGAGCTGTCTGTGCACTACTACTACATTGACTAAAAAATACTCATATTTCACAAAATGCTAGAGTAAAGCTAATTGTTATTTTTAAAGGGTAATTTGCAGAGCTTTTTGCTCTGTTATAGAGGATCATGCCTTCGAATAGGCTTCTCTTTCTCTTTTTGTTTTTTGCTGCTCTTAACAAGAGAGGAAGAAGCAGGGAGATGAAGTGGTGGCTTCAGACCAAAAATGCTATTAGCTTATCCTTCCTTCTCAAGAGAAGTGACTGCATAAGTATTATTTATTTTCCAAAGTAGAAATCAGACAATGATTTTTGTGTGTGTGTGTGTGTGTGTGTGTGAATCCAACCACTATAGACTGTGGCTTTCTTGGCTGGGTCCAAACTTGGGTTTAACTGCTATTACATTTTTTTAATTACTGATTTCACTTTTATTTGTTGAAGTCATAGGTTTTTGTATTTATCAAAGAAAGGCTACATGATCATAGCAGACATAAGAGATTAAATCCCTAGTCTCAATTCAGCGAAACAATGCACATATTGTCACTAAAACTGTTTCTTTTCTCCTCTTTGATTTGAGGTACCTAATTAATTATAATGTTCAGACAATAAAAATCTCCAGCTTTTATTATTAAGCTTTGTAAATTAGGGCCTTACTCTACCACTTTGTCTCCCTTTGAACAGTCCCTTTACACAAGTAATTGTACTCTTGCAGTGATTGGGATTACTTACATGGCAAGAAAGGACTCAGGCAAGGAGGAAGTTTGATTCCAGACTTGAATAATGAGATGAGATGCTTTGAAAATGTTTGAGTTGGTGGGTAGTGTTGCAGTTTTTACAGATGTGTCATGCAGAAGTTGAAGCACTCCTTATTTGAAAAGCGAAAGATAAGAGCCTTCACCCTGGAAGGGCAATGCAATACCCATTCCTGAATGCTTCCAGCATTGGTCTCACTCTGTTCTGAAGTGGGAATCCAGCTGATGATCCCTGAAATCAAATAATCTGGCTGTCTCTTCCCATTCATAGCAAGCAGAATACATTATGGAAAATCTATTAGGCCAGTTGTATCTATCTGTTACGTTTTTGGGAAGTGGAGCATTCTCCATCTTCCATCCTTTCTCATCTGCCCATAGGCAGATCTGTCATTTCTCTAACTCCACCTGCCTCATGCTTCCCTTATCCATTCAAGTGTAGCTGGCTGCTGGAAAACTTTCACTGCTAATGGTGGCCATTGAGAAGTATGACGAACTGATAATTAAGAGTTGTGTGGGCAATATTGCCTTTTAAATCTAAGGCAGGTTTGCTCAGAATTTAGCCATCTTCTGCCGAGCTTGCTAGTTGGGGAAGGCTTTGATTTAGGCTCTGGCAGAGGTCCCTGAGTGTTTTCAGTTTGCTTTGGTTTCTTTGAGTGCCTTTGGCAGAATTCTTGGTTTCTTGGATTTTTTACAGCACCATCTTTCTAAAAACACCATAGTAGCTCTTGAATTATGTGCTGAGATTATCATCCCTTCTAGCTCTGAATTTAATTTGCAGAGTGATAAAATTTATAAAAATACAGACCTTTACTGTTAAAACTTGACAGTAATGTAGGAAACTCTCCCAGAGCTGTGGCATTTTTAGTTCAATCCATGGAGTTAATATTGTTTGTTTTGCTAGGTATCCTTATGGGAAAAGAAATCCAACTTTAAATGTGGTGATAGAATGACTTAAACACATGCTGGAAACAGCTATAACTTGTATGCCTGGAGGTATTCCCCTCAAGGTTCAGACTGCCCTATAGCTATCCTTGTTATTATATACCCTACTCCCCTTAGGATTCCCATTTTTTCTGGAGGTACAAAATCAGGTTAATTCATAGTCTTTCTGTTTATGCATAATCACAAAGTTTTGGAAATGAAATGCCACAAAGTGTGATTGGTCCTCAGAAAAGCACTGCATTTATGAAAAACAGTTTAAACATGACTTCTTTAGTTATATATGCAACTAATATGCACTGGAAGAACTGGCATCAAGTTCATGACTGCATTTCAAGTGGCTTCTTCTATAGTCTTTTAAAGAATAAGTAAGTAAAATGGATTAAAAATTGCATTAGGGCTTACAGTTCCTAGCAGTCCCTTTTTTAAAAGAAATGGGCCTATTGTATGTTTTTTATTGGAAGCCACAAGCAGAATATAGCAACTATGCTGCTAACACTTTCAAAGCTGTTATTATATTAAAAAAAAAAGTAAACAAAAGAATGACCACATAGAGTTTATTTTTTACAAGGTTGTGTGGTCCTCTAAGAAATAATAATATGCAAAATAAAAAGTCTTTTAATAGTCAGCTTGGGTCTAGTAGAGGTGTTGGCATATATTAATCTTTCTGCCTGAGAGGTTGTGAGTAAGAGAAATTAATCTCTACTTGTTTGATTTCTTTCTCAGTGTTATTAAAGGGTTTGTATATAGGAATGTGTGCATTTATCATATCACTCCCTTTTGAATACTCAAACCATTTCTACAAACTGAATCTACATTCTAAAGCTTTTCTTAATTGCTATGACTGGGCCTATTACTTCCCAAACTTTCAGGTCAGGAGCCATGAGCCTTTTACCTTTTAGAGGCTCTGGAGCCTCTAGCTGTGTTCTACTCTACAACCAAGGTACCTTCCCTTCCCAATAACTTGGGTAATCCTTTTCTGGGCTTACAGGACAGTCTTAGTTTGAGCTACCACACGTGAGTGAACCATAAACTAACAGGCATTCAGTCTCTGTTCAAACCAAAAACTCACTTTTGTTTCAAACAGTGTAAGAGATAAATCAGTGTATTTCCACACCTTGTTCCATCACACCTCTCAGTGAAAAAGCCAGAACTGATTGATTATGGCACCAAGAAGTCTTCCTTTCTCTTTATCAGTGTTTTCTAGAATGTGATTTCTCCAGTCATATTTCTCTTTTTCTCTTTTAAAGGAAAAGGAAACTATCGCCTCACTTTATAAATTCTAGTTATTTTTTGTTAGATGACCTTCTGACTGGTCAGATGATTAAAAAATATCTACTTATCTAAAGTATGGCTAGCGACCATTCTAGTGTGACAAAAATAGTGAAGACATCATTACTCCTCCTATGCAAAAGGATGTTCAATAAATTATTCACAGAAGCTTTTGTCCAAGCAGTATTCATGAAGATTTACTTTTCCTTCTCTGCCAACCCTGTCCAATTTATCCCACAGATGAAAATTTTCTCTTGTTTGATGCAGTGTTCACAAAGACAACACAGAAGACAAATATGTTTCATTCTACAAGGATTTCTCAGGGGCAGGTACACAGAACTGATGTGGTCAGAGAAGTCAAGTTGTCCTTAAGGAAACCTGTAGGAATATGCAGGAATAGTTCAATGGCCTATGTGGATGAACAAGAAGCTCCTGAACAAACTCAAACACAAAAAGGAAGTCTGCAGAGGGTGAAAGCAAGGACAGGTAGCCTGGGAGAAATATTGAGAAATTTTCTGAGCCACCAGGAGTCAGGTTAAGTAAGCTAAAGCCTTGATAGAGTTAAATCTGGTCAGGGACATCAAGGGCAACAAGGGCAACAGCTCCATTAGTGTTTGGATTTGTTTCTTTACCACTGCATTAGCAGCTCTTCTTAGCACTGGAGTCTCACCACAGTGGGGCTGCACTGGTGTAAACTGCTATGCCCAGCCTATGAGGACACACCCAGACACAGCAGTGGTGGGAGATTCTCTCCTCAAAGTGCAGACTGTGGAGCTGAGGCCACATCTAATGAGCAAAGAACAACCTCTCCTCCTCTTAGATCAAGGGCTACGAAAGATGCAGTCTTGTAGCTTCAGCTTTTTTGTTACACTGTAATCAGATTTTTCCAACCTTATCTCTTATGACATTGCAGGTACTATTCAAATAATTTGCATAAAATATATCAACCAAACTGTGTTTTGAAATAACAAATTACATGGCTCAAATGAAAGGAATTAGTACAGAATAGGGCTGGCTGCCAATGAGTGTCCTCTGGCTTCTACATCTCATTTTGAGACGTAAATTGAGTATTTTTGGGGCAGTCCAGCCTTCCAACACGTACATCTCAACAGTTCACTTTCCTGATTAACCTTCATTTGCTCAAGAGGAAGGCTCCAGCACTGGCCACCACTCAAACTGAATATTTCATATACTGATAGTAGAAGGCATAACTATTAAATCTCTTCCATAGTGATCGTTATTACTCTTGGATTAGAACAATTACCCTTTTTATGTACTACTCCTATCGAGACAAGAACTCAAACACAGAATAAGGCCCAAGAAAGTCAGAAAGCTCCCAATACAATAAATCTTCCCTCAAGATTATTTTTGGTTTTATTATCAAGGGTTTCAAGGAATGACTGCTGTCACAGTGCCAGCTAGAAAAGTGAAGACTGTCTTGGTCTGTCCTAGACAGTTGCATTTGTGTGATAATGTGTGTGGTTTTGGTTGGGTAAGCATCCACATATATTGGGTTTTAGTATTTTTATAAATTCATTTTTTCATAATTTCATCATGTCTGTCTCTTCAAACTAAAGAGTAGCTTTCCCAGTAGACCCAGAGCTGAGGGGACTCGAGATTTCCATACTGGCCATGCACCATGATGGGGTTGCTGTTCTTCTGCTTCTGTGTTTGTATTTATGCACTTGTTTTTGGCAGATCTTGAGCTTTGACAGCATTTGCTCCACCACTTTTCATTTGGATCTGCCTGCCACTTTGTTTTTATTTCAATATTGGCTTCTACTTCACTCAGCAACTATGCATGTGCCCTTCCCAAATTAATGTGTTGGAAAGGGCTTTCCATCAATGATTTATTTTCCAATTGCAACAATCCTGAAATCTGGAGGGGTGAAATTGCATTTTCTCATAGTCTAGAAAGTTGCTAAAGAGACTGAAAAACTTTGCTCAGCATTCTCTTTTAAGCATATTTCTCTGTGATTGCTTCAGTCTTTCCCTGCTCGCTGTGATAAGTTGCTTAACTCCATGTTTCTTATTGAGCATTCTGCCACTTGTAATTTCTAGTTCTAAACACTATAAACACAAACTTAATGCTCTTGGAAATAGCTCCTTTTGCTTGTGCCTACACATGATGCTGTGAGTAACAAGTTATTTGTATTCTTAACTTCATAAGTAACATTTTTACCTCATCTAAAGAATCTATGCTTGAATACCAGTACTTCAACAGTCAGTAAAAATTGCAACAGCTACCAGTTGTGTCATTGCTAATGCATGTGTATTCCTTTTATTTTCCCTTCCTATATATCATCTATTTAGTATTCTCCACAAAGCTGATGAAAGCCAGCATTTTATTTGTTGTTTCTGTGCCCACAAGTGAGCTTGCAGTGTGTCAGACAATTTGCTTCATGCTAAGGTAGTCAGAAGCAGGAAATTAAGGCAAGTACTTCTGTTTGGTTTTAGAATAAAAAGTCAAATTGTGTTTATGTGCAAAGAAACCAAGATCACTTCTAAATAAACAGAATATTTCCTTTTAGATATTTCCAAACAGAAATGATCCTGCAAGTGAATGACAGAGGGTATCAGCTTACTCAGGGCTTCTAAAGAAAGTGGTGCCCCTCAGTCCTGCTGGACTGGCTGGGTCCTGGTTTCAGATATCTGTGAACCCCAGTAAAACTGAACAGCTTTGGCTCTCCACCACTCTTGTGTTTAAACTCCTGAAAGTACACAACAAATTTCTGCTATCTGCTGGCAGGGAGGTGATTTTCAACTTTTCTACTTCATGTCTATATTAATAAAAGGAATATGATTGGGTAGTTATTTTTAGTTCAGGCATGCAATTGTCTGTGCTGTTTAATTGTTTGTGTGCTCCCTGACACAGTTTTGCCCTGTGGCTCAATCTGTCTTAAGCAATAGCACAAGCCAAGTAATATGATATGGCAGCCTGGATATGCATCCTATTTTTAGTGACCAGAATTAACAGTACAGTTGTGAATCTTACCATTCTGTTCTCTGGAGCTCAGGCTTTCCCTGAGACATTGAGACAATGCAATGTTTCCTTTGATCTTTCAGTACCCCTCTCACAGAGCTAACAGGCTGGGCTGTCAGGGGAAAGGCTGGACTTGAGCTGTCTTCCAGGCTTCTTGATCCACAGCACAGAGCCTCAAACCCAAGGAGGTGGTTTGCATAGGAGCCTTCCAGGAAATTGTTAGAAATCACCTTGTATTTCCTCAGAAGTCTGCTAAAATTAATGGTATTTTGGTGTGATTTTTTTTTTGTTTGTTTTCATTTAAGCTCCTTCACTTTCTTTTTTTTTTAAAGGAATTTCTGTTTCCTTTTGGAATTCCAAACAGCAACATTAGTCATCTCATGACAGCCCTGCTGAGAGTGAGATGTTGAAGTATTCTCTTCAGGTTATTGATTTTTTGAATAGAGAGTTCCAGCAAGCAAAGCAAATTCACAGAAATAGAATTTTCATATTGTACATCTGAGACCACCAGCTATCTTACCTAAACATGGGAAAGTTTATTTGCTGCTAGAAAATAATTTCTGCTGTTTTCTAGACGACATCATATGAGTGAGAAAAGGCAGTAGAACAAATTAGGCCTTGCTCTACATTGTGGAGATAAACCCATCTCCTGCACTGAATCCTAGTTTACTTAGGCTCTGCCAATACTATTGCCATAGCACTGTATTTGGTATTGTAACTAAACTGAATGGTTTTTTTTTTCTGAAAGAATAGAAGACCTGAGTAAGTTTGTTTTCCAGAAAAACTATATGAATTTTACAGCCAAGTATCTCACCAAAACAGGGGGGAGATCCACCCCTCTTCTATGATCAAGTTGCCAAGAGCAAGAAATATCAGCATACACTAAAAATAATTTTAAAAAAGAAGAGCAAAAAAACCCTCTCAAATCCACAAAGCATTTCAAACATCAAGGTTTCAAGTTAGTCATAGCTTAAGTAAATATTAGACTCTCAGAGATTCTGACCACCCACAGCCCCTAAAGGATATTTATCAGTGTTTGACTCAGAAATGAAGAAGTTTCCATTTGATTTTAAAGTTTGAACATTTCTGTTTTAAATGTAGTTGAGAAACTTTAATCAAGTTCCCAGATTTTTATGTTTCCATATTATGATGAGAATGTATACCTAGATTTTGATTATATGCAGTAACCTGTTTAAAAGTCACCTGTAAAATACCTTACACAAGAATGTTATACCATAAATGTTTTAAGTTCCAGAAACCTAATGAATAAAGGCTGAACCTCATGAACATACATGACTTTGCCAGCAGTAAACTAAGTTCTTTGCTTTGGAAATATACTATAGATATGTAAGTAATGCTAAACTTAATGTGTAAAGAAATTTTTCTTCTCTTTTTCTCAGCATGAATGCCAACCTGCCAAGGTTTAACTGTGGAGAATTTTATTCTCACAGCTGCCTGTGTAAGAAAATGATAAATTTTTATATAATGTACTGTTGTATAAAATTAGGACCTCTTATTGCCATTTAAACTTGTGTACTAAGAGCAGAACTAAGCCCAGGAAACCTCATGTTTATGTTAGGTAACAGAATTGAAAAGAATTTGGGGTTTTTCGTGGCCAAACCAAGACCAAACAGGAAATAAGATGGCAAATTTCTTGTAAATGGATCTGCATTGACTTGAATTAGGTTAGAATGGGACCCATTGCATTCTTTGCTTGCTTCTCATTACAGAAGTTTGTCTTCCAACTCATGTGACTGTATTGGCAGTGCTTTTAGCAAACTTTTGATTGAAACTTTGCACTGAAACAGACAGTAAGTGCTCAAATTTGGGTTCTCCTCTTGAAAGGACATGCTCAGCAGATGAGCTTGGAACTTTTTTTCCATATTGCACCAAGGTTCATACAGCATTGGTTAGTTTGTCCTGGATGCACAGTCCAAGTACAAACTGTGATGATTTGTGCATAGCAGTGGGGTCTCTAAGTTCAACTGATATGTCCATATTAGGTTTACCTCTAAGCTTTCATTAAAGTTCTGTTTTTATCAGAAATAACTTTTTATCAGCAGTCAATTGCCTCTGATTTGTACAGCTTTCAGTTACATTTTTTTACATTATTCTGTCTTATTCTCCATAACTCCTTACAATTAATATAAAGAGTAATCTACAGGTGCTGTCTTGGGATATATTTCTACAGTGTTTTCTAGGAGAAATGTCTCAGTCAACAACTAATGACCATGTTGGGAAGGGGAGCTATTTAAATTAGATTCTCAAAGATCTAATGGAAGAAAACAAAACCCTCACAGATTTTTAAGGTTGACACAGGATTTCTGCCACTTTTTCTTTCCTGCTGCAGTTGCACTCCTCATGCTTTTGTACAAGTCTTTTTTCAAATCAGAGACAATCTCAGTGTATAGAACTGTTTCTCCATAACCTCCTGGCTTCACTTTTTTACTAGCAAGGGAGCATTCTGCTCTTCATTTTAAATTAGTGATTCTTTTCTTTTCAAAGAATGTTTTCCTTTGTTATTTTGAAGTTCCATAAAAGTTTTTCTCTAAAACAAATTAGATCTACTATAAAGTCATCCACTTTCTGCACTTGACTTTGAAATTCAGAGTAAAACCAATATTTTGAGCACTGTTTATATGTGCCATGACATACCAACACTGGCTCTGAGAAAATTTTAAAGGTAAACTATGCAACCAGAGATGGCTCTGAGCCCTCTTAAACATTGACTTCCATTCAGGGCAACCTTGTGCACCTTTGGAGCATGTCAATCTCCAGAGAAAGAAATAGATTTCACAAATAACTGTGAATTGCTTTGCCAGATCTGTTTCTACTTGAACTTGCTCACTTTATTGAACGTAAACTTGCTCTCCTTGTCAATTCAATTTCTTTAGTAGTCTTCTTTTGGCTCATCTTTCTCTGGTTACATTTTAAGTACTTTGTGTGGGCAACACTTCCTCAGAATCTTTTCCAGACTGTGGGACTTACATTTCAGATTTAGCAACTGTATGTCTAGTTTATCCCCCTCCTTCTATTATTTTTTTTTTTAATTTCTTTCCTCTTCTCTTTTAGGAGCCAGAGAAATAGCTAATGTGTGGCAGAAGATTCTGCCTTGGCTATTTTACTTTTAAAATAGTTTGTCTGTTTGACTTTTAAGGACTTGTCTGTACATCTTTAGGTCTGTAGCTTTCTAGGAATTCATCCCACTTTGGAAGAAGAGGGAGTAACAGTAAAATTACCTAAAAATTGATTGGATTACTTTTTTATTTCAAATAAATAAAAATATACATACCTGTTTACTTAATTTGAATTAATATTGCTAAAAAACCTAAATTGTATTAAGGTACAAATGCATGAATTGAACTCATAGGACTGTAAAAGGACATTGCTCAGGTTGCAGGTTGGTACTTGTTTCATCCAATAAGTCTGAAAATTAATCAAACCCCAGAAACTGAAAAAAACCTGTTCTGTGAATTTAGAGGAGAATATAAGAGGGACTTTCCTCAAGATCATTGCAGCTGATGATAATGTTATCCTAGATGTATTTATATAGTATGGCTTGAAAGCGACCTCCTGAGGTCAGTCCAACTATCTGCTCAAAGCAGGGTTAAGTTGTATGTTTTCCTTAAATTACAACAAAAATTCTAGACAATAACAGAATCTTTCTATGAAAATAATTTCTAACCAATTCCAAAATATTACTGACAATGTTCTGTCACAGTTTAAGGTTAGAATGAAAAGTTTCAAATATGACTAATCTCTTTTGTAATGAAGGGATTCAAAACAATTTCATAGGTTTGTGGGGCTTCTGAACACAATCCATTATCAGAGTGGAAGCTGCCATTCATCTCCTGGTAATGGGTGCCACTCAATAAGGTCCACTCTTTCAGATGTAGCTTTATTTTTATGTGCTTTGTGTGCTGTCAGGGAAAGAAGGATGTTGTAGAAATAGGGAAGGTGGAACAACCAGTGTTGGAGTTGAGTACTGCATTTATCTACACTGAGTAGTAATCTAGTAGTAGTTTTCTCTAAACTCAGACTGACTCAAGAAGAATTAAGGGTAAGGCAAGGCTTTTACATAGATATCTGGGCATGCCTGTGTAGTGACATGTCTTTACAGATTGCTTCAAACATTAAGGATAAAAACATTTGGAGAACCCCTGGAACAGCTTGCCCAGAGAGGTCATCAATGTCCTGTCCCAGGAAAAATTCAAGGTCAGGTTGGGTGAGGCACTGAGCAACCTGGTTTAGTTGAAGATGCCCCTGCTCATTGCAGGTTGGACTAAATGATCTTTAAAGATCCCTCCACCTCAAACCATTCTACAATTCTTTGGTTTGATTTCAATCCAGCATAGAACTTAGGTTTTCTTTTTTCTAACTGCTCTAGTCATCCCAGGAGAAAATACAGTGTATAAATGCTTTGGAAAAACTAGGTCTCAGAACCACTTGCCCATGTGATATTCTTGTAAGGTTTAGAGCTGGTTTCATGAGACCTGGAAGAGGAGAATCATATCTGTACCCAGCAGTCCTAATAAAAAATGATTGGCCTATTTCTGACTGTATATAGAGTAACTTATGCCATTATGCAATTATTGATAGGTATAAGGTGTCTCATCTCCTCCTTTGCTATAGTTACCAAAATTGTACAAGTGTGTCTGAAGAAATACTTTTCCACTGGTAGTAATCTGAGCTTGTTCTCCCACATCCTTAATTTCAGTGTAATCAACAAAAAGTTTATTTATCTTACTTTCAGTGTTCACCCACTAGTTCAATTCAAAAGGAAGATCAGCTTGAAATACCTCTTGAAGCTTTAACTCTTCAGGTTTCACTTAGTTCCTTTTAACTTAGTTTTTAATTTTATTCATTTATTTTTTAAAATTTCTTTTACAAAGGCTGTGCAGGGTGTCAAGGACAAATGGAAAAGCAATGAGATTTTAACGATACTGTCTAGATGGAATTTAGGGCAATATATGTGTTTATGTACACCCAGTGCAGTTCAAGACTAGCAGTTCTTATTCAGTTAAGCCCATTATGACTTCTGAATTTGATTCCTGAACTTTTGCCTTAACTGTCTTTTCAGGCAAAAGATCTTTGGTTGTCAGGTAAAGCCAGTAGGCAGAAGATGAAAAAAACTACATTCATCAAATTCATTCAGGGTTACCAGTAGTTGTAAGATTCTGAAATATCTTTTCCTTTCAGTGCATGGCTTATTTTTAATTAAATTGGCAAGACTTCAATTATCTTAAGTAACTAAATACATTATGTATTCATTTAGAGACCCTATATTGAGTCTTAGTGCAAGTTGCACTTATTTTGACAAATTTTAGGCAGAAAATTTCTCAGGGGAGTCCTGCTTTCTGTCATTCAAGAAGCTTTTATAATCATTTAGTCCAAAATGGTGATGTAGGCCGAAGTTTGAATCCCTGGCATATTGCTATAATGCTGCATTAGCTTAATCCTTCATTTTCTTGTCAATTAAGGACTTATCTTTATTCACAGATTCACTTATCTGTTATTCTTAGAGTATTTTAATGCTAGTAGTTAAAATCCCTTTGTTTATGGCAATAAGGCACCATTCAGTTTGTGAACTTTATAAAACCAACCTCTGCCAATTTTGCTGTTTGAGAATTGCTGTAAAGAAGTGTTCCCACAGTAATTACTTATTCCAGAGATGTTCACTAAAGAATGAAGTAAGGCGAAAGTGTATAAAACAATTGTGCACCAAGGCAAGTTTTACCCAGCACCTTCCCAGCAACTACAGGGCATTAAAACAAAAGAAACACCTCCCCCCCAAAAAAAGAAAAAAATCCTTGCAAAACAGTACACAGAAATCTGTTGTCTTTAATGCAGTTGCATATAGTGACTTTACAAATATTGGCAATTACTTAAGGTATTCATATTTAAATTAGATCTGGCCAAAAGGTTGGCAAAAAGTGAGGGAGGAGGAGCAGGGGGGGTTGGCAGCAGCTTTTCAACGTGGGGCTCAGCTGCCCATCATTACTCACTTTCAATAGTTTGGGTCATGGCTAGTGTCACTCATTTTAATACCTACTTAGTGACATTGAAGTAGGAATGGCCAGGCTGAGATAAAGAAATATGCCATAAACAAAAATTGTCACAAAATGTTTCCAGTTGAATATTTCTTATGGCATGTGAGCTGTTCTTTTTTTTTAAACTTGGTTGCATTTGAAAATGTATTTTAATATTGTGAGGTAGGAAGGAAGAGAGAGTACTATTAATATTCAACAGCAATTGTGGAAAAGTGCCATGAGTTTGTACTTGGAGCATTTAATTTCAGCAGTACTGGCAGAATGCATTTAGACCAGCAAACTGTTGTTGAAAAGCTTTGTGAAAACTTTAATGAGGCCAGGAGTTTACCCATGGCAACTGCCCCAGTCACTTCAAGCATCACTTCTGAGAAACAACTAGCAAATCTGGAAGCTTTTATTTTTGTGCTACTTGAGCAGATCTGATCAACAAAAAGCATAAAAAAGTATTTTACTTCAAAAAGGAGTGAATTCTGCCTTGGAGACTCTCAGTGTAAATGCATCATCTTTAGTGTAACACAGGAAAGAAAGAAAAGAAAACAAGTCTGTTAAGTTCTATTCACATCTGATTTTTAGTATTAATAAAGAGGTAGATAGATGTGTTCTGCTTCTCAGACTTGAGGGGCCATATTTCTTCACCAGTAAAAAGGAGCTTGTCTTACAAACTCTGAGGTGATTCTATTCTCTTGCTCTTATCTAAGTGAAGAAGAAAATTAAAAAAAGGAAAACTGTGCCCATTCTAGTGACTTTGTTCATCTGAAGAAGTTGATGAAGATTTCTCCTGATAAGCTGCAACACTATTAGGGTGCTTCTTATCTTTTCATTCATTATTGCTGCTTTAGGGATAGAGCTAGAATAATTGACTAAACAAAACAAAACTGCTTTGCAATTAGTCAAATCCTGAAGCTTTGCAAGAAAGTATTCAAAGATCCCTTTTCAACAGTAATTTTCCTCAGGGAAAAGCTTTGCATACTAGTTTTAAAGACCAAGTTTAATAGATGTCTTCTACTTTTCAAACTATTTCATAACTGGGTGGTAACTGGACTTCAACCTAGAAAACTGGGTTCTCTCATTCTTGGATTTTGCCTAAGATGAACCATTATTCTGTCATTCACTTTTTTGCCTACAGCTTAATGGCAGAGGATGACCTGGTGCTACATTTTCTGCACGATGAGAATTGTCAGCAAATGATCAAGTATTAAAACTGATTCCTTCTGTCTGACTTTCAAGTATGCTGCTTGAGACTAAATTAGTGTCTTTTTTGAGTGTCAGCTTTTGAGAGCTGTTATATACCTGTCATACCAGACAGACAGACAGACATTCTGTCTTTGTTGTGAACCACAGTGATCTTTAACTAAGAGAGATTACTGAGAAAATGTATGGCTGCTGGTTCCAAGTGACCTGTATACTAAACCCTGAGCCCTGTGCTCATCTTCCTGGTGAACCCTGACTCCAGCTCTGCATTCCTCCCATGTTATTTGAAAATGACATTTGCCTGCCAGAAGCAAGCATGAGCAATAGCTGTAAAATGTTGCCTAAGGATGGAAATACTACTGAGAGAGTTTCACAATTAGGTTAACTTTTCTCTTGCAAGGAAAATATTTTGCATGGCATATACTTGAAAACAGGCACTGTCTGTTACCATTGCCCTTGCCTTTTAATAATGATTTTTAATGTTTTTAGTAAAACTTGGGTTCATACGAAATGTCCTTCTATTTTAATTATTGAATGTCTCAATATGTGTATTGCTTCACAAGTTTTAATTCCTGGCTTTTTTTGGAAGCCATTAGCATACACTTGTTTTACATTAGATAACACCAGTACTGCATAAAAGCAGGTGATCTCATGAATATGCAATTACCTCATTTTACAGTATTTTCTATGCCATTCCTTCAGTGGAATATTATATTAAATGCTATTCTGATAATGAAAGTGTAGATTGTAAACTATAATCTCCTCAGCCATGTCGTGCTTCAGATTCCATTAAATGATCACTGTCTTATCTTTTAAATGATCAGCACAGCAAACACTTAACTCTAAACTTCTGGATAATTCAGTTGTCATAAGCAATCATTTATAAACTGATTCTTCTCCAGCCTGTGGAGCAGTGAATCCAGCTGGGTCCTGCTATTAAGCTCTTTTCAGTAATCCAAATGATAGGACAGGAGACAACCTGAGCAGAACTTGATAAGTTAATGCACTTGCTAAGTGCATCTTTCCTCACTGTATTGAAGGTGGTTTTTATTCCTTTATTGAATGATGAGTGGTCAGCAGAAACAAGTTGCCAGTTAATGAAATTTGCTTTTGACAAGGTAAGGGGTGCATGTCCTAAGAATTTGTATTGATTGCCAGTTAGATCACCCAAGAATTTGCATCACCTAAATGAGCAATAGCTGAACCCGGGTGTTGATGCTAGAGAGTGGGAAGAAGCTCACTAATGGCTTTTTGCAGTGCAGTCACAGAGCAGCTGTGTGCAAGGGCAGCCATTGGGCCTCAGAACTTGGCTAAGGAGAAGATCTGCAGCTCAGAATTCTTTCCTAGCAGAATCCTTTTCAGCAAGGTGCAGAATCTAGCCATGAATGAAACCCAGCTGCCTGACACTGTAAGGTGCATGTTGTCTTAGAATAGTATTAACTGTTTGCATGAATAGTATGGGCAAACCTGGAAGTGGAAGTAGATAATATTTTTCTTTGTCTGCTGTGCATCTCAAAATCCAAAATCCGTTGAGTGGGTGAACCAGTTTTGAGAGCCTAATCAAGAACATTGATTTGTTTCTAGTAAATCCTAATTGATAAGTAGCTTCCAAAAGATCCAATAGACTGAATTGAAGCTCTGAAAAAGCACTAGTTATGTTAAAACTCATAATAAAAAAACAATTTTGGAGAGATGGTCTCAGTGACTTTCAGTGGAAAAGTGTAGAACCTGAATTTGAGAGGGTATTATTGATGCTTAAGAAAGCCTTTTAAACATAAAAACTTCAAACCCATAAATATGCTTTTCTAAGCCTTAAATATCCTTCTTTTGGCACCTCTGCATCTTATGAATTGCAGGCAGTTACAATGATTATATCCCTGATGAGACCCTATAATGGATGTTATTCCATATATTTTATGTAAGCAAAAAACAGACATACACTGGAGGCACAGATGTCCATGCCTAGATCATTTTACTACAGGCAAATATGAAAAATGCAATAGATTCTCCTGTCTGGCTGCCTTTTGTCAGACCTCAGCATACCTTACAAACAGAACTGCATTACCAGATTCAGGTAATGCTTTAGCCCAATGCTTTACAGTGCAGAACTTTAAATAAGCATCATGAAATGCAGCAAATTTATAATGAAAGCAGCCAGTTTGACACTTGCTCTGAGATGAAGCAATTGCATGAAGGGCTTTTTTAATATTAATTTTATATTTTTAATTTTTTACAGTTTGTATTCTTTCCACTTTTATGACAAAAATGTGTTTCCCAATAACATAATGCAGTTCCCTTTTTTTTTCCAGCAGTTTCATGAAAAAGTGACTCTAGCTTCACTTTCTGTTCTCTTGCAATACTTATAAACTTTGGAGTATCTGGGTTTATTGTAAGCAGTTTTAGAGGCATGTGGCTCTCCTGTCATAATGGATGTGAGATTTCCCAGGTATTATTTACACAGCTCAGCCTGAACAACTCTAGAGCTTGAACTTTTCCATGCTTAAACTTTTCCTTCAGGTGTACTCTTGATGTGGATTTTGTTACACCTTCTTAAACAGATATCTGCAGGCCAACATCCAGCCAATTAGTAAGATTATCCTTCTAAATAGAAAATGGAATGGTAACAAGATTTTGCAGACTTTCCAAAATAGCAAAATTCCATTGTGAAAAGTATGGATATTTTAACCCATTATATTCTGAAAATGTGCTATATTTTTGTAGTTTTTGAAGAATGTTTTCAATTCCCAAATATTTCAGCATATATTTAAAAAAAAGTATTTTACTGCTTTTTTTTAAAAAAAGGGAATAATTTGATCCCATTTTTTGTTTGGGTCTAAATCGAATTTGGTATGTTGTATTTAAGAGAAGAGCCCAGAACAATAAAACCAAACCAAAGGCCTGTAAATCCTGTCCTATTTCTGATCTGGGAAAATATACAAAAAGTAGTATGTAACATATTCTAGTGTGAAAGGCTTGTTTTTGAACATCCCCCTTTTCTGAAGACAAGAGAACCTATAAATGTGGTTCCTCCAAATGGGTGATTTAAGGTAATTTCAGCCTTGTGAAGGCATGGTCATGGAATATTGACTAAAGCTGAGGTAATTTGGGGATGAGGAGGTAATTATTAATAAAAGCCAATTCAGTGAAGACACAGAAAACTTTCTTTCTGTTTAACAAACTTTCCTGTCCCAGTACTGAGACTGTGGCACACCCCTACACTGCTGAAAAATCTGTAAACCTCTTTACTAAGTCAATGGAATGCTCACACATTTGGGAAGGACTTTTTCTGGTGTGAAGAACAGAAGTAAATGGGCCATGAGATGGTAACCATATAAACTTCAGTATAATGTCTGTTCACAAGCATTTTAGTTTGCCTTTTATACTCATGGGATTGACTGTTTTCTCAGTGATTTACTATACCAATATTATTTTGTTGTTACAGAATATGGGGTAAATTTTCCATTGTTAAAGCAGGTAGAATATGTCTAGTATTTGCTGGGCAGCAATAAAATGTGTCATTCCTGTCTGCTCTACAGAGTCAGAAGGAGCTCAAGCGCCTGTTCTCCACCATGAACCTTCCATTTTATACTGTTAAATTTGTACTTCAAGGTTTCCCAACTTCACCACACCAGCACCAAATCAAGTCTGTTTTGTAACAGACTGGTTAAAAAACCAATTCCTTTATTAAAAGGATGAGTTTGTCCATCTTGAGAAAGCAGAATTGTATTAGAACTGATGAGGGGAAAAAAAAGGAAGAAAAGACACTAAAGAAAAATCCAGTCCAGAAGATAGTTTAAATTATCTGTATTTTTACACTTGGATGATAACATTTTGAAGGTACTGGATCCCTGCCTGTGAAAAGGTATCAGTTTACTTTCAGCAGACTATTATGTTCACAACATATTTATGTGAACAAAAACCAATAATAACAATATTTCCATGATTATTGACTATGTTTGGCTTAATACTGGGTTGCAGTCATGGCTCAAATGTCCTTTCTATGAAATGGAATGATGAGCAGTCTTTCTGTGGGCAGGCATGAGTTATTGCTTTATGGTTTTGGTGTATTTTTTTCTTCAGCTTCTGGTTTTAGCAATGATCCTTCTGTTCTGTAACATTCTGGTTGCTGTTACAAACCTCAGCCATGGAGGTTTAAACTCCACTGTAGTAAAGGCTGTAAAAATTTCAGCTAGAAGCCCTTTTTAAGTTTATATGAATCCTTAATCTCTGTGGAGCTTGCAAGAATGAAAGGTGCTCTGGTTAGCTGGCAAAGTTGCAGCAATATGGATTCAAATATTGGAGCAGTTTTAGCTTTTTGAAAGGGAATCCAATCCATCTATAGCCACCTATGAACTTTTCATGGACGTATTTCTACTGGAGGAGTAACAGCTCATGCTACCAGTAGCATTAATAAAACTTTAATTAATAAAGTAATTCATTAAGAATCAATCTGTAAATGCATTTTTCAGCAAATCTGTGTCAGTAAGATAAAGATGTGGTTATAAAGAGCTGTTCAGTTCTTCATTTTATTGTTATGTGTGTAGGGCTATTTAGAAGTTGTGGTTTTTTTCACTTCTACATTTCTAAAAGTCCTAGAATTTCAGTATTGTAGGGTGAAATATAAAGGTTATAATAAAAATATTACATCTACCAGGTGAAAATTACCAAGTGATTTAGAAGGGAATAAATACAAACACTTTTCCTGGCTTACTCTGGGATGCTGAAAGAGCATTGCTGAATTATAGAGGAATAGGCAGGTTTGGAAGGATGCTGTGAAAGTTTGGGGATTACAGCAGTAGCAACAAAGTATGAAACATTTGTGATGGGCAAAGTGATTCACAGACATATGAATAAGACATAAGCTTACATGGAGAAGACAAGTAAAATTAAACCTTACAGAGATAAAGAATGGAAAACATGAAGAATTGGTCAGACAAAAAATGATGTTTCTTCATCCTTTCTGTACTTACTCATTTTTTATGGATCAGGCAGTTGACTGTCCTAAACCAGAGGTCATATCTGTACATTTATGTTAACAGGCTGTGGTTTACCTTCTTGCATATATTTGTAACCTTTTTCTTGGTGACATTTACTCTTAATGAAGTGTTCTGTGACAATGAGTTCCAGGATCTAGGTATGAGCTGTGTGGAAATGTACTTCTCTTGTAGGTTTTAGGGCTGCTGCCTGGTAATTCTATTTGAGGCTCCCTAATGGGAAAGAGGGAATAATCATTACCATATTCTCTATCCAGCTAGTAATTTTGGAGCTTTCTAATCTTTTTTATGCTCTTGCACCATAGGTCATCCTCTTTGCTTTTCTCTTGTTGCCTTCTGGTCCATCTTTTACTGGCAAAATTACCAGAATTGTACCTGGACTTTAGCATGTCTTTTGTTCCTTATTCTTTTAAGTTTCTAATATTCATTTTGCCTCCCCCTGACCATATCTTTGTATTCTTATAGGTATGTAGACAATAACTGTCTTAAGTTGTAATAGCCAATTAAGATTGCATAATTTTTTGTGTGTATATTTAATTAGGTACAGAAGGTATGTGCACATGTATACACACACAAAGGTATTTGTGCTATGTCATGACCTGATTTGAAGTTTGACTGAAATTTGAGAGAAAATGTTTGCTCTCCTGCCACACTGGGTCTTTACCAAAAGTTCTCTAGGTTTCCACTGCACTGCAATATAAAAGAAAGTTTGTAACATTACTTCATGAGTGTGTTTGATCTGTGCCATGTGTTTAAAAATTAGGTTTCAGGGTTCCTTGATAGGAGTGTAGGTCAAGTGCAGAAGTAATTTTGTTTCTTTCCCTGTGAATTTTGTTTTCTCAATCTAGAGCAATGTGACAGACAACTGCCCTCAACACCCTGCATTTGGCGTGTGTCTCACAGGTCCAGTGGACATCAGGAATACTTAAATTGCTTTATCTGCTTCTCTTTGGTGATGGGTGCATCAGGGCCAGCACTCTCAGGCAGCAGAGGCTGAGACTGATGAGTGCCACTCATGGTGGCCAGGTCATGGCTAATCCACAGGCACGTGGTGGCTTAGTCACTGCTGCTGGCATGGAGCTCTCCCGTGTCTGACTGCATCCAGGCAGAAATGGGAGAAAACTGAGTCACACTTTCCTTTCATGAGAAGACAGGCAAATACAGTTTCCTCTAAATCATGGCAAAGATTCCCTAAAATTATCCTCTGTAGAAACACATGGTAAATTAGAAAATTTTATTTCAAAATATTATCCATCAGGACATGACTAATTTCAAGCTTTGCCTGGGAGTCAAACATATTCACTTTTATAAATATACTGGCTGCACTGGACCATATTGCTGTCATACATGTTAAAATATGCTACCTTTTTTCCTAATCCAAGCATGGTTGGAATGTGTTAGACTATTAAGAGTAGTCCAGGTGAATGTGTTCTGTTTTGATGTGTTTGGAGGGCAAATGCTGCCTGAGAGAAAGCAGCTGGCCAAAGAAAAAGAGAGAAAGGTGCTGTCATGAGGCTGGAAGTCTCCCAAGAGCTATCCTCCCCATCAAACCCAGTGTGTCTTGGTCATGTTCCTCATCCTGCAGCTCCTAAGGTGACCATTTCTGATACCAGGTGTAGGGGGATAGAATATAAGAAAATAAAGATAGTGTAGAAAGTAACCTTACCCCTAAGGAGTTGCAGCTGGGCCAATTATCAAAGATTAGGAGCAGGGCTGACTTTAACAGGCCACAGCTGTAACCAGTGAGAAGAAGAGTGCTATAAAAGAGTGGGCTGGCTGGGTGAGAAGAGAGTGGGAGTCAGTGCTTGCTTTGTGCAGAAGAAAGAGTCAGTGCTCTGAGGAGATGCCCTGAGAAACACCAAGAAGGTATGGAACTTTTGTGATAGGAGACAATAGTATGGAACCCCTGCAATAAGATAACAACAACCAGGTACAGTCCTCATGGGCTGTAAAATATTAGACAGTTGTGCTTTGCCTTCTAGTTCCTGGACTTTGCTGTGTGATTTATGCCCTAACAAACTAATTTATGTTTTCAGCTAGTGTGTACCCACCATAGGTTTCTTACTTGCCTCAATCCCAGCTCATAGTAATAGTATAGAGAGCCAAACTTCAGTCCACATCTGTACCAGATTCCCTAAAGTTCCCAGGCAATTAAACTGGGGAAGTCTTATAGGGTGATTCTTTATATATTTTAAATTTATTTATCTGATTGATTTTTCTTGGTTGGTTATTTATTTGTTTATTTTTAACCACAATGAGATTGTTTTATGATCTGGGGAAATGGCAAGTTGACATGATTGCTCTTTTTTCTTTTGCATTTGTCCCTCTTTTTTTCACTGTAGACTGATTAGAATGTAATGCAGCTGTTGATTAAGTGAAGTGGCTACAAGTTTAATGCAAATGCAACATGCTTCAGAGTTGTGTACGCAGTCCTTTCAAACTGGTTGGATTTGTTGGATGTTTTGGTTTGTTTCCATTTGGAGTTTTTTGTGGGTGTTTGGGGGCAGTATTGTGGTGTTTGGTTTTTGCATGTTGAGGGGCAGGGGAGGGGTTCTGCTCCTTTTGTTGTTGTTTTCTTACACGCCCAAGCACAGCTGATGATGAGGGTGCTCCAGAGCAGGAAGGGAAGGGATTCTCTGTGCTACTCAGGACCTAGGAGGGAGCTGTCTCGCGTTTAGTCTGACATGGAGGCATAAATGAGACCGGCAGCATGTCCCTCATCTTCTGAGTGCCCTTCTGGCTTCTGCCCGTTTTCCCCGGTCGCTGGTTTCTCTCCTCCTTCCAGAAGATTCTTGTTCCTGGGGGACGCAGGGGCTTCCCGAGGCGCTGGCCGCTAGAGGATGCTCCTGGTCCGGCGTTGGAGAGCAGCGTGCCCGGGCCGGAGCTCCATCCTCCTCCTCACCCGCGCAGCCTGGGCTGTACAAACCCCGCCTTTGTGCTGCCCAGAGCCGGGAGGCTTCCACTGCCCCAGTGGGAAAGAAAATCCGGCCAATTCGCCGGCAAAACCACAAAATACTTATGGCAGTCAGAGAACCACACTGTAGGGATTTGAGTGTGTTTCTTATGATGAAGTTCTTGGGCTTGTTTAGGTGACACTCTTAATGGCATGTTTGCAGTGTACCCCACAGTATCAGAGTCCTGCTGTGGATGGTCCTGCTCTGGATATGATTAGATGTTCAGCTAGCTTTCACTTTTTGTCTAGTCTTTTAAAGTGATCCAAATATCAGTTCTTAAATGAGGTTTAAGGCTTATTTTTCAATAAATATCATGGAAAAGACCTTCTTCATTTAAAATAAAAAAGACTATTTAGAATATGTAGTTTTTCAAGAAAGGCACACACATGAAATTAATTCCATATTTTAAATAAAATACAGCAAATATCTCCCCCCTAAAACCCCTAACCAATCAAGCAAAAAACTAATGAAATCAAAATTGCCTTTAAGTAAAAAGCAAAGCATGAAGTTTTAAAAGCTATATAAAGTTAAATAATTATATATAGTTATTTAGTCTTCTACTGCCCTTCCAAAATTCTGTTGTAGCATAAACAAGCTCTCTGGCATATAAAGCATAGGATTTTGTATGGAAGTAGCATGAAAAAAAACCAGAGTACTTTTAAGGTACCAAAGTGGAGTACTCAAAGTTAAAAAAATGGCAGATTTGGGCTTATTTAAGATGGCTCATTTGTTCACATGCACTAGAGCAGTCTTTAACTCTGTAATTATCTACTGCCTCTTTTTCTCTCCCCATGTCCTCCCCTCCTGTGGGATTTCTGCCTTATCCAGACCCCAAGTTAGACCTGCCCAGGGAACTCATGCAGTAGACAAGACTATTCATTTCTTGCAGGTGGATGGTGTGTAGTAGATAAATCAAAGCCTACAGGAAAGGAAATATATAGGTGAAAACCCAGATAAGACTCTGAAAAATAGGCCTGTAGTCTTGTCCCTGCCATTGATGTTTAGCCAAGTCAATAATTTTTTCATATCTTGCGGGTTTTCCCTGGCTTCTGCGTGCTGACTGCGAGATCCTACACTCTGATAATCAGAAGCTTGAACACCCATGTCTGCTCCTGAAATCACCAGAGAGCTGTTTTGAGTCTACAGAATAATGAGTAGTGCTATCTTCTCCTAAAGCTCATGTGGCAGATGTCTCAGATTTGGTGTACCTGTGTCTCTCTCCCTGCACATCTTTTGTCATCTGTACAAGACAGATGCTGACTTTTTTCCAGGCTGCAGTAAAAGTTATATGGCTGAATCACTTGTATCCTCTGATGGTGAGCACCAAACAACTGCCTGGGCAAAGTAAATAAATTTGTCTTCAGAACAGGTTTTGAACCACAGATAGGAAATAAAGGGTGCTACAAAGGATTGCAATATGAATAATGGAACAAAACAAGGGAGTGAACTGCTCTTAAAATGGGTATTGTCTGTCTTGTGCATTGAATGAAGCGACATTAGTGCTGTGTGTTAAAGACTACCACAAGCTATTTAATAATCAAGCACAGATAAGTATTTAGGCTGAGTTTACATGACACATTAATTCTGCAGTTTCCAAATATGTGCATACTGAATTCTGTATCTGGACTGATATTTCTCAATGGTGCGTGTAGAGTTAAAAAACCCCCAAACACATAAACAAACCAAAAACCCCCAGACCTCAAGTACCCACCCTCACTAACAAGAACCTAGTGTTTTCTAGTAAGGAAGTTTGTGCAGCTCCAGGTAAGCATTTAAAATATGGTTAATTTACAATTTTTTCCTCTTCTATTTGGTTCCTTGACTAAATTGTATAAAAGTGAAATCCACTTCCTGCTACAGGAGTGAAAGAATTTGGCTGTTTTTAAAGCAAAATTTATGTAGGAATTGGTCTGTTTTCTCAGGTTGAGGAACCTGCCAGTCTTTGTAACACGATATTTCTAATGAAGAAGAATAGAGTTGCTGTGTTCCTGTCCCTCATTTCTGTGTTTCACTGCCTGTTAACAAAACAAATGATAATTGTAAAGGAGCTTCCTGAACTTCCATTACAGCTGCTTGCCTTTTTGCTATAAAAACAAACTGGAATATACCTGCAATCTGAATAGAGACAAATTCAGCTTCTCGGTTATTTGGTCTCCTAAAATTTTTATTTATCTTCTCAAGTGATTTAGGAAAGGTACTCTAATTCCCTGCTCAAATTGTGTTTATGAACGTGTTTCATTCCTACTTGTCAGGAAAGCCTTCCAAGAAGTGTAAAAGAATGTATTAAAATATTGTTAGTATTTAAAGTAATTTTCCAACAAATTGTAGATTCATTCCTTGAACTTCAACTAAGAATTAGAAAAAATGCTGGAGGCTTTTGAAATTTCACATCACAGAAAAAATAAGGAGGCTGCAGAGTAGAATAGATTTCTTAAATCATGTTAGGAAATTTCCATCAGTACCTAATACTTTAAAAGCTACTAAGGTCGAAGTTACTTTTATTACTTTTGTGTTTTTCTGCAGTGATAGCATTTTGTTACACTATTGAGTGAGTTACAGCGTGTTTCTCTGGTCTTTTATGTTTGGTTTGATTTCAGTGTCTTGGCTTGAGGTTGAATATATCTTTAGTAATGTCTTTTTTTATCATGTCCCTTTTTTATGAGTAAAAGTATTTGAACAACCTTTACTCTAATCAAGTGAAACTTTTGTGAAAGGATATATAGAACTGAAATTGGGTCCTCTTCATGGTCTTGGAGCTGTGAAAGTTAGTGAGGCAGGAGGGGAGCATGAGATCAAGCACAGACAGTCAGCACTGCTTTGTACTTCCCAGGGTAAGATATTAGTGCTGGTGTTTTACAAATGTGCCGTTTGGGGAGCTCGGTCAAAGTGATTTCAAGAAGGTTTCACCTCTGGCAGAGGTGAGTGACTGCTTGGGAGTGGAGACCTGGCTGGGGCACCACAGCATCAGCTCATCCTGGGGGTGTCTGCTGTCAGGCAGTGCTGACAGTGGGAGCCCTGTTTCTCCTTCTTTTCCCTTTAATTCCAGGGAAATCTCGTTGTTCAGAACGGTCCTGTTGGTAATTTATGATGTCATGTGCAACCAAATATGCACTTTGGCCATTTTTTATGCCTTTTGCTAACCGTGGGTCACACAGTTTCATTGGAAGGTTTTAAAGATTAAAGTCATCAGAAAAGGCAGCCCTGGTGACTGATATTCTCTGACCCCATGACCTACCAAAGGCCATAGAGCCACACTAAATAAAGCTGTCTCAAGCTTATCACTTCTTTTGCGCTCTAACACAGTTTAAAAAGATGATCAGGTTTGACTTAAAGACTTTCAGGATTTATCTGACATGTTCTTAAACAGGCAGCTTTAATTAAAATATATTCTTTGTCTTAAAAATGTCATTCCTCTAATAGGAATTTGTCCAGCTTCCTCTTGCAACAAATTATTTTCTATAAGTAGTGTTTCCCCACCTACATACCAGAAGGTACTTGTTGACTGAATTAAATTTATTTTTTAATATATACAACTCTCTATTATACGTAGAATGTGATCTGGTGGGAAGATGTCCCTCTTTTTTATTATATAGTCAAGTCCTTCATGTGAAATACAAATATCCAAGAAAATTGGTGGGCTTCTCCCATCTGTGCAAGTAAAGACCAGTCCCAAATGCTGCAATTCAGCACCTCAGTTTCTGCACCTCTTCTTTCTGTATAAAAGGCATTGAAAACCAGCTCTCCTCAGCTCAGTCCTCAAGAAACAAGAATAATAGGATCCTTTTTATTTTCATTCTTTGTTGCCTGATATCTTAGCAAAGATAGATGTAAAATGCTGGGATAGCATCATGAGCCACCATCAAAGTGGGTACATCAGGTACCACAGACTCAGCTCCAGATGTAAAGCCCGGGAATTCTGGCAATCATCTCATGCTGGAATGGACAGGACTACAACAAGGGGAATGTTTGAATTTTCATGTGTCCCTTTGAGTTGCCTTAAACCTGGCCCCAATACAAGCAGGGAGCACCTTCTGGTTTTGCTTGGCTGTGGGGTGCTTTGAGTGTCAGGAGCAAGAGGAACAGAGAAGTCCCCAGTTGCTTTCTCATGACCTTCTGCATGGGGCCACGCTCAGAAAGCTTTGTTTTTATTACATTTTTAATTGTGAACTTAACCAATTTAAGTCATTGATATCAGCTATTCTCCAGTAGAAGCACATTATGTTGTGACTTCATACAATATACAATATATATTTAGCCCTGAAGATTGCACTTCTTGTCACTCCAGCTTTTTAATATACTGCGTTTCTTCCTGCTTGCACCTTTGAAACTCAGTGGAGCCCTGCAGGGCTGTCTCAATCTCCTATCTCCTTTGAGCTATTCCATTACAATCATCTGTCAAGGATGAGCAGGAGTCAAGGAAATGGAGCCCCTCAAGTGGCTGACACTGCTGAGCAGATATCCTTCTATTTTTGCTGAGTGTTTACATACCTCTAGAGCACTGATGTGGGCTGAGCTGGATTAGATGAACAGAAAGTTTGTAATGCCTTCCTCTTCTTAGAATAGCACCAGTTCTGATTCTATATGAAAATGATACAATTTTAACAACTTAAAATGATGCAACTTTTTAACAACTATGACAACCTATACATACAATTCCTTTACAATTCCTTCCATGGGTGCTGTCATGATGTCTTATTCCAGGCATGACTGTGGTTGTACTCATTTAATGTGGTTAAAAAATACTATTGCACCTCTTGAGGTTTAGCTAAGGAATCAGTCTGAGAAGGTGGAGGATAAACACTATTTGTATCCCATTTCCATTCAGTTAAAGCACCAGGAATGTGAATGGAGGTAAAATGAACCATCTGACAGGGTGCTGCTCCCAGTGGTAGTGACTGGCACTGGAGTCGATTCTGTAGGAATTATGATAAGTATCTGGCACAAGTTTAGCAAAAGTGATTGCAGCTCAAGGGAAATATACATTGGAATGCCACTGAGTACGCTTAAAGTACTAACAGCAGTGAAAGTTTAGCTACTGCAGGTATCCTATAGCCTAAAATGCTATGTACTTTTTATTTTGTTGAGAAAGGTTTATTAAATTAGATTGAAGAAGACTTTATAACTATGTATTTTTCTTGCTCTAAAACAAACCATAATTTTCCTGCTCACATCTTAAAAATTTTCAAATGGCCAAATATTTGTTGACTCCCTGGTTCTAAACCCAGTATTTTATTGAATTCCCAGTTAAGTCAATTTCTTCCATGATTCGTTTCACTTGGCAACAGAAATGTAAGCTCTGGCCTCTGGCCCTAATGAAATCCTTCAAAATGCAGTCTACATAGCAAGAGGTGAAGGGGGCAAGGCACAGTTTAATTTCCCAATAACACTTTATGGCAGGCTTTGTAAATGTACTTGCTTCTGGAGTTTTCTAGCACCCCTCCCTCTGAAAGTAGTCAATTTGCAGCCGAGAAGTTGCTGTATTCAAATTGCTTACATGGGAGAGTTTGGAGGGCAGTGTGACACAGGACCTTCCTGCTGAATTGCTAATCCAAATTTGGCCTTAGTGAATCTTGGGCAGAGTTGTCAACATCCAGTGACCTATAGGAAATAAGTTGGGAGCTTCAGCCTGGCTCCCAGAGAGGTGTGCACATCACAGGAGCAATCGGCTGGCACTAATTGGCACCCTGTGTAGCAGCCTGAGCACAGAGCCAAAGGTCTGCAGGGCAACTGAGACTCAAGTGCTCTCATGGCCTCAAAGATGGTCCCTCTGGGGCAGAGTTTAGGGCACGTTTGTAATGCCATATGTGGAGTTTTGCTGTGCTTCTTGCAGTGCTAGACTGGAGCTGTGGCTTGGGAACTGAGCTTCTCAGAGGGTTTGTAGGGTATTTTGAATGACACAGGGCTTTTAAAACCCTGAAATCACTTCAGCTTCCCTTCAGGTGTAAACATGAAGGGAACATTTACTAAGCATTAACCTGATAGTCTGAGGTGTCTGGTGACAACCAGTTCAGGATTTCACAGAACAAGGGAAAGAGCAGGAGCATGGATGTTTTCAAGACAAAACTTTCTCATGTCTGTGCCCAACATGCATAACTAGTTTTACTCTGCCAATTTTTTTTCACCTGTTGGCCTCAGAAAGGTTATAAGTTAGTGCTGCTTAAATACCAAAATTATATTTTTTTCATGAGTAGGATTGTGAATTTCTATTCATTATAAAAGCATAGTAACACATGGTCTTCCTACACTGGGAATTGTTCCCAGACCATAATAATTACAGAAAGTTTATTAGGGGTGTTATCTTCCCAATAGCCTTGCATTTGAGAAGGCTATTTCTTGTTTTGTTGTTCTGTTTGCATAGCTTCAGTCATTCAGGCAAGGTGGAAATAATGTCATGAAGCCATCAGTCCATTCAACATGAATGGGTTCTGTGAAGAAGCACTAAATTAAGAAATGAGTAATGTACCTACCTAGTATTTTAAGCCAGATAGAGATAAAATATATTGTCTGAATTGGAAGTTGAGCACATTTTCTCTTGAACATGCAAATAAATAAGGAGCAGCAATGACAATTTTTTGACTGTGGATATCTGCTCAGAAGAAAAAATAGCTTTGGGTGATAGAGTTTAACTTGCTTCACAAAACATTTGTTGTCTTCAGAGAGAAATTTTTGTCCATCCAAGTATTGTCTGTACCCATAGAGATGACAGAAAGTCCTGCAAAGAGCATGTCTACTTCCAGAAATCAGAGTATGCTATTTTTCCTTTATAGCTTTGCATGATTGGAATCACCAATGACCTGCTGCAATTTTTCTCCCGCTCTATCAGATCACTAAAGCAATCAGGATTACAGCCATAACTGAAATGATGGAGTTCTGAATGTAACACCCTTTTCTGTCATACAGCAGCCCCCTTTCACTACCTCCATGCTCACTCACTGCATGATGTGGTGCACATTCATCTGACAGACATAAATTGGAACAGCAAAGAAAGTTAGGCAGCGCTTGCATCCCTGAGTTTAGGATCATCAGCTGTTACAGAAGGTCAGGGAGTTTGGGAATAGACTCTACTCTCAATATTGCTACAACACAATGCAAAAAATCACTCTGAAAAATGTTGTATTCTTGTGTTTTAATGCTCTGCACTGCAGCACAGTGGTGCTCTAAGTGTGTTAAGGGTTGCCATTTGCAAATTCCCACCTGTTGTTTCTGTTTCCGGAAACAGAATCCCTGGCTGCAGTCTGGATGTTGCCCCGGGTGGTGTCTGACTTTTAACCCAAATCAAATAGTAATTGTTCAGACACTGTCTGGCTCCCATGCAGTGGACAGGGAAGGCACAGCAGCTCTCTATTTACCTCTTAGGAAGCCCAGGCAAGATTCCCTCAGGGAATCTTCAGCCTGTTGTGCTCACAGACTTTTGGTGTCAGGTTTCGGGTCACAATCCCCCTTGCCCTCCCTGCTGCAGTAGGGTCCAGCACACTGATGAGCAGACTGCATGATGTGACAGACTGGGACATAGGAATGAAACTGTGTCAAAGGACAAGATTAGGTTTTCCTTTTTGCTTTTGCTGCCAGTACCTTGTTAATGTAAACCTAGCAGTGCCCAGACTGCAACGCTGGAGCTGTAAATGGTTTGCCAGCAGCTGAGATGGTGTTGCCACTTTGGCTCTTAATGCCACTGAGGGGATGCAGTTATTGTGGGGTAGCTCAGATCCCTGGCTGCCCAAACAGAAACCCCAATACATTCCTCTGGGACTGCCAGCAGAACTGCTGCAGGTCCCAGCTCTACCCTCCCCTCAACTGCTTCTCTATTCCTGCAAGTTCGGATTGTGCCCTGCTCACAAGTTACCCCTGGGCTCCTCCATCCCCTCAGTTCCTCAAGGCATGGAGCTAGATTCAGCCCAGCTTACAGAATCAGGAACTCTCCTCCCAAGGAATTATACCAAAACTGTGAAACACTGACAATTCCTTGAGAACTGCTGGCTCAACCCCAGAGTAATCCTGTCCACCTTGTCAATATTGCAAGAGGTGACACTCTCCATGCCTACAAAATCTGACAGGTTCTAGTTAAGGCCCAAAGAAAAGACTGAAGGTGTGGCAGAGTGCTTGAAGGTGTATGCACACAGCAACAAGGAGTGCAGGTGGTATGGACTGCCCCAAAGTTTATCACTGCCTTCCAAGGGCAAGACAGGGTCTGGGGTTTGTGCCTGTGCCCCTCATTTATTTGATGCTGACTCAAACCCATTAATTTGGCCTTTTCGCTCAACATTGCACTCTTGCTGTCTTTGGACTCAATGGAAATAATGACTTTTATTCTGTGAACCTGAGCAACAACCGTTGTCTTCCATGAAAGTAATTTCTCTTTAAAAACTTAAATAGTTCAGTGTTATGAGAACCAAAGAAAAATTATGATTTTTCATTCAATGTATAATAGTTAGACTTTATAACTAGTATTTCAGTTATTATACATATTTTTGAAAAATATTTTTTAATAGTAAGAGCAGTTACAGGGAGAACTCAGGTGATGATGTACTGTATGGAAGAGGGAATCAGCTAATGAGAAGGATCTCCAATACTTTATTATGAATTTTTACTCTCTTCTGGAACAGTTTGCAGACTTATTTTTGAATGCTAGATAGTTTAATTGTTCTAGTTCACTTTCCTGGGTGACTGGACTAAGCAATATGGCTTTGAAATTTCAGATTTTTGTATGGACCCCATACTATCTCTCAAAATACATGTTAATCCTAGGGAGGACCAAAAGAATCTACTAACATATGCACACTGCCAAAATAAATGATGTCCAGATTCCTGAGCTAATCTTTGCCTTTGATCACATGTATCAGAAAATTTATTTGCCAAAGTAGTGATGAAAAGATTTCTGTTCATTCTGAAGTATCAGCTGCAAATAACCTAGACTTTTGATTTTCTACATAAATCAGGAAATGTGGAGTACTTTCCTCCCTTTTCAATCCTTAGCAGTCTCCATAGAAAGCTTTATAGAGAAGCAATTCAGAGAGAAGCAGTAGCCATTCCTTTTCTAGCATTATTGCCTTAAAAGTGAAATTGTGTGACACTTTCTGTCAGTGTGTGGATATCTGACTGTTGTTACTTCTGAAAGTAACAGCAGAAGGAGATGTCAATGTTTTTTCTTATGGTTTTTTTTCTTTTTTCTTGTTCTACCTAAAAGTTCACAACTCGCAGTATTTCTGTGCTCACAGAAATTAACATATATGTTAATATTAACAAATATTTCTGTTAACATATAATGACACATGGTTGTGTCTGTCTTGACATATCCAGGTGCGTATCCAGCATGGAACTGGGTCTATTTTTTCTACATTTTACACAAAAGATATTTTTTTTACATTTTACACATCAAATAGCACTATCTTGTGCTTTGGTTATTGCTGATTTTTCTGTGATGGTTCCCCTACTTGATTTTTTGCTTTATGAAACCTTCCTGGTTTTTGCAATGTCCATTCGCTTTGTTTTCATATGTATTTATGGTTGTGTATTTTAACTGATTTATGGTGGATTTTTCAATACTGTAGAACACGCCTTTCCATTTTTAACACAAATGGAGGTTTTGGTGTTATTTTGCAGAAATCACTGAAACTTGATCTTTGAGTCTGTGTTAGATCTTTACTGAGGAAGATGGGGGTTTTTAGTTTTATTTTTGGGTCATTGCAAGTTTGGCTTTTTAGGGAAAACATAGCCTATTTTTTTTTGCAAAACACCTTGTTTACACTGAATAGCTCTTTCTTGTTTCGTGACTTTCTGATGTATACAGCCACACATGAGAACAAAACTGAAAGGCTTTTACTGGTTATTGCATTAAACCTGTTTGATAACAAAGTCCATATTATATACTCAAGATGGAAATTTTCAGATCAGAAACTGGGGTGCAGAAAGATTAAGTTGTTTCATTGACGATTAAGGAGACCAGGGGTGGAGCTCTACACAAATCTTGAGTGTGTTTCTTATGAGTGTTGATCATCATAGGCTCATCTCCTAGGGTATGAAACATAGTTATAGAGGGAAAAGAACAAGTTCTCATTATCCTGGGGAGAAATTACAGTAACAGCTGTCATGGCTGTATTATTTCTTTTGTTAGGATGTTCTGTCTCTGCCCTGCTGTGATCAGTGGCATCCTGGAATGCAGTAAAGGCTTGAACTAAACCCACCACACAGTCCCATCCCTATCTCCAGAGCACCTGCAGGCAGAATGGACAGATGGGGAAGGTCCTTGCCTGCCCACACAAGTTCCAAGCAGCCCCTGCCCCTTACCTCTTTGCTCTGGGGGGTGTGGAAGCAGTTTCCAGCATGTCAGGGTGCTGCCAGGAAGGGGCAAGGTCACCTCAGGAGGGTGGGACAGTGGGAGCAGTTTCCATAGGTGACACGAGGTACACAAGAAGAGAAAGGCAAGCACTCCCAGCTGGGGCTTGTAACCTTGCTCTGCCTTGAGGGGAGGAGGACAAAGGCACAGGAGGACAAGGGCACCCCTGCTGCACATCTAAGCCCAGCAATGGCTTCAGTCATTTCTCAGTTGTTGCCATTTGGGATGACATCTCCAAGCTGGAAAACTGATTTCCCTGTCACTGAGTATGGATCACCTTTGGATTGCAAATCTGAGTTTATGTTGTCCCAAACTGCTCCCATTGCCAAGCTGTGTGGAGAAGATGATGTGCTTTTGCATGCACAGGAACACCACAGTAATGAAGACCTTTAAAAAAGTCAGTAGCAATTAAAATAATTTTAAACTTAATCAGCACTCTATTAGTAAAGACTGCTTTCTTATTATTCTGTACAAGTGTGCTTGATAGATATCAGGTGGATAAAATATATCTACTTGTGGTGTCTTTGTCCTCTTTTTAGTTTTTTCGTTTAGCTCATGATTTTATTTAATGGAAGAGACACTTCTCTCATATTGGCTTGACAATTTACAAGCATTTGTTTGTGCTGAATTAAGCACATTTTTAAACTTTGTGTGTTGCTGCTGACAGTTTGGGGATTGATTTTTATCCCTAGAGAGATGCCTTTTTGTCTTGAAGGCAAATTGAAGTTGACTGCTGGAGCATTCCCTGGTAAGAGAGAGAATCTACTTTAGGGATATTTTTCTACTGAGAATTCATTTTTGTCTCCGAAGCTTCAGCAAGGTCATGTTTTTCATGACACTTTAAAAAAAAAAGTAAAAAAGTTCACAGACAAAGTAGCATCAACTTCAGAGAAAATAAATCGGAAGAAGCATTACCAAGCTTTTTCCCATTGTAGTTCTCTGTCAGGGAGGTGTGCCTGGATATACAGTAGGTAAAAATTCCAGACTTTTCTTCTGAAAGCGCATGTTAAATGCTGATGTGGGCAATGGCAGAAAAAGATTTTATCTATCCATGTATTTTCATGTATGTTATGAGATTAAACTTGAAAACTTCTGTAGCATTTTTAGGACATTCAGATTTTTTCAAGAACAGATTCGTTGCTTGTCCACATTGGCAACATGGGGTGGGGTTTGCAGACATGAAAGGATTAATGTAATGAGATATGTGTGAAGATGCAGGATCTCCACCAGACAGGTACTTTAGCAAGTCTTCATTCATGTCAGCTAGAGCTAAGTACCTGCTTCTTTTTAAACAATAGGGTCTGTGGCTGAGCATGCTGGGCTAGACTTACAGCCTAAATTTGCTCAACCTGTATTCCCCCACCTCCAGTCAGCTGCCACCAGCCAGTCAGTTTTTGTACACAAAAATTAAATTGTTGATATGTTGATGGGGATGCTTGGAATTTGTTTATGTATCTTTCCCTTCAAGGATTTTTTTGGCACGAATTTTGTCTTCTAGGTCTATTTTTTTACAAATATAAATGCAGCTGAGATAATTAGTGCTTGTGTATATATCTGGTCTGATTCTGTGGTCCAAATAAATAGCACCTCTCACCTGAAGAACAAAGCTGAATCAAACCACCCTGGCTGGAAGGCAGGTCTAGTGAGGGCTTTTGTGGTGTTACCTGGCAGGTTACTGGTGAGGTGATGGACAGACCCCATTAAAATCTCATTTACAGCTTGTCTCTGGAATGACTGCACTCTCTTTAATCTCTGTCTTTGAATTCACTCATACTTCTAAGACCCAAGCAACTTTAAAAATAAATAAATTATCTTAGTCCTTCAATAAAGTACCAAATAAAAAATTCACACCCACTTGTTTTCATTTCTAGGAAATCAAATCAGCTGAAGGAGGTTTTTTACCACAGTGCACCTAAATAAGTTGTAAAAACCAATTTCTTCAGGCAACTTTTACTCTGCTAGTTATAAAATCTTCTTAAAGAAGCTGTGCACTTGTGTCATCTTCCTTCAAACCATCTTTGGGATGCTCTCGTTGGATTTTTCACACATTTGAGTCGTAAATGCTTGAGTTGCCTCAGCCAGGCCTTTTGAAAGCCTGGCTATCAACTACCAGAGTTTTCATATGCCTCTTTGATTTTTTTCTCCCCCTTCTCAGATTCCTCCTGCAATATTTGTGACATTTGCTCTTAGTAGTGACCAGACCAAGACATTTTGCAAAATCCAAGAAACGAAACTTATAATGAAAATAAAAAAATTTGCTTTGCACTATAAAGAAAACCTGTACCTTCAAACCAAGTGCCTTGTACCCACAGCAGAAAGCATTTGGCTGGTGCTTAGCATGGGGTAGTTGGGAGGAAGCAGGGATTGATGTTTTTTGTTGCAGCTGTTGAGCAACACCCCAGAGCTACCCCTCTACAGCAAGGAACTGGCGTTTTCTGCCACGTTCTCACTTCCAGCATTTTATTAATTAACTGCTAAAGTTTTTTGCTCTGATTCACCTTGGAATTTGGATCCTGTTTGAAAATGTTATCTTTAAATTAGAACATAGCATTTATTAATAGCAGGAAATTCCAAGTAATTATTTTGTCCTTCTTTCTCCTCCTATTTTTTTTTTTTGGAGCTAGATGTTGATTTTTTGTGAACTGTACCTTTTCTACCCTAATCAATCTTGTTTCTCTTTTGTCCTTTAGCCTGAAGACTTTTGGTGTTTAGAATTAACTTTGTTCTCAGTCCTTCTCCATCTTTTGCACGATTATGCACCTAATTAGAGGTAATTGTTTCCTTGTTCCTACAGCATCAGCCAAGCAAGCAGATCTCAGCTACCTCTGAGGGTTACAAGGAATCTCCATCCTAGAGAAAGTGCAGCAAAGACTTTGGGAATTTGGTAGTTCTCTCTGGCATGTTCATTGTTCTGTACCTGCTACAAACAAGCCTTAGATGGGTTTCACCAGTGGGAAATCATGGAAACCTGGGTATTCTGAGCCAAGGAATGGCAGCATGAATGTTATATTGCTGTCACAAAGGTTGTTGATCAAGATTTTTTTAAAATCAAAGCTTTAACATTAGCTTTGTGTCAGGTTCTCTCTTGGGTTTTATTAGTAATTAAGAATAAATGCATAATTTTACTGATTTTACTTTTTCAAACTTCCAAATTCCAGGAATGAATTCTTATCTGTTATCTGGGGCTCAGAAAAGGTATTTAATGGAGTCTAATCATGGCAAAATGCAAATTGTCCTTAATTAAGCTTGTAATTGTGTAGCAGGACTGAGAATAATTTACAGGAGCGGGGGTAGGAGAAGACCTTTAAGTAGCAGTGCATGGAGAATGAGATGCACAGCTTGCATTACCACCAGGAGCTGCATGGCTAATCCAGCAGCCTCAGTGCAGGGAAAATGTAAAATGTACCCTGGGATGTCAGGTGTTAAGGGGAAGAATGGGCCTCTCACGTTCTTTGCACTTACAAGCCGGCTGTAACCTTTTGACTCTCCCTCTCTTTCTCTTCTTGAGTTTTGTTTCCTGAAAGGAAAAGGGGGTGGGGGAACGCAGGGGAAGAAGGCTTAAAGAGTGAAGGATCTGTTTCAAAGTACTGTAGTGTATTTGCAAGCTTTTTTTTTTTTTAATAGAATGAGTTTTATTTCTTAAAGGAGCAGTTGTTTTTAATGTAGAGTGCTTATGGCTTAAGATATGAATATCTGCTGAGTACCACTATCAACACTATAAACTTTACACATGTGATTCTGCTACAAATGTTTTGAACATAGTTTATCTTCCTTGATTGCATTTAAGAGCATAACAGAGGAGGAGAGCTAGTTCTGTGAATTAATGTTGCTTTTCCTATTGACCAGTGCAGAAAAAAGCTCCCAAATAACAAGAAATCCCTTTTATTCTCAAAGGATCCCTTAATGTAGCATGATCATATATTGATCACATTGAACTTGGGTGTAATCCAGGTCTGAATATCTGCACATGCAAAGAAAATCTCATAAAATTCTTGCACATTTAATCTCCTTGGTGACTCTGAGTTAGTAAGTGTGAAAATGCCTTGATCCAAGGAGCTGGGTATTTACTAAGTCTATAAGAACATGCAAAATGAGGGGAAAAAAAAGTGGCTAGTTTAGGTAGATCCCTCCAAATTCAATTACTTTTGAGGAAAGAGAGCAGAATGTGGAAAAATATGTGAAAACTTCTATTATCCTTTCCTGAAATAGTCTTTTTTGGGCTGATCCTTATTAGAATGTAAATGTGGAAACACTAAAGGTGGTGGTTACTTCCATTAATTAAAAGGAGTCTTGCTCATAGCACCACACCCTGAGAATGCTAAAGGAGTTTTGTATATTCCTGGTTGCCATATTTAGCATGAGCATCTCATTCAAACTTTGTGTCTTTCTTTGTTAGAGATAATTTTGAAATGGCTCACATTGCCTTTGCGTGGCTGAAATGTGGCAGCCATGGAGTGGAGCCAATGGAGTGGTAATTTTGCAGCCAGCAGTCAGGAAAAGGAAGAGTCCTTAGCCAGGGGACTCAACAGTGCCAGGAGGAGCCATTATTCTATTATTATTTCTGGTGTGGAAGCATTGTTTTAAGTTACATCAAAAACATCCTTTACATTTCTTTGTTATTTGTGTTGTAAATTTTCCATATCAACTTTTCCAAAGGAAAGGTGTGAACGTATATTGAAGTGGTCTGCTTGGGATGCATCTTGCTTTGGAAATTGTGGGTTAAAGGGAAACCTGGAATCAGTGGTAATTCCTCTGCTTCAGCCTGGAAGTTCACAGAGACTGGACAAAGATGGAATGAGTTCTCCTTTTCTTAACACTTGCTGAGAGCAACACTCTAGACAGCCTGTCTCTTCACAGGCACAGTCCTCCCATTTTTTTCTACTATTAGGGAATCCAGCCTTTTGAGTTTCAAGCAACCAACCCTGTAAGCTTTCCAGGAGCCTTACACTTAGAGGGCTAAATGGGAAAGAACAAAGCCTATATTGTTAATCATGTATATGGACTTGTTTTTATCTCCTGGAGATTGCACAGATTTCAAAAGATTTGATGTAGATAGTTTTCTTGTTTTCAGTGACTGAGAAGTCCAGGGTCAGTAAATATTTTATATTCAATCCTGCTCTAATTCCACTATGCAGAGCATGTGTTGGGAACCAGTATTGAAGGGATTTGCATACTGAAGATTATTATCATGATCCATTTTTTTTATTCATAGACTTTGGGGAACTGAAGGCTTTACAACTGCAAGACAAGGGCAATTTGAAATAAATGCAGAAATTGAAGCAATGTCCCAAATAATTTGGGCCACTTGAAACACGAATGGGAACAGAACCCAAATAACCTAAATTCCAGTCCAGTGTCATAATCCTGAACCCTTTTTTTTTTTTTTTCAAAATTAAAGTTTTCATGATTATTATTTCTACTGCCAGGGCTTTCCAAGGATATAAATGTGACCTAATTTATTAAATGCTGTCTTATATGCAAGACAGAAGTAAAATCCTTACACCAGCGTGCTTACTCAGTGGCCCTGATCCTGCAATCTTATCTCTTGAATGAATGTCTGAACTAACACGAGCCCTGATGCCTGTTCTGAGAGTTTGGCTGGGATTTTAACAGGGAAGGGACATGAAGATTGCAGGTTGTCTACAACACCCTCTATCAACTCCACTACATGACCACTACTTTCCTACATGGTTATGTGTTTCCCTGAGACCTCTGTGAGCTTTTGTGTAGCTATTTCTCCATTATCTTCAGTAGATGGTGAAGTTTGGGCTAAAATGTTTCTTTTTTTTTTGGTTTTTTTTTTTTTTTTCTGTGTATAAGCCTTGATCTATGGCACTCCTTAAAGATGCTTTGTGATGCACCTGGAGATTAAAGTGCATCGCCCCTGCAGTGCATTGATCTTGCCTGGCCCAGAAAGGGGTTGTCATAGATCTGCTTTTCAAATCAGGACTCCCTCATGGTTTTTTCCAAGGCATCATCTCCATGTCATTGGGTTGGCAGGATATGAAGCTGAGGGTCTTTTTGAAGTTTTCCTTCACACCAAGGGGTGTAACCTTGTTGTGTGGGAATTGTGGCACGTTACACCCTCTCTTCCCTGTGTGTTTAGGGCAGGATAACTTAATGCAGTGTTCAAATATTCTTTTCTATACTTTTCTAAAAGTAAATTGTTCAATTTGTTATGTTGGAGTATTAAAATGAAGAATGGAATCTGAATGCTGAGAACTAGCTTCTTGCAAAGGACTGAAGTACAGGGGATGAACTTCATTAATTAATTAAATAGTCCTATAAACATCTATGTCTTTGCAGCTACACACAATAGTCTTATTTTAAAAAAACATGATTGCGTGCTTCATCAAATATCACTCAGGCCAGTATTATTTAGTTTTTGCATAATCATAAAACAAATACCACTCTAAAGTCTGCTTATGCATCTCACATTTCTTTTTTTTTTTTTTTTGAGTATAAAAAAATTTAGTTTCCTGCATTAAATGATTTGTTATTGGAAAAGTAAAGCAGCATTTCTTCATGCAAAACTCTCCTTCCTTCAAAACTGGTACATGGAAAATATTTTCCAGCTTTTGGAGTTATTTGATTTTGAACACTTTTGGTTATGTAAGTTTTAATAAGTAGCTTTGGTGTACCCCTAAAGGCACACCCCACACACTTATGTTGTGTGACCTAGGGTCACAAGTAATGGCTGCAAGCTAATTGATTGAGAAAGGCTTGTCTGACTGGGCCCCTTTGAGTCCTCCCTTTACATTCCTAAATTTCTCTAAAGGAGGCACTGGCAGCTTTGCCTGTTGAGAGGAGGGGTTGGGGGAAAGGGAGGAAGTTTCTCAGTTTCTGATTATGCGCAGAGTTTCCTTGTACTGAGCTTATGTTCTCCACCCACTACTTAGTAAGAACTCCTTAACAACTTAAAGCTTTATCCCTGTGAGTACCAGAAAAGTGATCTGAGTATTTATTGAGCAGGGAGAACAAACTGCTTGCTCCAGGCAGGGAGAAAGCTTATGGAAATGATATTAGACCTTCAGCAAAGTGCACAGCTGCATCATACAGAAGCTGAGACTCAAACTGACAGGCAAATAAGCCAGATCACGGAAGGGGCCTCTGTGTGGCAGCTCTGAGCTACCAAGTGTTGGACAACTAGGCAAAAAGTGCAATGGAACAGGGCAGAAAATAACACACTAACTTCAGGCAACTGTTGCTTATTCATGGTGAGTCCAGATTTGAAATGTTGTTTGAAATGTAGCTTTTTGTGTTGTCTCTAAAAACCCTTCCGTTTTACCACAGCGATCCTTCTGCAGAGCTCATTGTGTTCCAGATGATTTCTCCGGATGTGCACTTCAGTTCTGAACGATACAGAAATGCACAGGGAGAGCCCTTTCCTTGCTGCTTGCTCTCTCTCGTGCTTTTCTTGCTTCAGGAGACAGGTCCTGTGTCTAAAAGCACACTGCATGGCTTCTGATTTGGGAAGAAATCGTTGTGCAGCCAGCATTTGGTGTGCAGCTGCATGGAGGTGAATAAGTGAACATAATTTCTGTGCAGTTTTCTGCAGTTTGAGCTTTGTGGCACCTTTCCATTGCTCCTTCTTTCGCTGCCTTATCTTGAGAATGTATGGCACGGTCACTATGAAAAGAGCTTTGTGTTTGAATTCCTGGTGAGTCGAAGGGTCAGGGCCTATGAGTTATCTGCCTGCCAGCAAGACTCATTGCCGTGTCCCTTTATTTTTCAAGCTGAAATAGAAAAAACATGTGTCCTCATCCCTTTTTTATAAATGTATTTTGAATTCAGGTTTTACATGCTGTTTGTGTGTGCTTTGTTCTTTTGACAAACTCGGGCTTTGGGAGGAGGCCAGTTTTATTCTATCCATATTTATTTTATTTATTCAAGCTTTCCTGCAGCTTTTCTGAATTCCTTTGTTGTGATGCATGTAATTTTTTCTTAAAACAATATTCTGAGATTCTGATTTCTGCTGAGAGAAAAAAGGATTTATATTCTGATACATATTTCCAAAATTACCAGAGAGCTATCTAAATTTTAGGTAAGTTGCACAATTATACAGAAAATAAAGCTTTTATAACATTTTACTTGCTTAAGGAGGGAAACACGACACTTGTGGATAAGTTCTTGAGCAGATTTTGTTAGATACATGAGTAATCTAGTGTAATGGTAATAAATATGATCTGAGCTATAATGTTATTTCAGTTATGAGTTTGAAAAAGCTCCTTCATTAGCACAGCAACAGAATTAAACACTTCATGTTGACAGTAATGTTAGAAATATGTTTGTGAAAACTGCTGAGTGGATGAAATTTAGAGTAATAAATCATCAAGGCATGTCAAATTTAAAACCTCTATGTGAGGTTTTAAGATATCTGCAATTTAGAGGAGAGTCTGGCTTTCCGTCAGCAGAAGTGTGATTCTGTATTAAATTATTTTTATCATATAATTCAGGTGCACAAAAAAATCTTGAAATTAGGTAGCAGTTATTTGAGGCTAAATGGAAAATCCCCATTTGATAGGATAATTCTAATATGCAGTGTAAGAAGTTGGTCAGATGAACTCTGCGCAGAGGGTACGTTACTACTTCTTTCTTGATCTGTCTTTCTGTTTTTATGCTTACCTAACAATTAGGAGAATGCTTGCTTGAAAAAAAAAGATGATCTTTCAGATCTGATTTGATCAGATGTTAGAGTCCCTTTCAGGTGCAGTCATGTTGTTCACCTATTGTGTCCTTTCTTATTTGCCAGTTTGAGTTCACCCATCAATTTTGAAAATGGTTTTAGTAGAAAGTGGGGGTTGTGCCAGAGAAATGCTAAGAAATAGAGATTTGAATGCAATGTTGCAACATAAGTGGACCTCAAACTTTTCTTATTTTGAATTGAATTTCTGTGTATTTGGACTTGGGCTAAGCATTTCTTTCCACAAGAAAATCTTTGATTTGTGCTCTTAGTTCAGTTAAGTGTGTTCTTTTCTTTTTGGAGTTTCAGGCTTGCTCTGAGTGAGAGAAATATGTTCTCTTCGGTAGCATAAATGTACTATTTCCTTCTTGGCCATGCTGTGAGTGAGGAATACATGCTGAAGTGCTCTTTGCACAAAAGAAATTTTGAGAAGGTGGTCTCCTGTCAGCTTTGGAGGCCTGGGGTCTCCCCCCAATCCTGGTGGTCACGAGGCCCTTGGTGGGGGAGCAGGGGAAGGTGGGTGCTCGCCTCCTCCATAGGCGCACGAGCAGAGGATCCATCCTTTCTGTGTTCTGGGGTTTCCACTGGCAAAATAATGCACCAGTGCTGTTGTGACACCAGACTGGAGGATTATCAACCATTTCTTCATGCTCTGATGACCAGCCTGAGGAAGGGGAAAAGGTTTAACGAGGAAGAGAAGAATTTACTGAGGATTTTATACCTATATCTATTATTAAAAGCAGAATATCTGCTCACAGTAGTTGTGTTCTGTGATTCAAGGAAAGCCAGAAATAATGATGATTAAACGTGGTATTCTCACTGGCTGTCTGAGGCCTGGCACAACTTAATGTGACTGGCAGGAAGCTTAAACATCAATATCTCCAAATGCTATTATTCTCTCTTAGAGAAATCCAAAGAACTATGAGCTCAGACTAAAATAATTATACAATCTTTTTTAGTTCTCCCTGACAACAGTTACTGAAAAAAAAAGTAGTTTTGAAAAGGTCAAAATGTTTGAAAGGTTTTTATTTTACATTATTAATGTTTTTGAATGAGTAAATAGACTTGTTTTGTGAATTACGTAGAAAGTGATTTTGGAAGTTCACTTTTAGTTTAATTCTGTTCTGTATGGAAGAAGGAAACCCTTTATTTACTAGATCTGTTCCTTTTTATTGGTATCAGTATAATAAGAGAAGCAGGTGTGCATGGCACCTATGCATATCTTTAGAGTCACAATAGAAATCATGGAAATTCAAGAATAATAGTTGATTTTTCTTTCAAAGAGAGGAACTAGTTTGTGCTGTTATGACAGGTTGATGTCTCTAATAATAGATGAAGGAAAATTGGCAGGTATAAGAGAATTTTAGTATTTGTGGAGTCAGTGAATTACAGTGTTGTTAAGATGAAGTAAAGAAGTAACTCTAAGTTAATTCCTAGTAATTTTGAAAGAATTTTTTAAGAATTAAAAAAAACAAAAATAGAAATTTTTCATCTCAGCTGCAACTCATGATCGGGTTGGAACGTGATCTTTGGAATACCCAAATTAACTTTCAGTTTGCTTTTACTTTCCAACAACTTATTCAAACCATCACTGGATTCTTCACTGGAAGACTTTCCCAAAAGGTGATGATTAAGAGTAAAGAAGAAGAGATGAAAGGAGAAACATTTGGCCTGTGAAGTGACTTAAGTACTTTTAATATGTGAGTAAAAGCAAATGATCAGAGAGAAGAAGCAGAAGTGACTTTTGGAGCAGTAATAAGAGAGGCAGAACTTTAAAAAGCAAACCAGAGGAGACCTAAAAGTAGAAGGAGCACGGCATGAGAGAAGAAACCCACCCTGTCTAAAATGATTTGAGATGAGCCTTGGGAATTTTGTTGTCTTTCTGTGGGTTTGTTCAGAAGCATTTCCACTTCTGGCAGCCAGTTTTATAACTGAAGTTATAAATTCACCCAAGAAAGTAGGCTGTTCCTTCCAAAATTATGATCACAACATTTCAGAGTGCGGGATGTGATATGGAGCCTCTCTTTTCCACCTAACATTCTCTTATGTTTCTTTATCCTCTTATATACTTCTCTCTGTCTAGCTGTGCAGGTAGGGGTGAGGATGGATGGTTACATCCATCAGGTCAGATTATGAATATTTTTTGAGCACAGGTTAAGTTGCTTTTTTGGTTTTTTTTTCAACTCCTACAAGATCCCTGCAACTTTTTAAATGTTCTTGTCCTTTGGAAGGACTTTTGGCAATTCTGGTTCTTGGCTCTGGGGGAGATGCGTGATATCAATGCACTTTGCTTTGCCTCTCCTCTGACCAAGCCATCCACTTTAAATTCTTTTTATCACCCATGGCTTTATTTGAGACTCTGTTGAAGATCCAAAGATTTTGGTAGGGATTGGGTGAGGCCAGAAGGGGAGTTGAAAACTGTGTTCATGATGGTTTTCAGCGTTTGAATGTGGCACCATAATGATTTAAGATTCCTCAGTATTCTACTGGACATGACGCCAAAGTCCACAACTGTGGAAGTACATACAGTGCTATCTCCAGTTTCTGAAATACCTACCTCTCTGTTACAGAAATTTTTGGTGATTCAGGCAATAACTAGATGAACTTTCCAATTCTGACATTAGCTTTAAAACCCCAAGACTGTGGTAGTATCAATTATGTAACCTCAGTTTATTCAGCAGCATGATAGAGGTAGGTAACAAATACAGCTTTAACTACTGCTAAAAGCACACTCTTCTCCATCTTTTAGGCCATTTTGAGTGACAGTATTCCATTTGCATCATCAGCTCTCCCCATCTCCTCTTAACCCAAAATGTCTTCCATGCACCATAAATTTACTGTGAAAGATTTGCAATTGGTCCAGTTTTGAACAGTGCACACTGAATTGTGTTAAATGATAAAGGAAAAGATAAATTAAAGAGAAGGCCCTACACTGAAGTAAATGTCCCATTATTGTTGGGAATTTTCATTATTTCCAAAAAGCAGGAGCAGCTGAACACATCTTCATAAGAACAGTCCTTTGTGGCAGAGCTGGATGGAGGTGTCCCAGTGCTCTCTCACTGCTTCTTCTCCCCCCCACTTCTCTGCCAATCAAAACGGTGTGTTTTTATGGTGGAAGTACCATCACCTATTTCCTAAGGTGACATGATTTTGCAGTCCCTCTGGATTGAGGATCAATGTCCTCTGAAAGTACTACCTATGGTTTTGGTCTGTGTTTTATAAATAGTTCATGATTGTGGCCTGGTTGTCACTGAGCATCTGTTATTTCGGTCTGTGTATAATAAATTCCTGAAATAAAAATCTGCCCTTAGTATAGGGGAAAGTAAGTTATAGCATATAAAAAATGAAAATGGAAGAGACAGTGATTGGCACAGAAATTTATTCAGAAAAACATACAAAATGTGACACAGCATCATGACAGAATCAACCTGTTAGAAAGAACTACCTTTGAATTGTGTAGAAACGAGAATGCACCTTTTATGAGCCCCATAAAGCTTCTTTCAAACTCTGGCTGAAAATTCGCAAGGAAGGTTTTTTCCAGAAGTATCCATTGTAGGTCCAGCTACCTTTCCACTGACATCAAGAAGAATTACATCAGTATTAGGCAAAAACTGTAAAAATTGATAGTTCATGCTATAGAGAAAGTAGTATTCCTCAAATTCTTTCCTTTGTGGTTTGTTTTTCCTCTTCATTTATTATCTACTGCCAGTGTCTGGAAGACAACCAAGAAATTTGGATCTGGTAACTTAATCATGTTTTAAGATATATCAGACCATTTGCTTTCTCAGACACTTTGCTCATCCTTTAACTTCTTTTTTTTTTGCCTGAAGTTTTCCATTGTCCAAAACCACAGGTGATTCTTTTGTTTGTTTGTTTTCCTTTTTTTTCATGTTAAAGGAAGTATGTTGAAATTATTTTAAGCAGCAGAAGTAGGAATGCATTATATTTTTCCTTCTAAAAATGAAGTAAACAAAATGAACTCAACAAAAGTCTTTGAAAAACAGCCTTTGGAATAATGTGATCAACAGATGGTTTGTGGACTATTTTTAAAGGGCTTGACATAAAAAGAGTTCTAAATTGTTATATGTTGAAGATGCTAAATTATAGCTACTTATTACCCCTGTTTTGGCAATAGATGTCAAGGTAGGCACTGATTCTTTTTATTTGCTGCTTGGATCTTAAGACATGCTGGGCATTGCATATGGATAACACTGAGTCTCCTGTCCTTAGAGACCAGGGTGCTGCAGGAAATTGCCATGAGCATGTATCCAAAGTTGACTTAGCTGGATGCTGGGAAGTAAAAACAGAGGAAGCAAGACTGTCATGTTGGAACATCTCACATGGACAATGTATGAATGCTCTTTCCATCTTCTTTTCTATGAAGCTTTCCTAGGCTGTAGTTTCAGCAGGACCCCAGGCAGTGTTAAAAATTGTGTTGGGGATTTTTTCCCCTCTTTATCTCCTGCACTATACATGAAATTGAAATAACTCAACAACTTCTGCATCTCTGCTGACATTACCACCAGGTGATTCACAGCAGTGCTGTGAACTGATGGGTACCAATTTAAAGAGGAGAAATTTAGGTTAGATTAAAAAAAAAAAAATTCTTTACCAGGAGTGTGGTGAGATGGCAACAGGTTGCCCTGGGAGATTGTCAGCCCTGGTAGACGTCCCAGTCTTTAAAGGGTTCAAGGCCAGGTTGGCAAAGGCCTTGAGCAACCTGGTCTGATGGGAGGTGACCCTGCCCATGGCAGGGGTTTGGGAGTAGAGGATCTTTCAGGTCCCTCCATGATTCCATGATTCTTTGACTCCTTGGTGTAGACATAGCTCAGCTAATTGGTCCTGTCTGCTCTCTGGCAGGACAGGCAGTAGCCGCTTCCCAACTCATAACTCAAAGCTAGCACTTAAGTTTCTTTATTTTTTTTTCATCCACTTATATTCAAAAACCTATTGGTTTTGGGTTTATTTTGTTTTGTTTTTTAAAATCAAGCCATATACTGCTACATTATGTAGTATATAGACATTTTATTTTTGCTTACAGGCAGGTCATAGCAAATTCACCTTTTGAATTGCTTTTTTTAATAGAAATATAGAAAATTATATAGAAAATATTTGCAGCAATACTTATTTATAATTTATATTTATGTATTAGGGAATGGCATGTTTGTGACACACAAAATCTTGACTTCATTCCATCTCTTCCATCTTTTATTTTAAATAATTGGAAATTCAGTCTTCTCAATTTTATTGGTGGCATGCTTTATTTCTTGTGTTTATCCACCACTCTTTCATGTAAAATTTGGCCAAAACTCCTCCTTTCCAAAGCATGCCTATTAGAAAAAACTCAAAGAAAGATGACAAGCAAAAGCAATGCATGACAGTGTTCAGTCATTGGGCATGGACTCTGAAAGGAAAAATATTACAGCAGTTTTTTTGACCTGGCCAAACTGAAATGTCAGAAACTTTGGATGAAAATTCAACTCTTTTATCTACATTGTGCTACATATGTACAGCTGTACATCCAACTTATTTTCAGGTGGAGGAATTTGTTCTTAAGACAGACCAGTTATGGACTGATGGAAAGAACTTTCAACTTCAGACATTGGCATGGCTGAACACCTTAATTTCAGTTTAAATATTTGAAAAGGTAATAATTTTATAGGGATTTTGTTACAGAAACATACTACACAGTGGCACTGCATCCATCTCTGTCATGCTGGGTTTATTCAGAGTTTACCAGAGCATTAAGTACTAAAAGTTTCAATCTACCTCTGGATATAGAAATCTCAAGGTGTCATCTAACTTCTTTGTACCTTTTGGCAAATCACTTAAAACATGTAATTTCTTACTGCTAAAATATTTTTAGTATTTCTATGTTTTTTATAAATGAATGTGTTGCTTTCTAGCTACAAGTACATTAACTTGATAGTATCCACCTGGAAGGGTTTTTTGTTTGTTTTTAACTTTGCAGGTCAATTTACCTGTGTTCTGTGAGTAGTTTTCTTACATCTGCTTGGATGCATTTGTAGGTGATCATTGGCATATCTAAAGTCAGGAAGTGAGAGTCCTGTAGTTTAAAGTGCTAATTGAGGTGCACATCACACTTGAAAGTAAAATGCTGTATTCCTGCTCTACTGGAAGCAGGGTCCCTCATCTCAGTTCTTAAAACATATTTAAGAGCCTAGTCTTAGAATCTTTCAAAAAATCCCCAAACAACCCAATCTGGATTTCACAGAGCTGGCCTATTATCAACAGTACTATCCTAAATATTTGTTGTTACTCTCCATTTCTAAGTGAGACTTCTACTAAGATTTGTATGTTCTCCTTTGTTCTTTCCCTCCTGCATGTGTTTCAAACCCTTTTGTGTCTCTCAGTTAAATCTGAAAGGTGAAATTCTCAATGAATATCATGTTTTATGAAAATCTGTGAGTGTATGGAGGAAAAAACCCACAACTGGTGCCAATTTAGAGGAAGAGGCAGGCAGAACATAGCTGTTAGACATTCTGCTTGGCAGTGGCTCAGTGGCCAAACAAAATGTGTGCAGTCCCAGACTCATCACAGTACAGTTTCTCCTGCCAGGTGACAGTGTAATAAGCAATGTGGAGAGATACGGCCATTTGCAGTGAGAAGAAAGAATGTGGAATAACAGAGCAAAGAGCAAAAATCTGTAGGAAAGCAGGTTTCATCCAATCTGGTGCTTATAGGACACCTTGGGTTTGCTATTGCAGAAGAATAAAGGACCAAATGCCAGAAGATCTTAAAAGGATGTAAATTGCTTACTATAGGCAAACAAGAACATCTTGTTTGCCTTTTTTTTCTATTTATTGAGCATTTTATCGTGCATGGAAAAATCACATGCTATTTCAGTCTTCACAAACTGTACTGAACACATCAAATTCCTACTAATCTTTCATATGAGATGGCCAACTGCAGTTAAATTCTGTATAAACAGTAAAATAGGGATGACGAGATATGAAATACGGTAATAAACTTTAGGAGGAAACCTACTTTTTCCAAGTATGAATTTAGCCAGAACTTGGTTCTTTACTTGGCTGGGTTGAAGTCAGCATAGATGTGTTTAGAAGAGGACAAAAATTTGATTTGAACACAGTTCAGTATTTTCTATTTGTTTACATTTAAACTGTCTACGTATTCCATTTTACCTTGGGCAAGTTGCAAATGGCTTTTGTAAACTTGGGATTAGTCTTTTCTAAAGATGAGCATGTTAATACTAAAAATATTAATGCTTTCCTATCATTGCTACTTAATTTTTAAAACAGCATTTTATTTCTCAGCCAAACAAGGTTCTTTAATGGAAATTAATCTCTACTGCCTTTTATGATGCTATTGATTACATAGGTTTGATTTTCTAAAGTGCTGTAGCTTGTGTGAGGTAATTTTCCTTCTCCTAATGTCATTCAAGATAAGGAAAAACACCAACTCATTTTCTATTACTGCACTTTTTGTTTTACAAGCTGAATGAACATCAATGCCAGATGATGATCATCAGCAATCACTAGTTTATTTATAAGAGAAAAATAGAAATATTTCACATTTAAGGAACAATTGTCTTTTATGGACTGTTTTGGAAAGGTACTACTTGTAAGTATGTATTTTGCAAGAAATGGAGATGTTACCAGAAGCAACAGGAAATTTAAATGATTCAGGTCACTGCTAGCAGAATTCCATTCAGCAACGAGATTTGGATGGAATTTGCAGCTGAATTTAAGAGGTTGGTAGCAATTAGGATGTATATTGTACTTTGAAATGCTGGATAACAGATGTAGCCACAGTGACCATTCCCCAGTATCTGCCATGCATACAGCTCCAGTGCTCAGCACTCCAGTCTTTTCCCCTCTTCAGGGCTTTTAGAGCTTGAGGGACTCCCTTGGAGCGTCTTCCATTCTTGCACCTGGCAAAGCAGAGCATAAAGTCTTCTGTGGCATACGAAGGTCCTTCTGTTGGCCCTTTTTTGGGTATTTCTGAACACCCTTTTTGGTGGATAAACCCTGGCAAATCTCTGAAGGACAGATTCTGTGTGCATGCAATGGCCAATTATTGCTTTCAAGCAAGTTCTTCTCCCTTTCAGGGCTCTCCAATTCTATGCCCTCTCAACAACCAGGGGCCAGACCAGTAGTGTGCTTTTCCTTTTAGCAGCATGTTGTGATGTTAGAACTTCCTGCAAAATCATGTGTTTCATATGTTTTTTACATTTTAATCACATTTTTTAAAGTGCTTCCAGATGTAAGCACATATTTGGTTACGGCTTACTGCACGTGCTTCTGCACCAAAAAATGGAAAGGCCTGCATCCAACAGCCTTGAAATCCATGTGTGACTTTTGTGTGTGACTTCCAAAAGCTCTGCTTTGGGATGTTGGAAGTCAGGGGGTTCAGGATGCAGATTTTCTCGGAGGTGTTTAACCACAGGTTGTGCAATACTTACAGTAGCTCAGTAATGTGAAAAGTCCCATTGCAAGAGAAAATTATTTTCTTTCTCCTTCTCCTCCCTCCTTCATGGATCAGGCATCTAGTCATGCTTCAGCTGGCTCTTGATAGAGGAAGCCCCCAGTAAACCAGAGAGGCTGTTTATGTGCTTAGGACTCCCATACATCTGTGCAAGGTACACTGAGGCACACAGAGTGGAACTAATGTGCTCTGGGCTTAGAAAATCCTCATGCAAAAGCACTGTGTGTGCCAATACAGCAGGTAAAATTACTTTATTAAATTTCCTTTTTCCCTTTTTGTGTCGGTTCATGGCAGCCCTTATCCAGAGGCTCTTGCTGTTTTCCCACCAGGCAGTTCTGCTGGGCACAAGGAATGCCCCTAAGGGAAGCAGGCCACAGGAAAAGCATGAGGTGACTCTACCACAAAATGCTGAAAGTGACAGAAAGTGCATGTGAGGTAGGTGAAGCACGTGTTAGCATTGTGGAGGGCTCGGTCCTACTTCTGCTTCACACATTTTTCCTTTCCAAGCAGGCATCATTAGCACAACAAAACACCAGCAGTTCCCTTTTTGCTAATTCCAGTTTTGTGGTAGCTCAAGAAGACCTGTATGGAAAGGTGAAAAACATAAAGCAGCTCTATGGAACACCCCTTGAGTGTGGGTAGTGAGAGAGAGATGAAACTGCTTATTTCATCATGTAGAACCCCTCTTGAAAATCTCCTGGGGTGTGGGAGAAGGGGCCTTTTGAGTGTCCAGAAAAGGAAGAAAGCCATGAGATTGGTACCTAATAGGTTTTCTGGAAGAAGTGGAGGCTTTGAGACAGATAAGTTCTCAGAACTTCATATGATGAAAAAGTCAAGGACTTGGAAACTTTTCACAAAGATAAAATTGAAATATTTTGTAAAGACTCAGTGAGTGAAGGCTGAGAAAAGCAATCTTTATATATAAAATATTCATAGTCAATAATAAATTGACATAATCAGAAACAGATGGATACTGAACTCTGCTTAGGTCATGCTATGCAGGGGCATTTGTTGATAGCTTGAGGGAAATCTTAAAAAAACCCCAAGGGGTTGTGTGAGAGATGCACAGAAATGCCCATAATTTATCTGAATAACTTAAATGTGGTAGGTAAACTCAGTCTTGGCTTTGTGCTGCTTGGGTTTTAAAGAAAAGAATAATTTATTTGGTTCACTTGGGACATCTCAAATGTTGATAAACTGGAAAGAACTGTGCCAGTACTTCTGTCATATGGTGGCAGAGAAAAACATGCACAACAGAAGCGTACTGTGTAATGAATCAAGTAACACAGTTTCTATTCAGATCACAGCCCTGCGGGTAGATTATATAGAGAGTAATTTTAGCCCTCTTAGAAGTGTGTTGCTAGAATTTCTCTATAAAGAGCAGAAATAACAGAAGCCTGGTAATTAAACATGCTGAATTAAAAAAAAATCGGAGCGAAAATATTTATTGCAATAAGATTGAAACACTTAAAATCTTTTCAGCTAGTCTTGCATTAGCCTTTGTGCACCAGTGGCATTTAAATTAAAACCAGTGTGTTTCCCTAAATAGAAAAGTTGGTTTTGATGAAGGCAGAACTTGTGATTAAACCAGCCTCCATTTGAAATCCCTGATTGCATCTATAAAGCAGCTCCTTTGAACAGTATTCTGCTGTCATACTCTTGATGACAATGAAGCTAAATATAAGTACAGAGACCATCTGCAAATGTGGAATGTATTATATATATTATATATATTTTATATATTGTAATATGTATATTTATATACATAGCTGAAGCACTTGGGAAACTTGATGTATTTCATTCAAATGCAGACAAGATATTAGGATCCCTTTCCCCCAAACCTGGTCTTGTAATAAGGAAGGAACCACTGCTTATTTGAAACTTTTCAAATTTCATCCTTTTTAAAAGTGATTCATCATAATAGAACAAAAACAAATATAAACTGGAAGTCTGAATCCATCCCTGATGCTGTCTGCTTGTCTATGCAATACGCTATACATTCAGAGAAACCTATGAAGTCCCTCTGTATGTACTTTCATTCAGTTGTACTTGATGGCAAGATCTATAAAAGATGTTTGGCTTGGATTTCTTTTCATTATTCTTCTTTTTTCTATGTTTTACCTACAATCATATCTTATCTTGTATCCATATGGAGCATGGATTTTAGCCCAGTGTAAATGTCTTTGATAGAAATACATGGGCTATATAGATGTATATAAATAAAAGCAAGGGATCATCTCAAAAAGATTCTCTCAAAATGTCATCTGGTTTCTTTGGTCCTTGCTAGATGAAAGTAGCTGAGCACATGCTAAATGGAGCAGAAATGAGAGAGCTGAAAATGGCAATTGTCAATTTAATCAACAGCTAGACCACAGTGTAAATATCTGTTGATGTTTGTAGTGTCTGGGATAATGGGGAAAGCCTTAGTTTTGCTTCTGCTTTGCAATAGTTTAGCAATGCTTGTAGCCATAAACCTGCCCTAAAACACCAATTAATGTGGGTTTATGAGTGCTTTGTGTTACTGGAGTGATGCAACAGATGAATAGATGTCAATGAATGCAGCCTATTATTTTGCCATTTTTGAAATAACAAACCTGAATAACATAAAGTAATCTGAGTGCTGTGTCTAAAAGCAACATGTTGGATGGTCCTCTCTCTCTTTGTAAATTCAGAAGTTATTTGAGTTAACTAATTGATTATAGACTGTTTGGCCCATAGCATCCATTTGAATAATCTAGCAGCTGGAGCATGTAGATGGTGGAGACTCGGGATGAGAAGGAGAACAGCTGGGAAAGGCCTCGGGTGGCAAGGAAAGGAGGCAGCAGCTGGAGAGTATAAACAGGGACCTGACAGAGAAGTTTTAGATGAGGAGAAAATCTGCAGCTGGGTTTGTGAGGCTTTACCTTGTTGGTAGCTGCTCCTACACAGAGTTTTTCCTCAAGAACTTATTTGGTCACCCTTACATTTGATCATCCACCCCTTTTCCACATCTTTACATATGAGTCTCAACTGTGTACTGTATGCCAACTTTAGTATGTGTAATGTATGCTATTCTCTACCATTCCATTAATTTAAAACATAAGAAGGAAAAAGTTATTTTTATTATTCAACTCATCAATATGAAAACCACATCGTATTAAGGAGCCAGAATTCCTGTGAATGGTACTTTTCAACTGTGACTTCTCATTAGGCTTTTAAGACTGTTTTACAAGGCCTACTGAATTGCATAAGCCTAAGTATATCATATCATACATAAATACAATTACATGTAGTGGATGCTTATAGCTTAAAAAGAAAAAGCAGAACCAGAAATGTAAGATCATTCAAGTTAACACTGTGTATGTAACCTAAATGAATTCCTCTTTGAACTATTATTTTTAGAGTGCAAATCATTATTTCAGAATGATTTAAATGGATAAAGGACAGAGAACATGATATCTGTATTATCTGAACTTGACTATTGGGACTTGTTTGTTGTGTTGTCTTTTACCTGTGAAACCTCCTGTCAAAACTGATATAGACAGTGATCCATTCAGACATAATTTTTGAGGATAAATGGGAATGTGTTAGAGTTTCTTCTGGTCCTTTACTCACGAGGTTCTTTAGTGCGTTTCTTGAATTGTGCACATCAGACATTGATACAGCCTTCCAACACCAGAAGCTTGAGTACCAAGTATAGAGGTAATTCAAGTTCTTCAGTCCTTTTCAGGCTCCTTCCAAAGAGGCTTCTGGGGATGCATTTTTCCCCTCAGCCCTGACAGTGCATCAGGAGCTCATGTTTGCTGGAGCTGTGTCCACTCTTAGTGCCAAGCCTTTTTAAGAAATGTTGCCTGCAGCATAAACTCTCTCACTCTGCCAAGAGAACCCCAGACTCTTGTTTAATTTGTAGATATATAAATTGGTTATCAGAGTGAAGGGACATACCCAGAGGCTCACAGAGTCTGGGAGCAGCAATCAGACTCCTAAATATCATATTGTGTCCTTGCCAATGGTAATTTACTTGGTTCTTTCCCTGTACTTTGTGTGACTGAATATTTGCATTTTTCTGCTTAATGTGCCGAGGCTGTATGTGCTCTTTCTTTTAGATTTTATCTAGTTTCATCTGGTGAACAGAGTGTACTTGAGGGATTGCATTGTGATAATGCTGTTTCTCTAATAATGTTTACTATTATTACTATAAATTTTTATCTATGGGGTTAATTATTTCCTGTAGTTGTGTGATTAATAAAATATTCATCTCAAGTGCATTATGAAATGCCTTCCATCTTGTTTAACTTAAGATTAAATTTCCTTCATTGCTGCCTAGCCCTGTTCAGGGTGGTACTCCTTCTCTGCTATCTCTGGAGAGCTGATATCATGCTGGTTTGGAATATTCATTAGCAGCCCAACCCTTTTTCCAAGGATAACTCTGATTATGCCTATTTTAAATACTTCTGCTTTGAAAATGTGCAACAAGAAATAAATTATTTCAATAAAAAGGGGGCTTGAACCTGAAATCTACTTCCTGGGCTGGCTTCAGAGGAGGAAGAGAAGAGTCCTCTTGAAATGTATCAATGTTACCAGCATGACACTCTTGCACCAGAAGCTATTGTTTACCTTGCCAGATGTAAGAAAACTATTCCCTGGTGCTAAACTGAAGAGAAAGACTTTTTTATTGTTAGGATTACTCTGCTTAAAAGCTTCTGTTTGAAAGGAGCAAGTATTTTATTGGGGAAAAAAACCAAAACTACCTAATTTCTCAAGATATCAAATTGTGTGTTAAAGTAGAAACAAATGCAAAGAAGAGCTGAACTAACTTGATGTCAGTAGGTATTCTTAGGAATTTTTTGAACTTTTGTTCACCTTTCTTGAAATGAAGGCGGCCTCTTCTATTATTTTCAGTTATAGTTTTTCTCTTGCAATCCTTCACTAAAGCTGTTGTCTGGTGTGATTATAGGGGTTGCAGCTGTGCTGGGTCCCACCAAGTGGCCAAGCAGTGAGTGTGGCCAGCAGGGAGTTGTGCCAGGCAGCAGTGTGGCACCTGATGTTGGTGATGACTCCCTGCTTTTGGCCACCTGGCATCCATGACAAACTTTAGCTCTCTGGCTGCTGGAGGGGTGGAATTGTTGCCTGTGGTTATGCACTTTCCAGCAGCAGCAGGGTTGGAACTTCAACAGAGCTACTGGCTTGTGCCATGAAGGAGTTGTGGGCATGGAGAAGGGAGGGGGAGCTGCTGTGTTGAGGGGAAGCAGGAAAGTCTCCAGGTATGTGAGGCCAATGGGCCACCTTAGAATCATAAAACATGCAGAGTTGAAAGGAATCCATCGGGACTATTGAGTCCAGTTTCTGGCCTGGCACAGGACATCCCAAGAATCCCACCATTTACCTGAGAGTGTTGTCTGAACACTTCTTGAGCTCTGTCAGGTTTGGTGCTGTGACCATTGCCCTGGGGAACCTGTTCCAGTGCCCAGCCACCCTCTGGGGCAAGAACATTTTCCTGATATCCAATCTAAAACTCCCCTGACATAATTTCCTGACATTTCCTTGAGTCCCATCGCTGGTCATGACAGTGAAGAGATCAGTGCCTGCTCCTCTGCTTCTTCTCATGGGGATGATGAAGGCTGCCACACCCTGTCCTGGAGCAGTGGGACATGGGTACTCATCACCTGGGGTTGGGATCATTCCCTCTGGATCCTTCCAGTGCTGGCTGGATGGGGACAGCAGAGGGGTGGCAGTGCTGTCTTGGAGCTCAGGAATTTTCCCTGCTGGCTCTGGAGGAGTCCCCTGGGGCCAGGCCCAGCATGGACCACCCCAGCCCTGTGCTGTGTGTCCACAGGGGTTCCAGGCATCGGCATTGGAAGGTCCTAGCTTAATTAAAGCACCTGAGTTGCATTTAGAGGATGCAGGGCAATGGCCTGTGGACTTTAGCAGAAACTAAGAGGGTTTAACTCTTGTTCAAGGCTTTGAAGTCCTTTGGTTTAGGTAATCCTAAATTTCTTAGATGATGGTAAGGATTATAGGGGAGATAGGAAGGAGGGAGATGGACATGGTGGTTAAGATGGCAATTATAATGCTGGTTGGCTTGTTAGTGTGTCATTGTTTTATGTGGTTTGTGGTGAGGCATCCTCAGCCCTGTGATGGGCATCAGCCCTGCAGGGCTGGGGGCCAGCCCAAAAATGCCTCCAGCAGCCTCAGTGGTGGCCAAAGGTGGCCCCAGCATGTGCTGGCTTTGCCTGGCCACCATGCTGGGACAAGGAATGGGACACTCTGCCTCTTCTCCTTGCAGTGCAAGGGCCAGACCTCCATATCCCCCTGCTCTGACCTGGAGCATTCTCAGGAAGGGAACACAATGATCAGCACAAGGTATTTTAGAAAGAGCAAGACCAGCAGCCTCTTGTAAAATATCTCAGTTACTGGGCTGGCAGGTGTGAAGTGATTTCTTGTAGCAGTTCTTGAGCTGAAAAGCAGATGGTATCTACATGCTGTGGTGTGAGTGCAGCAGAAGCACTTGAGGATTAAAATGATGACTCATTGGAGCAAAGCAGGTCAGGGAGATGAACAATTGAAAGAGATGCCGTTAGTTAATGCAAAGTTGTTGGCTTTTTGAGGCATGCACAAATGTATTTTACACTGCTGAGAAGTAGTAAGTTTTCAATGTTGCAAATCTGCTCTCCAGACTATATGTGAAGTAAAATAAAATAAATCCTCAGGTTTTTCTTTTTGGGGTGGTTTTTCTTTTTTTTTTTTCTCATGTGTGGGTTTTGGTTTTTTTTTGTATTATACTTTAGCTTTATGTTTTGTTTTTCATCTACCAGGTAATGAGTCCTTAAGAAATTAGAAAAACAATCCTTGTCTGGCTTGGGTAAATAGAAAGATTGGCTTGTCCTTAAATGATTGATTGTTTTTAAATTACTGTGAAAGCTCTTTTTAAATAGGTCAATGTAAGTGACAAAGCAAGCAAAGCTACTCCTTTTCCCCTCTTTGTTGGAGGTATCTTTAAAATTTTCAGCGTACACTTGTGCTGTGGAACTTGAGATAACACACCTCTAACACACTTCCTAAAGGATACACTGTAGTAGTGAATGCAATAGAGGTAATACATGTTGTGAAATTTGATGAGTTTTCCAGTTTTCCCTTGAAATACAGTATTTGAGAGGTTGTAACTTCTGTGAAGCTCAGAAGATTAAGTGTTTTCTGCTTCAGAAAGTGAGGTTTTGTAGCTGTTGGGTTATTTGATTTAGATTTTTTGTTTGTTTTGGTTTGGCTTTAAGGAACAAGTTGGGTGATAATTATAACATCCCTGATTCGGAGACAAGGGAGAAAAATGCAATATTTTAACAGATACTTTGTGGTTTTTTGGTGTTTTTTTTAACCCTTTTTTTTTTTGAAAATTTCTGCAGCTAAAACAGGGAAGAGATTAACCAATTTTGACAGGGAATTCTGCAACAGTTCATTCTGAGACTGAGTTTTGTTTTTTGTAAACTACTTGTAAACTACTGAGCATGGACAGCTCAGTTTAATGATAAGCATTCAATCTGCTCAGCTAAAAAGTCTGCTGAGCATTCTCACAGGCTGAGTTAGCTGCATCTTGGAAAGGCAGAATTTGATATAACTGTAGGATTTAAAAAGGTAACTGGAAACAGGCATCAGCAGAAAATGTAAAGCATACTAAGGACTCAGGTAAAGGTTCTGCTTTTTAGAACTTGTTATTGCTCCTCCTTACATTTTATCATAGAATAATAAGTAGTCCTTTACAAATTCCTAACTCCACAAAACAGCCTATCTAGTGACTTAATTTATGACACCAACATTTAATAGAAGAATGGAGCATATCTATTCATACAATCTAAAGTTTATGCATTATTTGTCTATGTACTGTTCACATTTTGTAGCTGGGTTGTGCTGCCATGGAATAATTTACACCACTTCAAGTAACTTTTATAGTAATCTGTCCTCACATCTAAGGATAACACAAAGTTACTTTTTTAAAACTAAGTAAAATTACTTTCTAGAACAGATCTGTTTTCTGAGCCTGTGTGTGTTTGACTTGTCATAACACCAACAAAGCAGAGGAGAAAGGCACACCCATAGACATGCTATGAAAGCAAATTTTACTTTGCTGGTGTACCATAAAGGTTTAATAACGTTGGAGAACTGCATGAAAAGTTTCATGTAATGGAAAGTATACATGAACTGCCAATAATCAGAAATGCGAGGGGAGCTTAATCTGAAACACAGATAAAAGTCAGTGTAGTTGACTGACCTCACTGTAAAATCAGAAAATCAGAAACCTTGTTCCTTTGATATGGATTTCTTTTCTTCTAAATTGGTCCTAGTGTAACTTCTTCCTTGGTCTCCCAACCCTGATCATCCTGTTTTCTGGGCAGCACAGGTACATTGCTTCAGAGCTGTCTTGGTCATTGTGACTCTTCTCCAGAGCAACACCTGCTGATCCCTGAGTCACCTGGTGTCCATGACAGGGACCATGACAGAGGGAATTTGTGCAGCTTGTTACTTCTGATGTGTGGAAATGCTTACAAAGGGTATGGATTGGTTTCCAACCCCAAAGTCAGAGGGGATTTTATGAGGACACAAAAAAAAATAAAAGTGGCTGCAGCTCGTGTGGGCCTCCCAGAGACAGCTGAGGGCTGACATCTTTGGCCTTGCATCTTGCCAAAGAGCTGTTGGCTGCAGGATGAGGATTAAGGAGAATGGATAAATATTTGGGGAGTGCAGGAGTGGAATGAGTCTCCTTTGCTGTGTAACTTGTTTAAAAGACACAGTTTGGCAGCCAGAACTCTGTGTAGGTCAGCTGGCTGCCCCATGGGGAGTCCAGAGCACCTTCATGCAGTGAGTTGTTCCTGCCTGGCTGAAATCCTGTTTGTTCCAGATGTTTGGCATGCAGATATCTTTATTAATGACTTATGTATAGTTAAGGCTGTAATGCTGGCTATCAGAAAAGAAACACTTTCAAAAATATGTTTGTAAAAGCTAAAAAAACCACTGAATATTAATTTCAAAAACCTCACTTCTGTTTGGACACATCTGATGGCCCCAGGATTTTTATTCATGTTTTTATGGCTGAGGTTTCAATAGACAATGCCAGAAACATGATGCCCACACCAAAAAGTACCACTGAATCCTAATGATGGCTCAGTCCAAATCACCCTTGAGTAAACTTTAATAAATGTCCATTTGTTTAAACCTCTTATGTTTGCTTCATACATCTGAAACCAAACTAAAGACTTGGCAGTACACTTGCACTACATCTTTATGGGAGCAGCTGCACTGTGCTGAAAGCTTATCAAGATCCTAAAGTTTTAAATTTACCTCTTCAGAATAAATCCTAGTTAAAATTGGATGTCTCAGTTTGCTTGTTTACATTAGCAAATGTCAGAGTGCAATAGGAGCAAATCTGAAAAACAAAATGTTTTGTGCTGAGGATCTGTTCTCCACATGTGGGGACAATTCTGAAGTTTCTACTTTAGATTAGAAAAGTTTGATCTAGTTCTATTTACTGAATGCTCATTTATGATCAGAGAGCATATTTTTCATAAGCTACCAGCCCCACCCTTTTTTATTTTGGTCTTAAAAAAAAAAATTAATATGTGAGTTTTTCTCTGTCAGCAGGTGCATATGATGTTCTGATATAGGTTAGGGTTGCATGCTTGACATATATTAGGTTAGCACAATGAAATGAAAATAAAACTTATGTTGATTCAAAAAGGTTTCAAAATGAGATCCTACTTTACAAATATCACACATCTTGGTGAGGTTTCACTACATATTTTACTGAAATTAATGTTTTAGGTCCATGGAGATTGCAATCTGAAACAGGTTGCAGGCCATCTGCTCAATATGTTTTCTGTGATGGCAGCCAGTTCCAGGTGCTTAGGAGCTTAGAAGTCCCTATATTAGATGGCTGTGGAATAAAATAGCCCCAGGGCAATGTCTTTGAGATCCATAACAGGTTCTCTGTTTGTTCTATTACCTTAAGCAAAATATTTTGAAAACATCTTACTTTGAAAACAAATATGGTTTACTTCATACAAATCAAGACTTTGGCAATTTGAGGGACCTCTCTGTGTCCAAACTTTAGGTACAGACAACTTACAAACTTCACCATAATTATCTGTAAATGGCTTAGGCTATGCTCTACAAGATGACCTACAAGTTAGAAGTTTCCTGAAATTGATTGTATTTCTTTATTTGTGAAAGAAGTTTCTATTCAGCTATATTTTTTTTCATTTTGCGAGTAGATATGTCCCACAGTAAGTTATTCAAAATATTGAGTCCAAACCAGCTCTGGAACTGCAGAATCCATACTTTAGCTCCCAAAATAGTTTCTCATTTTAAATTTTAATAAAATAAAGACTTTTTGCTCTATTCCTGAGTAGCAAATAGAATTTTTATTGTTTCTGGCAGTTCTTTCTGCAGTCCAGCAGATATCTTGAATCTCGGATTATGCTTTCCGAAATTGAAACTAGGGCATTTGAAAATAATATTTGTGTAACTGGGGAGAAAAATCCTAACTTAGATATGTCCAGCAAAATGGGCTTTCAAGCAATTGCAGTGTTAATTTTTTTTTTTTTTAAGTATAGATGATATTTCACAGTCCACTGAGGCTCTGTATTCAAATATTATTCATATATCTTCTTTTGCCACTGGCAACATTTCTTTCTCCTGTTTATTTCAGCGAGCATTTCTGAACAAGCATATTTCATTAGACTTCTCTTTGACATTTGTGTTTTGTTGTTTTGTTGGTTGTTTTTTTTTGTTTTTTTCTAAACTGGAAATACAGTAACTTGTCACTAAAACCCCTGCAGAAGACCTGATTTTGCTCCATCTGTTCCTCCCAGACTGATAGGGAAGAGCAGGATGGCTGGCAGGGATCGCTTATAAAACCCAAGTTGGCTCTCAGAAAACACAGTGCCCAAGACAGCAGTGAAACTTTCCAATTGGGGCACAGAGGTGACATTTTTCTTTTCTTCTCCTTCCTCTCCTTCATACAAGTATTGGACAGCATTCACTGGACAGCTGGCTTGGCTGTTAATGGGAAGGAGATGTGGAAAACTAAAGCAGCTGGTTGTTAGGAACACTTTTTTTTCCTCTTTTTTTTTGCAAAAACAGGGTTGAACTCAAAGAGCTTATATTTTGGTGTGAGTATGGTGCATCATTATTGTGAAGTTGTTTGTATGGCAGACTGTGACATCTCTGTCCATCTTCCTGTTCCTATTCTCCAAGCTCAACATGAAAACGACCTGATAAAATCCAGTTCTACATGAACATTACAATTTTTTATTCTGTTCAAGCCTAGTTGACATTTGGACCCTCAGTAAAGCACTCTGCAGCTCTTCAAGCTGGGCCTTTTGTTTCCTTTATCTCTACTTGCCACTCTTCTCCCTGTAAGTACCCTCGCACTCTCTCAAAACTGTTTTAAACTTTTTCTTGCTCAGAAAAATTACTCCAGAGGTTCTTATTTCAATAATATTAACAAAGTTGTCTTTGAAGAAAGGCAAAGCCTGCAATAAGGAGCAAGTACTGCCAGGAGTTGTGCTATTTCCAATACTGAAACCAACGTGAAAATTAAGTTTTCACTTTACCTTGGGAGGGAATGGTAGAGTAAGTCTTTACAGTGTGACTACTTAAGTAAAATGTGCAGGAAGAATAATAAATTAATTCAGTTGAAGAAATAAACCAAAAAGCTCCACCTTCTTATCAAGTGACTCTTTGGAGAACTGACTCTTGGAAATTCAAACCAGTGGATTTTTATTCATGTGTCTCTTTCTAAGCATGTATATTTTGAATTCTCTAAAGCAATAATATAGAGGTGAGAAATTAATAGCTTGCTTTGGAACCTTTGCTGTTCTTGGGTTTCTTGCAGTGGATCTTGATTTCTTTTTTAATATATCCAGTAATGGTAGGGAGGGAGGCAGAAGTTGGTAGAGAGGGACCCAAGTAGTGACAAGAGGACCCCTCCTGCCCCTTCCACAAAGTTTATCCTGTTTCTCCTTGGGAGCAGACAGCTGAATCCTGCCCATGCCATGCACTGTCTGATGCTGAGTTGATGACCCTTACTGCCTCTACATGCTCCCTCTTGAGGACACTGCACTTCTTGGGGACAGCCTTGAATTGGGAACAACTTTATGGACTTGCTTTTGTTATGCGAATTAACTGCTGAATTACTTGCCTTTCTGCCGTGTTTATGGACTTGCCTGTTTCTTACACAAACCATTTTAATTAGCTGTGTCAGTTCCAGTGCTTGCAGAAAGATTTACGTGGTTGATCTTTGCTGGTATTTCCTCTCCTCAGTCTCCATTTATAAGTAGCGTTAGCACTCCACAAGAACATGGGTTGAGATCATTCTGTGATAATTTCCTATGGATTCTGGCATTGGCAGGTGTGTGTGTTGGTGTGTGTGCATTCCTTGTCCTTGTAGCTAATCATTATCTGTAAGTATTATAGCTAGATAAGAAGAATTAAAACTATAATAGAAATTATAGTTATTTTTGATTAGTTCTCCTTCAATTAATTTGACTTCAGTTATTTGTTGTATATACCTTCCTATTTAGGGGGGGATAACATCTGCTGAACATCACAAGTTAAATGCTGATTTGAGAAAGAGAATATTTTGAAATATTAACTGTTACAGTTATTGTTTTAATTATACAGTATTAAGAATCTCAATTACTGTTTAAAATATGTTATAGATTATTTGAAATATACCCCCGGTTTAAAAATAAAAACAAACACAAACACTGGGTTTGTACAACAATTTTCATGCAAACTATAAATATTTTTCTTACTTTTGATTTCTCTTCCTCTTTAGCATTTTGGATGCCTTGAGCTCCAGCCTTCCTGCTAAGCATGTCCCAAACCAGAGTTTAGATTTTGAAGGTGTATAAGGGAAAAGAATCATATTGTAGCTTCTTTTGGAGTCTGATCCCTCTGTATTCTGTGAGACTCATTAGCTTAGACTGTTTTGTGGATAAAAGGAATGTTCTGATATGTTATAAAAAGATTGTAGGCTGATGCATTTATCTTGTAACTAAAGAAATTTTATAATCAGAATCTGTGTTGAAGACAATCATTATTTCAAGTGATAATGGAGATATTGTTCTGCTCAGTGTAAAATGGTAAATTAGGGAATTTTTCAATATTAAACCAGATGACACCTTAAACAATATGGACTTTTAAAACAATTTTTTTTTGCACTGAGGAGAAAGGTCAGGAAAAAAGCAATAGTTAAAACTGCTCTTAACTTTGATGTAGCATGTCTCATTTTAATATGTTAGTTTACAAAAAGAAATATGAGGAGTGTGTTAACTGAGTAGATATGGAATAGTTTAACACTCAAATTTATTGTTCACTAGTAGCCTTAGAATTATGTATGCCAGAAGAAGGGGGTAAGTGCAAAGGAGTATTACCAGTGACTTCCCAAAAAGGGGGACGTTGAAGCATCATGGGAATGCCTCTTTCCTAAACATTGTCAGGGTGAGCTCAGCCCAAGCACTTGAAGGTAACTGTGAACACAACATTTGGCATGTGACTTGATGTTTTAATGCTGCCAGTGCATTATGAGGGCAATAGTGTTGAAAATTCAGAAGGTGTCAATTCCAGCCCCATTTAAACAGCCTCCCACCAATGTGTTCAGCTAGATCTCAAACCAGAAATCACACAAAATTAACAGAACTGCAGTCAAACTTAGCAAAAAAACATGCACTTTTCTAACTGCCTTTTATTGCCTTCCTTTTCTAGGTCTTTAGGGATTTTACATTGCATATCTGGAAAAACAAATCCACATTTAAACATTAAGTCTACAGCTTGAATGGTAAGGGGTAGCTGCATTAATTAGTGGTGATTATTACTCAATTAGTGTGAAGCTGATGACTTGGATGGAGGGATTGCAGTTCTGGTTTCTTTGCTTGGAACTCTTGCACTTTAAGTCAACATATGCCCCAAAGAACAATTTTTAAAAATTGTATAAAGTAAAGCACAGTTTTAACACTTCCATGCCTATAACTATGAGCCTGTTGCCAAAGATGTGGAGATTTATCAGCTCTCACTGAACTTACCACTGTTCTTGCATCTTGTATATGGACTTTCTAATGTACAATTTTCTACTTTTTATATATTTAATGTTTTAAAATAGTCTGTATATGCTTCCTTATGTTTTGTCCTGTCCAGGTTTGCAATGACTTTGCTTTCAGGCTGGCAAGTGCTGTCTCTGAATGGCATCTAGCCTTTTCCATTCTACAATCTTACTTTCAATCTATTTCTGGAAAACTGGGATTTTTTAAAGTTAAAATCATCCATCTTTGCTCCTTTGTTTCCTTTCCACCAGAAGGATTCAGAAATATAGAGGGAACCCATCTTTCTGCTAATATTCTGGCAGCCTGTTCCAGAAAGTCTGTTCTGCCTTTCTTTTAGTGCAACAGGGCATAAGGGAAGGTGCTTCTTATGGTCTTACAAAAATTTCTCAGATCTGCCCAGGTATCAAGCGTTCAGAATAACTGTGCATGTAAAAACTGAAGGAGAGAACTCTAGGCCTCTGCTGCAGCTGAAGAGTTTGTATTCTTTCCACATTATAGAAACAACTTAGGACTGAGTAGAATATTTGCTGCTTCAATCAGGACCTGCTTTGGGCAAATTTGAATTTTGGCATAGAAGTCCTAAACCAAAAGCAGGTTGACTGTACCTTTCCTGGGCTCTCAGTGACTGTGCTTCTGGGTTTGGCTTGAGTGCAAACTAGACACAGAAGGAGGTTTATTGGGTTGGTATGATTTGAGAGATAATTATACATGGAAAGCAGCCCCAGAACTGCAGTTCTGTTTAAGGAGCTGACAAGTAAAAGAGTATCTAAAATGAAGGCTGCCCTTAGAAAGAGAAATTTGTATTCATTAAAACAACTCTGATCTGAAAATCAATTTTTTTTCTTCAGAATTAATTGCAATTATTTATAGCATACAATTAATTGTAGTTATTTATAGCACTCACTGAATGTATGTTTTCAGTTCAGTGTGGTGATAATTACAGCATTGGTATAAATATAAATACAGCATTGGTATAAAATAGCAGAGCTTCAATACACTGAAGCTTAAACAACTGACAAGCAGTAATGTCCATGAAGAGTACAGATCATTCCTCATTGTTTCAGATCCATTTCAAATTTACTGAAGGAAAAGTAGTCCATGGATTTCCAAGGGAGATCTGCTGTGGTACTTCATAAAAGTGCTCAAGACTTTTAATTTCACATTTCAGTAGGTCTTGGAGGGCCTCAGTTGGTCTCTTTTAGGTTTCAGGGGGTTTCTGAATACTTCAGAGATGCTGGTACTTTCCATATTCCCCTTTGTGGCCTGAGCATACCATGGTGAACTCTGGCTCTCTGATCTCTCCAGTGTAACCAGCCCACCAGTCAGGGCAAAACTGAGGAAGAAAGGTTCAAAACCTTCAGCTATTTCTTTAACTTATGTCTGAGTGAAAAGATGAGCAAAAGATAGAAAAGAAATAATAACAGAGATAAGGAGTGGCAAAATCAGTTGCCTAAGGGATTACAACTGTTTTATTCACATCACTTACTGCATAAATTAGCAGTACAAGGAAGGGTCCATTTAGAAGCTTAGGGTTAAAAGCATTAAAAGAGAAAATTTCATGCAAGTGTCATAAAAATGTTATTAAACATCCACAGAGAGTCGATGCCTTCAGTTGATTTTTAAGAATAAAATATCTGACCTTCTCCTTTCAGTGCTTGTATATGAAGCTTCTGGCTACCCAATTTATCTTGAATCTTGTTTCAGGACAAGCTGGCCCTTTCAAAGAGGCTTCTTAGATATTAAAGATAGTCTGAAACATGCAATTTCCTAAAGAAGTAGCCTGGGAATACAAGCCCAGTATAAAACAAACAAGAAAGGCTGGAAATTAATCTTTTGGAAGAAAAGCCCAATAGGAAAGAATGAAGATGCCCATCTTAACTCCCTAGTAAAAGATGTGCAGGATGATGCCTGCAAGGGATTGCTAGGCCGAGGAAAGCACATGGATGACATTTGGAATTTATTTCTCTCAAACAAAAAAATGTAACCTAAAACTCGTGCCCTGAAGAAAATTAACTCCTATAGCTCATAGGAGCTCTCTAAACGCTAGCCAGTGAATTAAACCACTGGTTTAGAGGTTTCTCGGGTAGCTAAAAATATATATGAAGTCTTCAGGGCAGCAAAATCTTTTCTAATAAATTTGTATGTCATTAAGCACAGTGCCAAGAAGTGCTGTTTCCATTTATGCCAGAAAGAGTGTACTCTGAAAACTCCTTTGGATGTCTGTAGTTTAATTTCCTTTTAGGGTCATTTCTACCAAAATTGTTTTAGTATACAGCTGGTTTATTTTTAATTTTTTTCTGCAAGTTTAGCTCTTAAATTTTTTCAAGAAAACCAAAGTAACATTTCATATAGCATCTAGAAGCCAGTGTAAAGGGGCACAACCTTTCTATCCACCTGGCATCTAGAGTATGAAGTAAACAGTTAAAAATCCCTTTTGTATGGATGATTGTTCAATGCCAACATTTATCCAGGGAAAGCACTTGGAAAAGACAAATGGTCTTTAAGAGGATTCAAGGAATGGTGAAGTTCAAGGAAGAATAGGGAAGCAGGTGAATCTATTTCAGACCTGTTTGCTCCAATATTTTCACCTGTGAATAGACAGCGTAGCACTCAGAGGGGTTTGTTCTCATCACTGACTGCTCTGTTATCAGTCCCAGTGGGAGAAAACCTGGACCTAAGTGGAATCAGCTGAGGCATTTATGGAGGCAGTGATCCCAGGTGTGGTCTGAGGGGAGGAGGTCCCAGCAGGAACATGCCAGAGGTGGATGCTGATTTGAGCTCTTACTCCTGCGATTGCAGGGCATGTCTGGAATTGGTTAAAGTGCAAAGGAAGCTTCACCATCAGTTTCTTGTCCACCTTGGTGCTGTGCAGGCTTCCTGGCATTCCTGTGGGAGAAGGGGAGCTCTCTTTATATTGACAGAAAGAGAGGTACAGAGTCTTGAGCTGTGCCTGGGCACCTCAGTTTAGGAAGGACGTTGAGATGCTTGGGTGCGTCCAGAGGAGGAAACAAGGCTGGTGAGGGGCTTGGAACACAAGCCCTGTGAGGAACAGTTGAAGCAACTGGCGTTGTTTAGCCTGGAGAACAGGAGGCTCAGAGGTGACCTTATCATGCTCTACAACTTCCTGCAGGGAGGTTGTAGTCAGGTGGGGGTTGGTTTCTTCCACCAGGCAGAAACTGACAGAACAAGAGGACAGAGTCTCAAGGTATATCAGGGAAGGTATAGGTTGGATATTAGGAAGAAATTTTTCACTGAAAAAATAATAAAGTACTGGAATGCTCTTCCCAGGGAGGTGGTAGAATCAGTATCTCTGGATGTGTTTAGAAAAAGACTGGACATGGCACTTGGTGCTATAGTCTAGTTGAGGTGTTAGGGCATTGGTTGGACTCGATGATCTTAGACCTCTAAGATCATCAACCTCATTATTCTGTGATTCTGTGACATTAAGGAGATTTTCTTCAGAGAAAGGTTTATTAGACACTGGAATGGACTTCCCAGGGAGGTGGTGGAGTCACTGTTCCTGGCGGTATTTAGGGAAAGACTGGGTACGGCACTGAGGGTCATGGTCTGATTGCCATGGTGGTGTTCGGTTGGACTCGATGATCTCAGAGGTTTTTCCAACCCAATTGTTTGTGTGATTCTGTGGCTGTCCCAAAGCTGAAGTGAGGACATGGACATTGTACTTATGGACAGAGCCATGGCCAGGCAGCAGCTGAGCTGATTTCAAATATCTGCCAAGCACATCCCCTCACCCTTGGGGTTCTGCCATCAGTGAGGGTGTCCAGCACGGAGTTGTGCTTGTGGGGGTTGCTGTAATTACTCAACAAATGTTAGAAGAATGTTGCAACAACCAGCTTCATGTTCTGCCCCTCCTCCAGCCATCACCCAACACATGTTTGATAAATGTTTTCAGGATTCTTCTCTTGCATTAGTAACTTCTTGTTTGTTTGGTTTAGTTTGGTTTGCTTTGTTTGTTGGTGTAAGTTCTCTTAATAATACTAACAGATCTTGTAGTACATCCAAGAACTTTCACCAGGAGTTAGATGGCATTTGGTTATGTGTGTCTGTGAGGAAAAAACCCACTGTGTTGACAGAGTACCAGTGAAAGGTATAAATGATATGTGACTTCCGAAGTGAAAATCTTGCTGTCGTATTTGTGTAGCTTGTTATGTACTTAATAAAACAAATGTAAAGTAAGTGTCAGTTATGGAAATCTTCCAAAACAATCCTTGGTACCTAAGGTAACTTCTTGCTGATAGTTTTGCAGAGCAATCAGTTTGAAAGAGAAGTTTGTTGTCTTTTGTGACATTCATTCTTTTATTCATTTAATTTTCCTCAAGAGCAAAGCAGCTACAAGTTCCTGTACTCCATGTACTTATCTTGGAGAGTTGCCTAAGAAATACATACTTAGTCTTTCTGCAGTCACTGTGGTCACAGCATTACGGTAAAAAAGAGACTGGAAGGGACCTCCAGACACATATCTAATTAGATCTGGTTGCTCAGAGCTGTGTTCAGTTGTGTCTTGAATTTCTGCACTGAATTCCTTCATGAGGAGATTCCACAGCTTGTCTGGACACCCTGTATCAGTGTTTGACTACTCTCATGGTAAAGCAACAAACAAAAAACCCAAAAAAAGTTATTATATATAATCAGAATTTTCCATGTTCTGACTTATGATTGTTGTAGCTTCAATGTGAAGCTGCAGGAAGGGTCTGGCCCTGTCTTGTCTGTATCCTCTGGCCAGGAAGTAGACAGCAATATGTTCTCCCCTGAGCCTTCTATCCTGTGGGCTGAAGAGGCCCAGCTCCCTTAGCCTCTCTTTTTTTTTTTTTTTTTATGGATGATGCACATCTGTCTTTACTTTATAGCTTTCTCTTCTATATAGCGGATATATATACGCTTATCTAACTTCAAATTGGTTTTGATTTATTTTCTTCTCCCTCCAGCCTGGATAATTTAATAGAAACAGTTCTGGTAGCAATGCTTATCTTACAACCCAGGATGTCAGCATGTGGCGAGGGCACATTGCTGGCTCATGATCAGTTTGGTGCCAACCAGGTCACAAGGGTCTTTCTTGCAGATCTCCCTTCAAACTGGTCAGGCCTCAGTGTGTCTAGGGTTATTTCCCCCCAGGTTTTGGACTTTGTGCTTTCCATTGTTGAACTTCATGTGGTTTATGTTGACCCATTTCTCTGCTTCCCTCTGAAGGGCACAGCTCTTTGGCATATCAGCCTCTTCTCCATCATCAGCAAATTTCCTGGGTGTGTGTTCTGTCTCATCACCTGTGTCATGGAAGAAGAGAATTAAAAATTATTATCCTTGAGATTAACTCCAGGGGTAGACCACTGGGGACTGTCCTCCAGATGGACTTGGTGCTGATCACAACCCTTGGAACTTGGCAGTCCAGCCAGGTTTCAGTCCCCCTTACTGTCCCCTTACCTAGTCCATGTTTCATTCCTTTGTCCATGGGGATGTTGAGAGAGGCCATGGAAAATCGAGATGAACATTCACAGCCCGTTTCATCATAGACAGCTATCAGGTTGGTCCAGCCTGATTTTCCCTTTTCCTATGCTTATTATGTCTATCATTAGCCTGATTTTCCCTTTTCCTATGCTTATTATGTCTATCATTAGCCTGATTTTCCCTTTTCCTATGCTTATTGTGTCTATCTAGATGTCTGCAGTACATCTAGAATGTTTTTCTGGTGGATTTGTCCCAGGGCCTGAGCTGAGGTTGAGCAGGAGGTCTGTGGATCTTTCTTCTGACCCTGTTGAAAGATGGGGCTGATATTTGGTTTTTTCCCAATCCTTTGGAACCTGTCTAGTCACAATCACCTTTCAGAGATTACTGAGAGTGGCCTTGCAGGGGCATCAGCCCACTCCCTCAGCACTCATGGGTAGATCCCATCAGGTCTAAGGGATTTGTTTATATCTACTTTAGTTCCATTAAATGTTCCCTAACCCGATCCCCCTCCACTGAATCTAAGATTTACCTGCTCCAGACTTAAAATATAAACTTGGACTGTTGAAAATATATTATGTGAAAGATGATTGATGTTAAAACTAAGCACCCCAAATCCCTCCATAATATAAATATGCAACATTACCAATATGATAGTAATGACTTTGATGTAGAAATTTTTTTTCCAGGAAAATAGAAATTTTTTCACGTTCTGTATGGAACATGCTTGAACTGCCAGTGGATGGTAGGCAGAATGTTGTTTGTTAGGTATTTGCCTTTGTTTCCTTCTTTTTCCTACTGGGTTGATAAAGACAAGGCTGACCTATGATCCATAGCTCCTTAAGTAAAGTTTCCAGCTTTCTCTGATTATTAACAATTAACGATTTTAGTCATGTGTTATTTAAACAATGGCCAGATATTGAAGTAGGTACTAAGTGCACTTCAGTATATCATGAATATGTTTGAACCACTTACAAATGGTCCTACCACGTTTTGCTTGATAAACAAAAACGTCTTTCTTTTGGCCCCAGACTTTGTAGGCAGAAAAATAACCCAGATTGCCTTTGGAAAAGGCTTTATCTCACTCTTTCAGAGTACAAGCGTATGCTAAGGAGCATGTCCCTGGCATACCGAAGTAGTCTCGAGTTTAGAGCTGTCTTCATCTGTTCTGCCTACATAAACAAAAGCTGATACACAGGTAGGTCTCTTGTTGGTCCTTCTGTAAGTGACAGAAGCTTTTAATCTTTATCTTAATTTAGTTTTAGTTAGTTTAGTGTCCAGTATTCTGCATGGTTGTTTGATATTGTCAGCCCAATGCTGACGCTGAAGTTGAGTAATTCCTGCGTACTCATTACCCTCTTGAATTCTCTTAGGTGGATGGGGTTGCACTGTATTTATGAAAAGGATCAATTAAGATAATCTCAGATTAATCCCATTACACTCTTTGGTCTTGTTTATGGCTTTCTTTTTCGTCAAATTCAGACAAACTGTGAAGAGATGTTATTCTGTTTGTGGTACTTTCATTATCATTCATTAGAGAATTCCTCCCCTAAAATAAAGTAAATGTATCCCTCATTGCATTCCACTGTTCACAGATACACAAAACAGGCACACCAAAGATTTTGATTATGTTACTTTTAAGGTATTCTCTTTTAGGCACTGATCTTACCCAATAGTGATATGTGTATGGTTACCTTGAAACAATCCTGTCAAATCTGTGGTGCTGTTAAGAAAATTAACTTTAGTTTCACACTGGAGTTAGAGGAGTTCAAGAGGCTAAAAATTATGGGGCTTTCACCTGATAGCTCACAGAGAGCTTATGAAAGGAGCTTATGCAAAGCAGGTGATTTTACCTATCTCAGTTCAAACCTATTAACACATCATTTATGGCATCATAAAAAATTCTTCTTGTTGAATGAATGCTTTGATGACAAAACCTGCTAAGAGCATAGAAGTGAATGGTATCCACTGTAATATCAAGTTGATCTGTAATCATAATTTTTGATGTGTCAATATGTAGGGAAGTAATCTGTCTCATTAAAAAAAAAAAAGTGAGTCTGATTCATTTTCACTGGGTCAATTGCTGTTGCTAATCCAGAGCCTTTGTCAGCTTGCAGGCTTTCTTGTGTGTTGTGTTTTTACACTTTTGCTTAAAAGGCAGGTAAGATGATACTGTTAGCACTTTCTGCTCTTGTATTTTTTACTTAGAACAATAATGTGATAGACTTAAAATAGCTGCTTTTAGCAAATTCTATTTTCCACATGTGTATTCATGGGGAGACAGATGGCCAGAGAAGGATGGAATGACTTTGATTTATTTGCATTAACAATTTTTTTCTTCTATTTATGATGTTGTCTTTAGTGTCATACAAATTCATTCATGAAATAAAAACTTTTATAGTCTTGGAGAAAAAAAAATTGTGCCCTCTGAAACATGGTACAAATATTATAGAAATGTAGTTTGTGCTAAGTTTTGAAGGAAAAAAATGCCACTTTGTGCTCTGAATATTCAACCAAAGGAAGATCTCTCACAGCTATGTCCTGTCCACAGCATGAGTTAATCTCTGTGGTTTATATTTGGATTGCAGGAATGATTCTTTCTTGCAACTCTGTGCATATTTCCAAGTGGAATATCTTTGCTGTATTTTTTCTTACTCATATAATGTGGCTTTAAATTTTGGATTGTAATTCTCCCTATTTCAGACCAGGTTTTTTTTGTCAATATTTCTTAACAAAGTTTCATACAGACTCAAGTAATAAGTCTCTGGTTATGAGTGGGAGTGTTGTCCTGAGGTATGCAGGGCTGATAACTGCTGAGTGCCTTAGACTTGCAGTGAAACCTCATCTAAGAATATTGTTCCTAGCACCTGGCACACAAAAATATTCCAGGATTGGGTCCTGCAGGCAGTCAACATGATAAAGAGGATTAATTCCAGTAAATGAGCATTCACATAAGGACTAAGATCTTTGGTAGTTGTGTACTGCTTGTGTGTGCATAAACAGTTGATAATGATTTTGTCTCCTAGATTTTCAGTGTTTCAAACTACTACAGCATTGGGGAAACTATTTTTATATTCCAACCCTAGTACTTAAAACAGGTGTAGTCCTCAGGCTTCATTTCATAGATATTGGGGGCAGGGGGGATGACTATACTTGTAGATAGTCCTATTTGTCTGGGAAAATATATTCAAACTCTACTGCAGAGTCCATAAAGTATGGCTTTTTTGTTGTTGTTGTTGTTTTGGTTTTTGTTTGTTTAAAACAGAATATTTGAAGTAATTATTAAAGCTTCTCTTTTTCTTCACTTTGGTAAGAAGGTCTTGATGTTTTAGCGAGCCTTGAGTTGTGACAAAGAGGCAAACCCCAAACTGTACGTTATTCTTTAAAGGATTTAAAGTCTAGTGGGAAGAGCAGCTCCGTCTAATCCCATGGGGAAAAGAAAAACCAAAACAAAAACCAAAAAACCACAAAAATACCAAAACCAAACCAAACAGAGAAAGAAACAAAAAAAACAAAACAAAAAAAACCCCAACCAATAAAAGGAACGAAAAAAACCACACCAAAAAAAAAACCTCCAAAAAAACAAAACAAAAAAAACCCATAAAAAAACAACCAAAAAAGCCCACGACAAAAACCCCAAAGCAACGTTTCCCCCCCGCTCCTTCAGCAACCTGCAGCATCATTTCTCCGCGGGCCCGGCCCGTGTGCGGTGGTACCGAGGGTGGGATGCAGGAGGCGCAGGGCGGTGCTGCTGGCGCTGCCGGGCGCGGCGGGACGGAGCGGAGCGCAGCGGGCAGGCTCTGCTCCCAGCCCTTCCCGGCCTTTTCCAACCCTTCCTGGCCCTTCCCGGCCTTTTCCAACCTTTCCCGGCCTTTCCCGGCCGGACTCGGGCAGCGCTCCCGGCCCCTCCGCCCAGCCAGCGGGGTCGCGTTTTCTCCCCCTTCGCTCCTCAGCGCACACGGGCGGCTTGAAAATCGGAAATGATCTTTAATTAAAGGTTTTCTGTGCAGAAACAAGCGGGCCCTTTTTGTGTGCCAGGCGAAGGCAGCAGACCTTATCACAAAAGACAAAAGCAAATATTTATCAGGCAACAAAAGATGTCCACGATTGCTTGCAGCGGGGGAGATTTCTCCCTCTCTCTCCCTCTCTCTCTCGGTGAAGATGTTTAACAGCGTAAGATGTTTATCGGCACTCCTTGTTGAAATTCTTTGTTTCCCTGCAAGGTTTACAAATGAAACTGTTTTCCTTTCTGTGAAGCACATAATGAAGCCCATGAGTTAAAGTGCAGAGAATGCAAACACCTGCTTGTCCCTCTGTTGACTTTGCGTTTCAAGAAGGTCTTTTCTGTTCCACATGATAATGGTTTGGGGGCTTGGTTTTGTTTGATTTTTTTGTTTATCCTGTGTGGAGATAAATGGTCATCTTGCCTGTCCTCACTTTGTGTCACTTGTGATGCAGCGACTGTCTCTGTTAAAGGGATACCACGTTGTTAAAAGTATTCCTTCTTCAGAATCCTATGTGTCATCGAGTGAATAAGCTATTGCATTTTACTGTTTTACCTGTCTTGGTTTCTTTTTGTATGTTCTTTTTTTTCCCTTAATGCTCTGTTTGATGAGCTGCATGTCTTAAAATTACATTTTCATCCATGAGAAAAGGAGGAAACGCTAGAATCCGTGTAGCCCCTTCCAGGACTTTTGCCTGTTCCCCTTAACTATTTCATACATGGAAAAAAGATCTTTCAGATGTACTCGAATGCTGATTATCCAGTGGTTTCATACAAATGTATCCCTCATACAATATCAGTTTTGGGTGGTATTTGAAATGTGCGAACACTTTTATGAGTGTTCATCCCCAAAAACTGGGTTATCAGTTAACTACAAAATCTATCATAAGAATTTAAAGTTTTATATTATAACTCCCCACTTTCTCCAACTTGTGAAGACACTACTTATGATTAAATTTATTCACATGGCAAATGTTCAGTCTCATAATAAACATTGTAAGTTGATGTTATTGCACAGATTTCTGGTACTGGTTGACGTAATTCAAAGTAATGCCTGCAATCAGTATTTGGGTTTTCTTTTATAGTTTACAGGATTTGAGAAATACTTTAAAATACTTTTCCACAGCAGTTTAGAAAAGAGCTTTACAGTGATACAGGTTTTAAGTACGATGCTGTAAAGTAAAAGTACTGCATTGTAACAAAAGTGCTATACCCATACAGGGCTGGCCTGCTGTTTTAATATATTTCATAGATATTGGGAGCAGGGGGATGACTTTACTTGTAGATAGTCCTGTTTGTCTGGGAAAATATATTCAAAGTGGGACTCCTGGGAGCAAGCACTTGTGGAATTTAAACCTTTCTATTTCATATACATCATTACGTTCTAAATTAAAAATGCAAAATAAGGCTTTGTATTGGGAAATAGATTGAAGTATTGTTTTTGTTTGTTTATTAATGACAATAATATTTTTTTCTCTGAAACTTCCCTGAAGTTTTTTCTAAAACTTCCAGTTTTAGAAGAACAATTCCTAGGTGTATTTGTAAATTATTTACCTTTGTACAAACCTTAAAGGTGTAAGTTTTAATGAAATGAAATTATTTTAGTTCTAATTTGACAGAGTAGCTCTTAGATTAAGATGCTCTATGATTCTTTATTCTTATAAGTCTATTTCAATTCTGAATATAAAGCTTGCATTCTATTTTTCCTTTGTAACTGAGTCCAGAGAGTTTAATACTCTTTTCTTAAAGTTGTATAGGGAACCAGGAAATTAAATGGTCTCAGGACTTTCTTTAAACAGGTACAAATTTTTTGTTGTTGTTTTTTCTTTCTCAGTTCAGAGTTTTCTCTTTACCAGAGCTAGAGCATATTCTATGATAATTTGCAAAATTTCTCTCTTATATTAAGCCTTTTTGTATTTCTGATAATACTAGAATGTGTGCCTGGAAGCTAAAAAATAAATAGAATATATAGCATTATAATTGTTTCCATTTTGTCAAACAAAATGATTATCTAGGCTACCTTGGATTGAACTATTGTCATTTTCTCAGGCTCTTTGGCAAGACACAAGTACTTCAGTAGAGAGAAATTTATTCTTCAGAAACAATATATTCTGTAGCCATATATTCTGTAAAATATTAAATGCCATATACTTTTGGACTACTTTTGCCCTCCAGATAGGTTTTCTTCTTAAAAAAAAAAAAAGAAACTTAGACTGCTCCAACTTTCTTTTTTAACAGCACAGGCATTGTTTGAGGATTTTCTTGTTTTGAGTTGTATAAATACTGTAGTGAATTTTTTTTTTTTTCTGCAGAAGAAGGAAAGCAGAAATAAGGGAGGGGAAAAAAGCATAATGCCCAAGTTGACAAAAAAACCCTCATCTTTTAAGAAAGCTTACTTTCTTGTTTACTTCTATCTGATACCATATCCTCTGTAGAAAAGGATTTGTAATGGTTAAGATGGCCAACTACTCAGAAATAATAAAAACTCATAAAAAATAAAAATAATAAATACTGCTGTGGAAATAAATTCACTCCAATATTAGGAAATTGTTTGTACAAGTGTAATGCATTGTTGCTGGTGATAGTAATGCTGACCATTCTGTAAGGTGGTTGGTGGTAAAAAAACAAATTTAAATTTTATTTTCCAATGCAAGTGAAGTACTTGGACATGAAAGGGAAGGATATTAAAGTACAAGTATTTTTGGTACAGTTTTGTACAGATGGGACTGTAATTGGTGACATGGGAATAGTATATATACTGAAATATTTGAAATGCTAATTCATTTTTTGCTTCAGTTTTCCAACTGCCAGCTGTAATTATGGATCTCATTTAACAGATGCTAACACAGGGAGTAACTTCACTCCTGGAGTAGTTCCACTGAGACATGGAACTAAAGTTAAGGCTCAGGTGCTTCAGCATTGCTGTAGGTGCAGTTCTAGGAATTTGTTGAACGCTACTATTAAAGACTGTCTGGTGCCTAGGTTATAAACCATTTGCATTTTGAATGTATTTAGTTGTACATAAACTAATTTATGCACCGATATTCTTTAACAAGATTAACAGAGGCCTTTAAATTTAAATTTATCACTGTTTACAATCCTTAAAATTTCATTATTTGTTGACAGAGGTGAATGAATCTAAAGTGTATTTAGATCCACAACGCTCTCATAAAATTTGAGAGATGAATGTGAAATGGTTTATAAACTATTTCAATTAGTTTGATACTATTTTCCAGTGGGATGTATTATATACAAAGAATTGTTCTAATAACAGTAATAATGTGTCTAAATTTCCTCAAGTCTTCTTTAAATTTTCAAGAATATCTGAATAAAGCATCTATTTAAAAGAAGTTCTATACAGGCAGGTGTTCTGTTGGCAGAATGAACTGAAATAAAAACTCAATGCTTTTATCAGTGTCTTCCCTCTGTGAAAATGATAGAAACACATTAAAAATAAAACCTGTTTTATTCTATTTATTGTTAAAATATAAAATCCGCTTAATGCACAGATTAGATTTCATTGTTTATTTGTTGGGGTTTTTTCCTCTTATCAATATTTAAATATATGTATCTTTTATAGTTCCATTTTTTTTTACTGGAAGAACTGTATTTCTGTTCAGTGGGGAACCCTCTATTATTCAATCCGGTGTAGAAATTTAATTTTGAACTTTCAGGTCAAATTAAATGTCTTTGTAATTGTAAAATTAAAAATCATTAATATCCTGAATGACTTCAGTCCCATGGGACTTTTTAACAAGGGTTTAGTAGGAATGGATCCAAAAATATTCTGTATAATATTAATAGAAATTACTTTTAATTCTCTGTTGTGCAACAGAGAATTCCTTTTCTAACACTTTCTGGCTGTTGAACAATTCCTCAAGAATTTGGAATAGTGATATGATTTTGTAAATCCTGGGACAGGGAAATATTTTTTCCTTCACTATAAGGACAGAAAATCCTTACAGGACAAAGAAGTAAAACCCCTGTGGGAATGCACTACACAGTAGAATAAATTCTCCTCCATTCCTGAAAAGCAACTAAGCTTATCTTGTGATGTTGTGGGGGTTGGTACTACTATTATTATTATTATTGTTTGTTTTTTTTTTTTTTCCAAAGTGATTTTAAGATGCTTTAAAGGTTAAAGAGAAAACAGAAAGCACATTTTGAAGCAAATTCTGGATACTTCAGAATAAAGGAAAGAACAGCCTGGTTCTGTGCTTCCTTTTGAAACTTAAACTTGAGTGGTTTTGCATTTGTTCAGATGCCCTTTTCTTCTTGCTTTGAAAGGACTGCACTTGAGTTGGGATTTGTTTTGATAAAAACTAATAGAAGTATAATTATAGAAGGGTAAGTAGAGATTACAAAAGATTGTGTTGTTTCAGGTTTTCCAAATTATACAGTCATAATTTTTTAATGCTTTTGCTCTCCTTATTCCAATGCAAAAAAATGAGGGCGTGAGTGATGCGATATTTAAGATGTTTAAGGTGAATTTTCGGGCTGAATGCCAAAGCAATAAAAAGTATAACAGGAAACTTCATATTGCTTCACATTAATGTGCAAGGAGGCCAGACCATAACTATGGGAAGGATAACAGAGTGAGAAGTAATTTGCTGTCTGAGCTGAGGTGGCTTTTTTGAAAGACACAACATAGTATCTTTTCAGGCATTAATAAGGATTAAGTAAGAAAAAAAAAATCCTTGCTTTGTCAACTAATTTATTTGCTTGATTTTTTTCATGTATTTTCCAAGATAGTTTCCTGTGCAAATGAGATGGCTAATTCACATAGTTTTATGGAAGATAAACCCCCAGATCCCACTATTTTTCAGCCCTTTGTCCCTTCCATCTCTTTTGCAAGTTCTTATTTTGATATTTAGTTAGAGCCAAACAAATCCAGGAGAGACCTTCATCTTGCCACTGTGCTTTGCTTTATGCAGTCATGTTTGTTTTCTTGATGTGTGTGTGGAAGGTGGCAGCAGATTATTCAAGTCAGTGGTTGATGGGCTCTGGGAGGTTTCTGCCTCTCACTAATTCCTTGAAGAGAAGGACCAATCCCATACCTGCAGCATCTGTGCTCAAAAGACAGGAGAATACTCTCCTCTTGGGTAGGTAGGATTTTAAACCAGTAACCTATTCAGGCCAGAAGGGAAGAGACTCTCTGTGTCTTCCTCTGAAAGAACTTTAAAACTCTAGGAGAGTGAGTTTTGGTGAATTGACAGGAAGCCAGGGCAGGAGAAGTTCCAAGGAGAAGTACCTAGCTGTGAGGAGGACTTTGTTTTTAATGATGGGAATGGAATAACACAAGAGGAAGGATTCAGGCATTTGTTTTCTCTATGGCCTGAGTAGTACCAGAAAGGTGTTTCTGTTTTGTATGCAACATCAGGAACAGAATAAATGTACTTGGCTTAAGGATGTCACAAATAGCTCTGTTGTAATGAAAGATGTTTGTTAAAAACTGCATATTATGGGTAAAATTAGTTTTGGATTGATTTGTTTTCAAATTGGTTTAGCCATTCAGATTCAATTTTATCTATGACATTGAGGGGTTTCTAGACAACTCTTTCCTGAATAACACTATGGAGCTTTTTGGCATTCTACCCAAATTAACAGCATGCTGCGTCATTAAAAAATAAAAGAGCTGCAATTCTTTCTTGGCGTAGATTTCTGCAAAGCAATAAAAGGCTCCCTATGTTGATTACAAATACTGTAAACTGTTTACTTTGCTCCATAAACTTGGAGCCTTTGATGTTTGGATATATTGTATGTGGCCTCTTAAGACCTTTTCCATTGTTCTGCTTGTATTTTGTTTGATGAGAGTTTCAGGTCTCAAGCAAGAGAGATTTTTGAAGGACAAAACCAGTGTGCCCTGCAGGAAAAGCAAAGGCAGTGAAGGTATTTGTAGGAAGGATACACATATATTAGCAATCTTGCCCTTAGTGAAGACCTACTCTTTCAGTGATGGAAAGTTGCAGTTTTCCAGTGCCCTTATTTCTCCATATTTTAAAAAAGGAATAAAATTGACCTGGCCTGCAAACCAGTAGTGCTGTTCTTTATTGCTACATTGAAATACTAGAATTTATTTGCTATTTGTGATTTGCTCATTATTAGACCAAAAAAAAGTTCCTATTTTTCTAGTTCTAATGTTTATACAAAGAAATCTCCAAGCTTCATACAGTCTAGGTGTTTCCACTTCTCAAAATTATTAATTGAAGAACCCTTTGTACCTTCCCAGTGAGGTCTTTGCACATGCCAAACCTCTTCCTGCATAATCCCATATGACCACAAAACTTTTCCAACCAGAAACTTCAGGTCCTGTGAATTGTAAAATGGTTTACAGCTGGCTAAAAGCTTCTCAGAAGTATTGATAAAAATGCCTTTTTCTGGCTCAGTAATAAAGGAAAAAGCAAGGATGAACTGTCCCTGCTTTGGACAGGAGAGGAGCTGACTCCAGACTTGTTCTGTGGGGCAGTTCAGGGAGTGCTTTTCTCAAGTATTACACTTTAGCTACTCACTGGAGCTCTCTGAAAGTCTAGAATTTCTTTTTAAGAAATAGTTTTGTGCTGTTTAATTTTGTTTTTTCATTTCATTGCAACAGAAACAAGGTTTTAATGCTTTTTGGTGTAGCACATGGATGAAGGGTGTACCATATGGGAATGGGAGAAGGCATCATGGAATAGCTGGTGGACCAGGATCCTATCCTGTTCATGCTACCTGCTGTGCATGACCAGAGCAGGGATATAGATCTGAATCACCAATTCTGTTTTCTGTTCTGAAAATGAAGAAGTTCTACTTTATAAAATATGTTCTTAAGAAATACTCATATTTTTACTTGTTTAACTATATTTTTTTTTACTGGTTCATTGTTGGTAGCATTGAGTGGGTGGCTTTAATGCCATATCCTACTCCTATGCAGGATTGTTTTCAAGATATCTTTCATGTTGAATAATACACAATTTCAGACAGAATTGACATTTATGAAAAATAGAAATATGAGTGCTAATGTTCTTAATTTGAAATTCTGGGGGCAGTTAGTAAGAAAGTTTAATCAACCATTAAATAATCAATAGTTACTAGTTCACAGAAGGTTTATCAAAATTTTAATTTATTTGGTTCAAGGACATTGGAAAATGTAATTTTCAACAGCCTTAAGGAGTTAGAAGTCTCACTCCCATTGAATTTAAAAGCAATTTGAACATTTTATTACCTCAGGCTTCCTTAATCATCCCAGCATGCAAGGGTTGCATCTGTTGTTCTTTTACCATTGAAAAGAGTGAATTGTGGATTCCAAACGTCTAGTTCTTCAGAAATACATGGATCTGGATAACAAGAAATGAAATATTCTCAGGTAAACTTTGAATTCTTAGAAAACTTTGTAGAGTTTTGAATTTTGCATAATGAGTAAATTCAGTTTAATTTTAGTTCTTGCTTGTCTTTAAGATCCATCTAATTCTGTGAAAAAGACCATGTGTTAAGGATCTAATTTTCTTTTTTGTTAGTTGCATAATTTAGATAAGAGAACTCCTTTTACTGGGAAATATTTGTGATGTGAAGACTCTTTACTGAAAAATATTTTTTTTTCTATTCATACCCCTAACAGAAAAAGTACTTGCCGTCTTTGTCTCTCTCTAGCTATTTAAATTTATCTTTGAACTGTTATCTTGAATTATTCTGAAAATATTCAGTATAACTTAATAATCAGTCACTATATTTATCTCATTATATTGAGTTAATCAGTCTAGATTTTCTGTGAAAAACATTTTCAGGGAATAAAATTTTCTGAGTATATTTGTTACCTTCACTTTTATTATCATATGACCAATAATTCAGCCACCTTTCTCAACTCCTTGGCTTTTATGGCTTCTAGCTTATCCATAGTCTTCCTCCACTTCAGAAGCAGTTTATATGGATCCATGTAAAACACGCTTGCAGAAAATAGTGTATTAGGAAAAGTATATTATTGTGCTTCATGGTTTGGAGCACATGAACTGGTTTCATTTCAGATGAAACAAATGTGGGAGATTTGCTGCAGCCAGGCATTCAAACCACAAAGGCAAACTAGAGTGGAGGCTACATGCTACTGAGGACCTGATGCCCATGCTATGAACTTTTCCAAACTAGAGTGGAAATATTCATAGCATGGGCATCAGGTCCTCAGTACCAAGATGTAGCCAGAATCACCCTGTAGCCTGACAGGTGGAGCATTTCTTTGAAAAGGGGCTTGTGTGCATTTACCTCTTCATGCCTAGAAAAGAAATGGCTTAACCATCATTGCTGTCTGGGCAACTGGTCAAAAGGTCTATTTCTGTATTTGAAATAAGGAAATAGGGTTTGGAGGAATGAACTAACAGTGTTGCCCTTCCCCTTCCATGGTTAGCATGACTTGTAAAGTAGAAATGGCAAGGTGTAAGGAAACACTGCTGAAATCTGGCCCCTCCACACCATCTCCTGAGAAAAGGTGCCCTCCTACAGTTGTGAGCAAAACGTAGGAGAGGTAGGATTAAGTCATATCCTTAGTATTCCCTATTGCCCAGCTGGACACAGTGATCTGATAAACATGCTGAGGATTTTTGTACTGTCTTCTTCCCTCCCTCCCTCCCTTCCTTCCAGTGTCCCTCTCTTCCTTCCTCCCTCTGTCCCATCCAGCCTTTACTTCTGATGGAGTATTGCTGAAGGACAGAAGGGAGAAGGGAGTCCTCACCCTTTTCCCTAGGCTGAGACAATTCTTCCATCCCTGGCTGTGGGATATACACAACATCCCAGCTCCAGCCTGCTTGGCCTCCTGGGAATCTGACTGGCAGGTGAGGGGGCTCAGCCTGCTGTGCCATCCTGAGATTTCAGCATGTTTTTGCTGGGTCACTCCTGCAGAATGAGTGGGAAGTGAGTTGAGGGTCAAACTCCAGGTTTAGAAATGCACAGTCCTAGTCAGAAAACAGCCTTTGTCTCTGTAGAGTGTAAAGTCTCCCCAGTAATGGTAAAATAGGAACAGCCATTATTGCCAGGCAGTAGGATGAGACCTGCAGGGAGTGCAGTTTTCTCCCATCAGGAAATGGGATGTATTTAACATGGATAGGGAACAACTGTGCCAGGCTGTGAATCTGCTGTGGTAAGCCAGAAGTTCCATCACCAGATTCTATCATGTAGAAACCCTTAAAAAATTCCTAAGTATCCTTCCATCTGCTCTGCCTCACAGTTCAAACTAAAACATGCTGCAGAAAACTATCCATCTTGTCAGAAGCTGGAATTTTAAAAGCAAAATGTTGTAATATAACAATGATTTGTCTCTTGAGAAACATTTCCTTTTGATGATTAGATAACTGTAGAATAATAGAGACCTTTCAAAGCATTTATGCAAAGAGGCTTATTATTAAGCCCCCAATACAGTCTAAATTCAAAAGGCAAGGTTGGGGTGCTTTAACTTCCCCTTTGTACTGTGGTTTGTGTATCACAAGATGACAGCTGTAGCTCAGAGGACAGATGTGCTCCTGGCAAGTGATGGGTGTTTGTGAGCAGGAACTTCCTGGGAGATATTGACTGGGTCACGGGCAGCTGCTCGGAAATTTGTTAAGTAATCTATCTAATATGTCCAAGGAGTAGCACATCCGAATCAATCCATCCAAATGCCTCAGGAATATCAATAAAGAGATAATAAATCTGATAATTCTCTGTGATTTGCTCTGGTGTGAAGCTACCAGGGAAGCCTTGTGCAGTATGAAGATTAATTCTGGTACACATTTGTTAGGGTGACAAATGCTCCATGCCAGAACTGTGGCTGGTGAAAAATTCATTTCAAATTAATTCCAAACTTTATTTTCTGTAATAATCTGCTGTCATAAAAGTGAGTGGCAACAAATGGCAATTGCTGAGGATGTTTTCAAAAGGGAACTAGACTCCAGGTTTACAGGATGAGTTTTCCAGCTTTTTTTTTCTTTTGTGGATCTCCCACTTAATTTCTGTTCAGCAAACAAACATTTATTTCTTTGCTGTTGTTCTAAATTTTGAACAATAGTAAAGATAACAATAAACCATTAAGTATAACATAGTAAATGCAAAGCCTCAAGAGATAATATATATATTTAGATAGTTAATACCCTACCCTAATTAGATACATTAGTCCTAAGTCCTTTGTGAGAAGGAAAAAAAAAAGTCCCATCAGGCACAGTCCTGAAGTCAATATTTTTTTGTTTCCTTTGACTGTCATAGGTATAAAATCCAGTATATAGTCTAGAAATTATGTTGCATGTGTTACAGACTAATTATATTAATCCATAATTTATTTACTTTTTTTCCCATTTGTCAGACACCTTTAGTAAAGAATCCCAGCACTTCTTTTTTCTGACTTAATGATGTGAGAGAAGTGACGTTTCTCAGGGCAAACTGGCGCTTTTGGAATTTTTTTTAATGTTTGAAAAATTGAGAATTCTGTTTGTGACTTTCATTCTAAAAATTAGCAAAATTACCTGCATATTTTCAAATTAACTCTAGATACTTTGAAGATCAAGACTAGTACTTTAGCTATCTATATCTTGGTCAGTGAAGGAAATTTGTATTTGTTTTAAAAATAAAGCAGATAAAGTAGGAGTTGAAGTTTCAGTTTATAAAAATAAAAGGTGAACAACTATTAATTCAAACAAAATGTTATTTTCATTATTTGTCTGCTAAATTTGGCATTTGGACTGTAGATTTTTAAAAACTTTATAGATTTTTTTTTTTTAATATTGCCTAATTTTTTGCTGGACATAAGTCTGACTGTGCCTTAAAATTAAACAGAATACTCTTTGTCTCCTTTGTTCATACCACCATCCTATCACAGTATCTGCCTTTTGTAAATCAAGATAAGAAAAAATTTATGTTGAAAGCAAAGTAGATGATGGAATGCAAGCATCCCCCTCACCTCTGTCAGTGAAGTCTTGTTCCTCAGGAACACAGGCTCTGCTGGTGCCACTTCCTAAGCTCTTTCATGCTGACTTTTGGAAAAGAGCAAGATTCCTGCAATGCCTGCTCAGCCAGTGCTGGCTGTTCAGCACTGCACCAAATGTATTTTTTCCAAATATCAATTTTTCCCCATTTTATATGCAATTTTTTAGGCAGGCTTGTGATTTTTTCTGCAGATGTTGGAAAAAGCACAACCTCTATCCCTCAGGTGCAGGTGAGAAGATGAAGCCCAGAGAACCTGATTTCGAGGGTTCACCTCTCCAGGATAACAACTAATGTGGGATGGGGTCACAAGATGGTTTGAATTGGGACTGTGGTTGGGAGCAGAACCTTCCTGCATCTTGCTTTTAGCAAATGGTTCAAACCATAGAATTCTTAGGCAAAGCATGGAAGGTTTTACTTTTATTTTAGTGTGGAATGCAGCAGGTCATGGATATTCCATGGCAGTTTGTTCCTATTACACTTGCCTTAAATAAGAGGTTATCCTCATTCCTTCTCCAAGGGAAGAACTGTAATAGCATTTAGCATTTAATGTCTCAGTATCATAAAATTTTGTTTTGGTGGTTTTTCTCCTCCTATGAGTTGTCTCTCTGAGAATTTGGTTTTGTTTTGCTTTAAGAACAAAAAATTTTGATTCCCCTTGTAGGTCTTCTTCTGATATCCTATAAGATATTGATTTCAGAGAGGTGTTTTGCAGCCCCTTATGAAAGACTTACACTTTATAATTTTGAACATAACATCTTATTGAATATAGCTTCTTATTCTATGGACTATGATCCATCTTCATAATTTATATATTAAAATCCAAGTGTTTTTTTTAAAAAAGCCAGGCTCAGCTATGTAGTAGAGAATGCTGATGGTGGACCTCATTTCAGCATATTCAAAGTGGATTTGACCAAAGTTCCTTGACACAGATGAATTTGTATCAAGTACTATTCATAACTGCTTTTCCCCCAAAAGATTTCATTTGTTTTAGGGTAGAAGTACATGTTTCAGGTTATTCTATGCTTTTTATTAGGAGTGACGTTCACTGTGAATGTGAATAGGGACATCAGGTTATGTAAACTGGTAATGAAGGAGAATGTCCTACTGTGCTACGAGTTTTATATTGAATGGCTACCACTTGAGGGACTGAAATTTCCTTTTATTCCTTAAGCCACATAGCAAAAACAACACCAGTGCCTGATGGCATTAAAATATGTATTTCAAAGGCTAGAAATGTTATGCAAAGAGTAGTTGAAACACGAGAATTTTACTTGTGCATAGGTTTGTGTGTGGAGATATCTGTGTATGCTAATAAAGAAAATAGTTAGAAGCATGTCAGGCTTGTTTTCATGTTTGCATCTCACCTTCAGTGTGTCTGTGTGTGATGGTTGGAACCATTGGTCTCTTGTGGTTTAGTCTTGCATCCATGTAAGTAGATACCCAAACATGACAAACACACTGGGACCAGTGTTATTTAATATCTTCATTAATGAAAAAGACAAAGGGATTGAGTGCTCCCACAGCAGGTTTTACAGATGGCACCGATCTGAGGGGTGTGGGTGACACACCTGAAGGATGGGATGCCATCCAGAGGGACCTGGACAAGCTCAAGATGTGGCCCTTGGGAATCTCATGAGGTTTGACAGACCAAGTCCAAGCTGCTGCACCTGGGTCAGGGCAGCCCCAGCACCAATGCAGGCTGGGCATGAGCAGACCCAGAGCAGCCCTGGGAGAAGGAGCTGGGGGTGCTGGTGGGTGAGAGGCTGGCCATGCCCTGGCCATTGGGAGCCCAGAGCCCCCTGTGTGCTGGGCTCATCCAGAGCCCCGTGGGCAGCAGGGCAGGGAGGGGATTCTGCCCCTCTGCCCCCTCTGCTGAGACCCCACCTGCAGGGCTGCATCAGCTCTGGGCTCCAGCACAGCAAGGACAGGGACCTGCTGGAGCCAGGCCAGAGCAGGCACCAAGGGGATCCCAGGGATGGAGCAGCTCTGCTGGGAGGAAAGGCTGGGAGAACTGGGATTGTTCTGCCTGGAAAAGAGAAGGCCTTGGAGTGACCTAATTGGGGCCTTCCAGTGCCTGAAGGAGCCCACAGGAAAGATGGAGAGAGACTATTTACAAGGGCCTGGAGTGACAGGACAAGGGGGAATGGCTTCAAACTGACAGAGAATATTTTTAAATTAGAGGTTAGGAAAGAATTCTTTCCTGTGAGGGTGGTGAGTCCCTGGCACAGGTTTCCCTGAGATGTTGTGCCTGCCCCACCCCTGTAAGTGTTCAAGGTTGGATGGGGCTCTGAGCAACCTGGTCTAGAGGAAAGTGTTCTTGCCTACGACAGGGGGTTGGAATGAGATGATCTTTAAAGTCCCTTTCCAACCCATTCCATTCTATGATAATTTAACATTTGAGATTCATGAAAGGGATTTATATTAGGATCATTTGCTTCGTATTTGTGTATAGGTAAAATATGTATTACTTTCAACTGAAAAAGAAATGTATCTTGTAAAAATAGTTATTTAATCTCCGATACATCAGTTACAAGGAAAAGTATTTTATTTCTATTCTGTCAGTAGGCACCTGGTTCACAAACTACTTAGAGCAGATTATTGAAAAATATTTATTTTTTGTCTTCAGTTGTGGAAAGAACTTCAAACTCCAAAAGAAACTTTGGTGCAAGATATTTTCACCTTGTCTTTAAATGATATAATTTATCTATGGCTCGCATACCTCAGTGTGCTAGTGGGGGTTCTGCTACTCCAGACAAAGAGGGAAAGAGAGAGATAAAGTATTTTGTACTTAATATAATAAAGTATTACACTGATCTCTTGTAAATTTGATTGTCACACTACTGAAGTTATGTATGTTTACAAACTATCTTGAATTTGTTTCAAAACCTTTTGAAAAGAGAGTACCTGAAGATAATGTTTATACATTTTGTATATTTTTTTTAATTGGCTTTGTCTTTCTTGTGGTCTCAGCTTGCACTAAAATAATCAGCTTCTCCCTCTCCAGCTTCCCTTTCTCTATGTGTTCATATTGATTGTACACAAGTCTGTGTGGATTTAGGAGCAGTTTCCACTTTGGTTAATGCATTATCAGAAAAAATAATGAAATTCCAGTTATATGACCATCAATTTGATCAACACTCTTTACTTCAATTTTGTCTAGTTCTACAGTGCTTATCTTCACACTTCTACTGTTAGGTGGTGGAGTCATCATCCCTTGAGGTGTTCGAGATGTGGCACTCAGTGCCATGGTCTAGTTGAAAAAGTGGTGATTAATTTTCCATCATAAATGGTTCTGTGGGATATTTTGAAACTGTTATCATGGTAGTTAACATTCTATTGCATCCTGGATACTTGGCAAACACATGAAAGCTTACAAATTTTTACTTGTCTTTACTTCTAAACTGTTATAAACTCACTACTTCTAAATGGTGAAAATCAATTTTTCAAAGAAAGGCACTTTATTATATTTGTAAATAAGATCCATAAAAACATGGCTTGAACTCCAGAAGTCAAGTTGAATTTGCCAGCTTGAGGAGGGGGGAAGGTTTTTTTGTTTGTTTCTCCATTTTTTTTTGTTGCTGTTTTTCTAATTATTTTTTTCTTTGTGAAACATTGAACTTTACAAGCGTGACTGGAATTAAAATAGTATTGGAATTATACAGCACAGTGATTTTACAGAATCTTTGTTTCTGAAAGAGCTGTGATTTGGTTTTATTTTACAGGACTGGAAAGAAACATTTTCCATAGACGTCAGCTTCTGTCTCCTGTGATGCTCCACTCTGAGTGATGCCATGTTCAGCACTGAGTAGTACTGGCAAAGGAGAGCAGCTTCTCAGAATGAGGTAGGTTTCATTCTCTTCCACAAGGCCTGATGAGGCTCTTCATAGTCACTTTTCTGTTTAATATAAGTGAAGTCAGATAAGTATTCCAAGTCTGACTTCACCTTGACTTGTCATTGGATTTGGTGGCTTCCTCTGTGTTGGTATTTACCCAAGAGAGAAATTAACGAGTCCAGGTGTTGTAGTGGGCTACAACGTTCCATGAACTTTCATTTGTGTCACAGATTTGTTCCAGAGCATTCTTGGGCTGCTGTGACTGTTACCTGTGACTAGAGGTGCACTCTGTAGTCCTCATGCATGTGTCCTCAGAAAGAGCATATCTTAGTTGCCCTTCCACAGGCAAGGTTATTTCCTAACAGAATGGTTTCCAGAGAGTGATTTGAGGAAAGTGAAGAAAGCTTGCATATTATTATTATTTTTTTATTATTATTATTAGACATAATCTCTGGTCAAAGTGCAGTGCAGTGAATAGGTACTGCCTAAAGGCCTTGGTTCTCTTTTACTATTTTCTCAATGGTGGTAAAAGACATATTGAGGTGAGAGTTTGTTACTTAAAACATGGGACTGGTAAATATGACACAAAACACACAATAGACCCACAGCCATCTGGAATGGCAGCTGAGCCCTTGGCAGGATTCTGTAGGGTATGCAAAATGCATGAGTTGCCTATGCTTAGCAGCCCTATCCTATATGTCAGACTTCTCTTTCAGGAAACTGTAAAAGCTGGTTCAGTTTGGATTGTGATAGATTAGAATCCCAGATTCAGAGGTGATGTTGGAAATGAGGGGCAGCAGGAGACCTGCAAGGAAACAAGGGTTGAAACAAAGCAAGTAAAGCAACAACTAGGAAAGTGTTGGACAGTAAAGGGGGGGGCTTAATTTATCTTATTCTCCATTGATTGCCTTTCCTCCTTACACTCTTCATGAGCTAGCAACCTTCAAGTGAGCAACATCTTTTCTGAGTTATTCTGTCGTGCATTATTTCACAAAAAGAAATGTATTAATTGCTCTGTGCTGTACTGCATCCCCTCATTGTGTACCAAGTGTAAGGGAAAATATTACAGTCGGTATCTGACATGTGGAACTAATTTGCCTCTGTTGGAGTTCAGGGAGAGGTCTTGGCTATAACAGTGGATGAAAACATTAGGAATTATAGGCACCTCACCTCATGATGCTTCATTTGTAGTTTACACTTGTGATGATATACTATGGATAAAATATGGGGACCATATCCTGGCCCCATTGAAATCAGTAGGAGTTTTTCTCTTCATTTCAACGAGGCCATGACCCTGGGAATCTCTACTGGCTCCTGGTGAAGGATTTGTTCCATTCCTGCCCCCAACCAGACCTCCTCTGAGGACTTAGTTTTTAATATTGCTACCAAATCTGCTTCTTAGGTAATAATTCTCTCTTATTGAAGTTTATTTTTTCTTGATTTGGGATGTCCTATGCTCGAAGGAAACATGTTTCTATACCTATATTTTTCTGCCCTTAAATATAACTGTATCGTTATGGGTAATTATAGACTGAATCTCAGGAAATAGTATCTGATGAAAAGATCAAGGACTTCAGAAAAATTTACCAAGGGATAGGATGGCAATCCTACAGGTAAGGTATTATTATGCAAGAGCTGCAGGAAACAAGGCTTAACTCTGAGAGGAAAACTAGATCACTTAATAGCTCTTTAATATCATCAGTTTCTATGGCTGGTAATTCTTTCATGAGCATATTGTGGATTTCCCCCTTTCTAACAGTTTGGATTTGATTAGTTTAGCTATGTCCATGGATGAAAATAGGTACTTTACTATTATTCTTGCTATAGTAATATGTTCTTTCACACTCCCACATCTGGAGCATGTGCTGCCCAGAGGTCATTCATAACTTAAAAATCCTTTGACTAAAGGGCACTGCACAATATTTTCTTTTTATCAGCTGATCAGTGGAGCTCTTTGCTCTAACATATTCCACTTATTGTGTAGCCATTAGAGTACATTAAAATTGTTGTCTGACATATGAGGATAAATTTTTGATTGCCAAAAACATGAATGCTACACCAAAGCTATTTCTGACTCTGATATATTTTTAATGCAATTATTAATTGTTTCTGAAAAAGGGACAGATATAAAATGCTCTAGATAAGAGTGTGCTCTTATCTGATTTATCGGTTTCAATATCTCAGGTTCATCATCTCCTGTTGGAAGTTTCATTCTATTGGTGTATCTTGTTTTAGGAATTTTACTGTGTTTTTCATTAGAAATCTCTCCCAGTTTGGGCTGGGTTTTAAGAAGTATGCAGTTTATGCAGTGCATCTCTCCATATGCATCTGTATGCTCTGTTGGGGGTTTGAAGCTGAGTGGTAGAGATATTAAAAATGTTCTCTTCTGCATGTTCTGGTCCAAGTGTCCATATGAATGTTCTGTTATGCTTTGTTACACAAAGTTATGCTGGGAAGGAAGGCTATGAAGGTGTTAAGCCATTTTTTGCCTAGTCCTATGGTGCTAATTTACCATTTTCTGCTCCCTGCATTTTGCATCATTCCTTTAAAACTGTGTAAAAAACATATTTTTCATCTTGAATTCCTTTGCCTTTACTCTCACAGATAAGTATCGTGGCTCAGGCCAGTGTCAAAGGTGTTTAAAATTACAGAAGGGATGGGGGTAAATTATTTTCACCAGGGAAGAATCATGATGTCTGTCTACCATGGGTGCTGCTGCTTTTATTTCCCTGTGCTCTTCTTGGTGTCATTGTTTGTCACCTTCTGTACTGAACTGTGAGAGATGTTTAGGGCAGTCATGTTGAGTATATTATATGAGTAATGAACCAAAATATTGAGCCTTGCTTGTTCCTGTTGCTTTTGGATCAACTCACTGAATCAATATTAATATTTTGCTTTGTTAATTAACTTGGCAAAGCAAACCACTCATTCACCTGAAAGAGTACCCAGAAAACAAGACCCTAGTGTTCTCCTCACAGTTGTTACAGATGCTGAAGTATTTGAAGTATCCTGTAGGTATAGTCCTACACTAATTTGTAAAAAATGTAGTATAAGTAAATCCATTTTTTAATACAAGATTTCATAGTGATAAGAATGTTTGATGGAGGGAAAAAGATTCACTGCAATTTGTAACTTGGAGAACACAATCCATTTGACTCCTTTTTCTGTATAATACAAAGAGTTCATCTGTTGCACAATGTTCATTTTTAATTAAACATTTTATCATAGCACAGCCTTTTATTGACATTCCTCATAATAGAGCTGATAAGATCTTGACCTACTCTTCAATACAGCAATGTATAACTCAATACTCTGGCACACACTGTTCCCTTCGGAATTAAACCCACACTTTTCTGATTCAATTTTAAAATTGTATGTACTTCTGGTCCTATTTATTTACTTTAACTATTTATACCCCTTTTTGACTTAAACATTTTGGATGCAACCATTTCTTGGGCTACCACTTCTGTTTGCTCAAGCTTTTACCTAGCTGGACCACTTCATTAAATCTTTTTCTCCTTTTTAAAATTTTGCAATAAGAGGTGATTTAACACCTAATCTTGTCTTCTACTGTACCTTTTGTGTACAGCTTTGATTAGGTGTGCTAAATTCATTCACTATTGCCTTAATCATAGGTTTATAGAATTTCTGCTACCACAGAAATTCCTTTAGATATACTTCATGAGAAGAGATTCCTGAAGATGTCCCCAAAGATGAACAACAAAGCTGATCCCTGCCAGTAACCTTAACCAACCCTTTGATATAAAACTTCCCAGGACCTTGTGTTTAGCCATACTGATAAGCACCCCTGTAGCTTGGCAGGGTTTTGTCACCTGCAGAGGACCTGCAGCAGGGGAGTGGGAACCAATCCATCCAGCTGGTAGTGGAAGAGATCTGGAGACAAGCTGGCCACAGAGCAGCATCCAGAGGGAATGAGCCTAAAGTACACTTCCAGGGTTTGCTGTTTCCTGCACTGGGTTTTATTATTCCTCTAGATGGGAAAACCAGAATTCTCTAATGTTTTGCTGCAGCAAATCACCCCTTCTGAGTTGAGCACCGGCCATAATCACCTAAATTTCTGAGGACCATCAGGTGTTGCAAGACCCCATTTCTCATTAATCTCCACCTCTTGCTATATCAGCAGTGTAGATGATAATGGCTCAACTGCCTCATGCTTCTCTTTCACACTTTGCAGAACAGTTTTGCTGCTCATCCTTCTCATGCTGCAGGCCTTCCACTGTTCACTATAAACATATATTGATTTGGGCTGATAAATTGGAGGTAATTTAATACCCATTTGAAATTATTTCATGTAATAAATTGCAGAAAATGCAGAACTGCCTTTCTCTTGAGAAGAGCTTTAAAGAGGGAGGAATATTCAACTGCTGAGGATGTTTTCTTACACTTTTTAATCTTGCTTGGTCAGCATAGAAGTTAAAAATCATGCAGGGCCAATGACAGTAGGAATTTACCACGTGCCAAAATGTGTATCATTCAAAGTTAAACCTTTCAACCTCTTTGGTCTTCAAAAAGCTCCAGATCTTTGTGGATAAATAGGTATGTAATGAATTTAAATAAGTACTTCCTAGTTCTCTGAACTAAACCTAGATATTTTATTTTTCTTTTTCCAAATCTATAAGAAAATATACTGCCATGTTACTGGAAACATAGAGTGCATGACTTGAAAGAGACAGTGCATGGAGCTTTTTTAATTGTTCTAAAAGGGAACAGTTTATGCAAAAGGAGCAAATTCATGGCCTTCTACACCCACCTGAGTTGCAGAATTGTGAAAATACAACCAAGGTGTGCCTGGGGTACCTAGGACCCTGTGAGCACAGGTGCTACAAGCCACAGGGGCCTCTCTCTCTTGGTTGCCTCTATCATCCAGGCTGGATTGATGAAGCCAAATCAGGGAAATGCCAGCAGAGCCCCAGGGCACTGTTGGCAGTGCAAACACAGCTAAAACATCACAGGTACAGGGCCTCACCATCCCCAAGAGAGGAGGGACAGTGACAGCACAGAGAATGAAAAAGCAATCAAACTCTTTGCTGCATCCGTTCCTGAAAGCTCACTTGTTTAAAGCAGACCTAAATCATATCAGCCAAAGCTTCTAGTTACATTAGAGGTAGTGGACATTGCCATGAAATAAAGATACTGAATTTTGATCATGTGGTGGAGTAGAGAGGCTCAATTTATGCATATCCTGCATAAATTCTGCATCTGTTTTTTAGATGCAGTGGTGCTTATGAACTTGTTTGCTCTGCCTTGCTCTCCTACCCTGGTCAGTCCTGCAGCTGACATGAAGTACAGGGAGAAGTAACATTGGTGTTTTGCTTTCTCACTTTGTTTTATTGGGTTTTCTTGGTTTATACCTATGCAACTTCAGGCTGGCTCACAGTGCTTGAGCTCACAGAAGAAAATATGGAAGCTAGGATGGTGACTGGCTGCTCCACAGATGCATTGGTGTTGGTTTTTAACAGTTTTTAGCACAAGCAGTCTTCTAGGTATTTTCTAAAATTAATAAAATAATATCCTGGGTTTTAAACATACTTAAAACATGTTAGGAAAAAAAAATCAGTTGTATTTACTGGTGAACGTTTGTGTACACGTTCTCCTGTTTGTGGGAGACTAAAAAGCACACCATTTCCCACTATCATTTTACAGAAAGTAAAATATTTATAGGTAAACAACCTCCCCTAACACCTGCCTCAAATGGCATCTATGTAAATTTTGATAAGTATTTTGAAATGTTCATTTTTATTAACACGATTTTAAATGCAAAAGTTAGGTTGTTTTTAGTGATGGAATTCAATAAATATTGATATTATTTCTCCAATAAGAAATATTTTCTATAGTTTAAAAAAATAAACAACCCAGGCAACTTGCTTAGCTGTGGCTTATTTATTTACAGATACAGCCTCACCAGAGGCTCACAGCCTCCCTGTGCAATTTAGAGTCTGGCACAGGTGGCAAAACCATGGAAGGACGAGTCCACAAAGGGCCACAGTGGTGGAGATTGGGATGACCTGAGCCCCTGCAGGTGGCTCTGGCTTAGCTGATAACAAATTACCAGCTTTCTAAAACTCATGAAAATTCACACCCACTTGATGTAAAGTCTAATTTGCTTCTGTGTACACTCAAGACAGGAAAAAAGTGTTTTAAGGAGAGGGGAGTTAGGTAGCATTGTTGTTTCTGTGTTTATTTGTTTAGTGCTTTAGATTTTGTTGAAAGACAAAGTCTCTTGACTGTGTGGTTACATTCATCTCCTTAAGAAGGGATGTGTTTTGTTTATCAGCTTATTAGCTGACAAAATAGCATTCAAAGTTACTTTTAGAGAACATTACTGGACTATTACAAGGACATTATTTAAAATGAGTGGGTAAACTTTATTTTGTTGATGTTTTACTGGGATTTACCCATTCTAAATCTCACTATTTTATAGCAAACAGTTTAATGATTCATGAAGTACCAACGTTAATTGCTTAGATACTAATCTAAAACTCCTGTAAAAATAAATCTATTAACCCTAATAGTTTAATTCTAATACATGATTAATATAAATATTTAGAGTGCTCTCTTAAATGAAAAAAAAAAAAGGAATCAATCCATCTCAGTATTTGGACCATTTTAAGTTCACAGGTGGTCATGTAGGGAATACATACTGTACCTAGAGTAAGGTACAGGTAATGTAGGAAATAGGAAGATGTTGGAGAAAGCTGTCTCTTCACTTAAGACATGAGTTTAGCTAGAACTTGCAAGGTATGAGTTAATTTGCTGAGTTCTACTGTGAAAAATCTAACATTTTTCATGATTCTCCATGCATGATGGATACTTCAATCTTGTGGGAGAAAGTAAGTGAGGATTTTAATAGATTCTTTTGCGGAGCCTGCATTTTAGTAGACCTGCCTTCTTTTTATAAGATGAGGTTAATTTCTTGCCATTTTTGTTTCTTCACCTTTCCTCTTAGCTTTATTTTATGGCAAAAACTTATTAGAGCAGTCAAATTTTTTATTTCAAATTGGATAAAGTCAACAGATTTTAGCTTCTGAATTGTGTATACATGATGCATAATTTTTATGCAACTTCCTGCTAGGATTTTCTCCTCCTCCCTCTACCCCTAGGCACACTGAATTACAGTTTTGTTGTGGATTTAATGAAAGGACATCCTTCTGCTCTGCAGTTGCTCTCAGTTTTTGTATTTAGTGGTGTGATATGGCAGCTTTCACTTTATCCATAAAATATGAGTGAGCATCAATAAACTATCCAAGAGAAAGGAAGTGTTTGAATGAGGAGAGGGCGACTGTGCAAAAAAAGCCCCTGGAAGTTCTGTCTGTACATACACAGGTAAAAAAGGAAGAGGTCATTTGGGCCTGTAGACATGGGCAGATAACCTGTTGAAATTGTAAATTCCACATGGCATTTGGAGTGTTCTGTGAGTGTGCATGTGTTGGTGTAAGGAAGCTCATGCTCTGTTCCCTGTGCTGCTCTCCAGGGATTCCCAGCCTGAAGTCACTGCCGCACCAACCGGCCGCCAGATTGTGTGGGGAAAAAACCAACCTGCAACAAATATTTGCTAGAAAGTCCCATTTGAACAAAGCATTTTAACTGACTCCTTAGGCAGTTGTGAGCCTTTGTGGAGAATTAGCAAACAGAAAAGGCCCTCTTTTCTCCCCAGCCAGGAAAAGAGCAGAGTTTTGTGGTCTGGGTGACCAGTCATGCATCGCGAATAACGAATAGTGATTGTTCCTATCGGTCAGTTAAAAATTGTGTCACAGGGTCAAATATGTTTGCATACACTGCTCAAGGACTTGTGGCTAATGAAGTAATTAATAACACTTGTGACCTATTTGCAGACACCTGGTGAACAGATTTAAGGACTCTATCCATTGGTTGTACTTTCCAATTCCACCAGCCCTAGCTAAAAAAATGTAAAATCTAGACTAGAACAAAATCACTTTCATCATGTGATAGCAAAGTCCATCCTCAACACCTGCTGTCATATATCCTTTATTGATAGGAATCTTACAGATGATGGATTTTGGTTTTGTGAGCCCATTCAGTCCAAACCATGAGACCCCCAGGCCTACAGGACCTTGAAATACCAGTATTATATTTAAATCATCTTTTAAGTATGAGATACTGTCACAGTAATGATATTCTTTGATTAATAATATGCAGTAATGATTCAGGCAAGCACTGTTCAGAGGTAGGCAAAGGTCTAATCTGCTTTTCCAGGTGTTTGTATTTACTGCAAGGATCAAGTTTTTTGGTGGTTGCCAGGCAGAAAAGGAAGCCTTGGTGAGTGAAATGAGGAACAGGATTGGTCCCAGACACTCGGCTTCAGCCTTAAAACTTCCTTATTCCAGTGATTACAGCAAACAGAAATATCTTCCCAAATGAGTGTGAGCAGGAGAGAGTGGAGGCCAGGGTTGGGAGCATGTAAAACTCAGAACCACAAGATTTTAAATTCCATTGTATATTTAGAACAGTTATTGTTTTTCTGGGACTGATGTGCTGCTCTAAAGAAGAAGTGGAAACTACATCAATCTGTGTCATTGCATTTCACACAGATTTTCCTCTACTATATTTTGGACTTTCAAAAGAAAAAAAAAACAGTTTTAAGGAAGAAGTAAAGGGAGCATTTTGGTTAGAAAACAGCATGCAAACTTTATGACATCTAGTTTGTAAAATCTTTAGTGTCTCTTTTGCTTTTTGTTCTGTAATTGATTACTAGCACCCCCTTTAACCCACCTTAAAGGGCAAGCAGGAAATTCATGTTTTCCTTCATCAGCCCATCCCTCTGAAAAGCGTTCAGTATTAAACCAGTTTGCAAGGAGCAAAGACAGGAGAAACAAGAGGCCCAGTTAGACCGTGGCAAGGTTGGGAGATGCATGTCTGGTGCCTGCAGCAAATAGCAGCTCTTGTTCCTGCACAATTTTTGCATGGGGAGACCAAGTTAATTGGGGTATGGCTCTGTTCTTTCCTTTATGTGTGACCTTTTATTATCTCTGTGGCCCTGTAGTTCATGCAGTGTCATAAAGCTGTGGGAAAGTCTTGCAGCTGGTGTTATCAGCTGCTGGAAATTAACGTAAAAATTGAAATATTTGTGTTTCTTTCTGCCTGAAGGTGTCTGGGAGTTTTTAAATTGCTACGAAGGTGCAATTATTGTAGTTGTCATTTTGCTGAGCATTGCTTGTGAATCTTTTCCCCTTCTTTCTCTCCTCTTCTTTCCCCCACTGCTTTTTAGTGCAAGCTGTGGGCTGGTAATCAGGTGTTGTGCTGGGGCAGGGGGGTTACTTTAGGAGAGGGGTTACATGGCATAATTCCCACGAATGTAGGAGGAGGATGAAAAAGATAAAGAAATTTTGTTTTTCTGAGCTGGAGGATTCTCTGCATGACTTCCCCACTGATGGGATCATGTGCTTTCAGGCTGAGATTTTATTAACAATTCAAATGGAAATTGAGGGCACAGGAGGAGCAGATTCTCACATAAACTTGATCTGTCCATGAATGCAGTTCTCTGTTTGCCCTGACCCTGCATGGCTTAAGACACTGCCTGTGAGGCCTGAGTGCCAGACACAAAGACCGAAATGAAAAGCAAGCACATTCCAGTAGTCTGCACAAAGGCAATGGAGCAGTTTCTAGTCGTCTCCCCAGGGAGAGATCTTATCTCCTTGCAGCTAAACCCCTTTAGAGTGTTTATTTGTACTCTAGCACCCGAGGTTTAGGAACTGATATGGATGCTGATTAAACTGTAAGTTTCCTCGGTGGGTCCTTTTGGGAGACACTGAGGTGTTCCTTGTGTAATTTCTTTCCCAAATTCTTATCGATATTTATCAAAAAGGTTGCTTTGCTTTCCTGGAGAGCAATCAAATGCTGAGGGAAAAGGGAGTCCAGAAAGCACATTTGTCAATAAAAGTCATCCCCAGCCTCGGGAGAGTTTTGCAGAACTTTGTCTTGAGGCCGCATCACCTGGATTTGGCGCTCAGAGCCGTGCAGAGGGCCGGGGGCGCGGGGCAGCACTGGGGAGGCTGCCCTGGGTGGCTGCAGCCATGAAATGTGCTGTGCACGGGCTGACCTTGTGCTAGGGAGGCACAGGCAGGACACCAGGCCAGGCTGCTGTGGCCGCATCTGCAGGGCCATGGCTCTCCACCAATGGCAGTCGGTGGTGACGCGGCCTGCTGGGAATTCTGCTGGGCCAGAGAGCTGGGGAGGGGGTGACGGCGCTTTCCTGGGGGTTTGGTCATCTCTTTTTGAGGCTTGAGAACATATCCCAGTGCAGGGATATCATTCATACTCCCTTGATGTTAATATTGTGTCAGTACATTGCTAATAATGTCAGTACATAGTGGAGATTCCTTAATCAGGCTATTAAACATTGATACATCTGGCTCTCCTCAACAGGCTTCTTTTTTATGAAAATTCCCTAAAAGAGTAGGAGTTGACAGAGTCAACACAAATGTTTTAACTGTGTTAATTCCAAAGAGTCACAATATTAATTGTTCTAGTTTTCCTTACTTTTAGCCACAAAAGAAAAGGAAAATAGCCCCAAAGCAAAAGCCAGCAACTTTTAGATATGAAGTCATAACCATATGTTTTTCCATTTTTCTTACAAAAAGTTTCAAGCATTTTGATACTCCTGAAAGTATTTAAATCAGTAGGAAGAGATTATCAAGAGATATTGATTCAAATAGTTTTGGTCCCTTAATTTTATGGGTTTATATTATCCAAAATTAATGGTCGCACTTAGGCAAATTGTCAGTAATTGGTGACAAAATTGCTTTATTGCTTTTCTTTCATTTGATGCTAATTAATGGCCTTACATTATGAAGTTCAAGCCTCTTCTGTATTTCTCCTTCTCCATAAATATTAGGGGTAATGTGTTGGGCTAAACTTTTTTCTTCAGTGTATGCAATAATTGCCTTATGTGATAACAAACAGCTTTCTAGCATGATTTATAGAAATGTGATAACAAACACATTTCTGGCAAGATTTTTCCTGAAAGAATATAAATGTTATTTGCTTAAGAGCTCGAAGTCATTTTGATATGAAAGAAATGTTAGTACCATAGTGTGTTCATTGATTCATGTGATAAAACAAAACAGTAGTTTCTCATATCAAAGTACTTCCTCGTAACTTACTCAGCAGTTACTTTATAAAATCTGGACTTTGCTTTGTTTTACCAGTTAAAACCCCCTTACCTCTCTCCTGCTAATTTCGAGTGTGTTTGAGAAAAAAGGTTCTTGTTCAGTGGACTAGAATAACACCACAGAATTTTTCATCATATTTTCCACCTTTAATGTAACTGGTATTTTGTACAGAGCAGTTTTTATCTGTGTTTCTCCAAACTAAATTATTTTAATGATACATAAATGTATTAAAGTTTAGAATAGATGCCGTAAATAAAAGCCAATTCTAGGGTTTTTTTTAATACAAGAACAATGGAAAAACCAGATTGTGTGTGTTATTTTTTTGTTTTCTAAGAATTTAATAAAAAAGTAATGAATATATGTCACAAGATTTGATATTTTTATCATATACTCAAATAGAATAGTGATGCTTAATAACAAAATGACTACTAAAAGTGAGTTTTAGTGGCCTTGTAAAAATAAACTAGTAAAAATTATTAAAAGCCAAAAGGTTTTCAAAATATATGAGGAAATAGTCTTTAATATTTTATAGTTTCACAAATTATCCATATTTCTCTGCTGTCTAATCTTGTACTGCTAAACCAAGAGACTGATACCTTTCACTAGTAGAGGATTGCACCAAGGATAAAATATTGTCTCTGTCGTTGTTGACAAAGTTCTATTTATCTGTAATCTCAGGTATACCCAGAAAGTTTTCAAAATTGTGATTTACTAATCCTTGAGGTGGTTTTTTTTCATCTTTTGTAATGAGTTATGCTTGACATTTTTTTCTAGTTCTAATTAATGAATATTTATTAATATTTGTTAATATTTCAGTCATGGTGATATTATTTAAATAATAAATCTTTAGAATCACTGAATTTTATAAACAAATTGTTACCTCTTTTTGACATGATTTTTTAAAATGTGTTCTCTCCCAGAAGAAGTTCTGAGAAAAAGGAGAGAGAAAAATATAGTCAGTTATGCTTGAATGTGAAGATGGTATTGCTGGACTTCAAACTTCTGTGTTTGTGTGCTCTGGGTTTGAGCTCTGGAGGGAAGCAGGTACTCCCTTGCAGTGCCTCTACAGACTATATGTTCTAAACTTAGGTATTTCGAGTTTCATCAGAGATCATAAGCTAACCTCAGGTAAACAGTATGACTTCTCCTCACAAGCAAATGAAAGGAAGAGGAGAATAATTAGGATCACTAGAATTAGGCAGAACAGCGGCAGTCTGTGGTATAAAAATGTGAATTTGATCTTGCCAGAGAATCTGCCCACAGCATTCACTTGTCAGTGCCTGAAATAGTGTTGTTTTAGGCTGCCATTTGAGCAGCCATTTATGCTGCTTTGCTGAACTAACCACACTGAAAACCAATGAAAATGAAGGGATAGTTCTTTGGGGAGGGGGATAGTTTTCATGACAAAGATGACCTTTGAATGATAGCTGAATGCATTATTTTAGGTTACTAGAAAGCAAAACAACACTTCTGTAAATTGATGTTGATGAGGGATTACATTTATGTGTTGTGATGAAATACAAACTCAGTTGATAAAACATTTTATTGTAAACCACTGAGAATTTACCACAGGGATGGAATTGATTGAGGAGAAGGTTCTGTCTTCATGTGGAAATCTGTGAAATTTGCAAGTGTTCTTGGAAATCCCAAATCTTCTAAATGTAACTTAAAAATGAAGTAAATTAGAAATTCTTTAGAATTGCTTTCCATTTCTTTTGACCTCCTTGGGAGCTATCTTGATTAATTCATATTGCACTTGTCATAAATGGTGTCTAGTTTGTACTTGGTGTGTTTCTTCAGCTTTTGGCTGTGGTTCTTGTCCACTGATGCAAGCAAGGAAAGAGGAGGGAAGGGAGCCTCTTGCCCTCAGCCCCCAGTTTGCTCTGCCCCTTTTGTACATGGAAAATTTTGTTTTCCCTGCCTTCACAAAGTGGGCACCAGGGTAAAATATGTGATGATCTGTTTGCTCTTCACAGCAATGCAAGTGCTCCAAAGGGGCAGCCACACCATCGCACTTCAGTTACCCAAATTGAGTATCCAGTCTGGGCTTTTTCCAAGACAGTCTGGCCATCCTTCTTTTGGCCTTTTAGAGTAGCAATTTTCTTCTCACTGAGTCTGTAGGCACCCTGAAGTTGTTATGTTGTTACTCTCATGAAACTGTGCCATTAGGACTTCCCAAGTTACTTCACTCAGTAAATGTTGTCAGTTTTTCTGGCAAATTCTATGATTTTGATGTCTTGTATGCAGTATTGGCCATGCACTTACAAGACATTGTCTGCTATACTTATAAGGTACTTCAGCTCTGACTTCTGTGGTTGGGAATTTATGATGATATTTTAGATATTTTTTGGCTTTTCAGTAGTAGTTTTTAAAGAAAATATATTAATCTTAACAAGTCCTGGTCAGTCCTGGGTAAATGTAACCTCATCAAGTTTGAAAAATAATTTTATTTTAATTTTTCTATTGATAATTCAGGTTTAGATAGTGTTCTGAAAGATGAGAAGTATATACAGACTTATTCAGTACACTTTTAATAATACCACCTGTTTAGTGATCATTAATGTAATTTTACTTAAAATTGGATATATTATTGAAAATTAGTTCCTTTTGGGTCTACTGTGTAAATACACTTCCTAAAAAACATGGACTGAAACTAAGGTTATTGCATGCTTAAATTTGATAAATAGGGATGACTCAAGTAATCTTTCTACTTTGAGAAGTCCTAACTGTCTCAGCCTCCTACCTCCAGCCAAGTCATATTTGATTGTTGGTACATGAAGAAAAGATAAGGAAAAAAAAAAGACTGAGCATGGATGTAATAATGAAGAAACAATGCAGCACAGTCAACCAGGCATGAAGAATTATGTATTGAAGTTAAGAGGCCAAGTGTCTCATCAGCTGGATTTTAATAGTGCCTGGCAGAAGTGCTTGTACTTGTACAGCAATTGTTTTAATATCTAATTGTGTTTCAAGCTGAAATATGACAGTCTGTCTTGAAACATGAAGAGAACATTTCCTGTGATGCAATGTCTGAGCATTTCTTTACATACTAAACTGAGACTAGAAAATTGGTGAAGTATACTTATGTTTTCAGATTTCAGGAGCTTCCTAATTATGCATAAGTAAAGCTGTATCCTGTGCAGTTTTACTATTGTTATTTCTTTCCTCTTCCTGTCTTTATAAGTCATCTTGTTTACTGCATTCACTTGATATAACTTGTTCCTTCTTTTTTGTTGTGCTGTTTCGGGGTTTTTTTTAATACTATTAGCTGCTTCATTTGCTAGTTAGCAGAATACCTAGTTTTCTTTGGGGAGTTTAGCTACAAAAGCAACATACACTTTAAATATAAATGTGACCCAAAGCTGACATGTGAATCATGCTCCTGATAATCTAGCATTACCCTAACAGGGTCAGGAGTAAAAGATCATCATAATTGAGGGTTAGGAGAAAAGAGGAATTTTAAAAAAGCTTAAATTTTCAGGATGCACACTGAAATGGATGCAATACTCAAAGCGTAGACTGGTTTTGAAATGGGCTTTTTTCATTTTATTTCTCGTGATCGATTGGCATGTGAAGCTGGAGCTTTTCAGGAGAAGTCTGGGATTATGAGTGCATCAGCCTCTGCTTTTAGCACAGCAACGAGGTTATCAATAATGCATTGGAGATCTCAGAATCCTTGAACATAGGGAAATCACAGCTGGTGTGGGCTTATTGTTGAAATTGCAGATTTGCGCCAAGAGGTCACGACAACTGCATGTCAGACGGTCACACACACGCACACAGCCATGTCTTGAGGGAATGAGGGGAATAATATCTGAAGAATTGCCAGTGCCCATGTTATTTAGAAACTCTTCATATGTTTCTATAGCTCAACTTTAAAAGCAGCATATTTAATGCTGCTTGCAGCAGCCTTTTGACATTTTGGCCTTTCCCAGTATTGTAAGTTTTATTGTTTTCCTGACAAGTTTATTCATATACTAACAGCTTGCTTGGCAGCAATGCTCAGACTCAATACTTAGGCTTTCTGGTCACGGTGATGGCTGGCAGTAATAGAGAGGGAGAATAAGTGAGTGTGGAAATGCAAAGCTGTCTCTTGTTACATTTTATCGATCTCATTCTGGTGTCATTCAATTAAGACAGAAATGTGATGGATAGTGTCTGCATAGATCCCTACTTTGCTTTCCAGCCACTCTATATAAAGCTTTTTGGGGGGAGGGAGGAGTAAAGAGAGTGTGAGGGGAGGAGGGGGTAGCAAATCAAAGATACAGTGTGATTTGAATTACAGATCAAACTTATCTTTTAAAAAAATCATTATTCTAAAGCTATGCTGAAAAGCAATATTAGCAGAGCTAGCATTCTCTGTTGTCTTGCTAATAAGTGTGTGTAAATGTCCAGCACATTGTTCATTGCAGTTGAAATAATGTTGGTAGGTTTTTTTTTTTTCCCCAGATCTTGTCTGTGGTTTATGAATAAACACTTGATTCTTCTGAATTTAATACACAGATAGAAATGAAAGGATTTACTTGCCTAAGAGAGCTGCCTGCATGCTGTAGGGCAGTAATTCCAGATAAACATCTGAAGATAAGTGTTGTCATTTCAGCCCATTGTTTACTTTAAATATGGTGAAAAAAAAAATCAAGAAGCTCTCTCAGTGTAGTACAAAAACATAGAGATTAGCTCCATGGGTCTAAGCAGACCTACATCAATGCACTACCAAGCCTCTTGCCCAATCTTCACACAGTGGTAACTTCAGAACTAATAAATTACCTTCAATCTAACTCACAGTTTTCTGCCTAAGATGTGAATGAGACAATCCTAGAATGCATAGGTGATTTCTAGACATGTTTTTTCGTGATTAGACTTGAGGCAGGCTCCTTAAATGCTCTTTAGAATGTACAGGCTCTTTAGTTCCCTGTGAGGAAAGCCTTGATAAATCTCATCTCCTGGTTTTCCTTCCCATCTTCTCTGTTTGGGGGTAGGAGGGTTGCCTGTCCAGTTCACCTCTGTTCCCATGGAACTTCCAGGGGATGGGTTTGCAACTCAAAAACCTCTCTTTAGGGCAAGTTTGGTATTCTCTGCTGGAATGAGTTTACCTGGGCAAAAGCCAATTCACCAGAACCAAAATACTTTGTAGATGTATATTGGCCACTCCAATCGCAAACAAGAAAAGACCAGGCAACAAAAACCAAAAAAGAGCAAACCAAGCTGTGCCACATGCAGCATGCAGGGTTGGTGTTCCTGGCTTTCCAGCCATTGTGGCTGTTGAGGATGTTCCACTTTTCACAGCCTGGCTGTCTCCCAAAGTTCCTTTTCCTGCCCTGGAGAGCAAAGGAGCCCTAGGAGCCACTTTTTAACTAAGAGCCTTGGGGCTTTGATGGTCAGGACTCTATTTTCCTTGCAACTGCCATTATTGAATACACATTTACCACTGTAGAAGGCATTAATTACTATCTAATAAATAATTATGTTTTAAGGTTTTGAAGTTTTAAGGTTTTAAGATTTAAGCCACATTTTACATGTGACAAGGCTAAGATTTTAGAAATGGCAGCACACTTGTATTTATTCAGATGAGTATTCTGAGTGCTTGTTTGTGATTGCTGAGTGCCTCAGGTTAACAGCAGTCACTCAGCGCTCAGCAGAGCCTACATCAGAGTTATGGGCCTAAGTTCTGGATTCTTGGGCTTGAAGATCAAACATGAGCTGGGGTTTGAGTTTTCAGAACTACAGACTTGGAAATGAGAGGTGAGGGCTGAAATGAACCAAGGTTTCTCAGAATAATTTGGCCTTGTGCTATTAGTTAGATGTTCCTGCTAAGTCGATCAGCAACAGTCATACTGCCATGAGTATAAAATGTCTTCCCTTTGTGCAGGAGTTCTACCAGGGATCTGTAACTTGTCTTCTGAGGACACTTGGAGGGAATCACATGAGAAAAGTGCTGCCTTCCAGACATGAGGATGCAAGAAGGGTCTCAGGCCCTTCCAGTCATTGCTGGTTTTTTACCTAAAAGCAAAGATAGGTACACTCAGGACTCTGAACAATTGTTGGACCTGCTCTTTGAGGGCTGACCTAGACTGGGGATGCTGCTTAGATGAATCATGGATGTTTAATTCCCATTGAAATTCTTGAAGTTTGTGGGATATTGAGTGTATACAGCTTGAATACTTGCTCCAGTGCCTGTATCTTTGGAAATTACTTTTAATATAAGGCAGAGAGGTAGACTTTTGTTATGCTTCTGTCCCCCCTTCAAAGTGGCATTGTTTTTATTATTAAAATTAAATCATGGTATAGCATGTGGTAGCAAAGACAGCATAGTTTGTGCATCATCCCCTCTTAGCTGAGGAGACTTTCAGTGTTGGACCATTTGATACATCATGTATTTGCCACACAGGCATGAAATCAAAAATATTAGAATGCATTTAAAGCAAATAACACTACCCAGATTTTACAGGCAATCCCATAGCCAATGCTGTCGGTATAACTGCTTCAAATAAAGAGTTAAAGTGATTTCCTCATTTAACATCCTGACTCTGCACAGGTTTCTGTTTCTTTCTCCACTCCAAACAGAGAATTTGCTTTGCTCCTTCCTGGCTTTATGGGCTCACATAATGTAACAAACAAAATAGTTTTGCATTTGTAATTACTGTTCATTTAGCTTCAGGAAGGAAAATATTTGTGGCATAAAAAAAAGAAGAAAATATTTTTTTAAATGATGTGGGTTTGTGGGAGGAGATTAAGAGGCCTTGAGTAGCAATCTAAAAAAAATTGACCAATGCAAAATTTAACCATGATTTTTAAAATTTGACCATCTGGATTTTTTTCAATGGTTCATTGAAGTATATCAGGTTCTAACAGCCATGCATAAAATAACATTAGGAAAGGCAACCAGTCTCTAAAATAAGCACTACTAATAAGCTCTAAAAGGAAACTTGTAATATAATTTGTCCACTCCAAGCTTCTCTTTTCCCTGACCTCAATGAAGAAAGTCCATTGAGGTGTACTTTTGGATAAATTCAACACACTGACAGCTGTCTCTGGAGCTGAAACTGAACAGGCATTCAGTTTATAAAACTTGATTTGGGGGGTTTCATGTCAGTGTCATGCTTTTTGTAGATGTCCGCATTTTATGATTCCAGAAGCAGTACCACAAGAACTACTTGTTTTTTTTGTCCAGTATTTTAATCTCAGAAGGGAACAGCTAAACCAGCACAAACCAAACTTGTTTTAAGACATACCATACACTTGAATTTCCAGTTTTGTTTCTAGACTTCAGAAATTCACAGAAGATTGAGGAGAGGAGGGAGGGAGGCTTCCTAAGCACAAGCACGCAAGTGGTTATGGCCTATTGTACTCTTTTTAGAATTGAAATATTTCAATAGCTTGAAAATGAGCCAGACAGACTGTATATTATGAACAGGGGGAAAAGAGAAAAAGGATACAAATAAATAAAGAGCAGCTGCAGTTCTGTTTGCACTGCAACAGAGTTAAAAGAGACCTGAAAAATTATAGCTGACATTATATATACAAATCTAGGAGAAAAGAACCCTAAAGTATATCAAGTCTTGTCATATTCTGTTCTGCTCTGAACTGAACTTAGGGTTCAGTGTTTAATGTATGAGCAACAAATATTTTCTTTTTCAAGTGCTTCTAAGGAATTAGAATTAAATATATGAGACACAAGGCAGAGCTTTGAACAGCTTACTTGAAAGCAGAAAGAAGCCTATATCTGAGTCAGATATATTTTTGACTATTAGCAGCTGTAGCAAGAATTCACGAGTAATTGTCTACAACATGAGGGTAGAAAATATTAGTATTGTTTAAGAAAAATTACTTTTTGTTTTAGAATTATTTTTGGGATTCTCAGATTCCTGGATTTTACTCCTTGATATTTAAATGTTGGTGGAGTGGACAATCATGTTTTTCTGCTGTGGAGTTCACCTTTATCACTTCAATGTACAAAGAATGTCTAAGTATTGTTACATTATTTGGTAATTAGAACACTTTAAGTGATAAAAAAAGAAGTATTCAGTCTGCTTGAATTTGAAAGCTGTGGCTCCAGAGTATGGAAAACATTCATTCAATATCTGTGTGAAGGTTGAATAAATAAATATCATGTTTCTTTATTGCACTTTCTCCAGTAAACTAAAGATAGTAGAATAGCCTGGTTCAGCCTTGCCTTTTGATTTTTCAGCATTAAGTAGTGCTGTCCATTAATCAGAAACTGGACAGTCTTTCACAGATAGTGTCCCAGCTGAAGAAGAATCAATGGTGTTTATACTTTTATTCCACCTGAAGTTCAGTATTTAATACATATAGTAATTCTGATTGTCAGAAAATGTCAGATGGTAGACATAAAAAGAACCATATGCTAGAGAAAGGTAAACTTGGTTTAATCTAGGAAAGAATCAATAAATAAAGGTGGAATGTTTTATGAATTTAGTCCTAATAATTATTTGGTGTGGTAATGATGATTACTAAGATTTTGGAAGTCACTTCAGGAATGCAGTCACGTCAACTTGCTTTAAGGAACACAAGCAAATATCTCCTATTCATTAGGCGTTTTTTGGAACAATTGGCAAAACTCTTCCTACTGATTTTTCATGTGCAATTCTGGAAATCAGTTTTCGTAATTCTGGGGTAACCCAGAAAATAGAGAGAAGTAGTAGGACAAGTCATGTTAGCAATCATTGAATTATCATAGAATCAGAATGGTTTGTGTTGGAAAGGACTTTAGAGATCACCTCGTTCCAAACCCCTGCAATGGGCAGGGACACCTTCCAGCAGACCAGGTTGCTCGGAGCTCCATCCAACCTGGCTTTGAAGACTTCCAGGGGTGGGGGCTGACAGAGTTTGGAAAATGCTCTCAGGGCCTTGGACAACACTCTCAGGCACATTATGGGATCCTTGAGGTGTCCTCTGCAGGGCCAGGAGTTGGACTCAATGGTCCCAATGGATCCCTTCCAACTCAAGATATTCTATGATTCTATGATTTTTCCACAAACATGGTATTGTGGTGCTATTTTGATTAAGGATGGTTTCCAGTCTGGAAACTACAATAAAGATGTCCCTTTTAAAAGGCAGGATAGACTTTTTTAGGTTGTCCACTTTTTTTTTTGGCAGCTCTCTTCTAGCACTAGGGATTCCAAAATCTGAATTGTATTTCCCAGCAAATGTCAGATGCTGACAGTAAATTTGAAAACAAGACAAGTTATTTATAGATAAATAAGGTCTAGTTTCTACTGTAATGGATGAGAATTTTCCTGAGAGGGTCCATCTTCTTGATTGAAATTGAAAATTTTGAAGGATACATGCCAGGAATATGCATCATTATGTGTATTTCTGCTTATGCAATGTGGGAACTCTTGAAGATATTTGCAGTTTGGGGGTCTCTTCTCCCAGGCAAGGACAAGAGAACACAGCCTCAAGCTGCACCTGAGGAGGTTCAGGTGGACATCAGGAAGAATTTCTTCATGGCAAGAATTGTTAAACATGAGAATGGACTGCCCAGATTGGTGCAGTCTTTACAGAGCATTACATGATGTTCTTGCACGAGCCCTGCTTGGTTCTTGGTCTTTCATCTTTCTTGAGCTGCTACATTCTCTTACGCTGTGTAATGTCAATCCCCGAGGAACACAGGGTAATTTTGTGTGTAGAAGAATAATATTACAAATCTCTGAAGAGTTGTCCAAAATTATCAGGAAGTTTTTCCCATGCCTTTTATGATTGCTCAAGTCACAGAAAAGCAGATACTTAAGAATAAAAGTGTGGACAACCTTTATAGCTGTTGCTCAAGAAGATTGCATTTCATTTTCACAACATCACTGCTGTGTCCTAAATAATTTCACAACTTCATCACCAGAAGCCTCACCAGAGCAGAAGGGCACCTGAACTTCACCAAGTCCTGCCAAAAGGAATGAATATTGTCTTTGTGCAGGAATTCTGGGATAAATGCTGGAGGAAAAATACAGCTGTTTCCTAACTGTTGTCAAAAATGAGACAACAGTTTAGTCAGAAGCTTCTCTGAGGAGAAGATAAGAAAAGGATTTATTTTTTTGTTTAATTTAATTCTCTACTACTCTGTCTTGGGGTCTGTCACTGTGTTATGCGGCTGTTTTGTAAACTGGTGTGGAGCTTCTGCAGTTGTATGTAAGGTGTTTGGGCATGCTCTTTTTCATTGGTTTGCTTTCCTGAAAGTCAGACAATGTTTTGAAGATTTTATTTTCAGAATAGTGTCATCTTGCCAAAATGAAATAAATTATTCTTGTTAGTTTCGCAGTTGTGCAGGAAAAAAAAAAAGATGACCTTTTACTTTTTCTGCTTTCCTATTTGGCTATGTTACAAGCAAAATCCAAAGAATTCAAGATAATCTTCTGAGAATTAAAAAGAAAAAGATATTCTGTTTTTAATATTCATCTCCTAATTGGAACACTTTCCTTGAAATTGCTGAGAGTAGAGATTTAAGTTGCTTTTAAAACTAAGATGCTGTCAAACTGCTAAAATAGGTATGCAAATATATTGTCATAGACTCATAGGTGCATTTAGGTTGGAAAAGACCTTTAAGATCATCAAGCCAACCATTACCCCAGCACTGCCAGGGCCACCACTTAACCATGTCCCTCAGTGCCACATCTACATATCTAGATACATCCAGGGATGGTGGCTCCAGCACTTCCCTGGGCAGCCTGTTCCAATACTTGATATACCTTTTTGTGAAGAAATTTTTCCTAATACCCAATCTAGACATTCCTTAGTGCAATTAGAGGCCATTTCCTCTATCTTGTTTCTTGTTATGTGGGAGAAGAGGCCGACCCTGCCTGTATCACTGTCCTTTCAGGGAGCTGTAGCACATGATAAGGTCCCCTCTGAGCCTCCTTTCCTCGAGGATGACCCCCCCCACATCCCAGTTCCTCAGCTGTTCCTCACCGGGCTTGTGCTCCAGATCCTTCCCCAGCTCTGCTCCCTTCTCTGGACACACTCCAGCTCCTCAATATCCTTGCAGCAAGAGGCCCCAGTCTGAATTTGGTGAGATGTGGCCTCACCAGTGCTGAGTACAGGGAGCTGATCACAGATACAAGCCAGGTGCCATGGATTCCTGGGCAGACCTGGGCTCATGTTCAGCTGCTGTTGATCAGCACTCCCAGGTCCTTTTTCTGCCAAGAATCTTTCCAGCCACTTTCCCCCAGTCCTGTTGAAACTCATGCAGCTGCCCTCAGCCCACAGATGCAGCTTTTCCAGCTCCCTCTGCAGGGCCTTCCTGCCCTCCAGCAGATCAACACTCCTGCCCAACTAGATGTCCTCTGGAAACTGACTGAGGGTGTGTTTGATCCTCTCATCCAGACCATTGATAAAGGTATTAAACATCAACAAAATTTCTTTCATCCATTATGTTGGTTAAACAGGACTTCCTTTCATAAATCCTTATTGGCTGGGCCTGATCCCCTGGTTGTCCTGCCCCGGCCACATCATGGCACTCACTACTGAAAACCTCACATTTTAGTCCTATACTGGATAAATTTTTTCTATCTCTAAGTATATTCTAAATACTTCTAAGGAAATGTGGAAAACAAACCAAAGTACTAAGGACTGTGCCTTTTGAAAGAAATGAGAACATGGAACCAAACTTTGTGCTTTGCTCTTTGTGCTTCTTGAGTCACATGTTGTTCAGACTATGTACATTGGTTTCTTTCTAATATCTTGGAGTGGTAGATGGATGGATAGATTGCTGTGCTTGTGGATACAAATGTGTGTTTAAAGGATCATAGACAACATTTCTGGTCATTATTGTAATACCATTTCACATTAGTATGTTATCTATACCTGATTTTATTTTATGCAGAGGCAAAAAATTAATATGCACAACTCAGAAAAGTAGTCCTAAATTTGCTTCTTTGTGTATATGAGAATATATCAATTGCCTCAAATTAAAGAAATACTTGAAGTCTGTTTAACAGTAAAATTTATATTGGTCAACTTCTGGGATGATAGAGGTTCTGTTGAGCATTTCCATATAAAGGACAGCTTGGGTCAATTAATTTTCTTTATTACAGGTACCAAAATTCTGTCTCCTCAGGCCTTTCCTCCTCTTTCTCTGTATACTTTAGATGGTTATAACTAATTTATGGTTGACCTTCTTTTTTTGACAAATCAGAAAATAGTGAACTAGTTATATTTAAATGTATGATGGGATAAATAATCTCTTTCTTACAAAATGGGTGGTCTGTGACAATCAGTCTTGAAAACTGTTTATTTGGTTCTTGGGAAAAGGAGGGGATTGACTTCCATATAGCAATGAAATAAAATTTGTGGATATTCCCAGAAGTTTGATAGTGGCATGTAAATACAGATGCAGATATCATCAGGTACTCTAAATGACATGGATATCAGAGCCATGGTCCCCTGGTCTGCTAAAGGCAAATATAAATCTGAGATTTCTGAGTGTTGATCTATTTTGGTTCTTTTGTTGATTATATTTCTCTCTTTTTTATTAATTTTATTTATGAAATCTGACTCACAATATAAGCCCAAAAATTATGAATTAAAAAGGTGTGGGTAGGATTCTTCTAGATTATCATGCTATAATATCATTTAATATTTGTGGTCCAGGAATGTAATACCTTATCACTTAGTTTAATCACATGAATATTAGTAATTCATTTCCTAAAAAAAAATAAGGTCCTCCTTGCATGAAGTTTTGAAATGGCTGTATATAATCAAAGAGCAGTGATGTATCTTTAGGAAACCAAATCATTCTGGAAAGTAAATACTAAATGACAGAGTATTGAATGAATAATAGCTATTTAATGCTGTCTTTAATAGTCTAACAAAATAGCAAGTGACTAGATGAGATCAGGACAGCAGTTTAAAGGCCCAGGGTTCTAGAAAGTGTCTTTGTCTTTGTGGATTTCTGCCTGGATTCATGTTTGGCCAAATGAATATAGAAATATGCACTCAGATGCTGCACTGCAGCTGCTCTGTTTAAGGAACTCAAGAACAGATTTTTGCTACCTTTAAGTGGTCAGTAAATTATTTTCAATCATTCCATCTCCCATTGCTTCCATTAGTAGTGGAGGAGAAATTTGTAGTTATTTGATCAAGTTTTACCTGCTTAGGTAAGCCATTGATCACTGACCTGTGCTACAGGACTTTTTGTCAAATACAAAAGTAAAGCAGACTTTAACATCCTTGTGGTGGTCCAGAGGATTTCTTCTACTGTGATATAAACCTTTTTTTGGGGGAGGTTTCAGTTGCTCTTGCACGCTGGTTTTGCTCTGGAGTATCTTAATCAAGTTGAGGATGTGATAATGTAAAGTTATTTCTTAGAAGAGACTTTTGGACTGTTGCTGTCATGTTGGGCAGGAAAATGAAAATTCTTTACTTTATTCAAGGGCTACTATCTATCAGTCTTGCTGGTCTTGTCTTACCACAACAAACTTTCCTAAAAACTGGACCATTTTCTGCAAGAAATTTGTTACTTGGTATGTATAAAGAGAAAGGGCTATACTGATTTAAATATGATTTTTAACCTATAAGGGTAACTAATGCATGTAGAGTAGAATGGAATTTTCTTTCACTTTTTTTTTTTTTTAATACTTCAGAATGCATTAGAATAATGAGCTAGTTACTGGTAATGGAATGAGAATAAACAAGGCCATTTTTATGGTATGGCAAATTAGACATCAATTATGTGGCCAAGCAGCACTGAAGGATGTAGCAGACTGGGAATTAAGCTGTAGTGTTAATTGATTATGAAATCATTTGATAGCCTTTGGTTTTATTGAAATGATTCTGAGACTGCATCGTAAACTCAAAATCCATTAGAGGAGAGGCCCCACATTCTGTACTGAGGGTAATCTCAGTAGTGGGCTAACTTCTGACAACAGTGAAAAACTTACTTTGATTTTTGCAGCTATTTTGCCAAAAGTGATTAGGGAATTGTGCATCTTTTTGTCCATAACTATGAGTACAATTTGGATCTGCGTCCTTTAGTTTTACAACATGAATATCTTTGTTTCTGCTGTTGGTATCTCTAGTTAAATGACACATGCTCTTCATCTTTTATCTATATATAATTTCCTTCCTTAAATTAGAGGTAAGTGTGCCAAGTACTTCTACTTGAAGAGGCAAGATGATACAGCATTAGCTGAGTAATACTGTCTAGCCTCTGTGCAAGGTGGCAGCTCCCAGATTCTTTAGATTTTGAAGAACATTGCACTTCTTGGGCTATTTTTATACCCCTTCCCAAGGTTTTTGCCCTTGGGTTGCATGGGAGAGCACCAGATATTAAGGTGGGCCTCTGGCATCCTACTGAGCCTCTGGGTGTTTTAATGGCTGTTCTTAGGCCAGATGTGGTGCTTGCTTTGCCAGGCTGCCCACTCCTTTTTTGTACTGTGTTTTGGAAGGTCTTGCTTTGTCTTCTTCTCCAGTTCAGCTTCCTACGACGGCTGCACCTATTTTATTTCTAATTTAGAGTGATTGCCATAAATTCATAACAGTTAAGTTCCAAGTGATTTATAACCTTCTAGCAGCTTTCCCTCTTACTGCTCCTAATGCAGGAGTCTCTGCCTTTTGCTCATGGAAGGTCTGGCCAGTTTGACAGCCATACTTATTTTGACTGTTTCACCTCTGCCTTGCACACTTCTCTCTTGGCTGCTTTCCACTTTCTTCTCCTAAGGGCAGGGGACCTAGGGCTGTGGAGAAGTCAGAATGTAATGATAAAAGGAAGATGAAATGGCAAGAAACAGTAGTCTTCAGTGCAAAAACCATAAAGAGGCAGACCATAAATCTGCAGCACAGGCTGGGGAAGACAGAGGTGAATTATGTGGCCATTCAGGATAGCTGCACGGTCGTGCTCTTTGCAGTCAGTTTTGCTCTCTCAGGTGAGTTTTGACATTCAGTTTTACTTCTTTCTGAGAACAAATGTTGTCCTAGACACCAGGGGTTATGTTCATTTTGCTGGAATGTATCAAGAGGTTTCAAGTTCTGCTCAGGCAGCTGCTGGTGAAAGAGATCTCCTTTTATTGACTACCTTGAATAAAAGAAAGAAGGGAACCCTAGCCAAAAGAAAAAGCAAAAAATAGCATGAGAAAATTTTGTCCCCTACAATTCTGCTGAATAATGTTGCCTCTTCATATGCACTTGTACTGAGCAATAAGACTTTTGGGTGTATAGGAAGAGGTAGAAGGCAATTGAGCCAGTCTGACATTATTTGGTCACTAGTGATATAAACACTCTTCTAGTGCCACTTATACATAGGTACCATACATATCTTTAATGGTATTTAATTGAGATTAAAAAAGCTGTTGGAGTGGATGTTGTGAATGCATATTAGGAATATTACTTAAAACCGTAAGCCTTGATATGATAAACCATAACAAATCTGAAGGACTCATAATGGCTTATCATGTCAATAAAATGCACTTAAAAATCCCCAAGTGATTAGAAGGAGCCATTTCAGTCTATTATATCAATTGTTATATGCTGAGAGCATGAGAGATTTATTTTTCTTTTCCATCCTCTGTTTAAAAAAAAAAGAACAGAGGAAATTAAATCATAATAAGCTATGTTCAAATAGAATCAAGGTACTAAAATAAACCCACAGAAGGCGATTTACAAATTATGGAAGGCAGTGAAAAGTTCTTTCCAATAAGAGAATACTCTCATGTTACACTTGGTCTCTCATTTTTAAACACCACAGGATGGCTGATGTGCAGAGTGTGCATTTGCAGCAAAGATGTTCCTATTGAACTGCCAATAAGTGTGAATTAAACATATTGTCACAAGGAATCAGAATAATTTTGGCACTAATACCCAGTGGTGACCTCCAGCACTTGCACACAGGGAAAATTGAATTGACTTTACTACCCCATGTGGTAGTAAATGCCAGCAGCCATTGTTGCAGAAGAGGGTGATGATATTTTTTCCTAACCTCATATTTTTCCTGACTGATTTTTCCAGGCATCCTCTTCAGGGGATGGGTAAAGGTTAAGGGTGTAGCCCCCAAGTTCTTGAGGGTGACAGGGGCCCTGATGTTTGTTCTTACCACTCTTACCACAGTGGCTCTGCAGCAGATGTTTGGGGGGTAGTTTTCTGTCCTAGAGGAGGTCGTTCAGACTGTGTTTTCCCCACGTGTTCCTCTGCCTCTTTACCATTTGGTCTTGTTACCTGGACTGGCCCATGAGCCTCACGTAGATCCGGCAGGCTTTGGGAAATGGCAAGAGGATCTGCCCTGACAAATGGCCTTTGCTGAGAGGAATGAGCTGATTTTGGAGGTGGCTACTGTGCTGGTCCAGTGTGCATTTTAGCCAGGGGAAAGCCTTGTTTGTTAATTTACACAGCTGAGTGAGGAAAGCTTGGAATTGTTTTTTGCTAATAAATAAAGATCCCTTAAATTGCTTATTTACGGGCTCTGAACTGGATTACATAGCTGTTCTGTAGCATGTCAAACAGACCTGAGCTGGCTCTCTAGGGCCAGCTTTGCAGATGGGTCTGGGACAGTCTTAAAACAGCCCCTGGGGGCAGATTGCTGGTGAAATTGGTGTCAGGGCTCCCCAGGCTGGCGTAGCAGTCGGAGGGAGAGGCAGGGGCTGCTCAGCGGCTCGGTGTCCTGCACTCAGCAGACAAGCTTAACCTCTGCAGCGCACACATTTCAGCTGTTTAATGTCTGAATAGATGGAGAGCATTCTGGGAAAGTGAATTTTCCTCTCCCAACAGTATCCCTGCTATCTCACTGGCAGATATTACATCTTACATTTAATGTAATCCTTCCAAACTGTCCAGTTTCGTATTCTCAAAGCCTGAGCTTTGCCTCTACCTGCCCGTACAGAATTAACCTGTTCAGTCCTGCACCCCACTCACATACTCAGGGTGCCCCTGGGACAAGGATGTGTGGGACTGCAGATTTTGGGGGATCCTTCAGAGATGCAGCTGGCAGATAGGCAGGAGAAAGAAAATAAACAGGTTCAGGAGGTGGGGAGAAATGAGCTGGTGGAAGCCAGGGGAGGGAAGCAGTGGCAAGTAAACACAGCTGAACAGGAGGAAAAAGATGTTTACGTATGCTTGTTTAAGGTTTGCAGTGGGGATAACTGCAAGTCTGTCAGAACAGTTTCTCCCCTCACAGTGCTGTGAACCCTTTGCCTATTTATCTGCTGTTGTATGGGAGTAAGAAATGTGGCATTATGCAATTCTCTTTATGACCGAAATGCACCCAGTGAGGCTTGGCAGAGATAAATGTAAATGGTTCACGAGGGCCCCAGTTTGAGGCTCAGCTGAAATAACAAGGCAGAACAGGCACATTCCCACCTGTACGTGCACACGTCTGTATGTACGTGTGTGCAGTGCTGGCTTCTGCCCAAGGGAGGAGGCTGCCCACTGAGTGGCCACTTGGCAGGGACAGCAATTGAAGAGAGACTTAAAAACATACATTGGATTAAAAAAGGAGATGGCACCCTAAGAAACACGCAGACATTACATATCTCAAATTATCAAAACGTTGGACGTGGAAATGCAGCCTCTGCACTGTTAGTCTGCATCAGGCTGCACATTCTGAAGCAATATTCCAAGATTCATTTTTCATTTTCTGATATCTTGTTGGGGAGAGACACATGTTGTTGAACAAAGTGATCAATAAAAGAACAAATAAGGAACAAATGCTAAGAATATTAAAGATAAGATTTTATTGGGCAGAGACCTCCGAACAGGACATTTTTCAATCTGTTCTGTTATTTTTAAAATATCTGTTTGACAGGCTTATGTTTCAGGCAGACAGAAAGATAAAATAATGTTTTAAAACCCAAAAAATACTAAGATACTGGAGAAACAAAGTTGAGAGAGTAGGCTGGGAACAAAAGGAAACCAGCAAAATAAACTTAAAGAATTAAAATAAATAAAAAATACCAGAAATAAAAGTACTCTTTGGAGTTTTACAGTTTTAAAGTCTGATAGTATCTCTAGGTTTTAATATATTGAACTAGAAATGTTAAAGAAATGATGAACATTTATGTACATATGAAAATGTTATGAAATTATGAACCATTATAAAAATGGCTAAATTGCATCTGTCCAAATGATCATAGCAAATTCTTTGGGAACGTAGGGAAAGACATTTATAATATTTTACATTTTTTAAATACCTTGTCTTTGTGTCCCCTAGGAACTTGAAAAGAGCATTATGAGGGAGAGAAAAATGAGAGGAACGTGTTTACAAGTATTTGTAAGGTGATAAAAAATAGCTAAGACAGAGTGCTTAAATACATCATCTGCATTCATCATGTGTGTCTGCATGTGTGGATTTTGCGTGGTTTATGTGGCATGCAGTCCTGTCTTATTCTAGCTGAAGAAATATTTGTGGCTCAGTGTGATTTAGGCACATAAAACTGTTTTTTAAGAGAATATTTGTGTTATTTACTGAAGAGCAATACTTACAAAATGGTGTAGTATCAGTAAATTAGTGTTTGCTTTGTTATGGTTTGTGCTTTGGGCTAAAAACAGGTGAAGCCAGGATAAGTTTGTTTGTGAAAGCTTGGTGAATACTAATGAGAAGAAAAATCGTCCCAGTCAAACTGAATAAATTCTATGGATAGTATGAAGGATTTTCAGTGATCCATATTGTCCTTGGACTTGGCTGTTGCATTGTACTTTAAATGGAATTGATTGTGTGGTTGTAATGAAAGTAACGGATTGATTTCTATACAGAGTTACACAGAGTAAATAGAAAAATGTTCTTGTCTTGACCTGCATTCATAAACTAAAAATCAGTGGCTTTTGACCTAATCCTTAATAAAAAATGCAAATGTAATATAGGAAATCAGAAGGTTTCTTTAATTCTTAGAAAATCTACTGTTTATCAAGTTTTGCTTGTGTGCTTTCTTGGATTTTAATTCTTTGTATTCAGGAATTTAGTAACTGTAATCTATTTTCTTATCAAGGAAATTGTACTTTTTGCAGTTCACATATTTTTGAAAAATACATTTGACTGTTTCTTTTCTTATTATTCCTTTTTCCTTAGCTACATGGTATTTTCCTTTATTTAGGTAGAATATTTATGATTTTTAGTACCTTCTGTGTTGAGCAGTGTTTGTATAGCAGTTTTGTGAGTGTGTGACCCATACATTTTTAGTTTGCTATTACTAGATTATTTCTAAAAGATAGTTCTTTCTGAACTGAATATGCAGATTAACATCTTTATGTTGTAATAAAAGGAGGAAAGCTGTTGATGGAAATAAGGTGCAACATTCTTTCTACTTGAATAAACCTAAAAAATGTTTATATTATTACAATAATTATCTCAGTAAAAGGCCATAGAGATATTTATGAGCAACATTTATTTTTTTATTTTTATTATTTTTTGCATGTATGGCATTGCGGTTTGGGCCCCAGTAAAATACACAATCCAGCTGGTAATTTCTCTCATTGAGCTGTAAACCAGGACTACAATAAGCAAGATCCAACTTACTGCATTCATCAGTTTCTCGGTGAATTTTGCGACTTTATTTTTGGTGCTCAGAGTTTAATTTCTCGCTGAAGTAGAGCAGCGCATTGTGGCGCCACACAAACAAGAAGAGCAAAACAATAGAAACCACAACGCACCGACGGCCACCGCTACTCCATTGTAGCTTCCAAAGGCACTCTATTCTTCCCAGCCCACTTGATATCCTGCAGGTTGTGGCAGTACAATTCACAGGAAAAGCTTAGACATTGAGCTTGCACGCTTCTTGACTCCATTTTAAACCCTTTGTTCACACCGGGGTGGCATTTTTTCACACCACATGTGGCAGCTTTGACTCCTATCCAGCTTGTCGTATAGAATCAAAGTCTGTGATTTCCTACATTCCCAGTGTTGTCTCCTGAGTTGCTGTATTCTTTGTTGCTCCCAAAATATTACAAATCTTAATATCAGACGTAGGTTTGTAAAGCTTTATAGGCTATGGGATAAGACAACTGTACCTGCACACTTAGATTTGCTTAAAATCAAAGCTGTTTGCAGGGGAGGGGAAGAGCTCTTTTCCCCTCCTTCTTCTCTTTAAAAAAAATTTAAACACTGGCAATTAAAAACTACGTGGTGAATTTGGCATATATTCATTCTGCCTGATGCATGTTTTTCAGAAATAATTTAAATAATGTGTGATACTATATATTTTTTGATTTGGGAATTATGCAAGTGCTTGTATTTTGTTTCAGTATTAAAACATTATTCATCTTAAGAGATTCTTTTGTTGCACACAGGCGTCATCTGTTGTGCTCTCTTTTCCCTACTTTTCCAAAGACAACCTTCATCTGCAATTTTGCTGAAAGTTTTACGCGCCTCGTCAATAATAAATTATACTTCAAACTAATTTTGAGGAGAACAAAACAAGTCTACCGATATGAATACCCCTAAAATATATGTTTTTGAAAGTTTATTAATAGAAGATCTATTGCTTAAAATAATGTCAGTGTAGCTAAAATGCCACTTCTGTCCTGAAACAAATGCTAAAGTATATATTTCTTCCTAAGAAACTTTACCATGGATTGCAAGTGCAAAGTGACAGGGCAACAATAACATTTGTATAAAAATTGTCACAGGAATTAATGTAACTTGTACTTCACACTTTTGGATATATTTTTAAAATGATCAATGAAAATTAAATGGATGTGTGCTTTGAAAGAACATTCTCCGTTCCATGTATATTTACAAATGTGTACGTTCATTGTTGCTGGTTCACTCAGCTGAGGATAATAGAATAATTTCTCCTTGGCACATATGCTAGCCTGTACATTGACATGACACCCTAATAAATATTTTGACTCGAGAGCTGTTGTTTGTTGCTGTTTGTCAGGTGGTTAGAATGGTCTTTTGGCTGCCGCTCCCCTTGCGAACTAAAATATTAAAATGTATGCTTTCAACCTAGCAGCTTTCTTGCTGTATTTTATACGTTTTCTGACTGCTCATTCTTTCTTTAAAATATAGTACTGCTGTGTGCTTAATGCATACTGCTTATTCACCAAAATCCACTTAATTGCATATGGTGTTTATGAAATTCTTACATTGGTTTTAGGTTTTAAGAATTACATGAAATTGTATTATGTAAGAGAATAATTCAGTAACAGCCTCTAAAAACAAAACAGCATTGTTCTTTTCTGGTTTATAAAATATAATAATTTCATGTGCTTGTTTTTTGCCATTTCCTTGCTGTTTGTTTATGGAACATTAGATGTTAAGTTGTTAAATTGTCTTAGCTGGTCTGACATGCAGCAGCATTGAATAACAGAAAACCTGTTCCAATTAATATTTATTTTGTATTTCAGTCCAAAATCTCAAAGATATAAACCAAGTCCTAGTAATAATTAATTTTCAATTAGAAGCAGAGTTTTATTAGCTCTGCTTCTAAGAAGATTTTGTGTAATTTAAAAAATCCAAAATATATGAAAATAAACATTTAATTCATAGTTGCTTGAGGTTTTTTGTCTGGGATTTTTTAAAAATGATGAACACTCAAAGAACACATTTAGAATCCATATCTAAAAAGAGTTTTATTTTGCATACTAAATTATACAATTTAGTATAATTGTATACAGTAAAAATTATATAAAATTTATAGAAATGGTTTTGAGAAGATCAATGAATGCTTTAATAAAATTACATTAAAATGGATTTTTTAAAGTTACCTATTACTTTAAAAAGTAATTAATCTAAACTAACATTTCTATAGACAAAATGGGACATTTTCTATTTCTTTTCTGCCAAGCATCTTAGCAGTTTCTGCAGTTTAACTAGTTAAAATGTCCAGACAGTCTGAGTGCAATTTTAGGTCATACAAGAAGAGTTCTTTTATGAAAACTGAAACTATAAAAAAATTAAGCCTTTCGAAATGCAATACTGTAATTTGTGCTAAGCCAAAAGCATGCTATAAGGAAATAAACATAAAATACTCATGCAAGCTTACCCATTTACTGTTTAAATATTAAAACAGTGACTCAGAAAAGCAATGTACACACACTTAGCAGAAAGTTATTTTACTATCACAGTTATCTACATCTAAACTTGACATCACACAGCATTTTTAGAAGACTCAAGTATGAATTTCTCGGAAGCAAGACAAGTTCAATAAGTGTATCAAAATTAGTTTACCTACTTTCACAGTGCATAATTACTGAAGAAAAGGCATGATCTTATTTCATTAAAGTGTCATGAAGCAGAAATATAGAATAAGCATTTGTCAATATCCATTCCAGAAAATTCCAACTTTTATTTCTTGGCATTTCTTACTTTTCCCCGTGTTTCTTCAGACCCTCTTCACGTTAATAATTCTTCTATTTCCAGAAAAGAGAAAGGGTGTGTGTGGAGGGGGGGGGGGGTGAACCCCAACAACAAAACCCCACAAACAATCAGCAAAAACATAATTGGTTTATATTGCCTTTCAGCTTGTGGCCTGTCCTCATATTATTAGATCATACATACTCCCCTAAAATTCAGCTTGGAGTAATCCTCTGCTACTTAAGTCTGGATGAAAAGAGTACTCATTGTGAATTATGTTTCATCTGTCACAATAACCTTCTTTATTCTTTAGTGCACCTCCCCTTTGCCTGCGGCAATTAGAGAAAATAGGTATGCCTTGAAGTATGAGACAGTGGTATCTCAAAAATATATATACTGATGTCATATACAGACAGCTCTGGGCTAGCAGCATCCTGAAGAATATTTCAGCCCCTTTTTGATGCAATCCAAATTTTGTTAGAACAGAGTAGAGGCTGGCATATTGTACAAGTAGTTCCTGATGTCTTTCAGTAGATTATTAGTTTGTTTTGACAAGCAGTGATCAGAGATTTTGCCATTCCATTAAAAGAAGAGTAAAAACTTGCTTACCGACTGATATAATTTTCCACGTTAGCTACAATTCTGTTTGGATTTTTTTTTTTAATTCGAAGGTGTTAGAGAATCTTTTTCTTCACTCCTCCCTGAAATTCCTGGAGTTCTGTTGAACTCTGCCTGAATATTTCAGCTACACTTTCTCAGTGGTTTAGCATGATTTTCATAATTTCTTGCAATGGACATTTAACTGTTTCATCTTTAAAATAAAATATATATTAAAAAAAAAAGTTGACCAGTGAGTATCAAAAATGTTTTTGCACTGGTACAGAAGAGCAAAAACCCATGGTAATTTTCCAAATTCTTTCTCTTTCTATATCAAGGGGAAAAAAAGAATATAAATTCTTTTAGAGTTCTAGTTACCACTGTCAGGGTTATTTTAACTATTAGAATATCTGTATTTTCTTTAAGACTTTCTGCTTTATTGTATCTAACAAACAAGCAAACAAACAAAAAAGCAATATTTTTTTGATTTTTTTACTTTTTGAATTAATTTTGGAAGCTTTCCAAGTTCGCATTTGTTTTTCTCCTATGTTAATTTTAAAGCCTTATGGCAGCAAACCTCCAGTCAGTATCTTGTTTTGAAACCCCTCACAATTCCAGGCTGTTCATACTGATTCCAAATCAGCCTCCCTTGCACTTTAAGAGGGCTGATGTTCAACTGGAAATGATTAAAAGAGAAAGCACCTTTTAAAAAAAAAAAATTAAGTGCTAAATCAAGCAGGTTAAAACAAAGAGATTCTGCTGTGAGGCTGGTCTAACGTAAAAACATTGTTATTAAAGTTCCCAAGAAATTACTACACTACAAAAAACCAATAATACTTGTGAATAAAGGAAGAGTTTGGCCCACTGCACAGGTTTGGGCACAAAAGTGCTTGCTAAGCTATCTATTTCACACATGCAACGACAGAAGGTTCGATATTCATTCGATCGATGACTGAAAAGGCACAATGGCAAAATCGGACGGACTTCTTTTCAAATACAGATCTCCGATGTCCCCCTACAGTCTGCAGTCGCACGGCTGGTGGTGTGGCACAGACGGAGCAAGGGTTACATCAAGGCTGTTCTCTGGACCGTGCAAACAGTCTAGACCAATGACCTGCAGCATCGTGCCCTTTGAAGAAGAGGCAAGTTCAGTCACGACGAAGAAAAATCAAGGCGTACCCCTTTTAACAATAGGGAGCAGCTCGTGGCTGCAAAGAGGTAAGCAGGGGTAAGCAAAAAAAGGCATCTGCTTCCATGGTGACAGGCCAAGCATGGGAACCTTGCTTTTGAAGAGGGACAGTTCTCAGGCTCCCTCACAGGCTATGTCATGCATTATAAGCAAAGGCAGGTTGAGCTGAAATCCGCAGAGTTATTTCAGAGTAAAATGATACGCGAGCACATGGCTGTTAGCAAAAAAAAAGTCACATGACTGTTTAGAAGCAGCCTTGCACTGTTTCTAAATCGAGCCTTTCGTCCGGGGCAGTTTCTTCTTCTTTTCTTTTTTCATTGTCCTTGGTTTTTTTTTTTCCCCTCCGCTTTTGCAGCAAACTAAGAAAATTGGGAGAAGGTTTATACAAAACAAACATTTGTTTGATACACAAGATTCTGGCTATTCTCCTTCTCTAAACTGAAAAAAGGTCAAGGGTCAATGTTTTTTTCGTGACAGGGCCACAAATCCTTTTGTTAATGTAGCTTTAGCAAATGCCATTTAAAATAAGATTTTGCTTTTCTTTCCAAGTGCATATTATTATTAGTTTGACAGAGTATGAAAGTAATGAATTTCTGTTTCTACAATAACTTTTTTGTTCCAATATTTTGCCAGTTCTTTTTCTTCGTTTTTGGGCTCTACAATGCTAATTTTCAAGATTTGCACTTCTAGAAAAGACAACTAAAAATGCACACAAAATCAACACATAATAGTCCTGCCATCTTCAGGGGGAAAAGAAAAGAATTATCTGCAGGCATAGGTAGTAAAAATGTGATCAGTGACTATAAGCCTGTGGTGTAACCATTAACCTTTGAAAATTATTATGTTTGTACTTTGTTTCTTTTTGCTTTGTCATTCCTTTAGCTGCTACGTGCTACATTTCCTCCTGAAAAATTAAAATGTGCAGTGTATTTGCCTTGGCATGGGTGTGCCTGGTTTTTGAACTGTGTTTATTATTACATCTGTTCTGTGACATTTTAACTGTTTGTGGTTGTTTGTAAATTTTGATGGCTTGTTATTTTGTTAGAATTTTACTGTTAAAGAGTTTGCTTTGCTGGCTTCTGTTACATACTATATGATGGTCTGTCTTATTACAAATGATAGCATTTATCTTATTATCAGTATGAGATTAATTTTATTCCAACTATTCTTGTTAAAACTGGGGGAGTGGGAGGAACAGTGGGAGGGAAATGTCTGGCAAACTGTGTAACAGAGTTTAAAGTTTCAGAAACACTAATAATTACATCATTTCTATCTGTATTTTTTCCTGCTGTTTAATAACTGTAGGGACCTGTGGTACTTGGTAGAATTTGTATTGCTATCCTATAAATGTAATTAATATTTATGAGTGTATCAAAGGCAGTATTTTCTCAGAGTGTATTCTGAACTTTTGTTGATCTTTAGGATGGTTTAACTTCAGAGTGAGGACTGTGTATTTGAAATTAAATTATGTATGTGAACTAACTGTAAGTTGTCCTCAGATAACAAACAGGCTTTTTTTAAAAAAAAGTTTTTGGCCTACCTTGAACATTTATGGGCCAAAATTATCCAAGCAAAAAACCTCAAAAACTGAATAAGAAAATATAAACATGCATAGGAAAATATAAATATGCAAATAAGTAATTAAATATTGACAATAAAAATTAGGGATCCCATTATCTTAAAATCTTAAAGCCCATTATCTTAAAAAGGTCATGATCTGGATTAACTGGATTCATTCTGGATAATTTATACCCTGCATATGCATTCAGTTTTCAGCTGGACTTTGACATGATTGCAAGCTGTACCCTTTCTCCAGAATGTCCATTAACTAGTCCCATTAGTTTAAGAGAAGAATCTGTTTACTGGTCTTTTGTGTAGCTTGTTGGATGCAATAATACATTTTGATATTCCTGCTGAACAGCAGATGCATGTTAATAATGGCAAACATTTTCACATACTCACTGTGCTTTACAAATTCATACACTGTGTGGAAATGTTATGTCTTCAAGTTTATTTAGTCTATGTGAAATTGTCTCAATTTTTATACCTTACAATGGTAAATTAAAAGATTAAATAATCTGTCATACGTATGGCACAAACAGTGCAAAAGACAGTGCTGTTGTATTTGGTATTCAAACACGCTGCTTGAAATTATTCTCATGGTAACAAAACATTTTGTTTTAACTTTTTTTTTTTAAAGGAAGAGATTTGCTACTGGAAGGAAGATTTTTTTTAAGTGGAAGGCTTTCTTCTTGTCCATTTTAATGTAATTGATAAGAAAATAATTTCTAGATTCACAGTAGTCTGCAGTTTACAAGGGGAGGTTCTGATCTTAATTATATCCATGCTCATCTCTTGAAATAATTAGTCTCCTCCTATAAGGAGCTGAGGATAGAGCACTGCAATGAAAGATGTGTAAGACTTGGTGTTGTAGGGAAAAGTTGCATCTCCATAAGCAATGAAAACATGATTGTGAAACCATGCAGTTTTATTTCCATTGGTGTTGTTGTAGAGTGGTTTTTACCATGTATTGATGTCTTGCCCCAAAGCACACACGGTCCTCTAGTGTTGTTGATACATTCTCAAAAACCTTTAGGCAGTTGCTTGAGCCATGGGCCAACTTTGCACTTGGTTCATTCAAGCTAAAGTTCAGGCTGCCAGTCTGAGGCCTTTTACTTTCCATTTCAGCCAGTGGTGACTCAGAGCCTGAGATTTCCCTTTTCCCTTTCGGGCCATTCATTTAAATAATCTAAACATCTTATTCCCCTTCTAAAATACCTTAAAGTGCCTCAAGAAGCACCACTGTTTTGTAACTTCCATTGAGCAATTCAGCTTCTCTGAACCAAGGTAGAAAACAGGGAGAAGGAGGGTTTGTTGGTTGGGTTTTTTTTAATACAGAAGATGCCTCCAGGATGTTGGGAAGGTCTGTGGTTTGTGTAGAAAGGATTATCAGGCACAATTTCTTTTATAAACAGTGCAATTCATACCTGTGTTATCTTCAGAACTTTTTTTTTTCTCCACAAGAGAGGTAGACAAAGATTTTTCATGGTTTGCTCTAGGCAAGTTTTGCTGTGTCACCAATTTATTTTACAGGAGTTTTAGACTGAATTGCTCACTTGAATTAGAAAACAAAAAGGTGTCATCTCTGTCATAGCATGCCAAATGAGGAAAGAGAGACCATGATCTTCTTGCTCAGTGGAGAGGAGAATTCTGTAAATCTTTAAGCAATTTGCACCCTGGCTTTAAGCAATTTTGACACTGTACTTTTTATGCTATTGCAACAATGTTGTAAATCATAATTTCAAGGACAGTAGTTGCACATAATTTCAAGACAGTAGTTAAGATGTTGCACATCTTAATAATCTACTGGATAAAACAAAGGCAGCAAAAACTAGATGAACCCCCAGGTTTTAGACTGCTGAAACAAAATTCATTACAGTTGACTGAAATTTAAGTAAAAGCCTCCTTTTAAACCCAATGTTTTTAAAAGTGCTGCTAGGTTAATCCCACCAAAGATCCTTTGATCTTATTCTCCAGGTAATCCTTTTCTACATTACCTTAATGACACAGAATATTCAAACCTGACTGTCAACTTGCTAAGAGCAAGGACTTGGAGAAGCCTATGGAGCAAAGAATGATCAAAGCTTAAAACGGTGGTGTTTGAATTTTGGTGGCACATGAAAGCCTCTAGATTTTCCTCCTTAAAACCAAGAGCCTTGATAGATCGGTGAAGTCAGCAAAAGTTATTTGCTTTTGGTACTATACATGGATTTGCATTGTTATGAACTTGGGAATGACTGACTGCATCTGCTTTGATTTAAGATAGGAAACAAATTAAGTCTCTCTGTCTCTTGAGTATTCTTCTTGGTCTGTAATCCCCACCACAAAAAGCCTTAGAAAGTGTGATTAAGTTGTTGCCCCTTATTCAAGTCTCCTTCCAAATGCATTGCATATGAATAACAGGTGCAAGAAGAACTCTCAAATGATCAGAAAGTCACATTTTCTCACTGAGTGTCATAGTTCTCTGATGTTTTGAAATAGAAGTTAGTCTGATTCCAAGAGCATCTCAAGTGTATGAGGTTCTTTTCAGGGCTGTCATTTTCTGAGCCTCTGTTATTGATAAGTAGAAGTCCTTTTAATGCTTATATGCTGTTCACAGAAAGGGCATCTTTAACATTACAGAAATAACGTTAGTCCAAAATAACCTGATATTTGTCATCGCTTTTTAACAGAGACGTACAAAACAACAGCAATAACAGCTTTGTTCTTGTGTAGAATCTGGCTAAGTTAAGATCACAATCACAAGTGATAAAATCTCAGGACAAAAATTTTTTTGCAAAGAGCTGGTCCTGCCAAAGAGTCACAGATCATAGAATGGCTTTGGTTGGAGGAGACATGAAAGATCACAAACTTACAGACTATTCCGAGTTGGATGGGACCCACAAGGATCCACCCCTAAAGTGAATGGTCCATACAGGGATCAAACTCACAGCATTAACATCATTCTCTGACCAACTGAGCTCATCTCAGGGTCAGGATGATCTTGTTCCAACCCCCCTGCCACAAGCAAGGACATCTTCCACTAGAAGGGGGTGCTCAATGTCCCATCCAACCTGGCCTTGGAAATTGTCAGGGATGGGGCATCCACAGCTTCTCTGGAAATGCATGCCAGTGTCTCACCACCCTCAGAGGGAAGAATTTCCTCCTAGTATCTAACATATATGTGTTCTCTTTTAGCTGAAATTCATCCCCTCCATCTTATTGCTACAAGCTCTTGTAAAAAGTCACTTCCAGCTTTCTAAATCCCCTCAAGAATTGAAGGGTTCCAGTAAAGTTTTCCCCAAGCCTTCTCTCCTCCAGGCCTGACAACTGAACTCTCTCATCTTGTCTTCATAGGAGAGTTGCTCCAGCCCTCTGATCATTTCTGTGGCCTCCTCTGGCCTCTCTCCAACAAATCCAAGTCTGTGTTGTCCTGGGAGCCCCAGAGCTGGACACAAAACTCCAGGTGGGGTCTCATGAGAGTGGAGTACAGAGCAAGAGGCATCTGCTGGCCATGCTGCTTTTGATGCAGCCCAGAATATGATTTGCTTTCTGATCTGCAAGAAGATGCATTATCCTAAAGTAAAAAACAAAAGAAAAAAGTAGAAAACAATGAAAAACAACTAGAACACTTGGTTGGTTTTGCCTTTCTAATATCTTCAGAAGATCATCACAATGATTCTTCTTATTTAAAATGCCTTTTTCTCAGCATTTGCCTCTTCCTTTTAAATTTCTGTTTCATATTTGATTTTTCCCTTCCCTAACTAAAGAGTTAATTGTGAAATAGGGATTTTTCAGGAAGAAAAATTGACTATTTTTTATATATACCAAAGATAAGCCTTTGGTAGAATTATTGTATCCTATTTCAGATTCAGGGGTGGAAATTTGCCTTGTATTTGTATATGTTGTAGATCTCTGGAAGTTACACATTACTGACAAGAATTACTTGTGAAGAAATCCTGTTTATGCTTGAGAGTAGGGTGTTTTGCAAACTAGAGCAATCATCCAAAGTTTTATGTGAAAGAATACATTGCAGACTGCAAAACAAGACCAGTAATTTCAGAAAAGAGAAACTTTGAAAAGATCAGCACATATGCTTAGTTATGACACTGTCAATGATATATTTACGATAGTTCTGGCCTAAGAAAATAGAATTTTCATAAAGAATGAAAAATCTGATGATTTTTGGTTTATGAGGGGCATGGTGGTTGATAGTCTGGCATTAAAAAGTATCAGAAATTACATTCTGAAAAAATATTTCTTATTTATGTGAAATGACATCCCTTGAACCTTCTGTGACTGGGATTTTGGGTCTGAATGGTAATCCATTTCCCTCATAGTCCCTTATTTTTGGATGTGTGATGCTAGAGGGGACATTGTACACATACCCTTCAGTATCTCTTTATGGACATCCTGTCCATGAATTTGTCTATGAGCCTGAACTATCTGGAATTTAATCATTTTGGTATTGTGGTTCAAGGAGTGAAGTTGTTCAGTGTTTGCTCTTCTGAGAATTATTCTGATTTTTGGTTTCTGAGCACCAAGTAGGATAACAAGTACCCATAATAACTTCTGCTTTGATGAATAACTCTACTTTTAATTTTTTGTACTTGTGTTCAGCAATCTTCCAAATATTCTGTAATTTGACTGACAGTGATTTTCATTAAAATTTCCTTAGTTATCCCCTCTCATAAAGAATTTTGTCTTAGCACTTATGTCCCATGAAAAACTGTTCAAATGCTTGTATGTAAGCAGGATTGGTGAGATGTGAAGAAAACCTTCATGACTTTGCATTGGTCAAGTGAAACTCCTGAGATATTCAGTCCAGCCTGTTACTTGCTGCAAAGCCTCTTTATCTGTGAAAACCTATTTATCTGTACTAGGACTTCCTTCACAAAGCAAGGAGAAAGTGGTATAGTGGTTGCACATTTTCCTCTTTTATGACTTATATTTGGAGGATTTCAGGTAAATTCATCCAAAATAACTGCAACTCCAGTGATCTGATAAGGCCATAAGCAAGGTTTATGCAATTTAAAATAGCTTCAAGTTGGAACTTTCAGATAATGAAATAAAATTAGTAATGCTTCCACGTGAGGCACCACAGCAACCTCCCAAGGAATGCTGCCAAGTATTTGGAGTGCCCAGGTGTAGGAAGCATGAATTTAGGTGTAGCACTCGTGGAAGGAAATGGGACTAAAACAAATAGTGGGAAGGGAAAGATTATTGTGAGCATACTAACAGCTTTATTTCTCTTCAATAAAATAAAGGCCAAGAGAAAACAGTGGGAACAGGACAATTGTGAGTGAGGGAGAGCAATCTAATCTGAGGAACAATGCTGGGATGGAAATAATTGGCAGGAAATCAGACTGGAAGTTGGAATATTTCTAGCTATGAAAGCAGTAGTGTTCTGGAGGAGACTCGCAATAAAGCAGTCAGGTTTTGTTTTTCCACACACGTCTAAGTGTTTGCAAGGTGGAAAATGATACATTTATGAAAGGGAATGTGAAACACAGTAGTCTGTGATAGCAGGAGCTTGGACTGGATATGCCACCACTTTGATCCTAGAAGGGCATGTGTAATGCATGACTGCACTTATTGAAGTGACAGTAATTATGCTGTAGATATGCCTATACTATCAATGTGAATATGTTGTGGTGCTTCTTTAAACTTGTAATTAATACTAATTGAGCCCTCAGAAACTGAAGGGTTCCTCATTTAAAAATCCTGTGCTTTCTCTGAGCGTAACAACAATTTCCTAACTTATCCCACTTCTTGAAAAACTCCATGTTAATGAAAGGAAGGCACTAAATATGATCTGTTGATTACAAACAGCTCAGAGGATTTCTTACTGTGCAGGCTAAATATCTTTTGCCAGCATAGTGGTTCAGCTACACGTGTTTTCGCTTAGTAATGTATTTATTGTACTAGACACGTGATTGTAGATTAATACTTTCCTTATATATTCTGCTAAGCAGAACCTTGTGTTTGCTGTGAAGATGAGGGAAAAAATACAAGTTTTGTGCATGAATTCATTCTATATGTTTTCTAACAATCCACAAAGACAAAAAAGAATTTTCAAGTACTAAAATTCAGTTTGAGAAATTGAGTTAGTTACTTTATAAAAGTAATAAAATTGTGAATTTATTTGCATGCAAAGCTCAGCACACAACTAAATGTGCATCCAGCAAGAGAGTGCCTCCAGTTTGATGTGCTGAAAGGTTATGGGGCCTGCAAGAGAGAGGATGTTGTACCATGCTACTTTGTTGTTTCAGCTACTGGTTTATGACAATTCCCTTAAATTTGTTAATATGTTAAAGTTCATCAAGTCTTGTAGAAAAAAAAGATTCCTCGTTTTTGTCTTTATATTGTGTAGTTATGGGACATAACACTGTGTCTTTCTTTGATATAGGCTTCCTTTTGAAATACAGGTGAAACTCAGCTAGATTATTGCAGAAGTTCTCTATCCCTGTTCTCATGTGCTGTGTCTCTTCCAGGTGTGCAGCTGCCATTCCACCTCACAGCAGGGCTGTGTTTGCTGCTCCACAAGCTGCAGGTAAGCCCTGAGACCACTCCCCACAGTTTTTGTCCCAGTCACCATGACCAGCCCCTGGCACATGAAGTTGAGGGCAGTGCAGCTGCTCTCCATCCCACAGTGGCTTTCCCAGGACAGTGAGAAGATGCTCCCTCTGCATTTCAAATGGCTCCTGAGGAGCCCAGACATGGTGCTTCTCCTCACAGCATAGGGCTGGGTTTCAAACCAGAATGGGCCATTGGACTGTGTAATGTAAACCCTCACATTTTTATATTTTGTGCTGTTACTCCCTTGCATTTTTTCTTTGAAGCAGGAAGTTATTTTAATTTAATCCACTATTTATCTTCATAGCAAAAGTGATTATTTCATGAAATGAAGGATCAAAATCTTTTACCTAATTTAAATTTGACCAGCTTCAGCTCTGAGCCATTGTTCCATTGTTTTCTGCTGGAAATTACAGGTGTTATTCGTTTTCCTATAATGACTGCCACAAATTTGGTCAAGTCAGCTGAAATATATCTGAGATCTCTTAAGACTTGCACTGTAACACATGTTCTCCAGTATTCAGTTTTGCATCTCTTCCTTCACCTCTATTTTTCCCATACCCTTTTCAAAATACAAAGAATTCTCTAAAGGTAACTGTAGGATTATTACTGATCCTACAGTTGGAGGAAAAAGCAGTTGTCCATCACTTTTACTTCACCATCCCTTTGAACATCACAGGGTTGTGCTAAGCTTTCTATGCTGGCACTTAATTTTAAATGTTGAATGCCTGTGCTTACTCCGTGTTTACTCTGTGTTTGCTCTGTGCCTTTCAACCATGACTCATTCAGTTTCTCCTTCCAAGCCAAGGCTGGATTTTGCATTCATGGTTATCCACAAAGGTTTGCATTTTCCACTTCAAATCGTTTTGGTTTGGTTCATATTAAACATTACTTGATACCTTTACTATTTCTCTTCCTTCAGGAGGAGGAAGTGATGTAAGAATGACTTATTTTTATGGTGGATTCTGTTCATCCTTCCAGCTGATGTGGACATGCAATCTCAGAAATAATGAAAAGTTTATGAACAGGTCTTTTGAAGTAAAATATATCTTGAGAACATCTTCAGTTCAAATGTCACTGATTTGGGATATTGCTTATTCAGTGCACATCGATGTAAATGGGATTTGCATTTTGGTATTAAAATTCAAATATTCAGGAATATTGCCTGTGAGTGTGAAAGACAAGTATAATTGGCTGTTTAGTATTTCATTAGTAGAATGCAGTCGTATCACTTTTTGAATTATTTTTATGGTCTTTTCTTTCCATTACTGTACTTACTTTTTTTTTTGTATATCCAGAGAAAATGTTGCTCTACTTTCTGCTGAAAAAAAACCAAACCAACAAACATGGGGAGAAAAAAAAAGGGATCTCAATCCCTGCTTGTAGGATGGTGGAAGCCAGCTGTCCAAACAGACTGCATATTTGGTCATAAATTTATTGGAGAAATGAGTGTGTTTTATTAATAAGAATGTGCACTTTTGATATTATCTTTGTAGTCAGAATAGAGCTGAAGATAAACCCAGTTAATCAGTCTGAATACTAATATTAGCAGAATAGGAGGGAAGTTCTCTTTTTGTAATTTAGGACTTTTTCTTCTGGAAAATTACAAGTTAAAGAAATAAAAAGGGAACAATGATCTTTTGATTAGAACAAATGGGTAAGTTGCTCCTAGAACTGGATATCCTACAGAATAGTCCCCATCCACCAAATTACATTATTTTTATGGTGCCTGGACTATGTTGACAAAAACTTTCCTGGTTTTGCCAGTAGAAAAAAAAGTCAGCTCATATATTAAAGAGAATTTTGCTGTTGTGTAAAATAGTATGTACTGGCTGCAAAAATATTCTTGGCGTAAATTTTACCCTGAGCTTTTATAAGTCAGGAAATCTGCACACTGAATATTTTTGTCAAAAAATTATGCAAAAGGTATTTATTGTTTCCCCTCTTTCTTTGGAGTCCTTTGGTGTTTTTATTCTTTAGCATATATTGCAAAAGTTTTTTATGCATTTGAAAGTTACCCAGATATTTCTGTTTGGGAATTAGTCTTGGAACAAGACAACGATTGGAAATAATACTTGTACTACTCCAGTTTGACAAAATTAGAGCATACTGAAAAAAAAAAATGAAATTATATGTGTTTAAAAAAAACTCTTGTAGGATATACTGATCAAAATTGAGCTTAGCTATTAGTAGAACACTTTGCCATTAAATAGGAGGAAACTGGAATAAGTCTACTGCCCATGTTCAAAAAAATCAACATTCCTTCTTAAGGAAAATCCCAAACCTAAAGTATGCTATTGTTTGCTGTGCATGTGGTGACCAGTCCGGGCTATATTAAGTTGAAGGTACTGCCATCTGGTGGGGAAAAGAGTGTTATATCCCAACAGTTGGAAGCAATTCTGTCAGGATTACATCCTCTACACCTGTGAATGATGTGTGTGTATAAACAGATATATATATATAGATATAGATGTATCTATATACAATAGTAGGGTTTGGTTGCTGGTTCTGAAAGAAATTTCAAATATTCAGTGGTACAAATGACCTGCTGAATTGTAAATTAGTCAAGGGTAGAGAAATGTAGGAAAGAAAATAAGGAAAACTTCATAGGTAGAAAAGATAGATATGCCCCCACTCCTGGACTAGATTAACATCATATACAAGCCTTGTTCCCAGAATATTTCTTCACAGCTGGAGATCTTACACTTTTTGCAGTGTTTCATGTGGCACTTCCTATCATTTCATAGAATCATAGAATGGCCTGGAAGGGAACATTAAGATCATTCAGTTCCAACTCCTGGCATGGGTAGGGGACACCTCTCACTAAACCAGGTTTCCCAGAGCTCCATCCAGCCTGGCCTTGAACTCTTCCAGGGATGGGGCAGCCACAACTTCTCTGGACAACCTGTTCCAGGGCCTCACCATTCTCAGAGTAAAGAATTGCTTCCTAATCTCTGGTCTAAACCTACTCTCTGTCAGTTTGAAGCCATTCCCCCTTGTCCTGTCACTCCAGGCCCTTGTAAACAGTCTCTCTCCATCTTTGCTGTAGACTCCCTTCAGGTACTAAAAGGTTGCAATTTGGTCACCCCAGAGCTTTGTCTTTTCCAGGATGAACAATCCCAATTCTCTGAGCTTTCCCTCACAGCAGAGGTGCTCCATCTGACCAATTAACTTGGTGGCCTCCTCCGGACTCTGTCTTAGAGATGACCACTAATTATTGCTGCAAAAACATCTGCGCTAATTCTGCCTCCATTCCTTGCTTAGACTTTTTCTTTGGTGCATTGAGTTTGGTCCTCCTTGAGTCTTGACACATGCCTTTGTTAACTATGGCCTGTTTCTTGAAGGATCAGCCCAATAGGAATGGAATTGTATGAAGAGAACATCAGGGGAGTCTGTGGGGCATTTTATGCATAGTAAATTAATTAGGTTTTCTCAAGCTAAAACTCTTACATAGGATGTAAGGGTCAGTGAAGTGAAATGGTAATAGAAGTGAGATTAAATTGTGGAAGACAGTATCAGATGTCTATCTGCAGTAATAAATTGCTCAGTAACCATATGGGAATAATAACTGGTGTCCATAATTTGTTCTTATTTCATCATTTCAGTGTCCTGAAGACTCCAAACAAGATTAGATCTGCTTTATGTATAAATATTAAATAGGTTTTGTCCTTGCTATATGCTGTGTTTTCTTCTGGTGGAGAACAGTACAAGTGGTCCCTTGCTCTTAACGTGAAGAATAAATTGCCATTTTCTCAATTTTGTATCAAAAGTGTATTTTTACCCAGCATATTCAGAGTGAAGGAAAAGTTAGGGGGATCCAAGGGTTCCATGGGGTGCATAGTGGTGCAGTCAAACCCCAGTGGCAGAGTAACATTAGATTCCTCTTTTAAAGGATAACTAAATTTTGCCACCTTATGCTTCCCATCACTCATAATTCTTCTATATTTTGTTTTAAATTATTTTTCACTTGGTTGATCTTTGCTGCCCATTGCCGTTTTTTGCTTCTTTTAGTCTTTTTCCTTTTTCTGCACTCTCTAGGAGCCAGAATCCTGCCCAGATAACATCTGTCAAAAGGAAAACCATTGACCTTGTAATCCTGTCATTCTGCTTTTAAGACTACATTGTACATGCAGGTGTCTGATTTCTTCATAAGTTTTAGAGGAAGTGCTTTTTCATGACTTTGCAATGTAATTGCCTAATGGTTTTTCAAGGACACAGACACTTTTCACATAGCAAGGTTTTACTGGAAGGTTTAACAGTAAGAGGGCTGGGTGGTTACATGAACACCTATTAAGTGCTTGGAACTCAAGCCCACATCTTGAACCATCCAGTGCAAAGAGCTCTCTCTGCTCAGTCTAGTTTATGCAAGGCAGAAAAGTGAACAACTTTCAGAAGGAAAATTATCCCTGGTTCTCTCTTCCAGCCTTCAACTCACCATAAAGCTTTCTTTGAGCTGTGTGAAAGGAGCACCTAAGTTGATTAGCTCTTGATTAGAAAACTGGCTGATTTTTCTTCTCACTGCTGCTGGTAAAATGACCTGTGGTGAAGCATTCTTTGAAATCCTGGTGACACCGAGATGCAAGCTTCTTTTTGTCTACTGGTGTCCTAGATCCCCTTTTAGCCCCTGCCCTTCACATATTTATTTATAGTCACCAGGGATTAATAAGAAATTTGATAGCTAGATGGTAATTGCACTCTCTACTTAGGATAGCTAAACTTTAAGAGAAGGTTTTGTAGGAAAAGATGAAGTAATGAGAGACAAATCTAGGAGGCTGTATCTTCTGCACCAAAAATGAGCATATTCTAGAGTGTCTGTTAGGGTGGGATAGAGTTTAAGGTTATATGATATGAGTTATAAAGTCAGAGTTTGGAATGAATTGAAGTTTCTCAAATGTCACTTCTTTAAATCAAAACTGATTGTAGAAATATCCTGACTCAATGAGAAGCTGATACAGAAATGGGTGAGTCTAACGCTTTCATTATGGAGGAAATCAAAACAGAGCACCAGTGATCACAGAGACCTTTGAAAATCTATGGGAAAGTGGATGTACCTTTACAGGAACACTCTGACTGATAGATGTGATATTTGTATTTGATGATTGCATCTCCATTCTTGGAAGTGTTCAGGACATGCCTAGATAAGTGGCTGAGTAGCCTGCTCTCAGACCTGCTTCAGATCACTCTTGGATCTTCATTAATGACATGGATGAAGGGATTGAGTGCTCCCACAGCAGGTTTTGCAGATGGCACCAATCTGAGGGGTGTGGGTGACACACCTGAAGGATGGGATGCCATCCAGAGGGACCTGGACAAGCTCAAGAGGTGGCCCTTGGGAATCTCATGAGGTTTGACAGACCAAGTCCAAGCTGCTGCACCTGGGTCAGGGCAGCCCCAGCACCAATGCAGGCTGGGCATGAGCAGACCCAGAGCAGCCCTGGGAGGAGGAGCTGGGGGTGCTGGTGGGTGAGAGGCTGGCCATGCCCTGGCCATTGGGAGCCCAGAGCCCCCCGTGTGCTGGGCTCATCCAGAGCCCCGTGGGCAGCAGGGCAGGGAGGGGATTCTGCCCCTCTGCCCCCTCTGCTGAGACCCCACCTGCAGGGCTGCATCAGCTCTGGGCTCCAGCACAGCAAGGACAGGGACCTGCTGGAGCCAGGCCAGAGCAGGCACCAAGGGGATCACAGGGATGGAGCAGCTCTGCTGGGAGGAAAGGCTGAGAGAACTGGGATTGTTCAGCATGGAACAGAGAAGGCTTTGGGATGAAGGAATTGCAATTTTCCAGTACCTGAAGGGAGTCTAAAGAAAAGATGGAGAGGGCCCTGGGGTGACAAGACAAGTGGGAATGGCTTCAAACTGCCAGGGAATAGGTCTAGATGAGTTTAGGAAGAAATTCTTTCCTGTGAGTTAAGTGAGGCCCTGGAACACGTTTCCTAGAAATGTTGTGGGTGCTTCACCACTGGAAGTGTTCAAGGCCAGGTTGGATGGAGCTTGTACAACCTGGTTAAGTGGAAGGTGTTACAACGGGGTGATCTTTCGGGGGTGTTACAACGAGGTGATCTTTCAGGTCCCTTTCCAACACAGGCCATTTTATGGTACGACTTCAATATCTCTTCCAAGTTCATTTATTTTCTGACTCCATGTTATGAAATCTAGCCTTCTAAAGACAAGATTTTCCCAAAGAATAAAGATTTCAGTAAGAGATCATACTTTTTAGCTTGAAGGTGATGAGTGGCTGAAGCTACTTTAAAAAATTATCTCAATTTTGAGGTAGAAAATCACTGTAGTGAACGCAGTTTATGCACACTGGAGCATTTTCTATTCTTCATAAAGCTTGTTTCCTCAGCCTTTCTAAAGACTGTTTGGGGTGGTGGGAGCCACTTTCCTACAGAAATATAAGTGCAAGGCACTATTCTTTTCTATAGCTTTGTCTGTGACACAGCCATAGAAGTATGTATATGTGTTTGCTAAAATAATAAAAGAGAATAAACCTTACCAAAGCATGATATTTTATACTTAGCTTGGTCCTTAGGGCAAGAGGAAATGAACCAACTGTGACAGACAGTACTTCTAGTTCATATTAGACTACTGAGGGTACTTTGATAACCTGATGCTAAAAGCAGTAAAAAGACTATACCTCTAATAGCACACTAAATATTTTAATGTTTCTTTTTTGTGTGTTTTTTGAAGCAAATGAATTTAAATATCTTAGAGCTTTCAGACTATCAATGCTTTATTTGAAAATTCTGTGTGCTAGCAATCTGGAGATCAGTAAAATACAAACAATAGTTTCTGAAATCCTTATATCGTCATCTCTGCTTTAGAGGGAACACCCTCTCTCTGGGGTAGAAAAGTAATTTAGTGTAGGACACTAAGAAATTTTGGCTGCTCTTGAACAGATATCTCAAGTAAAACAAACTTTTCTGTATTTCATGTTGTTCTTATTCCTGTAATATCCAGGGAACTTCAAATCTTAAGTTGTTCAGGTTAGTTGAATTCAAGAAGCATTTTAAATTGACATCTTGTTTCTACAGAGGGGGTTAGGTAAAGTTCTGGTAAAAATAAGTTTCAATAATGTGTCACCATGATGATATTCCTTTAATACTTTATTTTTTTTTACTTTATTCCTTTAATTACTTTAATTTTACCTGAGTTTTGGTCTTTAGAATGATCTTTATCCTTCAAGTTAGTATTTTATTTATGTACTGCTTTAAAATTACTGAACAGAAGATGTAGAATTGATATCTTTTATGTGGTTTAAGTTTTCTTTTGCATGTCTTTCCCTGCACACAAAATCATAGAATATTCCAAGTTGGGAGGGCTCCACAAGGATCACCAAGTCTGACTCAAGTGAGTGGCCCATTCCTTTCCTTATTTCCAGAGTACCTAAGGGAGGGAATTGTAGTATCCAGTGCATACCTGAGAACTCTCATGACTCTAGCAAAAGGAAACAGGGGGAATGTGTTTTGAATATACAGAAATAGGGACTCGGAAAACCATCGGTTCATGAGAGGTTTGTTTCAGGTGCCCAAAATAAAGTAACCTTGATAATCTTCTGCCAGTTAAAAGTGCTTTGTTCTTCTGTCTAAAGGGAAGAAGTTTTAGAAATTTTAGAAATTAATAGAAATTAAGAGAAATTAATTTTAGAAATTAACTTTTAGAAATTAATAATTACATGCGAAGATTCAAGTAATTTGAAAAGTATCTTCAATAAAGGAGTAATAAGACCAAAAAGATGTGCTGAAAAGGTATTTAGATGATGACAGCAGTTGTTCCTGGGCACTGAGCAATGCCTGTTTGGATTGTAAATTATAAATTATGCTGGAAAGGCTGTTTTGCAATAAGAATATTAATCAAGACTTACCATTTGGAATTTCTTGTTTGTTTGTTTGATTGTTTGTTTTTAAAAACTTCTTTTCATAGTAAAATATGTGTACATATTATATATGAAATGTGTATTAATGTGTTCATGTATCAAATATCAAAACCTCATCTTTTGAAGCTACTTTGAGGTTACAAAGTTGAGCAGCAGAAAATAGCCTATAAATAGACATATCTGAAAATTAACATTTATTATATTTTAAATTTTGTTAATATATTGAATGCTTCAAGGCATAATTTTTCTTCTCATGAATATTATTTTGGCAGTCAGACTTGGATTTAAAATCTATATTTTCGCTGTACACGATTACTATTCCAGGATTCTTTGGAATCTGTGGTTTTCATCAGCTTTACTGTAAGGCTTCATTTTGACAATCTTCTTAGAAATGATGGCTGAATATGATACCAAATGAAAATTTGGAAGAAAACAAGGGTGTTTGTTGGGGTTTTTTAGAGCTTTCAAGTCTTCCAGGAAGGTTATGTTCCTTACTAGAAAGTTTAGTATTTTGATTTCTGAATAGTCTTTAAAATTTTGTGATTTAAGTCAGCTCAGCATAGTTGTAGTGTAATGGGTGTCACATGGGTGTCAGTAGAATAACTTTTAAAGTATGATTTCAAGGTGAACATATTTATACATATATAGGCTCTAACATCAGCACACTATTAAATCTCTACAAGTAAATGCCTCATCATTTTTATTGGGTTTTTTTTTTGCTTTATTCTCTGGTATATGTGGAGATATCATTGTCTTATTCCAGTGTGATCTACATAATTATTATTGACAAGCCATTACAACTTTGTGAAGACAAAATGAAGACTGACTCAGGAAATAGGTCATGGAGGAAAATGAGAAACCATAAAAAGAGTAGGACATTAGGTGAAAAATTGAAACATTTTAGAACCAAAGTTAAGTCCTTTTCCTCCTTCATTTCATTCACAAGAATGTCATAGTGCAAAAAGTATGACAATATTTGATTGTTTGTCTGATTTTGCTGAAGAGCTCTTTTCATGGAAGACTACTGAATATAGAAGACTGTAAAGATACAGATCTAAATGTAGTTGAAATAATAATTTAATGTAGGTGGAAGAGGACACACAGCTGGCCATGGGCTTGTATTATAAGCAGTCTGAGCAACCAGTTAGCACAGCTGTTCTCTCAATTTTTATAGTTATGGTAAATAAAAATGTTAAAAACCATGACATTTTGCTGAGAGAATCTGTGGTGGGAGGCTGAGAAAGTGACAGCAGGACAAAACATAGGTAAAGGTGCTTTTACAGCTGTAACTCCCTAGGATGATGGGAAGCATGTGAAGTAATAGAGAAAAGCTCAGATGGGTCTGAGCATAAATGTTTGTTCAAGCCAGAAAAGGATGGCATGACATAATTGACATGTAATATTTTGGAACATTTGGTTGAGCATATAGATGGGAAAGGCCATACCTACAACTGATGAGATGAGTATCCTACCTATAGAAACATAGAAGGAAGTTCATTAGTCCTATCAGTGAAGGCCAGCTGTTAAAGGTTTTAGAAAAACTGAAGAGGATTTTATTGAACAGACTTCTGTGAGACCAAGTTTTCAATTTTTGTTTTAGTGATGCACAGCTTGAGTCGATGGGCAGATGTTCATGGAGAGATAACTGAAAAGTTATGCATTTAATTTGGATAGAGGAATGCTTCTTCTAGAAGATTGAATATAATGGGGGATGGCATGAGAGTGTGAGTTGCTAGCTGGCTGTATACTTTACAGACTTGAAGTGTTGCATATGTTTGCTTTTTCACTGATGTGAGTGACATCTAGTTCATTTTTTGGTTGATCTTGGAAACTAGGTGGAGTTTGAGAGGCATCTAATAAAAAATTAATTAATCAATACTTGTTTTATAAACTAAGAAATATTTACACAGACTAAAAAAACTCCTTGATGTTAGGAAGACTAGACAAGAGTTTTCTAAAAGAAAGCTGTTTCCTTGAAGAGTAAAAAATAAGTTCTAAATAATGAGTAATGAGAAAACATGTGAGATAGTTTGGTTTTAAACATTTTGGCATTGACTTTGCAATCAGCTTCATTCTGAGCTGTTGGGAAATGGCACAGACAGTGAGATGTGGGTCAGGACCTGGTGGTAGTTTGAAGGAAAAACAGAGCAGGTAAGCAGCCATCTAATTTACCAGCAATTTTGTGTTTTCATGTAGATAGCCAATGCTGGCCAGAACGGGGAAAATGCCTGGTGCTGACATTTATTCATCCTTTCAAAAGCAGTACAGAAGATTGCTGGGTTTGGGATTTTGGTTGTTTTGTTGGGTTTTTTTTCCAGAAGATGTTAGTGTAAATGTTAGAGAAGAGTTGCTTGTCTATTTTCAGCAAAGCTAATTTTCCAGATCTGAGCTCTGTTGGCTTCAGTTATTGGAAGTGAATACCAGATAACCACAAAAAGCACAAGAATTCAGTGTTTTATGAGAAATCAGTTCAAATTCATTTAACTGCATTTGGTTTCATTTAACTATATTTGAAAACTTTAAAGCTGAGGCTAATAGACCAGTACTAAACTTTGAGTCTTGCTCATTTATATTAAATATACATAAACTATATATAAATGTTTGTTCACTTCCCTTCTCTCCCCTCCATCCAGTATGGCAAAATATCCAATCCTGGCAAGAATGAGAAAATTGCTTTGTTTCTTGTTATTGCTTGGCTATCCAAATTCACTCTCAGCATCCAAGAAGTTATTCCACTGTGGCAAAGCAAAAGCAGTCTAAGCTGCTTCATTGATGTTTTTGTGTTCCTTACATTTAAGCAGATTTTCAGTACAGCTCCATAGAAATAACTGGGTTTAAGTTCTGTATTCTTGTGTGATTGTTCAGAAGGTAATTGAAGGTAGCTAAGGCTAAGAACTGCTTTTATAGCCCCTGTTTTAATTTACAGAGGTTTGTGGGAAGCAGTGGGCACTACCAGTACTCTGTAAGATTTGGGATGTTTGCTCTCTAAGGCAAGTAGTATAAAGACCATGCTAAAGAGACAATACAAACTGTGAAAAGTCAATATAAGGTGTCAGTTGTATGTAAAACATTTTTTAGTTTATTACTAAAAAGTGGCTGTACTGAGCTGTGATTTACGTTTGAATGGGGTCACTTGCATCCTAGCGACCTTGGCATTGGTTTCTGCAGGACTCAGCCAGCTGCAGTCACCTCCAGTAAGAAAGAGGAAAGGACTTTTGGTTTTTCTGCTTGTGGGCATTGAGGACATAAATGCAGAGACTGACTGACTGAGTGGCAGATGTATTCTGGATTGCTGCATTTTATGAATATTGTATTGTTCCAATTTTAGTTGTCATCTGTTCCCTATCCTTTGTCTTCTCAGTATTTTCATAGATGACAAACATTGTCCAGAGGGACTTTGGAAACATATCTCAGCTTTGAACTTTGTGTTGAGTACAAGATGGTCATCTGAAGCTGTGTGTGTTAAAGCTTTGAGGATGCAGTGTTTAAAAAGCTGCAAGGTAGGAACAGTGCTGAAGAGGCAGAACGGAAATAGAAAATAGGATACTTCACTCAAGCATAGTGAAAACTTGAAGCAGCAATAATGACAATCATAGAGGAAGCTGCTGTTTAAAATGAACAACATCAGCCTGGATAACTGCATGAGACATGGAGCAAAGAGTCTTTTTTCTTTTCTAGGGGAAAAAGGTAAAATAGCAGAAATTAATTTTCTGAGGGAAACAAGTGAAAGAGACCATTGACTAATGATACAAATGTTTTTAAAGCCTTCTCAGAGTGCCCTGGAAATTTACCATGTGCTTTCTCTTCCAGACTTTCAATGAAGGCTGGGGGTTGCCTATTTTGCATTAATGAAGCTATTTTTGAATTTTTTACAACTCTATTTATATTAACTTATAGGACAGGATTACCAGAGCTATTTTATTGACTTACAGAAAAGGCAGAGAAAGAAAGGAACAAAGACACCAAAGCTGAGATCTACAAGGTATCCAAACTCCATCAGGGAAGTTTTTGGTATCTTGCTGGATACTGTGGATCTGTGGAGTGAGGGGTTCAATCTACATCTGCCATCTCAAGGCTGGTGCCATAACCAGTAAGACCTCTTTTTGACTTTTTGTTGTGTTGATTATATTCTTCCTATAAAATTAGTTTCAAAGTGTTGTAGCTGGTGTGCCATAATACTTGCCATTTGAATTGCTATTTTTTTTCAAGATGGATTTCACTAGAATATATGTAGTAGAAATTTTTGCCAAAAGAATTAATTCAAGATTATGTCCAAACATAAATAGGGAAAAAAATTGCAAGTGGAGAGAAACTGTTTTCTAAAACAGATTCTGATTTTTTCATCTTCTTTGTAGTTTCTACCTCAAATAATTTATTATTTTTTTTACGAGACCGAAATATTATTCATGATGGAATAGGTGGAACTTCCTCACTTTTTTTAAAAAGTTGTATGATGGTAGCTTTTTTATGGTTTGGGGGAAAAAAGACCAACTTTGCCACAACTTTATTTTCTGTACAAAGCACATTGTTAGACTCTGAATACCTGAACAACTGAATCCACTTTAAATTCAGATAGACCTCTTTACAATAACAATGCCTTAATGTTTTAAGTTTCCTAGGACAATTTTTCCTGAAGTGTGATCATTATGAAAAATAATGATAATTATGAAATTTGTTATTTTTGGAACTAGCTTGTTGTATACAATGGTTATTAAAATATATGCTGTAGTATAGGTGAATTATAAGGATGAGTGGCATAACATACTTAATGGCTATTTAGTGGCATTTTTTAAGAGGTGTAACCACCTGAAAAAGAATGGTAGAATTCTAGTTTCCTTTGTTCATAAAGTTTGTTTCCTAGAGCAAGATGGCAAAATTACTGCAGGTGTACAAATGATGCACTGCATCCCAATTAGTGTGTCTTTAATGAGGAGAGAAGGAAGGATTGAGGCAGTGTGACGAGGCTTGCTGTTGCAGCAAGCACTATTAACTTCTGAGACTTTTATCTAACACTTTTATCTTCAATCTCCAACCTAAAACCTTCATAGCCATCTCTGGTCTGTGGTGTTTCAAACCTTCATGCAAACATTATAGTGCAGAGCCAAAACCAGGTGCAATTACATCAGATGCATGCTTTTAATTCAAATGTACATTTCTGAAACCATTCAGCACAGACTGTGTTATGTACTTTCTTTGCCACAGAGCATCTCTAATAGAATAACACATTATATAATGTGTTATGTCTGTATGCCTGCACTGCACAGTTTTGCTTTCAGATGTGTGCATTTGGCTTGTGCAGTGTAAGAAAATGTCTTCTCAAGACAAATATGCCACTGCTTGCCTTTTGAAAAATACTCATGGAAGGCCTGAAAGGGTACAGAGAACATTTTCCCAGCACAAACAAAATTCTTGTTATGTAATCTATTTGGCTTCAAAAATCAAGCAAGCTGTTTGGTTCTATACTGGGATTTTGAACCTGCCAACTCTGACAGCTCCACATAATCATGTAGCTCTCGTTTGGTGGTGTGACAGCAAACCTCTCTGCTTAGTTTGCTTTAACCTTGTCCTCCAGATAAGATTGAAAAAATGCTTCAAAGGTGTATCTGTCAGCAATTAATGTGAAAGTCATATCATCTGTGCTCCTATAAAAGAAGTTACATATGGTTTTTGTTATAAGTGAAAAGTAGGTAAGATTTTGAGATTATGAATATAGAGAACAAAAGGAGTCGAGAATTTCAGGCTCTTTTATGTAGACATTTGTGAGGTTTTGGTTTGTCAATATAGCATAAAAAATATTACCAAAGTATATAAAGTACTATAAAAATTAATAGTTATTTGTAAGTGAATTCATATATTTTTATGACAATTACTCTAAATGCTTTTTTGTTCTTAATCATGCACGTAGCATCATTTCATAGAAATGGCTTCACTAACATGCTCCCATGTGGTCTTGGGTGGGTGAAGGAGGAACTTTTTTATGTTTTGCAAAATTTCCTTTTTTACTTTTATCTTTAGAAGGTGCTGTAAACAGGAGTTGTGTTATACACAATCATAATATTCTAGGAACCCTGCTATAGATTTCAAATAAATATTTCCTTATTAAATGTCTTTTCCAGCATCCCAAAGTGTGATTTACTTTCAGCTCTTTTAAAAGAAATAAGCATGCTAATCCTAAATTAGTATTGTTTAAACTTTTCTCATTTTGTAATTGCCATAATATTCTCCATAATGTTATTTCTTCTAGATTATTTTAACTTTTGATCAGTATCCTCATCAGCACTATTTAATATCTCAGGAGACTAAGTCCTTAGACCTACTTAAAAAAAAGATAAACACAGGGAAAAGTCCTTATCAGCCAAAAGTTGTTTTTTGGTTGGTTTGTTCCTTTTCTTTTTTCCAGTTTTAAACTGACCAGACTCTTCCTACATGTGTGTGCCTCTAAATCCCTTCCAAATTAAACACAGAGATATAAAACCAGTATACAAACAATAGCAATAGAAGTACATCTTATATTCATTCCTTCTTGCGTTTCTCCATGATGATCCATAAGTGTGGCCTTCAAATATTCCAGAAGAGAGAAATGCACTTAGATGCACATCCTTTCTCATGTGACCTGTATTGATTAGAGTTTTAATTGCAATCATTTAACAGTAGAACACTGGTTCCTATTCTTCCTTGAAGTTTTTTTCTCTGGAGGAAGCTTGATTAGAAATATATTTTACCCCATCGCTTTCTTTCCTTAATTCTGAGAGAAGAAATGTGAATTGTGATTCAACCTGCTTTTAGAACTTTTGATCTCTAAACATATGTGGCTATGCAGCTTTTTCCCATGTTCCAAACTGGTCCTTTAAACCCCTTCCTCACCCATCCAGAGACTATGTTGCCTATCTTATAATTATGTTATTAAATAAAAATAATTTTCTCATAGTAATGATAGGAATGAAAGTAAGACCTATTCCAAACCCTGTAGAGCTGACCACATCATATAGCTTTTTATGTACAAGTATCATCCATGAAATTGTTAATTAACTTCAGGAGTATTAGTTTAATCTAGCTGTGAGCTCTCATTGCAGCTAACATCAAAGACATGAAATTAGTAGTAGTATTTCTACATGTGTGTATTTGTCTGTAGGCATAAATACATGGCAACTGAAGAGTTCTGAGGCTTGAATTACAGTTTTGGGAGCTTTTTCCTCCTCAAATGAGCTATGATCAGATCCTGTAATATTGAAGAAAAGCAGTGAAAACCAGAAGCCTTAGAAAGTGTTGATAAACAGGTAACAGAACAGGCAAAGTTTACTTCCCTACCATTGCCACAATGATTTCCCAGGCTGGTATATAAGTAGCATTTTGGAAGGCTGTTGGAGAGTTGCCACTAGTTAAGAATAAAATCATTCAAGATGTGGAATACTCACAAATATTATGCTAAACCTTTCAAATTATCTAGGCATGGTATGCTGGAAGGAGGAGGTGACTGTGCATTATAATATTGCAACTTTTTAACAGAAAGCGCCTGAAGCTGACGAACCAGATTGGTGGTTTTTAATGAAAGAGAATACAGTTAATCTGTGTATACTTTCATTGACAAGGTTCTGCACTTAGGAGTACAGCACAGATGGTATAAGCAATGAATACTTATGTCTGACTGTAATTGATCCTATCAACAATGACATACCTTTAACTGGGTTGTATCACTTTACGTCACATATGGTTAATTAAGTAAGAAGGGCCCAAATACACTAAGGAGATTTTTATGTTTATACTTAGGAAAACAGTCTAGACAGGTGTTAATGTAAATGAAGTTAGTACTTGTCAAAGGTGAAATTCTCCATATGTAGCCCTGCTTCAGTCTCCAAATAAATATAATTTGTCTATGTCTACATTAGCAAGTAGTGAGTAGCAATAGGACCTGATCTGCAGAGTGAAACAGTTGGTGCTGAGGATCCTGTTTTCCTCACTGTAGGGATCAGTGGGAGAATGGAGGTTCCTTCAGTTTGGCCCTGTTCTGATCCCACTGGCTTGAGGTCATGGCTGGGTGCAGTCTTGGAGGGAGTCATTTGGCTCAGGTTGAGTCCCTGTATTTTAGGAAATATTTTGTGTATCTTGTGTAGCTACATTTTTCCATCCGTAAAGCAAAGCTTTCCCTTGATTTCCAACATCTTTCAACCTCAATGAGAAGAGCTTTGCTTCCTGAAATAACCCCTCCTTGCATTCATCCTGAATCATCATCAGAGACATGAATTATTTTTTACTATGTGTAGATGCCTGCCCCATGATGGTGCAGCACAATGTCATGTAGTAGAGTTTGTTAAATTATTTTTTTACATGTGCTGCATATATTTGGGTTGGCCCTTAGTTGGGTAGTCTGTCTCTTGTAGAAATGCTGTTGGAAAAATTACATATTCTAAATTCTTTCCTTTTATGGTCTGTGTATTCCACTGCCAAGAACACCTTCCCTTTGCTTTGTCCAATATGGAAAATGATATGACAAAATAGAACTTGATGTGTTCCAATTTTGGTCCTGGAGGTCTCCATAGGTACAAATTCTTTATAGCAAAACTCTCTAATCTCTGTATTCACCTTATCTCTGCTCTACATTTGAAAGGTTTTGCAATAGTTTTACCTGCAGGTCACTGAATGTGTAGTTCAGCTCACACATCAGAATCCACTGGCCACAACTGGGTTTCCCAGGAGAAAATCTCAACCATTTTCTGAGATGCACCTACAGTAAATGCTCTTGGCATTTAAATGACTGCTAAAATACATAATCTTATTGGCTGATTGTTCTTCCAAAACAATTATTCCTAGAAAGATTCTTTTCTTTATTAGAAAAAAAAAAAAAAATCAAACCCTTTCAGGCCTTACATGTACTGTTCTAGAAAGAATAATGTTTCATGCCAGCCAATCCTTCTTTTTAATATCAAGGGAGGTTTTTGTTCTACTTTCTTTTGCCAGACACACTTTTTACTATTGTTTTTCTCCAGTAGATTCCCCTTCCTTGCAGAGCAAATTCCTGTTTCTGTCTCTCTTTATCCTTAGCCCAATTATATGTTCTGAAAGAGATCTCTGCTTCACCTCATGTGATTTTTACCAGCTTTTCCCACCTGAAAACATTGCAGCTGCTTGAAAACCTTAATCTGTCACTCCTGAAACACATACTTTGTGGATGTCATGCACAAACTTTCCCATCCATCCCAGGTGGCTGTGTGATTTCCACATTTTGATTAGCATCATCAGTTTTGGAAGCAGAAACGTTGATGTCATTCTTAAGCTGACATTAACTTAGCTGTGATAACCATTAGCCTATTGCCAACATTTGACTGATCCAGTGTTTCTTTGAACATTGTCAATATTATGAATTGATATGAGAAAGTTGTGCTAAAAGTTATTTTACTAACACCTTAAGTTTAGCAGTCTGCTTATTTATAAAGTGGGAACATACATAGTTGCTTTGATTAGGACTGCTTTCAGTTTTTAAATATGTAATATCAAAAAGATTATGAAATAAGATACACAAGATTATTGTGGAACATGGGATCTGGTATATACTAGAGAACATCAGTTACTGAATAAAAAGTCAAACTCCTTCCACCATTTAAGAAAATGAGGTAATTATGATACTTAGTCTTGTCATAGAAAGGGTTTTTTCCCAAGAGAGTATGATTTAATATGTTGAAAAAAACTTGGTTGTCTATTTCTTTTTAACTTAAAGACTAGCTTAAACATTGATGCAGAATTTAAAAATAAGGAAGTAAGCCCCTAAAAAGCAGATAGGCTCCTAAAGGCACATTTTCATTTCTGCTTCTTGTAGACTGTTTTAGATTTAGCTCTTTTAATTCCATTTATGTTTTATGCTTAAAATTAAAGCAAAAGCTCTATTTTTCTTCTTCTCTGTAAAAATAGCTGGCATTCTGTCAAAGCCTGTTGTAGTGTTGCTTGTACATAGGGAAAGAATAGCAAGCATAGAAACCTAAAAAAGATGGACTGAAATAAATTAATTCCAGATTTAATGGGATGTTTTGATATTCAGTCTGGAAAAGAAAATTTTTTTTGGGGTGACCTAATTGTGGACTTCCAGTACCTGCAGGGAGCATGCAAGAAAGATGGAGAGAGACTATTTACAGGCAAATGGAGTGACAGGACAAGGGGAAATGGCTCCAAACTTAAAGAGTTCTATGACATTGACATTGTTATTTTTTTCAGATATTTTTCAGACAGCTTCTAATAATTTCTTAGTTGGACTGCTTGTGTACTATAAAATATGTGCTAAAGTGTCTTGATAAGTCAATTTAAATAGAAAGGTTTGGGAAGCCTCTTAGTAGTGGCTGAGCTCTAGGTATTTCAGAACAACAACAACAAGTCCTATGTTCTATAAAACACTTCTCTATGGTGCGTTACTGTGGGGTGACTCCTTCTGTGCCTTGTTCCCATTGAAGCACTGTCTCCACTGTCAGCTTCCAAATAACTTTAGGAATAATATCAGCCAGAACCCTTAGCACAGTGTAACACTATTTCTAAAGGAAAGGTTCATGTAGGCTCATAAGAGGCTGGTAATGGGGCAGGAGGAGAAAATTATTCTGGTATAATTTTTCTTACATGGGAATGACTTTTTTTTCTTAAATATCACCACTCAATTGACAAATTCTTGTGAATTATGATCTCTGATACAAAAAGTAGGTTTGTAGATAGGGCAACAGACATGTGGGACATTTCATATTTATATTAGGAGATCATTCTATAATCTTCAAAATATAAAATAATTTGTTTTTCATGAGTAGCAAAATCACTCTCCATGTATATGTTATCAGATGGCACAAATAAACTATGAGAATGCTATCAAATCTGAAATCAAGCTTTATCAGCCATGCTGAAAGATTTTCTTTGCAATGTTCATGAAGATGCAAACGGGACAATTCAATGAAGAAGTACAGTCAGGAATAAAAGCAGCAACTTCTGAGTTGAAGGATAAGTCTGTGGAGGTGATTAACAAGTAAAAGGAAAAAAAACCTGTATTTGTCTATTAGGCATTTACTATGATTAATTTGGTGCAATATGATGCTTGTGTTCCTTGGACTCAAGTGAGAAAGAATGGAAATCTGGGAATTACATCTATTTTAGAAAAAAATGTAGGCTCAAGTAGTCTGGAAAACCTTAAATACTATTCCATGTATCTGTTAAAGATATTGTTGAACTGATATTTACAAGTCATGAATTTTGCTTTGTCATATTTTCTTGTTTTGTCCATTCTGTTTCAGTAAAAACAGAAATACTTTCCCAGTATGGTGTATGTGTGTGTGTTGATAAGTAAATAACCAATAGCAAAATAAGGAAGGCTTTTACATATTCTCATAAAGTTGCATGTGCAGTTTGCTTTCATATATCTTTGTATGAAAACATCTTCCACCTAATTATTAAGGGATTCACACTGTTTGAAGAGAAAAGATTCTTTGAAGAACCAAAAAAGAAAATAAATAAGTAAATAGAAACAATGTTAAGAAGAAATATCTATAGAGCATTTAACATTTGTAGTTACTGCTCATCAGTTCTATCTAGAAAGGAAAGAAACCGATTGCATGTGGAAATCTAAACTATTTGGTTAATTATGAAATATTAACTGCTTAGAAGGTCAAGGGAAGTGCAATATATAGCTTCAAAGACAAGTAACATTTGTAAATATCTGTATTCCAAAAAAAAAAAAATTGTAAGGTCATTTTATTATCAATTTAAATGAAAAACAAACAAACAAAAAAAAACCCACAAAACCAAAACCAAAAAATCTCCAAAATTTCCCAATAAAATACTGGATAGTAGTAACTGAAGCAAGAATCTGAGCATGAAATTTCATCATTTTTTACAAAGAATGTTTTTTAATATTGCCACCCACATCTGCAGGCTTCTTCACCATTCCAGCTTCTCTCCACCTTGAGTCATTGAACCTTGCTTACATTTGCATAATTTCATAGTCATCGTGGAACTGCCATTTATTATGGTGTTTGGCAATTATTTGTGCTATTAATTCCAAAGGGGTCAGTTTTAAAGCTTTGTGATTTGCAAGGAATAGACTTAAATTTAATGAGTAAACTGAAAAGCCAAGCAAAGGAAACATTTTTTTTTTCTCATTTTCACCACTAAAATTTGAAATTACTTGGTTTTACTGGTCTTGATTTTATTCTGTGACTTAGTGATCACCATCAGCTCTGGAGCCTCCTTAACTATGGTCTACAGAGTGCTCTTCCAGGTTCTCAATTTCCAGGGCAGTTTTCTGTATGTCTACCACCATGCTGAAAGGGTAAATATGATGAGTAATAGACTACCACACCACATTTATAAGATTTAGTCAGGAATACATCAATTCTGGTAATGCCCCTTTTATGTTCTTTCCAAATGGTGAAATAAAAAATTTTGGCCCATAGCAACAAAAAAGGAGTTCTATAAAAATGAATACTGAGGTGGATGGTCCTTAATAAATGAGCAAACTCCTCTTCTGCCTCTCTAGTTTGAGGAAGAGAAGGTTTGTGGACTCTTTCATTTAAAAAACTGTTCATAAATCATATACAGTTGACTAAATCACTGAAGTTGCAGCCTCAGGACTTTCTTTTATGTATGAAGAGAAGTAATTTCAGCTATTATGTTCATATTTCAGTCATATGTGATTCATATTCTTTAAGTTTACCTGGAATAACATTTTTCAGACTACAGTAATCTTTTATCCTTCTTTTCAATATGAAAATAAAGACTAATAAAATGCAGTACTCAGTACAGGAAGGAACGTAGTAATGCTACATTTGGAAATTGAATTTACAGTTGCTACTTTTTGTCCCACTTCCTCCCTTGCTCTCAATTCACCCTCCTAGCCCCGGTTATGGTAAACTGATTGTTGTTAGGTATAAAATAAAACAGTGTTTATAGCTTCAATATAAATTTAAGGGAAATAAAACATCAAGAAAAATTTAGGAAGTCACATTTGAATACATTAAGGCTCACATAAAAGTTACAAAATGTCTTTTCAAGATACTAATGGAAGAATGGTCCCAGAAATGTTTGGTATTTTTATGTTGTTGTCATCATGTGTTGAATTCTGTTTGATAGAACTGTCAGAGAACTAATTTCTTGATTTTTTTGCAATGTTAATTCATTTCATGCAGAATGGTTTTGGTGGAGGTAGGGCAGGAAATACTTTTAAATTTATTTTTTCCAAAGATTTCTGGAAATTCCTAGGACATTTATCTAATTTTAGAACTCAACTACAATTGAACTATTGAGGCTACTCCATATTAATGTTGTGACTCACAAAAGTAATGAGAAATGTAACATTAGTTTTAGATCTAAAACATTGCTTCTGTTTATTGTTCTGCACTTGATGAACTTTCTATTTCAACTTTTATTTTAAATCATATTTGCAGAGGTTTAAGAATTTGACCGAAAATTTTTCTATGGGTGAAAAACATTCCCAGCTCCAGTGCTTGGAATGAAGTTGCCCAGATTTTGAAAAAAAAAAATTGTGGGTATGAATTCTGTATTAGCTCAGGATATTATTTAGTGTTTTTATAATTCAGAAATCTATTTATGAATGTTGATTTTTTTTTTTTGCTGGTATCACTCAGAATATTGAATAACCATTAATGGCAATAGAAATTCCAGTGATAAATCAAGAGAATGACAGTATTTAGACTTAACCAGTAGCCAAACTCTTCAAAGACTGGAATAAGAGAGTTGTGTTTTCCTCACTAGATATGTGTTTAGTACTGCAAACAAATATTTCCTAGCAAACCAAGGGTAGAATATCTTCCTCACAGAGCTGTCTTTGCAGTTGCATTATTGCAATATATTACTGACCAATGCTTTCAATATGCTGAGCTGTCATTACCTGTTGGGAATGATCTGTTTTTTAAACCAGTGTAAAAACTGCCTGAAGTTGGGTGTGATCACATTTGGATATCCTGGCAGGTAAAAGCAGATCCTGACTGGCTCACTTTCAGCACAGGGATTTAGTCCTTCCCATTGCCCAGCTGAAACAGTCTGGGGCTGCTCTCTAGGCTGAAATGCAAACTGATGAGTAAGTCAGGAGAGGAAGAGAAACATTTCAGCTTGGCCTATATCCTTCCATGAGCTGCTTTCCCTCTTCTGTCAAGCCTATTTGGCTGTGTCTGTTGACCAAAGAATGTGGATTATCTTGATGGCAGAAAATGTAAAGCACTCTCACAGTTATATGCTGCAAAATTAATACCGTGCTGGTAACAATAATGTCATGTATTTTTATTTCATTTTATTTATTAAATTTTAAAAGCATCCATGAACTCTTTCTTAGTAAATCCTCATGGAATTCTTTTAGCTTGCTTCTTCCCCAAGAAATTAACACTGCATTATACTAGAATGAATATCATTCTAGAATGAATATCAAAGTCATAACAGGTACTAAACTTTTAAATACTAGATATTAAAGAGAGATTTTAAAGGAATAATCTTAATGGCAGCATTTCTGAAGTTTAAAATTCTTTATTGTTATGGGTTTACTTATTGATTTAGTTGCTGACCATAAAAATACTTTTAAAAAGAGTTCTATTGGGAGGGTAGTACTCTGAAGTAATCAAGGTATCATTTGGGTTGGCTTCTTACTGCTATTGAAGGGGTTTCTTTAAAGTTTTAACTTCACAGGCAAATCTTTTTATACATGACGCTGCCATCAAGTGGCTATTGAGTAGAACCTCTGTGTTACCCCTCCCTAATTTAAAAGTATTTCATCTTTTTAATTAACAGCTTAATTTGAAGGAAAGGAGTATTCTATACTTGCTAATTGAAAAGAAAAAAATATAATTTTACTACTCTCTGGACGAGAGCTGTAGAGGTAGATGCTCAAAAATGCTTTGAAAGAATCGGATTTCAGTGACATCAAATTTTGTTGACATTGATTTTTACATCATCTTCAGCTGACATTAGGAATCCTTCTGGTCACCTTGTGAACTATTCTGAGTATCTTTTTGAATCTTCAGGCACCTTAATAGACAGTTAAATCTTCTTTTTTAGGGTCTCGTTTTAATTAATTCCATCAAAACTCCAAATTATAGATGTAGTCTATAGACTTGGTAGAGGACTTTGAGGTGCTAGATCTAAAAGGCCAGAATTACTATAGACCCTAAACAACAAGAAATTTACCCTTGAATCAAGAAGTTGATGAATGACAAAGTTGACATTCACCATCTACCCCTAGATCACTTCCAGTGGCATGGGGCTGTTGACCAATTTAAGGCAAGTCATGATAAACATCCCCATTCTCCTGAAGATCGTTTGCCTTCTTTCACCCTCTAGCAATAATAATAGAAAAAAAATCATGTGCACATTTGCATTTGTATTTACTGTGTTTAAATTAAAGCTGTAAACAGTTCGGATTCACTAATAACTGATGAAAGTGTCTCATTATTGAGCTACAAAACCTCCAACAAATTAATGGGAATTGCAAATCACCTTGAAAATTGCAGGCTCTTTAGTCCTATATTGAGTGCTGAGAAAACTGCATAAATAGCTTTGTTGCTTAACTGTTTCTTTTGAAAAAATAGTTTTCTTATTACATTTTTAAAAAACCATGGCTTAGTAATTAAGACATGGCTAAGCAATGTCTTTTTTTTTCTTGTTGTTGTTTTCTTTACTGTAGATGAACATTTAACATTATATTACTGTTAAATATTACTGTGTTTGGTTCCTTCTATTTCCTATAATATTTAGGACCATGGATTCTCTGCCTCTGGTGCTAAGTAAATATTTTGGCCAATTTTCTCTTATGCCCCATATTAAACTAGAGGATTTTGCATGTTCTAATTATTTTCTTTACATAATGAATTTTTAAATATATAGACCCGTGATATTTTCCTACAAAATTAAATCTTAAATAGGAGAAAATATTTGATGAAAAGAAAAAAGTCATGCCATGTATTTCTTTGTTCACTCTTTGTTTGATTTTCATTCTTTCTGCCTAACTCCAAATCTAAACTTAGTGCATGTTCCTTGTTAGGAAAAAATAATATATGGGAGGTTATCTCCAGCAGGTATAAAATTTGGTAGCCTCATAGTCATGGAAATGCACTTCAACAGAATATCAGTTGCATTTCTCTAAAAGATAGAATGATTTCTGCAAAGTTCTAGATTCTCTTATATCCCATCCCCCCCTGCCACTCACCCCCTCCAGTTCCACATTGCAGCTGCATCCCTGAAATAAACCTATTTGATTTAAAAGAACATATTTCAGTTTAACATAGATTCAGGATAAAAAATCAGCAGTTTTTAATTTTGTCCATGTTGCCAATACATGAGTCATCATTAAGCTTGTGATGAGTAATTAGTCATAGGTTTTTTTTGCAAACAATAGAGATTTTAAAAAATTTTATAAGGCACAGGAGACAATCTTTTTGTATGCAAAGCTTCATATACCATTTGTGCTAGTGTACTGTAAGTATGGAGTATGGGCACTTTAAGACACATTTTTAACTACATTTTAAATCACTTGACTTGCTGGAATAGTAAAAGCGTTGTGGGCTGAAGCACCCTCTAGTTATTGCTAAGAGAAATTCCAAAATTTAGCAAAACCTTTGAACCTCCAGGAACACAACTGCTGCTATTAGCTGGCAGGTGCCTTTTACTAGGAAAGCTTTTCTGTCACTTTCCAAATTGGTTCATTCCTAGGGCTGAATGACCCATGAGATGTCTGTCATTAGCTCTGTCCAACAATAGAACCTGAAGCAACAAAGAATTGAAGCTTCTGTTTTTCCTGCCTCATTGTTGCAGGCTTGATGAGTGAGGAAAAAAAAGTTCCTTTCTTTTTCTCTTCCTCTTTTTCTTCCTTCTAAACCACCACCTTCTGTTTTTTCCTTTTGTACTTGCTTGGTACTGTTAGTAATGTATCCACAATTCTTGCTCATCATTTCCATTCTACTCCACAACCCCAATTTTGGTCCTTTTGCCCTTGGCCACTACCTTTATGTTTGATAGCATCTTGCTAGACTTTTGCACCAAATGATGAAAGATGAAGTATTACTGCATTTTAACTTCTTCATGTCCAGTCTGAGGAGTCAATTTCTACCCCCCAAAAGCTGTGAAAACCTTAATGTGAAAGCCCAGAAAAGGTTTTTTCTTTGTTCTGTCTCTATGTCCCCTCTTCTGCATTGTCTCTACTCCTTAGTCAGATGAGCAGTGGACACTTGAAGCTTTTGAAACACCATTTGATTGAAAAAATTAGTTAGCTTACTATCCAGATCTTTACATGCACTTGTCTCAGATTTAAAGTAGGTTTTGTTAAATATGCTAAGCATATGTAGGAACCAAATGCACCTGGAGGAACCATCATTTCCATCATCAATTTGAATGCAGGTGAATTCAGACTGAGCAGACTTCTGTGTTTCTTTTGTTTTTATTGTGGTTTTTGGGGATTTTTTCTTGGTTTTTTTTTTTTTGGTTTTTTTTTTTTAGAATGCAATATTTGAGAAAGGTTTGGCACGTGTAGAAGTTTGTGAAGCGCATTCCTCACACATTGACTCCTTAAATATTGTGATATTGAAGGGATTGTCACATACCGAGATTGTACATTACTAATCTAAACAAAGTCATAAACAAAAACTCTACATTCAGTTGTTCATGATATGTGATTACTCAGGGGACTCAAGTAATAAGCATGTGTTCCCCATCAGGACTTGCATTCAGCTTTCCAATACTGATGGAAACTATATGTGTCAAGCAGATGGGACGGACCATGCTCAGAGCTTGAAAAAGATTTTGCAAGGCCTTCATCATAAGTGAGTTCCAGTTTTCTGGGTTTCACATTGGAATGGTAATTTAACTTCATACAGAGTAAATGTAAACCAACTTGTGATGATGTGACTAACTGCAAACTACTTTTCATAGCTGCTACTTTTTCATCTGGGATGCAGAAGTTGCCTTAGATTAAACTTGAAACTTCTCCACAGTAAAGTGTTGTCTAAAATAACTAATGAAATGCAGATGGGAGTGGAATAAAAGCTGTGTTTGTACATAAGGAGTCATTGTATCAGGAAGGGTAGTCTCTATGCAGAGGTTAATAATTGTATAAATAACTGTTATTGAATATGAAGTACAACTTTAATCTGTGCAAGTCATTGTATTTCACGGAACTTTCACTTGACACTTAGAGGCAGTCATGAAAATGTAGAACATCAAAATAGTATGACAGAACTTATTAAGTACATTTTCCAGCATAGTATTTTATGGCTTTTGTTTTGATGAATTATCAATTACGTGGCCTTCCTCTACTTTGTGCCCTTGTAAAACCTGTTCTGCTGTAACACAGACCTAAGAGAAACCATGTAAAGTTATGATATTTTTACCTAGTCAAGAGGCTGGAGCTGGTGGTCTTTTCTCTTGGACTGTGACAGATGTGCAATAGGAGGTAATAGCTGAACTTCATTATCCATTGCTTATTTGTTTAGGTAGTTGTTGGCAAAGACTAAAGGATTCTAGAGATGTACCATTTGTCTTGTGTTGGATTTGGAAGGAGAAGACTCTAGGCAGTCAGTTTTGCATGAAGAATACAATAATAGTATTGTATATGTTATTTCAGTTGCATGCTATGTTTCTTCTATGGGCAATCTATAGGTGGATTTATATCATGCAAATAAAGGCTTTCATTTCCAAACGCTCTGACGTAATATTTTGGAAACCTGGCTATTTTGATGTAGAATGCACATGAACACCAGCTATTTTGATGTTGGATAGCTGAAGAATTTCTCTCCTATTGCCAGGTTTAATTTTGGTTGTGTCTAAATGTGCAGGAGAAGAAATTCCTGCCGAGCAGGATTTTGAAATCATCAATGTATGCAAATCCCTGGTGGCTTTTTTCCTCTCCAGAATTTGGAATAGAGCCCAACACAGTTTTTTTCAGTCTCCTGGTGTAGCTGGTAGGCTCTTCTGCTTGATATTAATACTCAGTACCATCATGATTCCTAAATGAGGTGATTCCTTCTGTAAGTCATTAAAAGGCTGACAAACAGGCCCTCCCCCAGACAGGAGCAATGCATCCATCTGTGCTGGGTCAGCTCTACTCAAACAGGTGAGACTGAAAAACCAGGAAGTGGTAACTTCTCTCCATTTTGGTTGTGTAGGGTCCTTGTTCTCTAAGAGAAATTTTTGCTTGAAAAGTTTATATTAAAAAGTGAAAATATTTAAAGAGTCAACACAGCATTGACTTAAAGGCACAGGCACTGGCAGAGTGACTGGTTATTTAAGCTTTGCAGTCAAGCAAGTAGCTTAAAACTCCAGACATTTGTGCTTAGGACTATCTTTGTGAAGTATGCAGTGAAAAGCTAAATCTGATGCCCTGTCTCTCCAATTTACACAAAAATGGCACTTCAACCAACCACAAGTTTATTCTGGATATTCAATTGAACTTTGTTTAATATTTATTTCTACTCTTTATGAACATTACAGGCAATGAAAAATTGACAAAAATTACAGGGTCAGAAATTGAGTTCAATTTACATTAATTTATTATCAAATCATTTCTTTGATTGCTGCAAAGGTGTATCTTAAGTCACTTAGAAAGGATTGACACGTTTCATATTAGTGCATTATTACTTGATTATAAATCAGTAGGAACATTGTCTGCCACAATTTTAGAGAAACTAAGATGTAGACAACTGAAGGTTTGAGTTTGCATGTCCTTTCACATGCCTTTTGAGCCTTGTGCCTTATCATCAGCTGAAATCTGGAGCAGAGGAGGTTGAGTTATATCCCATGGGGTGCCCAGTGAGCCAGGAATGGAGTTAGAAGTAAGCACCAATGATCCAGATCTCCAATCACCTTGAGCTGCTGTATCACACTCCCCCTAGAACTGCTTGTGTCTCAGTACTGTGCAGTGCTGTAAATGGTAGTGTTTGGAAGGGTTCATTACCAAAAATCTTCATTATTTTATTTTTCTTGCTGCTCTTTTTTTTTTTTTCTTCTTTATCATGTTTAGTTGCTTCTTAGGGAAAGTAATAGAAAATAAGTCCATAAAAGATATTTACTTAGAGAGGAAAAACTGGGAAATGTCTCTCTTTTTCAGAAATCATAACTACCAAAGAAATTATGATGGTGGCAGAACAGAGCTAAGCTTGTCTATGAGCTCAGGGATCTGATGTTCCAACGCCGAATTTGACTGACAAAAAGGATGATGTTTGAGACAAGAACTGCTTTTTTTGTCTGGCAACACAATAGGATCTTCTTCCTTGATGGATTCTCAGCACTACTCAGTATAATAACATGATAATTGGTCCCAAAGAAGGAATGAGTAAGATTGGATGGTGGTCTTTGGGGGCCCAGTTGTGTTATATCTAATCTAATTATGTTTGATAGTGACTTTTTAATACATATGGTAGCGATTTCCTTGGCTTGGAACTAAGGCTTATATGCAAGCTTGATATTTGCTTGGTGTCTGTTCTAAAAGCACACAATTTTTTTTTTTCCTTAGGAGAAACCCCAGCTATATCTGTCTCATGTCATACTGTATTCTAATTCAAAACTAAAACTGATTTGTTCCAGAAGATGTCTTGAAGCATAAATATGTTGTGGCTTGTGGAAATGTGGGAGGTGTGATGGAAAGAGCAAATGTCTATAGATTGTACTTCAAAAAACCACTGCAACTTGCTACAGAAAAGACATAGTAAGTTATTGCTGCCTTGGAGCAACAATCCTCAGCAGGCATTCACCCTTTTGCATGAGACAATATAAACATTTTAGTGGATTTATGAGCATAAAGGAGCATCTGGAGATGATGAGATTGTGCAAGACTAATTTTAGAGTCTGAATTAAACTAACTCCATAGCTACAAAAGTCACTGCCATGTTTTCTGCTTTTGTTTAAAAAATGTGTATGGACTACAGCAAGCCCAGATTTCCTAACCAAATGGAACAGAAAAGTCTAGTGCACTACTGCTGGTGGTGGTGTGGTGGGCACTGGCTTACTGAGAGGATTACAAAAATCCTTAATGAAAGATAGTTATGCAATTGAATTTCTGAGGCAAGTTTCTTCTCAGCTGTTAGCATCTGGGTTCCATTTTGCCATGAATAGGTGACTGTCTCTTGGATTTATTTATGTTTCTCACTTTTTAATAGAGAGTATAGCATTTATTCCTGTTTTCAAGGAGGCAGCTGTTGCTTTTTTTCCTTTTCCTTTTTCTTTTTCCTCTTGCATTTCACCATTGTCTTCCAGCTTCAAATAAGCATATTATAAATGAAACGTATTAATAAAATTAGCGCTGTGTGATGTGCTAATGCAGTAGGTAGGGAAATAAATTTGTTTGAAGTCAGTTTCAGTTTTGGAAATTTAACTTGCTCCCTTGAAGTAACTGAATCACTGAAATGTATGTTCTATTTTGTGTGTAATTTCTTCTTTTTTCTTTCCCCAGTGGCTCTTATTAGTGAAAGGCTTCCAGCTTAGCAGTGATGGTTATTGAAAGTTCAAATAATAGAAGGCTCAGTTTGTAAAGAAATGCAGCACCTTTTAGGAGCTCAGAGACTCCAGTGCCATTGACTTACAGTGTTATGTCATAGTTTTGGCCATCATCTCTTCTAGAAGTGGCTGATGCACAAGTGGAAGCTGGAAGTTACTGATCATCTCACAGTGATTAATAAGTAGATCACAACCTGTACTGTTCTTGACATGCACCATTTTCTGGGACCCCCTTACAATTTACTTAAGGCTTGAGGATGAAAAGGATAAAATCTTGACTCCTTTAAAATCAATTAGAATTTTATAATTAATTTGAAGTGAGGAATCATGCAGTCATAAAGTACTGGGCCAAAGCTGTTCTTCTAAACATAGAAGCAACATGAAAATAAGTCACTCTAATTGAGTAGCTGAAATCAAAATGCAAAACAAAGGAGAAAAAAAAAACCTTTGGATGATATGTTCAACATGCTTTCTACCAGATCCCAGTAAAAAAAAAGGTAGTTCATGGACAGAGAAGCCTGTTTTCCTATGAACCTTTTGAGATTAACAGAACTTTGATATTTAAAACAGTATGTGAGTCCTGTGGAAGTTTTTAACATGAAGTAATGAAGCAGTTAGCTCTTTTTCTTCCACAGATTTTCCGTATTTACTAGTGGGAATGCCAACAAAATTTCACTCCTCTCTTCTTTTGACCTATATTTTTTGTGGAATAGATACCTCAACACTACTGAGGTTCTAAAAAAGACACCTGAAACGTCCAATCATGAATTTGATCAATACTGGCCAACAACTTGAAGAGGTTTAGTTGACATAAATGTTCATGATGTAATTTCATACACACTCAGCTCCCTAACCTCAAAATCCAGGGTAGAAAATGAATCTCTTCTTTCTAACAGAGAATCCTTTTAAGGCCAACCAGAGATTTTATACAACAGGAACTGCAAATATGCTTAGCTGTATTAATGTACTTCATTTATTAGATAATAAGAATTCTAAACAGCTTTCTGGAAGGAAAGAGACTTGTATTTGTCAGCAAAGCTCTACTAGTTACGGGTTCCAGTGCTTCCCTGTGTTTCTTAAATTGTTGTCTAAAGCTGAAAAAAGTTTGTTTAAAAGTGAAAGAAATGCCAGATACCACCTTCCTCTCCTGCAGCCACCCTGGAGCAATTCTGACAATAGGACCCATCCTTACAAACTGAAACAGGAGTAAAGTTTCAATGAACTCTTCAAGAAGGAGAAGGTTGTGCAAGCTTTCTGCTAGTTAGACTGGGCTTGAATGAAAAGCATTTGTGTTCCACCCTTAAGACATCTTTTATGACAATGTTTAAAGTGTCTATCCACCATAGTTTATCTGCATCCTGATCTTGTCCTGCCTTGGATTTGTTCCTTGCTGTCTTGGATATGTTCCTTGCTGGCTTCACTGAGAACATCCTTCCCTTCCTGTCATTTCCAAATTTTGTCTGTTGATTTGGCCATATTACCTTCTCTTCTGCCTCAAGGAGCTGGCAAAGCTTCACTCCAGCCTGTATTTTGCTTTTTATCTTGTACTTCTGTTCTTTTCCAGCCATGCTAAGTACAGTGTTGTTAAAGTCTTTCTAGAGATACTGCTGCAGTTTTACCTCTAGTGCAGGGCAAGGTGAGGTGTGAGCTCACAAGGCAAACACCCTTCTTGCTGAGGAGTCACATTTTCTTTTGGGGGCCTGCAAATTCATCTTGTGATAAATCTTTGTCTGGAGAGAGAGAGGAGAGGTACTGCAAAAACTGCTGTGTTTGTCTCACCTATCTGCCATTTTAAGATTTCAGATTTCTCAGGGGTAGGTAACTGCATTTCTTGTAGTGATTGCCCATTCTTTCATGGCATTTTGGACATAATGCAAGTCTGCTCTTCCATTTCAATTCTCATGTTAGATAGGAATATTGACATTTGTTGTACAAACCATTATTCATTTCATTGGTAGCCATATTCATTTAATGGTGGGTTATTTAAGATCTTTTCCAGGATCTTTTCTAAAACTATTAATGTACTTGAGGACCAGTGAGAGGTAAGGGTAGTTAGTGAGATTTGAGCTTGTGCAGTGTGAATGACTTCCACTGGGTTTTGGTAGGAGGCTGTTGCACAGCTCATGGAAATCTGTTGGTGCCAACAGCCTATGACAGAACAACAGGCTCAGCTTTCACAGAATAGATTTTTTAATTATTATTTTCTTCCATTTCTGTTTAGTAATTTTTTTCTCCATTATCTCTATTGAGTATACATATTGAATTGGAGATACCCAGCAGTGCTTACTGAAGGCATTCACATGTCAGGAGCCAGACCTTCCACACACTTTTATATTAACTATAAAGGGTTGGATTCATTAGCTGTGCCTTTTGCTTTTAGGTGGGTGTATTCTTCTAATTTTTTTTTACTAAATGAGGAAGTTATCATGACATGCAGTTTTTGAGACTAGCCAGCCACCTTATGTGGCAAGGTGAGAGAAATCAAAGTTTTGGTTTAAGTACTGTGTCTAAGTTTAGGTGTACATGCTGAAAACCTGTAGGTGCCATGTTGAACTGTACCACATGCCCAGTGCTTCAGAAGCCTCTATTGATTTTAAATGTGTATGTGCTTTGTATCTGTTGCTCCAACTCTTCTTTGACTTTTTTGAATTAGAAAAGATGTGCCAACCTCCATGCCATATGCCTGTTTCTCCTAATGCCCATGGTTTTTTCAGTCTCACATGCTTTCATATGTAAATTGGCTATCAAATTCCACCCTCAGTTTTAACCTGTAATAACTTCATTGCTTACAGTGCAATTTGCACTGGTGTAATTTGGATCAGAATCTGGATGCATATGTAAATGTGTGCTCTTATGCACACATGTAATGCCTGCTTTTTATATATAAAAATGCCTGATATATATATATAAATATATATATATTTGAACTTTCTTTTTACAGTTGAAAAGGAGAGGGAGAATCTGTTGATTAATTATATATTGATCAATTTTAGAGCACTTAACAAGAGGAAAATAAATCTTTTGAAGTAGTTGGTGGATTTTTGGAGTCATGCACACACATACACACACTTCTTTACAATGTATTCTGATTCTTGTCTGTCCCAAACAGAAACTTTTCTTCTTCCCCTGACTTGCAATTCTGAATTTTTTGCAAGCCTCAAATCTCATTTTTAGTTGATTTTAGGGAAAATGGAGGCAGAGATATTGTTTAAAAAAAAAGAAAAGGAAAAAGGAAGAAATCCCCCCCATGTTAAACAGCTACCCCAGCCCCCACTTCTATACCACCAGCCCAAACATGGAACATATTTTAGCAGAAGTGCCCCAGCTCTATCATATGTGCTGTGCAGAGTCATCATGGCCATGGTGCATAGCTGAGAGCCGGAAAGCAAACAGCTGCTGTAGCCTGATTTGAGTTAAAATAGTGTCAGTGTTTAGTCTGGCGCAGTGCTTCAGGAGAGATTGGCAGCTGGGTCAAACAAAGTCATTCCATTGGCTCCCTTCCCAGTAAGCTTCTGCTAGTATTTAGGTACTAGTGCAGCCTAGGCCCCTTTTCTCAGGGATAGCCTAACATCTGACCGCACCCTCTTTGCTTTTTAAAAAATGCCTTTTCACTCTTTAAGATAAATCCTCTATTATACAATCTGCCACTAATTGTGTGTTAAGACTGTTTTTCTCTCGAAAGCTGATGCATCCTGCTCTCAACGTGGTCTAGAAAGTGGGCTGTTACAGTACTGGATTAATAAAAGGGGCCTTTATGGTTTGTGAAAGAATATCTCTGTGCTTAGGCAGGAAACTTTTTGATCCACAGAAAAGCCAGACGACATCCTAGGTAAGGCTGTGTATCAAATCTGCTTTTATGGGAGAGTGGGGCAGCGAGTGCTGTTAATTGCAATTGCTTCAAGTTTTGCATGCCCATTTTGATAAGCTTTTTAGAAAGTTTAGGAAATAGCTACTCCTGCGTCTCAAGCCCTTTCTCTCCTCCCTCCTCCTCACTCCTCCTATGCCTTTACTGCTTGCAAAAGCTTGTAATGATCTGCTTAGTTTTCACTGGGATCCGCGCGGACGCTTCGCTTCTTTTTGGAGAGGGGTTTCTTGCAGAGGCACAGGGCAAAAAAGTTCTGCGGTCGGACCCAAACGCTGTTAGAAGTGGAGTGGCTGGGGAGAATTTACAGGGAAAGCTTTCCACTGTTACAGACTGCCTGTGCAATCATTTAAAAGTAGTTGAAAACTGCTTTGAACTAACAAGGGTTTAATTACGGAAAAGTTTAACGTGGCGATGGAAGGAATATTAAGTAAGTTGTCTTTGTCTCATACTTTTTAATTTTAGTTGTTGCTTTAGCCTGTTGGGTCACATTTTTTGTCAGCGCTGAAGGCTGCCATGAATTGGTAATGAGGGCCCCTTTTGCACATGATTTTGGCACTTGGCCAAAATCAACTTCCCAAGGCAAGCTTTCTCTAAAAGAACCTGAAGCATTTTTTTGTGATTAGGAATCATGTCTGAAAGCTGCCACAACCAGTTGTGTAGGCATGTCAAAATGACTTTATACAGTATATCTGAAGCATTCGGGGGGGGGGGGGGGGGGGTCTGTATTTTCTTCGCGTACCAAATTGTTGCTATTATCATTCTAAATTTCCGCAGCTTACGCACCTCCAAAAACCAGGCTACAGAGAGCTAAGGCATAATGAGGATCGTTGGTATCTTTGTATTTTTCAACATGCCAAAGCAGCACTAATTGTCACATTTAAGCAAGATACAGTATTAGGGGTTGCTTAAAACACTTGTGGATGTAAAGCAGATGAATCTTTAAACTTTTAATCTCAGTAAATTATTCTCAGTGAACAGTAAGTAATGATATTTTCGAGAAGTTTCTTTGTTTGAATTGTGTAAGTAGAGCTTTTTGATATATCTATTTTAAAAAATACATGCCTGGGTCCACTGGGGGGAAATTTGCAAGGAAAATCTTGGACGTGCTTTTGGATTTATCCCATTTCCTTGAAATCTGGGTATGGGTCTGATCTGTGAGACAGGGAACAGGAGCTGGGTAGTCCTTTGTTGTTAAAAAAGGGGAAAGGGAGCTAGTCTAAACATTAGTAAGGAGCTGCAAAAGTTCATGTTTCAAGTGTGCTTGGAGTTCTGAAATTTGTGGAGATCATCAGTGCAACAAATGAGTTATTCCTTACTGATATTATATAAACAAGTTTGGCACTGTAAGTGAATACATTATTACTGCACACTTGAACGTTCTGTGACTTTACTCTGTGAATTGGAAATTAAGGACCTCCTATTACATACTGTGTATGCTCTACAGTGTCGTTTCCACGTGTGTTCAGTGTAAAGACAAAATGCATTGTGCAGCACTTTTGTCAGGTATTTTTATTTTACATTTCTGCACTTGTTTGTGGCTGTAGCCGAGGAGTTGCTCCTTCCCTCCTATGTGTGTTGTTTATTTATAAGCAACACCATCTTTCGGCAGCAATATCGATATGGAACAGCCCTTTCCCACCTTCCCTGCCCCCAGCCTTGATCCCTTTGGCTGCTGTTAAAATGGGCTTTACAGGTATTGTCTTTCTTCTGCTAAACTGTATTTTCTGTGAGGTGTTGGGGGTGTGTGGGTGTGTGTGTGTGTGTGTTTCCTTTATTACATAATGCAAGCCACAGCTACACTGGGAGAAAGCTCGAGCTTTACAGACTCCTCAGAATCGGTACTTTCATGTAACTTGGCTGGGAGAGTTTGTTCATTGTTACGTTGCAGCAGACTGACTTACAGTACTCAGAAGCCTCCTGCAAGTTTAACTATAACTCCTTGTATTTGCAATGAAAATAAGCAGACAAGATGAACATGTTGCAAAAGAATAGATGGAGAACTATAGTAAAATAAAACTTAATTGTATTTTTCTGGGGCTTTTGAAAAGCTTTACAACTGGGGAAAAATACGTCACTGTTGAATCCTATTTTAATGTAAAGCATTGCCAGAAAATGATCATACTTGGTGCAAATGTAAATGTGATAGTAGAGTTTTTGCAAATCATTATGGAATTTATTTGCTGGTGTGTGGAAGTGATTTCTCCCGGGTTACTGAGTTAGGTACTGTTATTTGAAAATATGCACATGCCCGCCTTGTTACTGCAAAACTAACTTGAAAATGCTTTACTCTGATATTCCTAGTTTTACCTAGAAGCTTTTACTGGGAAATAATGAACACATGCTAGTGTACTACTTCTAGAGGTTTTCTTTTCTATTCTGGTTGGTGAAGGGTTGTGTTATAAATCACAGAAAGTTATTCTCCAAAAACTTTGTGAACAGTTTTTAAATCCAGAATTTTTTTTTTCTGATAGCATGACTGAAATGTAAAATCTAATATATGAAGCAACAAAGTTTTTCTTAAAAACTTAAAACATTATAAATTCGGCTTTTGATTGCAGGGACCATATTAACATTTTCCTTCATGAAGAAATCTATCGTCTATACGAACATGCAAAAAAGTCGTGTTTTCATCAGATAAATCAGCATTCTGTCTTCATAAGTTTAAATTTCAAAATGCATAGACACTGCATTATATTTTTAAATCCAAGACCAGTAGATTATTTTTTCTTTATAAAGAGGTTGATAAATAACTGGTTAGTTACTTTTCCTGCCTTTAGAAAAGGTGAAGAATATAAAGTATTCTCCATTGTGCTATTTTTATTTTTAACAGCCCTCAGGACTAATGTGTCTCTAATCTTCCTACTTGGAGGGCTTTATGTTTTATGTTTGTTTGCAAACACATAATGAAAGAGTGCAATTATAAAGCTTAACTTCATTGTAATTTTGGATCTTAGATTTTGCTCCATAGAAACGCTGAAGTCTCAGTTGCCCATTTCAGTGCAGTAAAGCACTGAATATATATATATTTTTCCATTCAGAAAACAAATTCTTGCTTTTTAGTTGGTATTTTTTTGATCATTAGACATTAATATTTCATATTTTGTAGTGCAGTGTAAGTGGTACATATTGTTATGCTTTTTGAATAAAAGTTACAAATGTATTTATAAAATGCTTTCACTTCTATGAAAGAAAAAGAACTCTAAAAATCGTGGAACACTTTCAGTTTATCAAGAAAACATTGCTCTTGTGAAAATAGCTTTATTTCTTAGTAGATTCTGCTGCATGTTTTAAAACTTTAGAAGTGAAACAAGGCTGTTTTGTTTTGTCTTATGGGTTTGTTGGTTTTTTGTTTGTTTTTTTTTTTGGCAAAGGTTTAATTCATATAAACTAAGCACTTTGTTCTATATGTTCTAAATTCCAGCAATGAGATAAATAAATTGCTGGATTGGATGGAACATAATTATTGAATTTTGGCAGAACTTCAGTGAACTCTGCCATGAAAGATTAATGTGCGCAGTGTGCTCTTAGATTCTAAAGTAACAGAGTAAGATAAGGGGAGCACATAACAGGCTCCAACCTTTGTGCTTTAGAGAAAATAGAAAACCATGGGCAAATGTTAACTTTTGGTATAAACTGCTAATGATAATGTTTTGTCATCTGGGTGATAAAAACTACAGGAGCAGACAAGAAAATCCAATTTAACACAAATTCTCTCCACTTCTTTCTTTCTCTGCTTCCCATTTTTCACAATTAGAATAGCCACAGTTGCTCTATGTTCGTAGGAAAAGGAGAACAGAGCAGGCAGGGTACTTACAGTATCCAGTAATGTAAAGTCCTGATGGAATCCCTCCACATCTGCTTGTGTCGTATGTGGGTTTTTACTACAGTCACGATTTTGGTTTGTGATTGTGGTGCATTGATTTCAGAATACAAGTAAAATTGTGCTGGCTGGATGAAGGCTGAGTGGAGTCATAGTAGAGGTTGTTATTATTCCCTCTCTCTTCTTTCTCTACCAAACGTTAATTGTTTAAAACAGTTGCTTCAATTGACAATTTGTGGTTATAATCACAAAATCTTATTCCTCTTTGCTTTTAAATGATTATTGCACCCAAATAATGTTTGTAATTGAGAACAAAGATGTATTGTCCTGCCAGTCAGGCTCCCTCGGCAGGACCAATAGGATTGCAAAAACTTTTTAGTATTTTCAGTCAGTTTGCTTTTGGGGAGAACAGGCATGAGATCCACCCTGCTCTGGGGAAAGCGCTGCCACTTTGCCGACTGCTCCCTGCTCCTGGGAGCAATCCCTCTGCCTGCTCAGCCGCTCCAGCACCCTGAACCTGAGCCCACATATTTTCTCTTCCTCAGATATGTGCAGCAGCAAGCACCAGCCCCTGGAGCTGGTTTCCAGGAGGGCTCAGGGATTGGCAGCACGATGGGCAGGCTCCAGCACGGCTGCAAACACAGGGGCTGCCTGACGGGCTGGGCATGGGGATGTGGCTCAATGCACCCCAAATGCCTGGAATCAGAGGGAGTGAGACAGGGAGGATGCATGGTAGGATTTTTTCTTCTGTTTGCTCCTTGCTTCCAGACTGTCAACCTGCTGCTAAGGCTGAGTCTGCTCGGCTCAGTGTTTTAAAATGGCAGATATCCAGAATCTCAGATATATTTCATGACTTCAAAGACATTTCTTCTCTCCTTCTCAGCCACATCCTTAAGCTCATGATGACAGCGTTATGAGTGGGATAGTTAAAGAGGTATAAGAGCAAGGGACTGATCCAGTGCCCATTGCAGTCAGCAGAGAGAGTGCCCCTGACTACGTGTCTTTGGATCCCACACCCTGTGACCTGGCTGCTCTTCCCCCCTAGTTCCTGATGGCACTAGCATGACTAGCATTGCCATCCTACTCAAGCAGCTTCCTTGCCTTCATTGGCACTCCTCTAAGAGGAAGGTTTACTGAGTAAAAGGCTTGAATGTGCTTTCCTTGTGTTGTAAAGAAGCAGAGTCCGAGTGCTTATTTTGGCTATTTACAGTCCTTTCCCTTGTCTTTCTCCCCTTCTGGAAATGACTCTTGCTCCTGACCTTGATTTATCAATTTATATCACCATTTCAAGTGGAGTTCAGTATGTTCAGCTACATGTCTGTATCTCCATTAAAATACTGCATTTGTGTATGTCCATGATGAAATGAATTTATGTTCTAGGCCTATTGTTCTGATAATCAGGCACACTTTTCTTTCAATAATGTTGATTCCAAGATAGCTTCATCTTCAAACAAAAAAGGACACTTTTATCTTTTTTATGGAACTGTAGAATGCTTCAGTCTTTGTTTGCCCTATAAATGTGTTTAGTTGGAAAACCTTTAAAAAGTTACATTGAGAGTGTGTCCGTATTTTAAAGAAGACAATGATCCCTTTTTCGTTTAAGCAATTCACAGAAATGACCACTGCTTTTAGCAACATAAAAATGTTACCACAGATAACTAAAGAATAGTAGTAGGAATATTGGGCCTTCTTTGCACAGCTAATAAATGTATTTGCAGTGTGAAATCAAGATATCCTTTCACAGCAGTGGGGTTATGGGCTGTTAGAATACTCAATCTTAGAATATTATCGATATTTTTGCAAAAGTTGCATATATGACCCAGTGAACACCCCCTATATAACTTTAGTGTCTAATAGTAGACCGAATGTTGAAATGTGTCGCGTGTGAGGCTCTGGGATGCCCAAACAAAAAGGTGCCTTAAGGAAAAGCCTGCTGTTCCCTCTCTGCTGGCCCGGGGAGCCGTGCCTGCCGCAGAACCAGCAGCTCCCAGGGGTGCAGAGCCGGGGGCACCAGGCCCCGCAGCAGCTGGGAGAGCAGAGCCAGGGCAGGAGCCAAGCCAAGGCACTCGTGACTGCACTGAGCATTTGTTCTGCCTGGTGGAGAGGGAGCAGGAGGCTGGTTTGGGATCTGAGCTCTGCCCTGAGCCTTTCTCAGAGCGGGGCCAGTGCCTTTCAGCTGCCATCCCAGAGCCCTGGGCAGAGTGTGGAGAAGTTTTGTGGGCAGAGCACTGGGAGAAGGCTCAGTCCTCTGAGGGATCTTCTGGGGATTCATGAGTTACAGCAAAATTTAACACCCAAATTATACTCAGAAAATATGAGACAGGTGAATGAATGTGGGTTCTTAGATCTATAACTTTGTGGAAATCTTTCTTGCAAGCATGGTAATGAATTATTAAGCAGTATAAATTCTACTGAAGAGTTGTTTGGGTGCTTTTTAAGTCACCTGCACATTGTGAAGGTCAGCAGAGCAAATTATCCTAAAACATATTCTGTACAATGATGTACTTTGTGTTTTACAAATTTGCACATCCTGGTGTCCATTTCTGAGGAGTGTGTCCCTGGGCATGCCACGTCTCCCAAGGGCTGAGCATAACAAAAACCTGACCTCTCCCTTCCACTGGGACACACAAAATCTTGCATGTCAACATTACAACCTTCCAAAATATTGAAAGAGTGTTGTGAACAAGGGGAGTTTTGCAGACATCTGAAACTTTTTGGTTTTAATTGTGAGAAATGAGGAACAGTGCTGTAAAAAAAACTGTTATACTTGGGCGGGGCAAGAGGCAGTAGGGAAGGAAGATTTGAGTTTAGAAAACTCAACCAAGTCATGTAACTCACAATGTTTGCAACCTGTGAAAATACTGATGACAGAATTGAAATTGTGTTATGCTGGCAGGTCACAGCTGAAATCGCTTTTTGTGGTCTCAGAGCATGGCTGAAGCAGCAGAGTATTTTACTAAAATACTGCTGTATTAATAGCAGGAAAGAAACAAGTACCGGAAAGGAATTCCAAATATTTACAAGGTATCCCATTTGGGGACATGCATTAGTTTGGTAAATTCCAATTCCCAGACTGGCAATAATGATTGTTACTGTGTGTCCTTTATGACTTTCAGAGCAAGAGAAGCCAACTTGAGGAGCAAGCACACTGTGATACCCTCAGTGGTAAGTACCCTAACTGCAATCAAGTTTATTACATTTTTGTAGAGTGGAGGCCTTTTCAAGACCACACTTGATGCAGCTTAGTCACACAACAGCTTCAAATGGCATTCTGGAATAATAGGGCAGTAATGTGATACAGTCCATAATGAAAATCAGTGTACAGCACAGGTGGCTGCGAGCATTTGTGTGGTCAGATATAAAACCTTTGCTATGGGTACAAGCTACTGCTTTCCCACTTGAGGAAAGTATAATTAAAAGGGGTTTCCAGATGTGCTGGCACACATCTGCTGTTTTTAAAAGGGAATTTTGCAAATACAAACTGAACTGTATTGCATTCATCGTTATAAAGCCGTTGATGGTTTTTCAGGTAATAAAAAGATTGGAGGCATCAACACTCCCACTGTAAAACTGAGGTGTCTTTAGACAACAGCATTTTGTGTTCACTTTGTGTTCTTAGGATTTTCTGTGAGTAGTTCATAGCTGAGCTGCGGCAAATATGCAAAATTTTTCTGGACAAAAATTAACAATTATTTTATGAAAACATGATAGTTGATTCCTTGCTAGTGATTTAATTTTTTACCAGGTAGATGTAGCAAATTTGTATGGTATTGCTTGTTTGTTTGTTTTCAGTGCAGTGAATAAATGATATTAAAACATTAGTAATGAACAGTGAATAAATGATAGTAAAACTAAAACATTAGGATTCAGTTTCTTTAAACAAATTTTCAAGATGTGGTAATAATCAGGAAACTAGAAAAATATGATATATTGAAACAGACCTTTAATTTCACCTCACACAGAAAGCAGAAAAAACTCTACCTATAGGCTTCCATGATGCATCCTTAGTTGAACTACCTGGAAGAAAATAAATCATAAAACTATTATAAAATGTGATAGACTTTAAAATATTGCTGAGAGAAGATTACAGATCTTTTGTTTTAGCTAAATAAACAACCTGTTTTTCATAATATCCCACTGATTTTGATAAAGTTTTTATTTCCCCTAGAAATGTTGCTATTAAAATAAAATCCCTGTTTCAGTAGTAAGTTTTCACCATTCCAGAAGTTTTAGTTACTGCTGCTACTTGGAATAAGCATAAGGGAAGAATGTTGTCCTGCTACCTTCTTACTGACTCTTCTAGCATTGCAGAGGTACCCATAACTATGATTTTGAGTTGGTTCTGAAAAAAAATGAAGGATGTGATCTACTTGGGCTGTTGGCCAGGCTGCTAAGTGATGAGAGAAGATTTTTAAGGATGTCCTGTGTAATATTGCCACACCTTTGCTCATATTTTCTTTACTTACTTCCACAGATGTACCCCGTGGGCTTCCTTTTCATGTGAGAATCTAATCCTTAGCAATTATCTTAGGGAAATACTGACACTGAGTAAATCAAATGGATTTCTGGATATTTCCTCTTAGTTGGACTCTTTCATGCAGCAGTTGCTTTTTTTTCATTTAAATCTTTCTTTCTTGACTAAGCAGGATCTAAAATCTCTTTTTAAGTGTGTAAATGTCAGAATAATTTGCAGAAGATTTAGTCAGAAAAAGGGCCACTGAGATCAAATAACTTTTAATATAAAACTTAACATATTGTCTGAACCTTTTAAGTTCTTACAAAGGCATTGATGGATTCAGTGAGGGATGCAAAAAGCAACCTTGGTAGCAAATTGCCCTGTGTGTTTGATTTTTCTGGAATAACATTATAACCTGCTGTGGTCCTGGTGCTGCTAAACAAGAGTGCTCTGGCTTTAACAATTTCATGCCTCTGAGACAAAGGGTCCAGATCAGCTCATTGCATCTGGCCTGTGAATGGGGACTTCTTGAGGATGCAATGAAATGGATGACAATCAATAAGAAGGATATTAATAACATCATAGTGAAAATGCTGATTTCATCAATACTGCTAGTACCTCTGACCTTTTCCTTTTAATGCATATCCATTGTGATTGCTATGGTATATTATAAATGTTCTATTGTGGCACAAAGACTTCCAATTTGTGCTCCCAGTGACAGTTTTACAAGGATATATTTACTAACACATACACATGCATTTAATATTAAACCACATTTAAATCACTGCTTGCCCAGGAGGTAGGATTTTAGCACTTGTGTTTGGGTATTTTTCTGGCAAAATGCCATTTGACAAGAAACTTAGAAAGGTCTAAAAGAATACAGACATTCAGATGTGAAAATGTGCAAAATGAACACTACCTGGCACTTAAATTACACTCTGCTGCAATTAAGACTTGTTAATAGTCACTCCTCTGAGCTGGCTGCTCACATCAGAGACCAGCCCTGGCCAGACCCTCACAGTTTTGTACATAACCATTTTGTATAAAGGGTCAGTTTCTACAGAAGGTCTGGTGGGTTAAACAAAAGAAGTAGTTTATTGGAAAAAAAAAAAAAAGAATATTTAAATGTTGGGGAGGCTGCAGAATTTTGAGTGCATTTGGATTATTCACATTCCTATTATTTGGAAAATAAAATAGCATTTTACTCCCCCTGAGTGGGGGAGATGTGGAAGAGTGTTTTGGGGCTGTGCATCAAGGGGCATGAAAAAGGCACTTCATTGGATGGCAAAGATGACAAAAATCCTGCCCTGACCCAAAGATGGAGGACACAGCCCACCAAAGGTGTATCACCCCTCCAGGGCAGCAAACCTGCCCAGCGTAGCTCAAAGAGATGAGGCACTGCTCCTCTGGGGTATAAACCTCTCCCAAGCAATTCTGTAAGAGGCCAGGGAGCTGATGACTGAGAGTGGAGAATCTGTTACATATATGTGATATCACTGATACTATGGACTGCCAATTTGGCAAGGATTTCCTCATCTGAACATCTAATCCTGTTTTTTAGATAGTAAACAAGTGCAGTGCTCCCTATTTCACCCAGAAAGAGAATTGAGAGTCCCTGCTTGATGCTGCATTTTATCTCCATTTAGAACACCTTTTTTTAAATTTTTTCATGGGCTTTGAACTGTTGATGTTAATATTTTCTTGTAAATGAGGTGGATTGCCAGCACTTTTTATGCCTCCCAGATACCCACTCTTCACCTTAAATTAAAGACTTCTGGCTGTGGCTTCCCAATCAGTTGCCATAAGAATATATAGTCTATAATGTTAGAAGTCTTGGCTAATGCCTTGGGAAGACTAAGCCACAGGAAAAAAAAAAATAATACTCTTTAATATTAAGACTGATTATGAAAAGTATGTCCATAGGATGAAAAAATTCAGGGAGGAAAAAGACACCTTCAAAATATTGCTAAAAAATCTTCGAATATTTTGATGAGATGACTTTACAGAACCAGAAGACAGATCAAAATTAGTTATCTTATGTGTCAAGATTTTTTTTTTAAGTTCCATAACTTTCTGATCTGTGAAATACAAGAAAAGATAAACTATCATCTATCTTATAAATAAAGATCAAGGGGAAGGTGAATCAGATCAAGTTATATATTTACTATCAGAATATATTAAAAGACTTCATTTTGTCTTGTTTTTCTACATCTATATTAATCTTTGGGAGAAAGAAAACCAAAAAGATAAATTTGAACTTTAAGCCAGAACTTTTTAATACTGAAAATATTTGAATAGAATATTTAAACAATTTCAAAATTTTTAAACAATTTTCAAAACCCTTCCTGCTTTTTTAAATGACAAGAAAATTGACACATTTCCTTGCAAATAACTTTATTTTTAAAGAAATAGCCTTTTTTGGAGGCAAAATTGTCAAAAATATTTCCTGCTTACTCTATCATGTGACAAATGTATATTTTGCACTTCTTCAATTGTTGTGCTTGTGATTTTGTACCATGTGAAATATTAACAAATTATCCTTTTAAGCTGTGAGTTTTCACGCTCGCTCTTAGAAAATGAAGTACATGAGAGTAGAAATACATGGAAAATCTAGTTTCAGGGGCTTTGGCTGTGGATAAGCCTCATATGGTCATGGAAATAAGACCACTGAAACCATCAGAAGTGGTGTGCCTAGTGATTTACTTGAGGTCAGTATGTGTTACACCACTATAAATATACTATATGAGACCTGCACACAGATAGTTACACTGCAAATAATCTTGAATACAGCCATGCAGTAATTGCTGCCCTGAGCTTTCACCTCCTTCGGTGAAACCTGTGCAGGGCAGGTCTGTAGCCAGAGCAGTGTGAGCAGCAGCAGGACAGAGTTCTTGGGGTGGCAGAGGTGTTCTGCAGGGAAACTCCAAACCCCACTGCCCAGCTGGGTGGCTCTGATCACTTGCCTGCTCCCAGGCCTTCCATTAAATTGGGCTGAAATCCCCTGGTATTTTGCCGCTTCCTAATATCATCCTGTCGAAATGTTTCAGTGTTGTTTAAGGAAGGCTTAAAGACACGGCTCTTAGTAGGGTTGTCATTCAAAGTGTTTATGCCCTGCTTTTTACAGGTCTTGTGAAGGAATATCTGCTTTCAGCCAGAAATGTGAGCACTGCACCTTCTATTCTTGTGCAGGGTCATCACTTGTGGCAGGAGCACTGAGGACAAATATATCCTCTCCTCTCCTGTCTTGCATAACTATTTCTATTGTTTTCTAATTGAGTGCTTCAGAGTTGAGGTTGTTTCTGATCAGTGCTGATTCACCTACTAGATGTACAGAAATGTATATTCTGAATATTATTTTCACTTTTCTGTGAGGCAGCTAGGAGAGGCTTTTATTTTGAGCTATCCAGTCTCTTATAGAACTGCCTTCCAATTGCAGGTGATTAAAGGGATATTGTATACCCCTGAGCAAAGAGCTTGAGCTCTTCAGGGGCAGAACATGAGTTTCTCTCTCTGTCAGTAGCTCAGTAAAAAAGCATGTCTGTGCAGTGTGTGCAGTTGCTGTTGACAGACACTCCCTGTTAGCTGGGACTGTGTTGGTAGTCTGGAGCATGATATCCCATTTTGGGCACTGGATAGCATGATGGGGGCAGAGTGGAGTGACAACAATCAGAGATCCTGAAGGTCTGATTCACAAGGAATGCTTGGATCAAGTGGAGTCATTAGTAAAATGTGTTAGGAAGGACGAGAATAGCTGGTGGTGCCTTGTGGACGCGTAGAGGTTCCTTCTTGTTCTCTTCAGCCTATCTTCCCATTTCCTCCACCATTTTCCACATTCCCTATTACTTCACCCTGCCCACCCCAACACTCACAGTTTTCTAACTTTTCAGGGGGAATTTATGCACAGTGCTTCTGGTTGTTAAGCTTTTAAAGAGTTGATCAGGTAACTTCTTTCATTACAGTTAACGTCTCCTGTTTGATTTGATTTTGATTTGTATGGCAAGAGCTACTTTAGGGGATGACATTGTTAAAAGAAGTCTTTTCAGTCTTTATCATAATTCCAGCTGTATTTTCTAGGTAGTGCCTGAATACTTCCATTGCTTTCTGAAATAACAAGGAAAAACCTTCCTAGAACTCCTGGTCCAGGCGCTAAATCTCTCTGCTTTATTTTTTTCCTCCATCCATTGTTCTCATGGGCATCTGAAATGTACCACTGAAAATTCAGTGTGAAAGTCTTGCTTCAGAAAAGCTTAAATAATGAGAAGTTCTTATCTAGCAAATTCTGGATAGGTAACAAAAAAAAAAACAACAAACCCAACCAAACAAAAAACAACAAAAGAAACCCCCAAAACCAAAAAACCCTGAACAACCCAGACCCCCCAAACCCTAACCAATTATAAATATTTCATCCTCAGCATGGCGGCTTCCTAAGTGGCTAAGAAAGTGCCCATGGGAAGATTCTGTACTTCTAGAATAGCTGAAGATAAATTAGGATTTGAACATTGTGGTAATTTTGTTTGGATTTCACTTTAGCCTTTTCTTACCACTAAGTGAAACAGACATGTACAATGCTCAGAATGTGTGTCTAATGCTAAACAAATCCCTTTGTACATAAACCATGGGTACATGGAGTCTGTATTTTGCCAATGGATTCAGTAACTTACTATAATTAAGATTTGAGAACACACAAATGGCAAACCCTTGATAAAAATGGTGACCTGCAAAGTCTTAGTGGTAATTTAGAGCTGCACTAGGATACTTTATCTTCCTTTAAAATATGATGGATATTGAAACTGAGAAATATATCAAATGTCATCAAAGTTAAACAGATAATTTCTTGTCAAAAGTGCTCAAACTCTAGTTCAGATTTTCTCTTTTGATGTGAATGGGGGAGTTACTGGGGCAGAGTATGTCCCATAACATGGCAATAAACACCTGTTCCTCCTGAGGAACCAGGTGTCTTCCTCATTGAGTGCTGACTGTTTGCCTCAGTGCTCTACAAAGCAAATTTACAGACCCTGTCTGCCAGGAAGTTCTCAAACTGGAAAGCAAACATAGGATGGGGACAAAATACACCAGGGCATCCAAACCAAGTCTAGTAGAGCAAATAGAAAACATCAACAAAAATAAATGGAGTGAGGGAGTAGAGGGTGTGTTGGAGATGTTTGCTTTCTTGAAGAAAATGAAAAAAATTCCAATTTGTGGTGTTTTGAATACAACTCAGGGAAAAAAAAAAAAGAGAAAAAAAACCCCAACTCTATGAAGGACAGGAAAGAAATTGCTAAAGAAAACATTATAATTCATGATGGAGTGAAGACCATATGGTCTTAAAACAGAGCAAGAAGGATCCTAGAAATAAAATTTAGGTAGAAGCAGGTTTCATGTTACCTACAGATCACTAGGAAATGTGAGGTTACTGAGTAGAAGTGTGTGCACAAAAATCTGTGTGTGCACTGAAAACTGGAGTTTTCAAAGGCAAATGTGACTCTTTGCCGTTAAAGACATATCTAGATAACATTAAAACATGACCAACTGATCACCAGATCCTGGCTCATAGCTGAATGTAAATTTAGAAAAATTAATTTTGTTGAAACCATACAGTAGTACCACAGAATGTCAAGAGAAATCCTGGAAAAGAGGTTTTCTAGTCAGTACCTGCTTATTTTTAACCAGTGTAATCCACTTGAGTGGTGTGGACTTGGAAAATTCTTTTTCCTTTTGATCTTCTCAGGTAGAAAATTTTTTGTTTCTTTGGATTTCTAAAACAAAAAAAAAATAGAACATACTATTTCCTTTCATGAACTGTTTGATTCTTTATCAGCTACAGTCTTCCCAAGTTTTTGCAGCTTTCTAATGCTGAATGCAGCACAGGTAGGTTTTTTTCAACTTTTGATGCTGCCTGTACCCTGATTTTTTTTTTTTCTGGTGTGTGGTTGGCTTGCCAAAGTGCTGAAAACTTCTATTTGAACACCATAAAAATGACAAACAAGGTCAAAATTATGATACAACCAGTGCAGGAATGAGGTAGTATCTGGTCTTGCTGCTGCCTTTCTGTGCTGGGTTTGTATTTAACTCAAAGCATAATTTTTCTACTGAGCACAAAACTGATTTTTTTTTTTTTTTGTGGCACACTGGTATTTTTATATTGCTTTTAAAAATAAAATAAATGTTAGGAAGACTTGTTATCGCCAAAAGAAATCTCACAGAGGATCAATATCCAAGTAATCAGAATTTAGAAGCCTGAGCTTACAAGTGGGATTTGAAGGACACAAGGGTGTCTACAATAGATGTCAGGCTTGTGATGAGATCGTAGAAATCAAGGAGCAGAGAAGGAAACAAATAGAGGTCTGTTGTGACCAAAGTTATGAAAGAGAGAGGAGAAAGGGACACCACAAGCAGGTGGATAATCCTGGGTAAGATTTCAAAGTTTTCAGAGCACACCCAAATCAAACCTCTGTGGTCCCTGACATTTTGCCTGCTATAAGCCAGTGCAGCATTCCATCCAAGAAGTGTATGTTGGAAATATGCTTTAAACTGGAATAATTCATTAGAGTGTGTTCCTGAGTAATGAGCCAGTAAGGGGTGAGGAATTAGGCAGCCTAGGAAGGGATCACAGTGAGGGAGACTGATGATGTACAGCTCTCAGACCAGAAAAACTGGTGGATGAAATTAGAAGTGAAATTCCCGCTTTACTCTGTCTCTGAGGTGGCATTTCTGCAAAACAATAAAAGCAAGATTTTTGGTACTTAGGCCCTGAAATATGCTTCCCCCTGCCTGCCAAATCTCAAGTTAAATGTCAATATGGCTTTCAGAGATTCAATTTTTAAAATGTCCTGGAGTGAATCATGTGTCATCTTACAGAAAGTCTTCCAGCCAGACCAAAGCCATTTTCCCCCTTATGTGCAATATGGGTAATGAGACACAACTGAAAACAGGAAAAGAGCTTTCAATGGGAAATATAAGAAATACTTAAAAAAATATTTACAAAACAGAAGAGGAAGCATCAGGCCCATTATCCTAGAATTAAAGTACTAGTTCAGCAGTTTTCTGTTTATTTTCTAGTCATGAACATTGGTTTCTGGTTTTCTTCTTGCTAGCTATATGTACATCAAGCCTCAGTTAAAACAAGAAAACAGACCCTGATTTTTTGTTCTGTTGACTGTGTAGCAAGTGTTCTCTTCTCAGCAGTTTAATGTGATGATATCACATTAGTTAGAAAAATGACCTATATAAGATTGTGTGCACCATACCCTGGTGGAAAATATGCCAGGATAAATTTGAAAGGATTTATTTCCAATGTGCTAATACAGAAGAAGTTAGGAAGGAGTCATGGTCTTGTAATACAGATTATTTTTGTTTATTTGGGTCTGCAAATTATCAAACACTTCAGGCTTTACCTCTGAGAAGACAAAAGTGGTATCAAAGTCATTTCCACCACCTTATTAGCAGCAGGCAAGCAAAAGACCTTGGTCTTAAATTAAGAATTCAGGTTTGAAATAAAAAAATTCTGTATATAATTCCCATGGGTTTTTAATGAGATTTTTTTGTCTTTCTCTGTAACTTACTGATTTATCTACTGCTCTTACTTCTGTTTTTCTTTAAAGCTCAACCTCCAAAAGAACAGTGCATTTAAAATTCAGCATTAAATGAGTAAAGGCCAGCCATACTTGAAATCTGTAGTGGCATCACACTTGGGTTTTTTCTGTTGGCCACATCTTCATTCTGAAATCCAGTTGGGAAGTTTTGTTTTCTGGATTTTGAAACAGTCCAGTGCTCCCTGTAATATCACTTTGGGGCATCACATATTTTTCCTGCTTCCATCTCGATCTGTTCTGTTCAACCCCTTCTTATTGCTCATTTCCAGTTGTATTCCTGCCTCTTTTTCCATGTTGGAAACCTTTGCATCACACATGCACTGGACACTTTGTTTACTAACCTTTAATTGTTGCTTTTGCAAAGATTTTGCTAATAGTGGTTATGATGCATAGTTTTGGGGGTTTTTTAAATAAAGATGTGGCACAAGGCATTTCTGTTCAATTAAGTTATTCAAAGTTTATGTTTATGCAGGTAATTAAATGAGATCCTTGTGCGGTTTTCTTAAAGTGCTTTAGTTCAGCTGGGTCTGTCTTTACTCATGCCACACAGTATTTTCTAACATTTTGAATTCATTCCTTACTCTTATAGTTCAGCTGTAGTTTTTCAAAAATTTCCTGTGGTTTATAGCATAAAAAGTTTACTTACTGTACCCTCAGTGGAGACAAAGAAGTAGAAATTAATAATGATTCCTTGAAAGATTTTACACTGTTATATTGTTCTCAGGTACCCATTCTTGGAGAGTTTGGGAAATATTTCCATAATCTGATATTAAAAGACAGTTCAGAAAATGATGCAGTTGGAATTTACCTTTGGAAAAGCCTCTCTCTATCCATTGATGGGCATGGAAATCTGTCTTCTAAAATAACTAAATTAGGTATCAGAAGCCAAGCTGTAGGAAAATCATTGCCCTTTGTTTTGAGCTCTTGTAAAGTGTGCTATTAAGCTTGAGAAAAATTAGAGGAGGATTCTTATAACAGACCTGAAGTAAATTTCAAAATTCCCACCTCACTCTCTTCTCCAAGAGTTGAAGTAGTGCACAGTCCCCTTATGCTTTGAAATCTGCATTGCCTTTTATTTAGGGAGAGTCCTGCATGACTCCAAACAAGGACCTTCTGAATTTTAATCTGGGAAAGACAAATCCTGTGTCTCAGAGAACATATTGCCCCATGATATTTACTGAAAGTTTATACATAGCAAGGTTCTCTTTTATGTATCTTGGCATACATTTTAGTCAGTTTTATTCCTGGAGACCAACTCCTACATCTTTATAACTTCTATTATAAATCTCAGAAAATGTCAATATTCCATCTGAAGGACAAAGCTAAATGTAGAAGTTGGGTTGTGCTTTACACATACAGTGCTCATCCTATGAAGGATGCAAAATAAGCCATTTTTGAGTGTTTAAAAAAATAACCCAAATATATAAAATAAGAGCTGAAAAGGAGATTTGTACTCAAAGGATTGTCCTTTGCTCTTCCCACATAAAGTAAATTCCCACTTTGTTCTGCTCATTATGGATACACAAATGGCATCCTGCAAAGCCTTCTGTAATGCATTTTTTCTGAATGCCAGTCAGGTAATACATTAAGAGGTCTTCTTCATATCAGAGATGGGACTGGAGGTGAAAACTAGACATGGTTGGAAGTGCCCGTGTGTAGCTGCAAAATGGCATTTCAGAGCCAGCTGGCCTCATCAGAACCTGGGAGCACATTTACAGTGTCTTTAGGCAGCATCTCTCTCTAGGAACAGCAATTCTGTTTTTTTGAAAGAACCTATTGTATTGCTTGTAAAGAATTTCTAGTCTTTGATTATTGTGATATAAAAAATGAGTAAAGTTTTTTAGGTCTGCAGGTATAAGGTAGAGCTAAAAAAGTCTAACAGGTGCAGGTTTGGGTAAATAATTCATTATAAAGTGCAATTTGCAATTGCTAAGTCATCAAACAAACTGCATAAAAATTTGGGAGTGGAAGAAAATTATTGAGCCTCTGAGGTGTGTATATATATTTATATATATTTCTTCAGCAGTGCTTTCTTGATTTTTTTCTCATAAAATCTGTGGTTTTGAGACAGTTGAAAATAATGGATATCCTGAACTTATTATATGGACTCTTGGAAGGCAAATCAGCACATATTTTGGGAGTTGAATTTTTAAATTATAATGTTATGCTGTGTGGGATGGCTTTCTAGTTGTGTGGAGCTTATATTTACAAGTACAGGTAGGGCAGTAGATAGGGCTTGTAGCTGTGCTAAGTTTTCATAAATCCTATAGCAATAATTAAGCTGATCTCTTTAGCTTTTTCATGCTAAACATTGTTCTGGGATTTCAGTATGTTGAGAAACATTGGCTTCATAAGCAGTCATGTGTTTCTAATTCAGCAATTTTAATTACAGGAAATTTAACGATAATGAATAGTAACAAAATATAAAATATAAAGAGGAAAAAAAAGACAAAAGAGAGTTTCCATCCCAAGAAAAGAAGCCTTTTGGTAATAAACTGGTGGCTTTACATTGGAAAATTCATTTGTTCTACTTAGAGCATATATGCTAACTGTTAGCAGCAGTCTTTTATTTTATTTTTGCTGTCCTTTTTATTTTCTCTTTGGTTCCCTTTTAATGGCTAGAAATATCTATTTAATAATTGGGAAAACATGATGGTAAGGCATGATCCTAAACAGGAAAGCAGCTGGTGTCTTAAGAGTTTGGTAATAGGATATCAGATTTTGTCACTGCTGTAAAATGAGTAATAAACTTGGGCAAGATTTTGGCTCTGCTGATCAAGAGTTTTGCCATTGATTTCAGTAGAGTCCAAATTTCATTGCTGGGGTGTGATAAGTAATAGCCTGAGTCAGAGTCTGTGGCAAGCAGAGGAGAGCTGCCTCTTTGGCTTGTCTTGGCTGAAATGTTTGTGGTCCCTGTGTCTATATCATAGATCCAACCTCTGTCACTTGTGCCTTTCCCAGCAGAGCATCTGATGATGGAACAAAGGTATGCAGTCTTCTGTTGCTTTGGTTTCCTTTTGTTTTCCAAAAGTGGTGGGAAAACTGTTAGAAGGAGCTGCTGATGCTGTGTCCTCTCTGCTTTAGTTTTTAATAAATAAGACTTCAGTATCCCAGTTTTGTAGGATGTCAAAGAATGAAATAACTAAGAAAGAAATCTTCACAAATTGGGCAGAAGGATGATAAAATGTAGGATCCTAGGCCTGGAGAACTGGCCAGTTAAAATACCAAATGATCCAATTAAAAATAAAAGACAAACTCATGCTATTGTTGGGGAACTGTGGAGGTCATTTGATCATGGTGATTCATTTGGCCAAGAGCAGCAGCAGCCTATATTAGACAGATTTCATTCAAAATTATCTTTGATATAGAGTATAATCAATTAACTATGGCGATCCTCATGTCAAATGTTATAGCTGATGAATTAGCTTTAACTAACCCCATTGGTAGATTTATTTATGGGCAGCATATCCTGGCAACATACATAGATTTAGGGCATTAAGAAAAAAGTGAACTGCTAAGTAATGTAGCAGCTTGTCTGGTAGCCACCTTTTTGGAAATAGAATCATCAAATTTCAGAAATACAAACTTTCAAAAGACTGAAAATTCCAAGAAGTGACTGACAACCACATTCTTAATTTTCTACACCTTCTTTAAAAACATCTATTGAATTAACTTTTGAAATTGACTGCAACTTCTTTTTAACTTCACTGTAATTCTACTTCCAGTTTGAGAAATGTTTCTTCATAGCCTTCTTTTGGATGTTCAGTAGCAACAAAAGATATTAGAAACCTTAAATATGGTAAAATTTTGAAACCTATTTTGTGGTCCAGAATGTTGTTAGAAGAACAAATGAAAACCTAAAGGGGTTGCTTTTCACACCTGAAACACCTTAAGTCTTAAAGAAATCTCAGTGCTTTCCTTTGAAACTTTAAAAAAAATCTGGATCTAACCTGAATCTCACCCAGTAATTTCTGGTTTCTCTGTGCATACTTACAAGCAAAGATCAGGAGACTAAGACAATAAGAATTTCTGCCATCTTTCTTTTTAAGTTAGAACATCTTGATTTGTTTCCTTATTTTGTTCTTGGTGTCATGCCCTCAACTGCCTGCTAAAAATTAACCAGAAAGATGGGAAGGCATGGCAGAACTTAGCCATTTTAGTTTCTGATATTCAAATGCAGCACATTATGTTCATGATATGTGTACAGAACAAATGTGATACAGTACAGAAGATGGAGCCAAGCTCTTCTCAGTGGTATTCAGTGAAAAGTTGATAAGCAATTCTATTTCAAGGCAAATGAAAAAATGGCAGCTTTTTACCTGGGGGTGGTTAGCACTGCAGCAGGATGCTCAGAGAGACTGTGGAGTGTCCATCCTTGGAGATATTTAAAATCTGATGGACACAGCCCTGAGCAAATTGATTGACCCTGCTCTGAGCTGAGCTGGCCCAGGCAATCTCCAGAGGTGCCTTCCTGCTTCAGTTTTCTGTCTGAATCTGTAATTCAGTCTTGGCTAATGAAATAACTTTGAAAAACATAGGAGATTGTAAGCTAATAGTCTTACAGCAACACAAATCTACCAGATTCTGAAACTGTATTATTTGTACTTACATGATATAAAATATATAGATAATATGTATTTTGGGTAGTATTCAAAGCCAACCTTAAAACAGAACTTGGTAGCTCTGCTCCTAAATTAAAAATCAAAGTATTTTTACTGTCATCATAAACAAGATTCTGAAGAGTAAAGCCATAGAAGTTGAAAAAGCAGAAAAGTAACAATGTTAATACTGTGTTTAAAACCATGTCCTAGAGGCAGACATTAACCAGCTGAAAAGCACATAAATTAGGATCTTTTTAAAATGCTGAGTTGCACAAATCATTCATAAAATTGATGTATGTTGACTTTCCACTTTCTTTTTTTTTCTTCTTCCATTAAAAATGTGTTTTCCCCTTGAAGCTGCCCCAGTCTTTTAGGGGCTGTGCTCTGTCCCTGATTCTGGTAACTTTGGTGTGCATTTATGTGGAGAGCTAAAGATTTCAGTGGGGTCCAAGTGCAACGTGATGATGTTGTTAACAGATTTATTTTCATACTGGGATGGCACTCAGAGCCTGAGCCCAGAGCCCCTCACTCTCTTAGGCACGCTCAGCACAGAGCAGGAGAATTTCCTGCCAAAGGAGCTTCTCCTCAAGCACACAGCCAGGGTGTGTCCCCAACAGCTTCCATGTCATGATATTGGTATGCTCCACCTTCCCCCAGCTTTCTAAGGGGGACTTTGGGGTATATCTTTCCTTGGATTAATTATAGTTTTTTTAGGGAAATTGTTCTTGAAGGTAAAAGGTACAGAGAAGAGAGGAAAATAAGGACTTACAACACATTTGAAACGTTGGAATGAGCAGGTGGAGGGGTGTGTCTGATATCTAGCACTCGTGTGGTGTATTTGCATGCCAAAAATTGTTTTAAGAATTATCAATTGTTATGTACTTGCAGTAGTTGATAATGAAAAAAAAATCATCACTTCTTTTTTCTTTCTTTTTTTTTTTCTTTCTGAATTCATAGGCACTATATGCAGATAGCTATGAGAGACACAGCTTCTAAAATGGTGCCCTTCCCTGCATCATTAGCTAATGTCCTAATCAGTAAACAAAGAAAAAAATCCTAAATTTATAAACAGTTCTTTTGCCTTTAAATTAGCATTGCATATTTAGTATATGTTTGTTTGCTTTTTTATTATTTTTAACTATAGTTTAAAGCAATAAGCCAAAGCTTTGAATAGCATACATGGACATGTTTTAATATATTCATGAGTGATCAAAATACAGTACAGAAATCACATATGCTGCTCTGCTGCAACTTTCAAGGTTCAATCCATCATTCTGGAACCCAGGGGGCTGAGATTTGACATCCTGCCTAGAAACCATACTTCAGATTGGCTGGAACCATGCCATCTCATGTTCAGGTTAAAAGAGCAGCTGTAATTTGTCTGGGTAGCACTTTAACTATGCACAGCAAATTGTAAAACCCATTTTCAGTAATAAACTGGAAGATAAAATAGGTCCATTTGCTTCATTTCCTGATCCATACAAGAATTTCATCATTTTGGTACAATACCACTTGGAGTTTGATCTTACAATGATGTAGATTTCTGTAACAACCTTTCAGATTAGCAGTTTTATTTAACCTATATACACTATGTAGAAGATTTCTCTTTTGGCATTTAGTGGAAGCCTTTTTCTATTGTTCTTTGGAACTGAAAATATGAGAATAATTTCATAGTAGGAGTTAAGTTTATATGTGATTGCCACAATAAATAAACCCCAATTGTACTCTTTATCAACTGTAAATACCAGATGTGAAAATACTCTATCCTGTTCTCTTTTTTCTCCTTTTATGTCTTAGTGTGGCTTGCTTGCAAGGGAGTAGCAAATGTAAGTATTCCCAGCAACCCAGTGAGATGTTATATATATATATATGTAATTTTTCTTTCTGGCTTTGGTTTGTAATTATTTTATAGTTCAACATTTAGTGTTTGCAAGTGTGACTTTTTTTTTTGTCTGAGCAGCAAGAAGGGAAGGGAAGGGAGTTTTCTTTGTCATTTAGGACCCCAAGAGAATCATCCCAGGATAGACTTTCCTCAAGGGATTTGCCAGTGAGCCCAGTTGTGGGCAGCCTGACCAGAGGCAGCCCCTCTCACCTGTACATGAAGGGTTTTGTTTCAATTCTTTTTGGACGTGGCACAGTTTGAGTTCCAGCTCTTGATTTTTATAGAAGTCTGCAGAAGCTTTGTGTGCCCATAGGCTGTAAGAAACAGCTTTAAATATCATTCTGCTTCAGTAAACAAGTAATGGCTTGACCATTAAATAAGTTGCCCATCCCCTCTGTATCCTTGGTACATTTACTTCACCAGCCTTCCTAAAAGCATCAGATTGTTGGGTTTTCCTTTTCACAGAGCCATTTCTCTACCTGCATCTCTACTTGGACTTCTCTCTTTCAGTTCCACAGACCTCTCTCTTTTGGGGTACGTCTTCAACTCTTAGAGTTTGCTAAAACACAAGGAAAATCTCCTGTCACTCTTCCTAACCCCTGTGCCCCACCTCTGAGCTGAGGAGTCCCATTCACAGACACGTCTCTGGTGCTGCCCATGCATCAATCACCACGGCAGCACCAGGGAAGGCTCTTTCCCTTACCCTCCCCTCAGTACCACGGCGCTTTTTGACATTTTTGGCAAGATGCTTGTCTCTGTTACCCCATTGTTTTAGCTCAGCCCCACTGAAAATACATTCTTGCAAGAGGTCTGTTTCCTTCAGCCCTTTGAAAATGCCTCTGGATTAAGAATTTTTATGCAGCTACAGTGTACTTACATTAAGCATGTAATTTGCTGGGGTAGCCAAGCCAGGGAAAATGCAATGTGTTTCTGTATAGTGCATCTCCCCCTACCAGAGTGAAGCAAGAGCAGGCTGCAGGGTAGCATTGTGTGTCTTGGTGGCCACACAAGCACTGGGTATTCACTGGAGACTTGGAGGTACGACAGCTGCATATAAATATGCATACTTGGAGAGATCCGTGCTTGTGCCTCCTTCCAGGGCTGATTGGCTGTGCTGCTGCCCCTGCAAATCAATGAGCATTTCCCTCGTCTATCAGCTGCTCCCTTGCTTGGAAGCAGACAAAATGGTTAAAACACCAGCAGCCCACAGAGGGCTCCTGAGTGAGGGAGACTTGTTTGCTACAGCACTCAAAACATTTCCCTGAATCTACAGTAGCTCTCAGTAGATGAATTTAGCACTCAGCAGATTAATTTAGCTCACAGTGTGCTGGATTTAGAAAGAAAAACTAATATAGATGAATACATTCTGTTCAGCCAGCATATTTTGTTTTGCAACAATACACATGTCTTATTTGAACTGCAATCTGGTTGGAAAGCGTTTTGCGAATGGTGCATTGGTCATAAAAATGAGTCATGCTTGCTCATTTTTTAAAAAGCTCTCATCTACTGCAGATTGAGGAAAATAGTATTGAGCAATTCACTGGAGAAAGTATTGGAATTTCAGCCATCTCTGATGAGCTCTGGGCAGTTTTTAAGGTAGACTTTCCTATTGTGTTGCAAAAAAAAAGCAGCAGCTTTCCCTTTGTTACCTGCATATCTCAGTATGTGATGTGCACCACCCTGCTCTTTGTGGCTTGGCTCATCTGCCTCATGGGCAGGGTTTCCTTGGAAGGATCTACAGGCTGGAAGCTGAAGGTATATCCAATGGCTGTTGGGAAGAACTTGAGCAGGATAAAACCAAGATACAAAATCCATTGTTTCATGGCTTCATTTTAACCTTTAGCTTTCCTCCTTAACCTGGAACATGTCACAAGGAAAGTGGAACTAGATTGCTTATGGATGGCTACTTGCTTATGATAACAGTCATGTTTACTAATTCAGGAGCCAGGAAATTTAATAAAATATAAAAAGATATAAAATAAAAATATAGAGAACATAACCAGGAGCTGATGATATCATTTGAACAATTTTATTTGAACATAAAATGGTCAAGGAAATGAGAAGAAAAATGCTGTGATATGACAAGCTGGCTTTTGAAAATGCGATCCTCAGTAAATGAGTATCTTATAGGGAAAACTCTTTCCAAACACAGCTTCCAGAGGTTTTCTTGACAAAGTATTTCCACTACCAGCAGCAGAGTGATGATTATAAAACATTCTTTCAGTCACTCAACATTTTTTTAAAGGGAAAACCCCCCACAATAAAGAATGGGTTGAAGAGAAAATAACTCCTCTCAGCTGAGCTGGTGCTGTACAGTGCAGACCTAATTTACTTGGGAGCTTCTCTGCTGTTACTGTGATGACTGCTTTATAGAAGTGATTCCCAATCCTATTTAATCAAAGGACTACTGAGCCTTTTGGAGAACACAAACTGAAGATCCTCCTCTCAATGATAGTGCAGTGGTTTTCTTTTACCAATAGATAAAAATGAAGCAAAACTTTGGAAGCTCTTATGAGGTTTGTTTTGCCCACTTGTTTGTGTACTGCCTTGCATGTGCAGAGATATGCATATGTTTTCTTCTCTGTTTTTAAATCCTACAATACTTCTGGAGTTTATCTTGTGACATCTTACAGGCTCCCAGCAGCTTTTAATCAGTATGTTGAGTGCTGCAAGGAAAGACCACAGAAGGCTGGAGGCCTGGTTCCTGTGTTTGCCAGGAGCCTTGCCCACCAAACCACAAAGCATTCTGTGCTCAGTTGCTTTTCCTTCTAGATGGTAAAGTCTGCTTTCAGTAAGAGACAGCAAAGTGGAAATCTCTCAGGAATCGTGTGGGATTTTGCCAGTTCTCCTGTGAGGAGGATGAGGCAAAGTGGTGCATCCACAGGTTGTGCAGGTAGGCAGTGGTGACTCACCATGCCTTCTGCCTCCTCTCTTCCAGGAGGAGTAGGAAGGTGTTAGGAGTAAATCCTCCTACTGGAAGAAGCGTGAGCAACCACTGTGCCACATGGACCTCACTGGGAGCTGCAGGAAGGGGCTGGAGAGGGATTGGCACCACACTGCCCTGGCAACCCTTTGCCCCTGGCTCTGCCCCTGCAGCCCCCAACCCCAGTGAGCAAAGGATGAAGATGCAAAAGACAGGAATTATTCTAAGGGCAATGTTTGGGACACAGGAAGCAAGGAAAGGCTTCTGCTGACTGAAGTCCAACTTTTTGTTGGTGCTAGTTTTAAGTCACACAATCTTTCCTTTTCCTTGACTCTGTTAAGGTGGTTTTGTAGATAAATAGGAATCATGGAAAGTTAACTGTAAGTCACAAAGATGCAACTGTACTTCTACAAGGACTTTGTGATTGCTGCAAGGCTGAGTACCCTAGACCCCTAGCCTGTACAATTGAGGGGGGATTAGTAGTTAGCTTTACTTTCAGTAGTTTGAGATTTTTGCAAATAGACCAAACTTCAGTGTCTTCTCTTCCACGGGACAACACCAGAGCATCCTGCTGCTGCAAATCCTTACATTCCACAACCCACTTCATTCATCTCCTCCTTTCAAGGTTTTTTGTGTTCTTGGCAACAGCTTCAGAGGAAATTAAAAGCTTTACTTCCAGACTATCTTCAAACATGGAAGCCAGTTTCTGAAAATCCAGTTCTAAAAGCTTCAGTTTTTATTGTTTTCTGTGCTTCCCTGCCAAGATCTCCTTGCTGTGGCAAAATACTGCCATCTGTAAGATATATTAAACTAGATACATTTTAGTGTTGGTACTTGAGAGTACCATACTTATGGCCTTGTTATGGTTTAAGATTGTGCCAGACTTCAGGGCACATAGGACCTTATTTAAAATATGTTCAGTTGGTTGGTTGGGGTTTTTTCTCTTTTGGTTAAGTGTGGTCCAGCTTAAAAGTTGCAGCTTGGGACATATACATAAATTGAGCTAATTTAATCTAGATCTATTATATATAAATGGACCTTGTAGCTCTGATGTGTACATGGAAACAGGGGATAGCATATATTGGTAGAACTGACTTGTCTGTACATTACAAAAGCATGAAGTGTTCCAAGCAGTCCAGCAGTGGTGCTCGTATAGATTCTCATAAAAAATATTTGCTGATCTAGTATTTATAGAAGCTAATGGATCTCAAAACTTCCCCTTGATCACTACAGGAGTATTTATACTTTTATACACAAACAATTTCATGATCATATTAAATGAGTTAAGAACACAGTTATTTCTTCCCTGGAGCACAACTGGCCATTTCTTCCTATTCCTGTGATATAATTTTAAGCTGCTATATTCAACATTCTTGATATTGCTTGGTAGGTTATAAATGATAAAGTGAACTAGATAAGAGATGTTTCAGCTGTGCACAAACCATGCTTTGTTATGGGAACATAACAAAGTTATGTATATAGATGCAGTCTAAGTTTTTTAAAAGGACTCCTCATTGTCAGGTATTATTTTCATCTGATCTTGAGAAACTTGGAGAATAAACAATAGACTAAGGCTGACTAGCTCAATACATGGGACGTGGAAAGTAATTAGCATCAACGAAGCAGATGTCCTGTTTAATAAAGTTGATGCTATTTGGAATGAATATTTGTTTTTTTTGAAGTTCAAATAAACTTGGATATAGAGGTTTTACAGTTTTAGTCCTAGGAAAAAGAAATTTTGTTTAATGAGGTATAAAAACATTTTGTCTCCTGAAGTGTTACTGGTTCACTGGAAATCATTTTTATTTATGATTTGTCTGTATTAGGCACATGACTTACAAGCACTGTTTGCTTTCATCACCTTTTCCTCTTCATTCTCCTGTCTCTTCCCCTCACTTCAGCAGACTTACCTGTCTGATAGAGATAATAATTTGTAATAACTCTGTATCTGAGGAGTTGTACTGGCAAAGTCATAGTGGCTACCTCTGGCTGCTATCTCTATGTAGGCAGTATTTCTTCATGATATAGTGGAGCTATCTCATTTAAACAGACTCAGGTGCAGGGAGAAAATCCCAGTCTTCAGTAAATAAAGTGGGTATCACTCTCCTGAAGGCAGCGATGTTTAGAATTTTTATTTTTTGCTCCATATTTGGTGAAAGCTTTAACAAAGGGTGTTGAACAGTATGGTGTGATGAGACATATTTTCCTGAGGAATTAAGAAGAAATAAGATGGTACTGAAAACAGCATGGATTTTACAATTGCTTTGGAATTCTGTACACAAACCAGGCATAGAATGTTTCTTCCTTCTGCCCTTTCTTCTGTTTTTTTTTTTTTTTTTTAGTTTTGCTTTTCTTTAACTGCATATGTTTATAGCTATAGGAACATCAATTTTTGTATCAAAGACTAAAAAATTCTGCACACAGCAAAATACTACTGGCTAACCAGTTTCTGTCTAAAGGTGTATAGAGGGAGGAAAAGACACTCCATATTTTGCTTTCAAGCCAGCCAAGATAGCTCATCTATGCACAGAACATTCCAGGGGCAGCAGGAGAAAGTCCACATACATAAGATTTGCTGAACCCTTATCACTCAGGAAGTGGGAGGAATGGTCTTTAGATTGGCATTCTAGTCTGGGTTATCAGAGACTTAGTCGTGGTTCCTGAGTTATCACAGATATCCTAATGTTAAGTAGCATAAGTAGTTTTCCTATGCCTCAGTTCCCCATCAGGTAAAAATAGGGATCTCTTACAGGGCTGTTGTGGGCATAAATACCTAAAGCTTGTTAAGTGCTTGGCTTATTCAGTAAGGAAGCTTGTCTAAGTACCTCAAAGCACAGTTTTGGCTGGAATGTGTATATGTGGTATCCATGCACCAGGGATTCATTAATATCTTGGGAGACAGAGGCCCAGTGAACCTTAGAGGATGGAAATATCAGCAATGCACTGAACTGCTCTTGTGTAAGAACCAAGAGACACTTCTTGGTGGAAGGGAGTTCTTTGAGCTCTGGCTGGACATGACTAAAGTAGAAAAATATTGAATTGCTTGGTCCAAGGGGATGCCAGGGAATGAGAGAAGGCTCTTCTGAAATTCTGCATTGAGAGAGGAGGAAGTGGAGGAGCAACACAAGCAGGTACTTTATAAGAGGGAATATTTCTAGAATGGATACATCTTTTTGGAAGTCAGACATACAGGAGCAAAAATATGGAAGAGAATCAGGAAAAAGGATAGAAGAAGGATTCTTGAAGGAGGATTTTTCTTCTGATAGACTATATAGCTCAAGACACAACTGGGGAGTTGGAAAAGGAGAGGAAGAATATGTTGGAGAAGAGGGAGAGAGTAACAGTAGCAGCTACTGAAATACTGATGTCAATTTATTTAACTAGTGAAACACTAATGTTGTGGATGAAGTCGTGCATAGGAGGACATCACAGAAGGATCAAAAATCAGAAGATTTATAATTTGCAGCAAAGAAAATAATTTTGTGTGAGATTTCTGTGTTAGAATAGTCAGAAGAAGAACAATTATTGAAACACTTCTCTCCAGCTGAAAAACCTCTGCAGGGAATCCGTCTGTTTTAGCAGAGGGAAGAAGGGTGCTCTAGAGATAACAGAGCTCTTTCAAGGTTAAAGGCAGAGGTCACGGTGGTGCTGTAAATTCCACCAGCTCCAGTTGTCTGCGCCGGGCTGTGAGAGGGAGCCGGGCTGTCCATGGGCGACCGACGGAGCCGCGGCTCGTCCCGCGTCAGGACAGCGCCAGGAGCATCGTGAGTAAGGGCTTGGCCATGGAGGCAACAGGTTCCCGAGGCAAAAATAGTTATGGGTGGGGAATGTGACTTGTGTGGAAAAATACCGAGAGATGAGGCAGTCAACAAAAGGGAAAGCAGAGGGAATAGTGAAGCTGTATCGGGAAAGATGAGCTGGAGTTTTTCTAACAAGAGATATCAAAATTTTAACGTAGAGAATAATCTTTAGGGTAAAGTGTAAGTACAGAGAGAATCTGACTGGATTTGGAAGATGAAATTTTTGAGAATGATCTTTGAGAATCTTAGGGATTAGAGGTCTTTTGCCTTGCTTTGTGTTTTTCTTTGCTTTGCTAAGACCATTCAATTTCATAGAAAAAACCAAAAGTACAGAGTGACATGTCATCCTATCTCACCTCCTGAATAACACTACATTCGGATAGATTTGCTAGATGAGGTTTTTGTTTGGCTTGTTCAAGGGGGTGAGCAGCAGACAGAATATAAATTTCTCCTGTTTAGTCACACTAGTGAAAAAATGAGCAATTTGGCATTTAGCTGTCAGGTCTATGTACTGTTCCTGTACAAACCTTGTTTAAGAAGGATTTAAGTAAATACAAATGAAGTACCGAAAGCATAAAACATCTGGAACATTTTAAAGATGCACTGAAATATAATGTGATTATTTTCTATTTAGCTAATTATACCTATTATGACTTTTAAAAAAATTCCACTTTGCAGCCATTGTTATGTAACTTGTGGCTTTTCTGTTCTTTGAATCTCAGCTTTCCATTCATGTGGTATATAGAAAAATGTTACAAGACAAATTACAAAGCTCAACTGAATCAATGCCAAAAATCTTAACCAAGTTACTCTATTAAATAAATAACTAATATAGTGCTTACTCTTCTGTGGTTTTTTTGGATTTTTTTTAATCAAAAAGAAATGCTAATGTAATAAACCAGAGCTGAGCAGGATATGCTTTTTTTTTTTTTCTGGTGTATAGTTTAATGGAGTTACTCTGCACCTATAGTGAGGTATTTAAGATCAGTTTGTGAGCTACTATTCCTGTGTAGTATTTTTTCACCGTCTGGAACAGGATAGTTTTGCTCCTGCTAGTATTTGGATGAGGGATTTCTTCTCCTTGGAAGAATACTTTGGACCTGAAGAAGCTGCAGGGAAGAAGAGGAAAGCACAAATCTGCTGTTTGCCTACTGAAGGGAGATGAAGAGGGTGATTTCCAGGGGGGTTGCCTGGCTGTGGATCTGCTCTGGGTGCCCCACAAAGTAGCTGCCACGGGAAGTGAGCTCCAGGGGATGCTGACTCAGTGGGAGGTGTGGATGTGCCTCCAATCCTCCTCCAAATGCAGTGGAGGTTTTACTTCTCTCTTTTTCTGCAAAATGGGTTCACAGTGCAATTCAACCCCTAGAAAATATATTAAAACCAATACTGGTCTAAATATTTTAGGAGTAAAAAAAGATTTTAAAGATTTTGTCCTTTCTTTTTGCAGCAGTGACTGAAACTACTACTAACAAAATGAAAACAGTTATATGAGCTTTGTGTTGATAAATTGGTCATTGCTTGGGTACTGTTGTAGGAATCTGACTGCAATTAGCAAAGCCTATGTTTGAGTCCAGTTTTATCCCTAATTTAAGAACTGAAGTGAGCTTGAAGCCTTGCAAAGTAGAATAGATCTCACTGGGGAAAGAAAAAATTAAATTTTTACCCACAAATCAGTCATAATTTGCAAAAAAATCTTGAAGAACTCAAATTCATTTTATAAAATATTTGATTCATTTTTCTGTATTATGCTTTTGAGACAACCATTCACAAAATAATTTTTTTAGAAATTTGAAAATCCATATGATGAAAATCCCTCTAAATAGTTTGTGGGTTTTGTCGCACAAATACATAAGAAAGAAAGAAAGAGAGAGAGAGAGAGAGACCTTGCTATTTGATTGAGATATCAAAAATACCATGAACACCTTTTTTTGCCTACAAAATTATCCAGTCCAGGTTTACTAGTAACTGAGGTACTAGTAGGTAACTTCTTCATGTTTTCTTTTTAACTAAATATGACTTCTCAGTCTTTTCAGATCGATCCTGTTCAGCTGGCAACATGCATTAAAAAAGGGGCATTTGTTAAACATTTAAATTCAACAGTTGTCAGCATTTTTGATGAAATTTAGAGGATTTGATTGATTTTGTTAGCTATTTTTGCATGCACTTATTACCATCTCCAGTATTATTATCCTTTTCTTCCTGAAATGTGTAAATTGGTTCAGTAGAGTTACCAGTGTCCTAGGAGCACTGGGAACGCCCTGGGAACACTTGCTAGGTTCCACTGGTTGTATTCTAGGGAAGTGTTATGGATAAAAACTGGGAAAAGAAACATCTTGACCCCAAGAGTGATGTATCATGGTATATCTGAATCCACCTTGAGAACAGGAACTTGATTCCAAGCTGGAAAGCTGTGGGTAGCTGACACAGGGGTTAAAACAGAGACATTCTGAAAGGCAGGAATTTGCAGGTCTCAAAGTTCACTGGGCATATTTGTTATTGTGTTTGTAACCAGCCCAGTGTGTTGCTGGTGCAAGGTGTATGAGGGCCATTGCAGTATTACACAAAAAAAGGCCATAAAAACACTGTGCAATGAAATTTGTGCTGTTCTGAAATGCCTTGATGTTACCATCAACTGAGATGCTTCCCATTCTCACAACTTTTTTAAGCAGGCATCTAAACTGATAAATTTCTTTTCTCCATGGTTAGGTGGAGGATGTGCAAAGCCATTTTTTATAGGAAGACTTGAGTCTATAATAATAAAATAAGGTTGATTTTAATACATCAAAAAGTCCTTACTTCAATTACTTAGTGTACGTTTCTGTGGGCTCTCTGTTCCTATTTCTTTTCCCTTTTTCACATAAATGGGTGTGAGATGGGATGGAAGAAGTTCAGGTATTATAATGTGCATTCCAGGACTGTTTGTGCTGAGCTGATTTTAATGTCTACAGGACTAGGGTCAGAAAAGCCAGTTTAATTATGTACAAACATCCAAGAGCTATAGACAAGAACTCCAGCTACTGATAAAAGTAACCCCAGCACTGATGAGTGTTGCAAAATAAAGATCCCCCAGAAACCCAGTTAATGGCATCTTTGTTCCCAAGCCCTGACTTTGTGGAAGTCCTGATACTTCAGGTTTAAAAATTAACAATGTGGACCTGAAGTGAAAAAAATACTTTGAAAGTGGGGATGAAACAAACTCTTCCCTTTTCATCTTCCCCAATGATTTACAGGCAAACACCACCCCAGGCAACTTCCGAACTTCCATAATTGCATTGAATTCCTTGTTAATTGGGCTTTTCTCTTGCTTTTGAGTTCTTTCTTGAGTAATGCTTGCTTTATAATGATTTGTGTGCAGACAATAAATGTAGAGATTTAATAGGATGAAGGCTTTGGCTCCATATAAAGGTATTTAGTCCTTAACTCCCATTGAAATCAATACCTTTCCAATTATCATTATGACTTAAAATTAATATCCATAAAATAGGATTATTATTAAAATGTTTGAGGGATAAAAAGAGAATAAAAATACTGTTCTCCTCTAAAGGGATTGTGAAAATTGTATCTTCAGAATTGCATGGTAATTGTTCCTGTAACTTGATGCTTTTTATATCATATGTGCTCAATTTGAAAATAAGAATTTGGTGACTGACTCTGGAAACTAGGAGGGAAACTTTCTCCATTTCACAAGTTAAAAAACCCTGTCTTTCATCAGACTCTTTATGATGCCTGTTCCTCTAGAGCAAGTGGGGATAACAGCTTGTTTGTGATTCACTATAAGGTAAAGAATTGAAACTATTTTCTCTAAGCAAAGCAGAGATAAGTTGACTAAGGAGGAGTGAGCAGTATCTTTTGCTCTGAAAGAGGCTGTGACACAATTAATGAGGGAAGTGGAGCTGCTGTTTTTTTCCCAGAGCAGAGTCAGAGGTTCAGGGATTTTGGCTGGTTCAGGAGTGCTGGCAGCAATGTCAGCATCAGCAGGGATGGGTGGCCACCACAGTTCTGGGACCTGGCCAAATCTGCAAATTGCATCCCATCTCTCATGAGTGCATTTACCCTTGCTAGTTTTCATGCACATCATGTTGTTACTGAAAGGAACAGCAAAAGTACCCAGAAGTCTAAAGTCTAACAAGGAAAGGCAGTTTGCTCTCTAATGCTAAACAAATGTAATGATCAGGAGCATCCATGCTTGGTACTGGAGTCTAACCGTGAGTGATTGGGGTTGGTGGGACATAACTGGTGGCCTAACAACACTGTCAGCAAAAAAGGGAGATGAGCAGTCATTGGCAGAGGCTGCTGTCTTTTAGTGCACATAGTGGTAGTCCTTCTCATGCAAATGTGGCTTTCTTCAACAGAACAGATTCTGGTTATGTTTTCTGTTGGTTTTACATTTGGGGTTTTTAGGTTTTGGTTTTTTGTTTTTGTTTTTTTCATAGTAGATCTCATTCCCATGTAGGACCTCAGAAAAAAGATTATGTTCAGCAAATCTTACAAAAGCACACTCACCCATTTATTTTATCCTTTATCCCATCATCAGTCATCTTTTCCTTGTTTTTGCATTTGTTCAAACTCTCTTGCTGTTAAACTGTTTCCCTGCTATTAGATCTGAGCGGGGAAACTGTTTTATCTACAGTTGCATGCACTGTCCAGTGGTGCAAACCCAGTAACAGGGCTGTGGTTAGGACTCACACATAAATCTTTCTGAAATGAGATAGATGTTCTCAAAAGTCACAAACAGGCAGATGGCTGAGGAGATGGTGAGGACACGATCCTTTCAGTTCAAAGATGTCTGACCTAAATCAGAGTTTCTGAATTTAGATAAACTAGCCTGACTACATCAGAAAGATGCTAATGTAACAACAGAAACCTTTATTTTAAGCAAGATACACTCTAGGCTTTGCTGAATACTGGGCTGATTTGATGGGGTTTGCATGTTGTCTGTACCTTTTCTTGCTGCTGTTTGTTGGTCCATTCCAAAATTCCCAGCATCATGGTCAGTAGTTTCCCTTTTCGTGAAAGATGTAAGGAATGTTGGCCTACACATATTCATGGAAAGATGTTCCACATGGCAGAAACTGCTGTCTCAGAGGGCTGGTAGAGAGGTGAAAGAACTGTCTTTCTGTGTCACCATAATCCTCTTCAAGAGTCTTTTGACATTGTTTTTACACTTCCTATTATAAGACTCAGCTTCCAGAGTCCAGGATTGAAGCTGTGTTTCTTTCTTTGGGGTCAATAAATGTCTGGTGAAACACTCCCAAAAAAACCCATTCTGTCACAAGAGTATGTGGAAAGGATGGAATGTGCTGTCAGTTATTCCCTGACCTTGAGGAAGATCATCTGCATCTTCTAGCACTGGAGCTGGTGATAGTGGTTGGCAGATATCATTCTTCCTAACAGAATTTCTGAAGATTATATCCAATCCAAACACACTTCTTAGATATTTACTTATCAAGAAAATTATTTGCAATGTGCTCGCTGTTTGTTTTCAACTGAAATCTTTGAGCAGGGCCTTGAATATATAAAGTCTGGTATAATTCTGAGTCCTCTGCAAAAAAATGAGTCCATGTGATCCAAATTAAGCACTCAGTTTTCAGTCTGATTTCTTGGCCCTGAGGAACTCATCTGGGACAATGTTATTCCTGCAAAGGAATTTGCTGAACTTGAGTTGTGCAGTGTTTGCAACTCAGTCAAAGCATTCATGATTAGAATATATGGACCATAACAAAATTATCACCCTTTTTTTCTATGAGGATTTGAATACTACTTATTTAATGTCTCTCCAGACGACAGGTCAATCAATGAAATTTAACAAAATATCAGTGCTTGAACTTCTTGAATGTCTGTTTGTGCATAGGCTGAAGAGGAATTCCCATGGAAATACTGTGTGACTAAGTAATTAAGAACTCTAGCATATTCCCTACTCATTGAAAAAAATAAAAGTTGCTCAGGAAGGCTAAAAACTTGGCTTTTTTGATGTTAATATTCATCACATAACAATCTTAATAATGCTCTTTTTGACAATATGTTTATTTTAAATATTATAGAAAGTAAAGTAACTGTATATTTCAGTTCCTTGAAGAACATTTAATGATAAATACTTTTCACCATCTGAACATCTGAGTATCTTATATTGATATCATTATGATATAATGATAGTTATACATTTGGATTTGAATAAAAATATACAAAAGTTGATGCCACCTATGTAACAGATAACCTCAAACATTTTTTGCTCAGCATGGTTTGGTATGTCTGTTGGGTTTAGTTCTGTTTATAAGTTAATCCTGCTCCACAGTCAGGAACCTTCTGAACAAACAGGGACCTGCTAGATTTTAAAAGGCTTTTCATTTAGAATGATATTGCTGCTTGCATTTTCTATATAGGAATAACCACTCATTACTAAATTTTTCATCAAAAATATGAGAAAGATAAATAAATTATAATGAAGTTTTTTTTCTGCTTTGCAGGTTTCTTTTACAATGCGTTTTGCTCCGGCCAGTGAATTTTGTTTAACAGGTAAGCAAATATTCACAGTCATACTTTTTTTCAGAAAAAATGTTTCCCAGACATTTGACAACTAATTCTGAGAGACTGGTGTTCTGAATTGTTGGATAAAATTTGCAAAATCTATTATAAATATATTCAAAAAGCTTTTGTTAGTTTTTCATTTGAAAAACGCAAAAGCAAGACAGTTACAATTTTAAGAGTGCTATCATTTTCAATTAGGAAATTTACCACATTTTCCAGATGTTTGAACTTCTAGTGTTTCTCTCCCTTCTTTTCTTTTCTCCTTCTTTCCTCACATTTTACATTGATATTTATGGGCTTTTTTTGTTTTTATCAAAGTCTTACAAGTGGAACGTTTTTTTGCTATCTATTTCCTTCTACTTACCAGAATTTCAGCATTACAAACAAAACCATCTGCTGAGAACTCCAGGGATGTTATTGGTATTTTAACACCATGGGAATGGCAAAGCAATGCTCTAGTGACTGTTGGGAAGTAGAGATGGCTTTGGAAATTTATAAACACCATTTCTGAAATTAACAAAATACAATTCAGAAATTAATGAATTTAGAGGCAATGATCTGGTTTCATTGGAATAAAAAAAATTAAGGTAAAGCACCAACTTACACTCTTGCTGTGCCTAGGTTCATAGGCTGAATTCTGTGTTTTACCTGTGGAATTTCAGTTTGACTGGCTGTTTTTGTAGGTAGTTTGCAGAAAGCACCTTTTTTGTCCACCTCTTTTATCATTATGAGAGAGATGGGCAATATTATTTACATGCAGTGCAGCTTTAATATTGCCTACACACATATGATATTTTTTTATCTTTTTTTTATAAAATGTGGACAACTTGAATTAAAGTTGCTATTTTGGATGGAATATTATGTTCACAGTATATAGACATAGTTTGCCTTAGATTAAAAGTTTTTGTGCTTTTTTATAGGCTTATCTTAGCCCTGGCTAGAATAACCAAAACCAGCCAAAATAATAAATAAGGTCATGGTGTTCCTTTGCAAGTATTTTTCTTATTTTATGTAAAAATAGTCCATAGCTCTACCTTTTTATCAGTACTGGTAATCTCACCTTTAATTTAGATAAACTGTTCTTTGATCATCCTCTCATTATTCTAACTTCTTGACATTGGGTTTTTCTGTGGTGCTGCCAACACTTAAAAAGCCTTTTCAGTCTCAGTTCACCAAGGAGAAATTTCATCCCTTTGAATGTTCTCCTGAAATTTTTTTTAGACAAATTGCTCCCAATACCTTTTATGTCCTTTAAAAAATGGATATTTGCTTCAGCCTGTGCTGCCTTTTGGGTGCCTAGTGGGATATTCCTGGGTTTTGTTTGCAAATTAGTCTGCAATCACACTTGCAAAGAAAGAGAAAATCTTGGTTTAAAATTACCTAGTGATTTCAAATGTTAGTCTTAAGAACTTTTCAAAAGATTTTCATATTAAAAGTTTGGACTACTGATCAAAGAACAACAACAAAAAAATCCCCAAAACAAAAAAATATTCTTTTCACCCCCAACATCTGGGCTTTCTTTTTCTGGGTTTTCTGCATATTCAAATTAGTCATTTCTCCAAGATTTATTATTCTGGTATTTTATTATGATATTTTGTTCAAAACATTGCTAGATATAATTATTAACAATAAATGAATCCATTAACTTTACCAGCTCTAGCAAAAAGATGGCTGTTGATACTGTCTGATCTTTTTCTTCATATGTAAAGATGTTTCCATCACCAGAATTTGTCATGGTGTTTGCCTTACAGATATAAATTGTAATGCAATTGTAATGCTTTGATTGATTTGAAATAATAATTGGTTTATTTATCAATATGAGATATCCAAGAAAACAAATCATTATGGCTAAAATAGCTAATTTAATTTATTTTTTAATACCCTCTCTTTAAATATCATTAATCATTTTTCTGAAACAAAAAATCAATGTAATTTAGAAAGATTTCCCCAAACATGTCTTTGACAGGATAATTTTTTTTTAATTACTTTAATTAAAAGAGTGAAATAAAATTCATCAAAACTTTATTTTCTGTGAACAAATTACTCTCTCCCACTTCATCCCTACACCTTCCATACTTTCTTTCTTTGGCCACCACTCTCAAAGATTCCCTGGTCTATGTTTCTGGATAAAATATGTCTAGCAGTCAGTGACATTTTTTTCAAGAAGCTAAGTCCAAAGGCAGAGATTAGATCCCCCAAAAAAATTTCATACAAACTGGAGAATCTCAAGAAGTGGTCCAAGATGATCTTTGAGATCCCTTCCAATCCAGGCCATCCTATGATTTTATGATTCTCTGAACTGTTTGCTCTCCTTACTGACTTTGTTTATGGCCTCCTTTGCCCTTAATAGTGATGCTTGTAGGCTTTATGAGGTACAATGGAAAATGAGCAAAAAAAAATGCTACAAAAAATGAGGTACAAAAAAATGAGCCACAATGGATACTTCTGCTCCATGAGTACAACGTATCTTTGCATGTACTCCCTAAATTTCAATGAATTAATTGTATTATTGTGAATATTTATATGTAATGAACATGTCTGTGATGAAGTAAAAGGCTTGGCTGAATCAGGTGATGACCAGCTCAACATGGAGGGCTGTGCTGGTCTTCAACACTGGTACTGAAATGCAAGCTGGTTTGGCACCTTTCATTGCTCTTTACCAACTTAAAATGTGAATCAAAGTATTCTAAAGATTATTCAGGTTTTTGGTGAGCCCCTGATTCTGTTTATATTTATAGGGTAGGACAATGTGAGCCTGCAAGGCTTCCTGCTGACTGAGATACTGGGGTGCTGTTGCCATACTGTCCAAAAGCAGAATTTTCCAGAGATATTTGATCAGCAACAATTCTTACAAGAATTAGCACTCTGACAAATAGCTGTATTTTAAAGTTTGTCAGGCTACTGAAATTCTCAGAGGCTTTGAAAGTCTTCTAATAGTATGGTTGCATTGTTATTACACAATTTCTATGCAGTACACAAATTGAGAACCAGAAATTATCTATAATATAGAAAATCCAACAGGAAAAGGCTTACTTTTTAATTTCTTAATTTTAAATGTTTTAAACAACTGGTGGTATCTTGTATTTTCATTTCAAGGAGTAAATTTGAATTCCATATGAAATAATAAGAGCTCTAAATAACTATTTTGAGGCAAAAAATATCTTAGAAGTGTATTCCATAATAGCTCTGGTAAATGGCATGGCAATTCTTTCAGAAGTTTTTTGTACTCCAATGAGGCCTTTTTGAAATGCTCAGAGGTTTTAGCAAGTTAGAACTATTGTAGCTCATCAAATTACTGGCAGATACAGAACAAACTCTAAGGAACAGCCATTGTGAGTGAAAATTGGATTCACAGTTTTCACAAGCAGAATCTGGTTGCCAGTGTTACACTTGAACAAAACCACAGGATTCACCTAATTACTCTCCACTCAGGTCTCAGATGCATAAGGACATCTATTCACAAATTATAAATCAAAAGTCATACAAGCTGGAATTAAATAAACCAGTGGTTCTCTATAATTGTACTTCACTTGAACCTCCTTGTAAATACCTGGTCCTGGCTCTCTCAGAAACACGGCTCTGGACTTAGGAGCCCCAGGTTTCATCTCATGTTATAGTTTCTATATTGCTATTATTCTGAAGTCTTTGTATGGCATAAAACTGTGTGTTTGTTTCTGTGCACAGGGATGAATTTCATACAGGATCAGCACAGATGAAATAATTTCAGTTTGCCCCTGAAAACTTAACAGCCATAAAAAAGCAGGAGTAATTTCTTCACCAAGTCTAGGGCTTTGCATACATTTGTACTCAAAATTCCACAAATCTCTGAGTGAGTGCAAAAAGTCCATTAAAAGGCAGAACTTTTATTTTTTAAAAAATGCAATTCCGTTCATTTGATTAAATATTTTGACTACTGAAAATAACTTAATGCAGAGAAAGTTTTCATAATGCCCAGTAGTAAATAATTGCTCTTCTGGGCCCTTTGTTTTAATTGGTGACAAGAATATACGAATATGTGCATTTTTTGAGAGAGGTTTAAATTTGTTAGAAGGGCTGTTTCTTTTTCAGCTTGGATGTGCAAGAATATGAATTTTAACACTAGTGATTATAAAAAGGTGTCTTGAGGGTTTTGCTGTTGTGGCATTTCATTTACTAAGAGGGTATTTTTCTTCTGTTTGTATCAGCAATGGAAGACCCCAGAAGTGATACTAACTTTACATATATATTTTTGTTGGCAGTATTTTTATTTAACTAGTCCTAAATTCACTTGCATTTTCATTTCTTATGTGGCAATATCTGCTGGTCAGCTGTACTAAATCCTGGGGATGATTTGGATGGAAAATCTCTCCAAGTTTTTTCTGCTACTCAGGGGCTTTCTTCAGGGTGTTAGCACACATAACCTCCCTTTTCCTAGCAGGAGGATATCACCAGAAATTCCCCCTCTCTTTGGTCACAGGTTTGATGTGTGCTGAGTCAGATCCTGCACCTACACAGTTAAAACAAAACTTTAGGTGGACCCAGCCCCTCCTGTGCAGATCTCACCCTGGCAGGGAGAGGAGCTGCCCCTGAAGAATAAAAGTAGTGTGTGCTTCACTCCCTGGGAGAGAACTGGTTGGGGAAGGCAAATCCAGCCTTTATTCCTAGATCAGAGCTGTTGTCCTGGCCCACTGTGTACACTTGAGAAGTCAGGATCCAAACTCTTGTCTCCCTTCTTTCCTTTCTTAAAGGAAAATAAGATTATTTAGGGATCATTTGAAATTAAATACAGCCTTAGAATAGTAGTTGTATTGGTAGTACAAAACAATAGTATTGTAAATAGTTCTGATGGGTGTGGAATACCTGGTGTCACTTTTTGTGCTGTGCCTGCAGACCTGGGAAAGCCCAACCATAGAGCCTTAAGCTAACTAACCAATTAAAATGTTTTTAATATTCCTTATGCAGAGTTCCATACAATGTTGTCAGAGTACACATATATGGGCTCTGCTCTTGGACCAGACAGAGCAAGCCCTTGTTTTGAGAAAAGGCAGATTTTGATAGATCTTTGTATGAGCACAGGAGGCCTCTTTCAGGGTCAGGCTCTCAGCAAACTTGGCAACTCTTTTTTCTCCTGCTATCAGTCTTGCAAAGTTTAATAATTTCATTAATGCTTAATCATTTGGGTGTGAGTATGAAAGAGCTCCTCCTTTCATGCTCTCTTTGACTTTGTAGCCTCAGTAGTTAGACAGGATGTATTCAAAGGTTCATTCTAACTTCAGACTTCAAACAGTGTTTATATAAGAAAGAATAGCCAAGACTCAAAAATAAATTGTTTTTTTTAATACCATCCTCTATGCAATATTTTTACAATCATTACTACAAGGAGGAGGAAGTCTGAAAAAATTATTTCACACCTTTTAAACAATTGTAAAGGAAGTCTTTAAGGCAATTGCTTTTTATGCCTTTTTTCTTCATTCTATATTTTCTTATTTTCATGAGGAAGCCGCAAATGAAACATAAATTATTGGTTACCTGAAGTGTTAAGATTTCAGCAGAACCATCTCATTGATTTCATTCTGTAGAGCTTCCAATCTACTTTTAGAAATTAGTCATACATGTAAAAATAGGGCAGTGTATGTGATTTTTTTCCCTCATATATCTCCAGGCAGTAGAATGTCAGAAGCTACAGGAGCTGAGAGCTACAAACCTCATCTTGGAACAGTAGAGATATAACTATTGTGGCTTTGGCATTTTCTCAAAATGAATTACTGGATGAGATACTAACTTGCTTTATTTTTACAACATCTTAAAAACTGTCAAAGGCTTAGTTTTAAGTAGTTTTTTCCTGGAACATTTAAGGGAAATTTCACCTAAATATACTTGCAGTATTATTTTGTAGTTTATCTTCAGGATGCTATTTTTATTATTGCATCTTTTATGTCTGAAGGTTTTTTTGTTAATTTTCATTATATATAGCAAAGATGAACAGCTGTTCTACAATTTTCTTATGATTTCTCAACAGTTTCATTTTTCTAACCCTCTCTGGGGATAGTTTTTACACAGTGTTGACAACTTTGTTTTCTGATCTACTTGAATGAAATTAAGGAAATAATAAGGAAGAAAATTCTAGAAAGGATGAGGAGGGATGGCTTAATAAAAATGAGCTAAAATATTTTCCAACCTTTTTACAATTGCACTGTTGGAAAGGCCAACAGCTACAACAAATTAAATAAGTGAGATTATAGAGCTTTTTCTGCCAATTTTCTAAGATGTTAATATGTCCTAAAGATTCTGTATCCTATTAGCTTACAATGGTTTCAAAACAAAACAAAATGCTTTTTGAGCAGGCACATCTCCTTCTTAAGTAGAAACTGCACTGTGAAGAAATTAAGTTCTGAGGAAGTCGCTTATGTTACGAAGGGAAATATATGAGAGCAAGTGAGTGGCAGATTTACAGGTCTGAATGTGCTCCCCATGTGTCATTCTGAATACCTAAGGTGGCAGGGACCTGCTAGAAAATGGGTGCTCAAATTCATACTCATGGTGAGTCTCAGTCTCCTTGCAATGTTCTCTTCATGCTTTCAAGAGTTACAGAGTAGAAACCTTAAATATTGCAGAGTGTTTTTGCCTTTAATGGCGGCACGTAGTACAAGAAAAAACTCATTTTTCAGCGTGGGCTTGCAGGATCTATGGTACAATTCCTGCTTCCCACTGCAAATGAGCCCCAAACTAAAGTCCAAAATGCCACCATATAGAAGAGAAGACTTTGTTCAGATTGATAATGAGATCATACACATACAGCTCTGGGGTTTTTTGTCTATTTCTATTGAGCATTTAAGTGTCTGGACACAACCCTGTGCCATGTGCTCTGGGATGACCCTGCTTGAGCAGGGGGCTGGGGCCAGGTGACCCACTGTGGTCCCTTCCAGCTTGACTCATTCTGCAAATAAAAAGCATAATATTTTTAAAACTAGAGGGGAAAAAAATACAGCCACATTTCACATGCATCTAATGATGTACTTCCTAGGGAAAAGGGGAGAGTGCAGAATGGAAGAGGTAAAAATATGCTAGGAACTCTGTAACACCAAGCACTAAGGGCATACATGGAGCATTGTGCTTTGCTTTATTGTTCTTCAGCACTGAGGTTTTTAATTTGGGCTTTTTTTAAGCTTCCTGTTTCTAAACTGTTCCGTTGTCCTTTCTTTCTCATCTCTTCTGCAGGTTGAAACAGATTTTGGACTTTGAGTACTTAGATAACAGGCATTATCCAGAGGAAGAAGTGTAATTTAAGAAACAATATATTTGAGGAAAGGGTAGAAGGTAGCTTGGGACAACTCTTCACGTTGTGAGATATGGTTTCCTAGAACATAATGTGTTTGGGGGCTTTCCATTTTTCCCCAAAATCTTTATGCCTGTTTGGGTTGTCTTCCTTTTGAGTCACTTGTTAAATTGAGACTCCAAATGTCTGTGATAAAGAGATGCAAGTGTGCTAGACTGGGCCCATTGAATGTACAGATGCCAGACTTATTGGGAGTGACACTGTGAAATTAATATGTACACACTGCAATTTAAAGGATAATATTATGCAAATATTCCTAAGCATGACATGTTAAAAAGTAGTTACATTTTAGACACATCCATTAATATTTTCTCTTGAATATCAAGTACTTCCTCCCACCTGCCATCTCTTCCATGTTTTTACATGCTATGATGTTTAAATGTCATAAAGCTGTCATAACGCTGTGACTAGGCTTTTTGGTTAGTAGAATCTAGCACAATCTGCATTTATATTGTGCTCAGCACTTTAAAAACAGATTATGCATTTCAAGCAGTACCAAAAAGACATTTTTTAATAACTTTTTCTTCTTATGGAGCAGAATCTGAATTGCTTTTTCTGCTTCTAGCATATAGCACTACTATGTTTTGCCCCTAAGCAGCATATGGGGGGAAAAAAAACAGGTTTAATGGCTTATTCTGAGTCCTGCTTGTACTCCCACTTCAGACTTACATTTATGCATATGATGGTGTCACTCGCTTTGAAAAAATAGCAATTCTAGGTGCTCAGGCTTAGGCCATGCCTTCCTCCTTGCCACCCCAGCCAGTCTCACACAAACATGGTTCCTGTTCATCTTAGTTTGTGAACTGCTCTTAACACCTGGATTTGAATGCCAGAATTCCACACAGCAACTAAGCAAGCAAATGAACTGCCAAAGTTTGCAAACAATCACAGCATTTCTAGAATCTTGGTAGCATCTGAAAGTCAGTGTTTTATTTTTCTGATCAATGCTGCCCATTAATAGCAGTGTACCTGTGCCCTGAAGTGCTGGGATTTCTTGCTCCCCATTGGTTACCCTATTTTTTTTGTGAAGTACTGCAGAATATTGTTCACATTCTGTTCACATGGACATTCTGGGCTTCAATTCACATGTATTCTTTTAGACAAATTATCTAAAAGTAATTTTAGTTTAAAAACACAACATTTCTTTGAATTAAGAAATGAACTGGCAGTGGAGAAGTCTTGCTTGGTGACTTAAATTAACCAGCAGACTTGACTATAAGCATGTAGGTGTAATGACAATACTATGAAAATATCACCAGCAACATCATGGTTAGATATATTAGTATTTTCAGTTTAAGGAGGATAAATATCTTTTACACACCTAAAGTGAATGAATTTTATATCTGAACTGAACAAAATATATCATGTGGAGCATTACACCTTCTAATGTTTCTCTATCAAAATTTGTTAAAAATGTACTGATCATGAAACTGCTTATTCCTCTAGAAAAAAAGAAAGGTACACTGGAAAAAGCACACAGATTCTAAATAAAACCAAATAAAATTATTCTGTGCAAACATCTACAAAATATTAATTTAATGATATTGTAATTATGTACAACATTTGATAGATATCTACATGTACGATATAGATAAAATATTATTACTTAGTTTAAATTTTATCATCTATTGTCTTAATTCAAAGAAATGCAAAAAAAATTCTTATACGTATACTGAGATTTCTTGTTTTGTACTCTAGTTAAAAAGTAGGAATCTTTAGGGACTGGTATTGGGTGAAGTTAAAATATGATAGAAATCTAGATCATTAAGTACATTTGTCACTCCGAAGAGAGAAGAGCAAAAAGGAGGAAGAAAATACTTAGATTAGATTATATTCCAACAGGAAAAGGTAAACAGAAATAAGAGGAAAAAATGGACCTCTCTAATCCAAATAAAACATTTTAACAATGAGGAATTATGAAATACAGGCCACATGGATTATGGAGCAATGTCTTTTTCCCTGCACACAACTTTTCTAACAGTAACAAGCAGATAAATTACACCTCACGTTAGAATAAAGAGTAGGTATTTGTGTGGTTAAGTGTTTGAATGGCAATTAAATATTCCTAGAAGTTGTTATCAATACAATAGGCTTGATTATACAGAGGAAAATAATTTCTGTTAATGATGCTGTCATTTAAATACTGCATCATAGATGTACTTCCAGGAAATAAGTTCCTTCAAAGCACAAAAATCCAAATTGGGAGCGAAGATCAGAATGAACAAGATTTACTTTATTCCACATAGGTTACTATGCTGCTCTTATTATCATAATATCTGATTATTTTCTGGTGGTGCATTACACTATGGGTTTGTACCTCAGCACTCTGCCATTGCAGGATGACACCTGCAGGCTTGGGGGAAGACTGAGTAGGAGAAATGTGAAAACTTGCTTAGATATTAAAATATTCCACATGTGTAAATACTAAATGAGAGGAGGAAAGAGCAGGAATGAAAATGATATCTAATTGGGGGAAAGAAAACACATTGATATGTTCTGGCTAACACAGAAAAGACTTTTGGAAGTTTAGGTTATCAAGAGGTTGATGTTTGATCCATGAAGGTTGGTATCTGTTTCAAGAGTAGTTCAGAAATGTCTGACAGATTGTTTAAAGGTACTACAACCTACAGAAAATGCCAGATTTTTCAACTCTTGGATTTTAATCAACTCAGTATTTTATTTGGAAAGGAACAAAATGTCCAGAATATAGTATCCTTTTATCTCTTCTGTGAGATTGTTCCCAGGGCAGATGGGGTTTTGGAGCCTCTTTCCTTTGGTAAATGCTCCTGTCCCTAGAAAGGATTGTTGTACCCTGGAAACTGTGACCTTTTGTTCTCACTGAGTGATGCTGCAGAGGTACCCAGACAAACTGCAAGCAGAATATACTCAAAGAAAGATTTATATGGAGATTAAGCAAATTCAATTAAGCTAAAAAAGAAAAATAAATAATAAAATAGGAAAAAATAAGCAAAAAAGGAAAAACCAAAACAAACTATAACCTCAAAAAAAATCCCAAAACCATAACCAAACCAATCAAAAAAAAAAAAAAAAATCAAACTCTTCTCCAAAAAACCCCACAAAAATAAAACTGTATTCAGTGCCCAGGACAAAAAAGAAGCTGAAAATATATAAGCAATGGGGCTGAAAGGCCTCTGTAAATAAACACAAGCTAAAAAACTATGGATTAGAAACATATTAAACATTTGAAAGGACCCTATCTATGAAATGTAAACTGAGTTTTATGATATTTTAAAAACCTCTGCAATCCTGATGCATTTCTGTGTCAGTTTCTGCAGCAAGGTCCAAGAAAATTTTGGGTTATAGTAATTGTTAATGAAGAAAATTTCTGAAGAATTTCTAGATTAACATACTAAAAATATCCGTGCACAGTATGTGTTTAAGAAATGTCCAACTAATTAAATGGATAATTATCCATCTGTGTCAGACTTTGAAATTAATTGATCAGTTTATTTTAATTAATGTCTAATAGCTTATAAATCTGTTATTTGCAAAATGAGCCTGAAGCCTGTTGAGAACAGGATGTCCTTGCATAGTTTTTATTTTGTGCCACAGGTCGTTTTCTAAGTGTTGCAACTGTCTTTCACATGGCCATTGCAGAGTTCAAAGTTATGTCAAATATCAAATGGATGTTTCATTTTGAAAATTTTCTTTAACTAGAAAGGACACAGGACCTGAAATACCAGTTTTCACCCTGCTATAAGTTTAAATCAGAAAATAATACATGGCTGGGGTTCAGTCCCAGGTATCATATAAAAACTGTCCTGAATTTTTACCTATGTCAGTTTATGGATAATTCTGTTTTCACAAATCCTGAAAAGGCAAAGCTACATATTTTCCTGGTTGTAATTATTTGCTGATTTGAGTGACCTGAGATATTTAAGTGGTCAGATAAGAGTAGTTAACTCAGACTATGGGTGGAAAAGGTATTCACACATGGGCATGTTATCAACAGGCAGTTGCATCACAGTTTTTAATCATCCTATGTGTATAGTACCCCTAGGAACTCACAGTTTGACCTTGCCTGAAGCTGGACTGGTTTCTGCATAAATGTTTTTGCAGACTTTATGGTTTACATTGTACAATATAATATCAGTAGTAGAATCTGCTTTCTCAACTGCAGCAGCTTATCAATCACTCTTCCTCTCCAGAAGTGAGTTTTCTTAGTTGCAGTTTATTGCAGTACTACAGGGGTGCAATGCCCAAAGCCAAAATCAGAAAAAAATGTATGACTTATCTGTAAAGAGCTTTAATTTTTTACAGCACCCACAAACCCATCCTAGTCTCTTGTGTCCTCTGCTCCAGAACCTAATTCCCCTAATTCCAAAGAGGGCCTCATGAGAGAGAGATGGGGTCTGAGAGAGTTGAAGGATTTATTCTGTCATAGACATAGGAATATTCTGTATTCCTCTCCTGTTATACTCAAGAGAGGAATGCATGCATTTCATTGCCAAGCAATATTTTCAGAGGGGTTCTTTGGCTGCACACCTGTCTGAGTGCACACACACCCTGCAGCATCTACAGAGGAGCTCAGGATGAATCAGACACCCGAGCAAGAGAAGTCATTGCTGGCAAGCAACTCCTCAATATTCAAAGTAAATGGGGGCTTGGTCACATCACATTCAGTCAAAAGGTACTGACTTTTTGGGAGGAGTTGCCAAAATAAGGAAAGGAAATACTTTGTTATATACAAAGTTGCAAAGTGTGATTTTTCTCCTGCAGGAAAAAAAAAATGGTTTTCAGAATGAAAATCAGAAAAAGAGGTTACAACAAAACAGCACTATGGTAGGGAGCCTTTTTTGATGAAAATGCTATTTATTGTGATATGCTTGGTTTATAAACACTTCAAGATTAGGATTTACATTGTGACTGAAAATGCATACAAATACTGTATCCATTTTCTTTCTCATTATTAGGTATTTGTAGTATGTTGCCAAATCCTTTGAGAGCAAAGCAGTCCTTAGGTTTATTTATCTAGATTGGTGGTGTATCTCAGGCTCTTCATTAGGCATCCAGATGTACAGCCATGTCCTGAGCAGGAAGGATTGCTGATACCTTTGAAGACAGAAATGGAGGAGAAAATTCAAGTAGACGCTACTCATGTCAAAAACAAATTTTTGCCATGTAGATAAGGAGGCAATTTATTAGGAGATCCTCCCCATATATAGGAGAAGCCACTTGGCTAGTTATTTGAAACTTGTGCAAGTTGTCAGTAGACACCAGCAGAAGGTAATGATCTGAGGCAGACAGTGACATATTGACAAATGTTTTAGTTCATCTTAATGTTATATGTTGGTGTTTAGATCATCTCTAAAGACATTGATAAAGTATTTTAAAGGAAATTTACTGCACTAATTCATTGTTTACATAATAGAACCCAATATCTGTTGTAGGTGGCTTTGATTTTAAAGCTCCCATAGTCAACAAAGCTCTGCAGACTTGCTCACATTGGAAGGTTCTTACAATTTCAGTGAGAAGGCTGATTGTACAGATTAATACAGGTGTAAGAACTTGCATGATTAAGGCCTAGAGACATTATACAGCCCAACTCCTCTCCCAGAGCATGGAAATAAAAGGTTCATCATACTGTGTGAAGACAAGGTTTCTGCATGCTCTGTGCACAACATTGCATTCAATCAGGTATATAGCATTCAAATTATTCTAGGATATCGGCATTCCCTGTGGAGGTTTATTTCTCTTGAACTAGGAATAAAATTCTTTATTGTGAGGGTGGAAAGGCACTGGAACACACTGTCCAGAGAAGCTGGGGATGCCCCATCCCTGGAGGTGTTCAAGGCCAGCTTGGATGGGGCTCTGAGCAGCCTGGTCTAGAGGAAGGCATCCCTGCTCATGGCAGGGGAGCTGGAATGAGATGAGCTTTCTATGATTCCAGGAATTCACCATCCCATGACTATGATTAATCCTCTGAGGAAAAACTAGATTCTGCTTACAGAACTTAGCAGCATTTTAACTAAGGGGACTGTTGCCTACATGTTGCATTCTGCTTTTTTCCTGCTAGATAAAAGCTATCCAGAAACACATTCCACAAATCTGGTTGCTTGGTTTCATGCTCTGTGAGCATTGGTTACCATAGTGTTTTAGAAAAATACTTTTCAGGAAGCAGAAGCATGATCAAACATAGTCCACTGGAGTTGTAGTGAATGAATGAACCAACTGTTAACAAATTGAAAGCAATGCATTTATAGATTTAATGATTAGTAAACTTTAATTTCCTGCTACAATCAGAAAAGTGTAAAAAACATCGTGGCATGTCAGTAAGTCCAGAAGTATTCCTGTAGGCACCCAGCAGCTGCCAACCCTTTGAATATATCGCCTTATGATTGTCCTGTGACTGCTGTAAACTGACTCTCTCCAGCACCCAAGTCTTTCTGGAAAGCAAACCAGACAGTTACCTCCACCCAAACTGCAGATTTTTCTGTAGATACCTATCTCTGAGCCACTGGAACAAGCCCTGCCTCCCAGCTTTTAAGCCAGGATATACGTGGTAGTGATCAAAAAGTGTTATATTCATATTGGATTCCTCTTATCCAAATTTTACTTTACATGTTTTTGTTGTAATGAAAAAATGCAAATTCTTGACTTTGATCCCAAAGACCTAGGTACTGTGCAAGTTTAACATAAAAAGCCTTTAATGTTCTCAAGTTCATGCCGTCTTTGTAAGCTAATGGTTCAGAATTGCAGACAGAAGTTGAAAGGCAACTGAGGACTCTTGTCACAATTTGAAACAAGCAGTAAAGGTCTTCTACTTATTACTAGGAAAGAAAAAAAGCATCATTTAGGTACATGATGCTTGTTGGTCCTCTGAAATCTCCTTTGTGTTGGTCATTCATCCAGTACTGAAAATTTCAAACCAATCACTAAGCTACTGTGCTGTCTGGTTCTGGTTAATGGTTCAACATGTTTCAGGTTCTTCAATAATCATTCTGTGCTTATTTATGTGTCACCCTTTGCTGTTGAGTGTGAACTAGAACAATCTCTTAAAGTCAGATGTGTTTCCAGCTACACTATGGTAATCTTGGCTGTGATGAGGCTCCTGTCTCTCCACCAGGAAGAAAATTTGGATATTAACATGAAATTCACAGTGTGTGAATGTATCTGGGGAAGAAGAAATACGTAATATCATAAAATCCAATGGGCTGTGCTCAAGCTACAAGCTACATGAATTCATGTATCATTATGGAATTTGAATTCTTTCACTGATGTACACATAATGTTTGATATTTATGTAGTTATTCAAGATTTTCTGAGTAAATCTTTTTACCTGATTGGCCAAATCAAAACCTGAGGGCAATAATTCCTTTAGCTTTAGAAAAAAAAATAATTAGAAATGTTTTGTCGAATACAGAACTTTATTCTACATTTATAGAGATGGATAACCAAGTAACCAAGGATCTGGTAGCTAAGATACTCAACAGATTGCATGATAGTTGGTCCCAGTGCTGATTTGAGTATCTTGTATGGGAAGATGCGAAAACTCTTGTGGAAGAAAGTCTGTTTGTAGGCAGGAATATTACTGAAATGTGTGAGGCAAAAGCTAAAGAAATGCCCTGATATGACTGCACAATGTGAATTTCACAGAGATAGTGTGGAACTGTGATTTGATAAAAAGATAAAAGACTCTCCTATGAGGAAAGGCTGAGAGAACTGAGCTTGCTCAGCCTGGAAAAGAGAGGGCTCTGGGGTAACTTAATTGTGGCCTTTCAGCACCTGAAGGAAACATTCAAGAAAGATGGACAGAAACTATTTATAAAGACCTGGAGCAACAGGGCAAGGGGGAATGGCTTCAAACTGACAGAGAGTAGGTTTAGATTAGATATTAGGAAGAAGTTCTTCCCTCTGAGGGTGGTGAGGCCCTGGCAGAGTTGTCCAGAGAAGCTGTGGATGCCCCATCTCTGGGAGTGTTCAAGGCCAGGCTGGATGGAGCAACCTGGTCTAGTGGAAGGTGGCCATAAAAGGGATTTGGAACGAGATGATCTTCAAGGTCCCTTCCAACCCAAACCATTCTGTGATTCTGTGATTTTGAGTTATATTGCACTAAATTTTCCCCAAAGTTAGTATAATTAGTATATCTTTACTCAGAACATGAGTTTTCCATTATTCCTGTGAATTATCCCTTCCAAAGAGCACAATAACTTCTCTATGATGACATGCACCAGCCATAGTGTGCCTTTATATATGTTAGATTTTGTCAGAAAGAGACAGTTTATAGAAAAGAAAGCTTCTCATATTAACATCATTCCCTATTGGAAAATGGGATTTTAAAAGACACTGCCTATATATTTTCAACAACAAAGTTAATTTTTGTATTTCAAATAACTTTTCGGCCTGTAAACTATATTTAGTGTATAAATAGTTCCCCCTCTACCAGTCAATAACCTGTAAATTATACATGTATAGTGGAAGTAGGAGTTAAGATCCAGAGTCCTCTCTTCCCTGCCTTTGATCACTCATAGCCTGCTCAATCTTACAAGAAGGCTCCGTGCCTTTGATCTCCTCTGCCTCTATCTCTGTTGTTCAGGTTAGCTGGGGATGTTGATTTTAAAGTGTAGGTTTTCCTCACAAAATTAAGTCAGTTCAAACTAAAAAATAACTGCAAATGTAGCTGTTTGTACTAAAACCACTGAAGAAGTCAAAATCTGGAATGAATATTTAAAACATTTCAATGTACAAAGTGTTAATTTCTTCAATATAAAAGTAATTTAAGATCTAGATTTGAGGGATTGTGCTGTTTGGGGTGAGAATATTTTACAGAATCAAGAATTTGCAGTAGAGAAATCGAATAATGCTATATTTAAAACTGTTCTAACCATTTTTACTTCAAAACTCCTTGATACTTTGGTCTGCTGAATCAAAAACACACCTTGCATTGGACTATAGTGCACATGTTCTTTCTTTTCAACTAAGAGTTATGACCTGAGCAGTTTTTTTCAGGCTAATAGACCTCAACCTGCTGGGAATGTAACCCAGCAAAGTGCATGCACAGGTCCCATATTTTTTATGTAATTAAAATAAGAAAATGTGTGGGATAATTTTGGACATATGTACATATGCATCTACCAGGAAAACATTATGATGTTTTGGAAAGTACTGTCCAGAACTGTAGGAATAAAAGGACCTAGGGATGCATGTCATTTCCTTCTTGAAGTAATTATGTTTCAAAAATTTGAATTTTCTCTTTTTGCCAATGAACTCTGCCATACTGAGGTGTAAGACTGTGTCATTTATAGCAGTCAGGGGATAGGTGACACATAGCTTGTGTTCTACTTTTGGTTCAAGGCAGCTAAGCAAAATGATCCTCTTAGATAACATTTTATAAGATTTTAAGGTATGAGCAGCCAGCATTCATTCATTTTCATACAGAGAAAAATATGAAGTAAAAAAAAAAACAACTTTTTATCAGTGACAGATAAATCAATGGTCCAAAGAAGGCCCCCTCTGACATCTTTTATATTACAGTCTGCATTCAGGTCAAGAATGAGTCCTAAGGAAAATAAGTGGCCTTGGGGGACCCTTGCTACATAACTGGGCAGAAGGGAGCAAGAAGTCATTTGGGCTTTCTGCTGAGTTCTATCTGTGCAGTTCCAGGCCCCTGAGGATTTTTCCTTCTGAAGCTTGGGAGAGGATTGTTGTTGTGATGGGGTTCTTTGCACACGTGCATGAGCTCAGAGGAGCATTGCTGGCATTTTTGAAGGGCATCATTGGGATGGGAGCTATACTGGGACAGGTTTAGGCACTAGGCATGCTCCTAAATCAGGGAAAAAGTTCCTGGCTTCCATTCTGGCTATACTTGTCCTTGTTTTGAAGAGATGTTTGGAAAAGACAGATAGTGCTTTTTTTATCACAAGTAGAAGGCATGTAAGGAGGATTTGCTGTTTACCCTCTTTGTTAGCTGATATTCTGTGTGCACTGTCTTCCTACTCTAATGACCAGGAACTATACCAAGTCATCTTCAGATTTCAATTTTCAAAGGTAATGGTCAAGTTGGTGTAAACTGTGGGGGTGTTATTTAGAAATTATCTAATTCAAGGGAGTACTTATGATTCAGTGCAGCGTACGTATCCCTGAGCAGTGTCAGGTATTCTGTGCTCAGTACAGTAATGTTGTTTCTGAAAACAAGTTAATCTTTGGCTCCTTTGCCTCTAAATCTGGTAAAAGCATTTAACTGCCATGCTACCCAGGAATTCTGAGGAGTGATGTGCTGAAAGCTTTTAAATTTAGGGAGGAAAAAATAGATGGTTCAGATTTTTTCATCTACTGAATGGTGATGATAATGCTCAGTCATATTTGCACTTAGACCCAGAAGAGACAAACGAGGTAAAGAGAATGTGTTTTTCTATATCTAAGACTGGATATATGTGAGGGGATTGGATGTTTTATCTCTTGCTGTGAATTTAGTTAATGTTTCTGGAGTGACAGAAGTGAAATAAATCGGAGCTGGAACAAGTATGTTGAAGGAAATGTCTGTGGCAAAGATCTTCCTAGCATCAGGTTTGGTTTGATAGAACACCATGGCATTCCTACCTGTCTGAGCCACTGTGTTGGTGCTTGTGGAGAAAGGGACATATCTCCTTGGGCCTGAATTATCACCTGTAAAAAACTAAAAGTTTTCTAAGGGATGGTGAGTAGTGATAGAGCCTGGCTTTTGCTTGGGCCTCGCTATGAACTTGTCTCCAAACCAGCTCTCCATGCTGTTTGTTCTACCATAACTGTGCTTCCCTGGGAAGAAGAGAAGGGTGTCTCCTGTTTGCTCCTGGTACTTTCTTTATACCATGCAAGAGTTACTGGAAAAGGCTCATCTGAATTTTCAGTAGTGGTTTAATTTCATTTTATTTGTACCCTTTTTTATTTATGAATATCTGCACACTTAAGGGAAAAGCTAATCTTAAAAAATCCATGAGCAAGTCTTTTATTGCCTGAACAAGAGTAGTGGTTGTGCATTATTCAGTTTTCTATTGCTATGTGTTTCTAAAGATTGTTTTAATCCAGTAGCAAAGCAGAAAGAAGGTTGTGAAGAGCTGGTACCCAGCCATACAGCCAAAGGCCAAAAGTTAAATAAGTTTCAAACAACACAGTGAAAAGTTTAAAGGAGAAGGAATTTAAAACAAAATTTTTCATGGAAATTTCAGGAAGGGGAAAATTACACTTAAATTTAAAAGGAATGACATATCTGGCTCTTACCACAGAGCATCTTGCTTAAGTCTCTTAATTCGGTGCTGTTAACCTTAAGGCAGAAAAAACCAGAAGGCATAGTGCCATTTGGAGATAAAATTAAAGTAGCTAGCAGATGATAAATTTTAATTTGCATGCATTTTACAAATAATTTTTGTCACCTCTGTACACTAGGGCCTTTGAGAATGTGATCTGCAGAGCAAGACCATTTAGTTCTAAAGTGTTATGCTGTGCAATATAGTATGTTAAAGTTAATCAGAAATGTGCAATATCCCCGCCACTTGCATGTCCTCTTCACTTTGTGCATTTTCAATTTTTAACTGGTAGTTTTAAACTTTTAAACTTGCTAGTTTTGTTTTCATGTTGAAGAACAGCCATGTAAAGAGCAGAGATTCCCTTTGTATCTGCTTTCACACCAGCATGGATGTTGCATTTATTTCCCATTCTCTGTCAGATTTTCTGTCATATCTTGTGTGGGTTGCCATGCTTGGGGAAGACTCTGCTTTTTTCCTTTCCTATTGTTTAGCCTTTTAACCTGAGAATTTTGGGATGATGGTTGTTCTATGGGAACTGAGTACAGTGCAACTATATTTGTCTGTGAGCAGAAACCCTCGGCACAGCCCAGGTTTCCCATCCTCCTTGCATTCCTCTTGCTGCCTCCTGGGCAGAGGAAGGATCAGTGCCCTGTTCTCCCATGGAGATGTTGTTTCTGTGCAGCTTCCCTCCACCTGGCCTCCCTGCCTCCTCCAGCTGTGCATGAACAGGGCCAGGCACTCCCACAGACACAAGTTCTTGGTTCCCTTTGTGCTGCCCGTGAATTAGTTCACAGACAAAGCACTCTGAGGTTCATCTACATCTCTAATTGTTGTCAGGCACATATGCAAGTGATATTTTAACAGCTTTTTAAAATCCTTCTTGAATATTGGTGAAGTTGGTACTCATTATTGAGGGTTAGCCACATGTTGAAGTGTTTTTCCACACATGGAAAATAAAAAAAAGACTGTAGGATGCTGTGCCTGTCACCCCTCAAAAACTGGTGCTCAGATTTGCCCAGTTCAGACTGTCTATTATTTGGAATTATTGGCAAATATCCTTCTGAGATCTGAAAGTCAGATGGTTCTTTTGTCCTTTTCACCACTAAATAATAGTAGCAAATTTGAGCAGGATATTAATTCATTGTTGTTTATCTGGAGGTTTCTACTCAATTCTACTGGAATCCTTATTTTTCATTATGGTTCAAAATGCATCTGGGTATATGGGTGGTTCTGTTGGAGATGTATTGCAGCCTAAAGATTTTTATGGTTAATGGTAAAATGTAAGGTGGGATGAACTGAACTTGACTCCCAGGTGCCCTATTAGGAAAAAAAAAAAGTAAAAATTTGGTTCGAATTTTGCTCAAATCAATAAGAAAACCACTAAAGTGATAGAAATTGCATCTCAAGTTTCAGTTTCTACCTAAGTCAATTAAAGACATTTGGATGAATTTTCTGAGTCTGGAAAAAATTAATTTACTTCTAAATAATCTCAAAGATGTGTTATTAAATCTCAAAGACCTTTATGGAAAAGTCCCCTCTTGTATCGTTCTTGTGGCTGAGGGGTAATGACACACAGAGCTTGTTTGTGGTTCTTGGAGGTCACTGTGGGCCCTGTGGTCCAAGCCATGGGTCTTGGGGCAAGTAGCTGGAGTGGTAAGCAGCAGTTCCACTTACCTCCTGGTGGCACCTGTTCAGACATCTTTAGTTCACAGGGAAAAGGAAGTCTGGATTCAAAGCCATGCACATGACATTGCAGTCTGGAAGATCATTTGAGAGAGCTTACACCATGTCACTGCATCAGTGGGCTGGGTATCTGGGTGGTTCCAGCTGCTGGCCCTTGAAAACCTCCAAAGCTGGAAAAGAGGCAAACTAAGCCATGAACTGATTTTCTGGAGCCATAGCAAGCTTCTCTTCTGACTGACAGCTCCCACCTTGACCAGAGTGAGGCTGGCCCCACAAGCGCTGGCTCAGCAGACAGGGCAGGGTCACTTCCATCCCCTGATGCTGTACCCAGCGCCTCCTCCCAGCCCTTTGCCCCTGCTGGGCTGGAGTGGTTGTACCTTCTCCTTATCCTCTGGGTCCCACCAGCAATGCCACCTCCATCTATAGAGGCTGCTCCAACTGTTCTCCCCCTCCAGTCACACTTGCCTTCCCAGAAACTCAGATCCCAGCCTCCAAGATGTGCCAGGGGCAAGGCAGGGTGTGACCTGTGCTGCCAGGCTGCCATGTGCACTGTCCTAGTCCCAGCTGGATGACAGCCTCAGGACCTCACTCTCAGGGCTGCACCACCATCATAACAATCTCCCTCCACTTCAAAGCCCCCTTTCTCACACTTCCTTCCTTTGGTAATGAACCTTCAATTTCCTCCAGGTAAATAGAGTGGAACTGGAAAGAACTGTAAAACAAAACATAAAAGTAGCCGAGCTGGAGAGTTATAGCCTGCAGTGTCTCTGGGAATGGGTTTTCCTGTCCTCACACTGCAGTTTCTAGCCTGTTGTCTCCTAGTTTGTTTGCCTTTTCTTCCCAGATTTTAGCTATAAGATCTCTAGCATGCAACCTTCACAGGAGCATTTGGAGACATGCTAATAGGTAGGGAGACTCCTCCCATAGCTCCATTTTTATTAATGGGAGGATCAGAGAAATTGCCACGTTTTTAACATTGCTTTTTGCAGTAGCTATTAAAGTTCATGGTGTAGAAACAGTAAACTCATTTGTTGACAGCACAAAGCTCTGAGGTCAATTCTTCTGTATGAGGTTTTCAGGTGCTGGGAGAGCATGTGTTTGTTGCTCAGTAGGTTATGTGGTATTTTCATTTGGAAGTGACATTTTCCGTGACATTTTACTTTAGAACAATAGCTGGGCAAAATCGAAATTTCAGGTCTGTAGCAGAAGAGTAATGTCTATTACTTAGTCTATTTAGTAACTTGCATCATTTATAAATTCTGCCTGATTGCATCTCTTTTCACAAAATCCAGTTTAAATGCGTTTTGAAGAAGGGAGGGTGCTGACTGGTTTCAAATGTGCTGGTTTGCAAACTTGCAGACCAGCTGTCCTACTCACTGGTGAAGATAAGAGGGCTCAGATGAAGAGTTTTGTGTGGCTGGAAACACAAGCAATTTTCTCAGGAGACTGCTTTGAGGGAGATTGCAGCCCCACTGTTACTGGTGGGTATTGCCGCATGCATGTATAATTTGTGTTAGATAAAATCAGGAAGTAATAAAGACAGGTAAAAAGGAGAGATGAGAGATCTGCTGTGTTGGGTTTTTTCCTTTCCCTTTCTTATTTTTCTTAGGGAGAAAAAAATGTCCAGGGGATGCCACATTAATCTGGGGAGAGGCGAGTGCTGCTTTAAATCAGAAAACTTGTGTTATACCAAGTGCTTTATTTTGGGAACCATTTCAGTATGTTATGAAGGAAAGTTGCAGACTAGGCATGTTTACTAGACCTTTAATTGCTACATTTAGGAGAAAGGCGCTTTTTTTTTTTTTTCTTCTACCCTTCCCCCTCCCCTTTTTAGCGACAAGAAGCCAGAGTTTGCTGTGCAAATGAAGCAGGCTTTGCAAGAATCAGATTCACTTTGGACGACTCTTCACATTCCTCGTCATCATTACATTAGGCAGCACAATTCCATCTCTGGTTGTTGGGCAGAAAAAGTGGGCAGCCTGCCAGGTAGACGTTTCCATGGCTCCCAACCCCCAAAGGTGATGCGTTTTTCAGCTAATTCAATGAAGAGTGGGCTGAACTTTGGGTATAAACTAGACAATAGCTGCCTTCGCAGTATCAGCAGAATGGTTTATGGGAATGCACTCCACATTTGGCAGAGCATCATGTGACCTTACGGCTGAGATTTTGTGATGGTGCCAACGGAGACTTGGAAAGCGGTGCCCGTTCTGACTTTTTTCCTCTTTTCTTACATGGCTCAGAAAATGGTGGATCTTAATACTTGACTTTAGCCAGACTCAGCAAGCAATTGAGCTTTGAAGCACAACTTTGCCTTTATTCTGGCTTTTTTGGCACACCACCAGGAGGCTGTCCCTTTCACGCCTGATAAATTCTGCTTCTTATCTCCAGATAGAAAAAAGAAAGAAAGAAAATATAAGCAGAATAATTATACTTCATAACTGCATTTTAGAACTGCACGTTTTCTTTTTTTATTGGTGACGTGTAGTTTAGAACAGCCCTCCTGAGTGTCTGAAGGATAAAAGTTGTTATTTTTTTTTATTTTTCTGGGTTTTCTTTTCTTTTTGTTTTTTTTTTTTTTTTTTCCTCCTTCCTCCTGTTTAATGAACAGGCGTTTGAACTGGGCAAACGGGGCGACAGCATTGAACATGAGATCATTGCAGCCTAGTGTAGCAAACTGGCACCCTGCCTTTTCACCCCTTTGCTCCGGCACATTTGTGCAAGCCCCATTTATAAAACCGGCGCAGGGGCGAGGTGAATTTTCTGGTCTCTCCCCACCTCTTGTCCTGGGCAGGCAGTTGCGGCAAGGATTGGTGCAGCTTTTGCGCAGTGCTTTGTGCCTGGAATTCCGAGAAGAGCGAGAGAGAGAGAAGACAGGCATCCTGGTCTTCTTCCGAGAAAGAACAGGAGCCCTAAGAAGAAGAAACAAATCTGAGTTTGTCCTACATACAAGAGTAGAGAAAAAAAAAAAGTGACTCTCCTGCTTCCAAAAAAAAAAAATCTGGCATGTTTCACTACAGAGGCATCAGGACGTGTTAGAGCTTCTTAAAACAGTGTAACAAAATGAGCATAGGAGATTGTTTCTTTAAGTACAAAAAAAAAAAAAAAAGAAAAAAGAAATATGGAACTAATTTTTTGTTTGTTTGCATGGTTTTTTCACTATTGCTCACATAGCAGTATTTGGCACTGGGTGAACACGTACCTTTCATATCAGGTATAGCTTCTGTTTCTTTTTTTCCTCTTTTTCTTTTTTTTAAGCCGTTTTAAACGTGTTGTTCTGCAACTGAGTTCTTGTGTATTAATTTTAACGTAGTCTTCTCTTCACACTTTTTTAAACTAACTTTTTGGGGGTGTGTTTGATCTAATGCTGCTAAAGATAGAAAGTAAACAAAAAAATCGAGGCTCTCTAGAAATAAGTGGTTAGGCACATTTTGTCTTAGCTAAGCACTGGAGTTATGCAAAGACATTAATGTTACATTTACTCAGTCTACGCTTTGGTTATCTCTAAGAAAGTTGTGGGTATTTAGATCTGGTTGCTAAGGAAATTAAATTCTTTTTTTACAGTGTGACTCATGCTTTCAGTTTCTAAAGAGGAGAAGTGAAAAAAAAATCATGTTAAGCTGCAGGAAAGGATCGCTCTTGTAGCCTGTATATTAAAGTTGTAACTGAGTTAATTCAAATATGAGTTTCTTACAGTTTATATCTAAATCTCTAACAAAGAAATCAGTGTGATAAGCACTGGAATAAAAGGCACATTATTGGGACATTCATGAAGCACGCCTGGTTTGCAGCCAGTAGCAGTAACTATTTTAAGATATTTGGAAAAGCAGCACTTGTCCAGGAATAGCTGAAAACAGTATTTAAGATACCCATTCAGGATGTTTGTGATAAGTGCATGTACAGTTAAAGTAAGTTTTGAGCAGATGACGCTTTAGTAGAGCCTTTTACTTAAGGCATTTGTCTGTCTGTTGTAACATATTCCTAAGCAATTAGAAGAGTATGTAACAAAATTCATTCTGACTGACAGATTTTGAAAATCTCGGCCAAATCGGTGTTTTACATAGTTTAGATTTTTTTTTAATATTATCTTAGTCTTTTTAATTTATGTTAAAAATACAGATGTTCTTAGCTAGAAATTACTTTGAAATTACAGCATCTCTTCCATCAGAAACTCTTACATTTGTTAGGTTTTTTTCCAAAATGTTCATGATATTTGCATCTATAATAAAAGGCTTTATAAATATTCCTTTATGAAATAGAACTGTTTTAACATGTTATTCACTTTTTATACATTACTGAGTAGAGAGTAATTTCTAAGATTATAGATTATATGATTATGATTATATGCTAGTTTTGCTACTTTATATTTTTGTTGTTCTGCAATGAATTCTGGGAAATTGCTGAATGGAGACCTTATATATATATGACACATACATCTCCATATACCCATTTTGGACCAGAAAGTGTTTCTTAGGTTTATGGTGATACTGCCCTCCCCAATACTTTGTTGGAATAGTTTTGTTTGTCATTGATACCTAAGCCTGTTGAGAAACCAAGGCTTGCATTAGCTTAAAATAACTTTTCAAATTTCTCTATCTGGTCAGACAATCCCCCAATCCCCCCACCAATAAGTTTTTGCAATTGTTTCGTAATTTGAGCCACTTAGTTTATGCCCGTATTTTTCTGAAGTTCCGTACCTAATTACCTCATTGTGTTCACTGCTTGATAAAAAGTACTCCCTTTTGTTAAGTTTGCTCCTTCTCTTCTGAAATTCCTAATAGAAATTAAGTATTTGCAGGTTAAAAAAAAGGCTGGAAATTAATAAAAGAAAGAGTCCCTTTTCCAAAGCATGCATGTTCACAGCATGTCTTCCCATGGCCCTGAGGAGGGGCGTCAGCACTGTCGGGTTTATCTTAAAAGCATAATTACTAATTTTGTGTCTATTTCATGTTCAGAAAACACTTGACATAAAACAGATATTTCAAAATCTTTCTCTCACTGTTTTTGTTGGTTTTTTTTTTAATTTTAGTGAAAGAAAAATTAAAATGAAAAAGGAAAATGAAGAAGTTAATGATACCAGATTTCAGCGAAGGTAATACAATGATCTTAAATAACTTTTTTCTTTTTTTTTTTTTGGTTATAGAGTAAAGCTATTGGCAAGAACCTGAAACAGTTTAAAAAAATATTTCCTTAAGACAGCCTACAAATATAATTTCAGAGATGTGTATTAAACTTTTGCTCTCATTATTTGCTGTTGGGAATGTTGCAGATTGTGTAGCTGTAACTGTGTAAAGAAGTAGCTGTAGCTTTATACTGTACGTTTAAATGAAGCTTAAGAATTAACTGAAAAATCAAAACATAATTTGTTCTTTGATTAGGCCTAGCAGATATAAAAGATATATATTATATAAGACATGTATTTACTAATATACTCATATTACTAATATATTTATAGTACATATATCTACTTTCTACTGTATAACTATAATGCAGTGACCAATTATTTTTCAAATGTGAAATATATCTTCTATTCACAAAAATAAAAAAGAAAGAAAATTGGAAAAGTAATTTTATAGCACTTATTACAATCATTCATTAAGTTGTATATGCAGTCTGCATACTTATTTCTGATACTAGGATAACTATTCTAGTTGGAGGGCTTGTCTCTACATATTCTCTACAGCATCAGCAGAATGCAGTTATAAAAATATCATTCCTTCTGAATGCTGAAGTGTTGCATAGAAACTGAAAGCAGGTTTAAAAGAGACTTTTCTAGAAAATAAACTAAAGTTATTTTAAAATGCAAGAGGGTATGAACATGCAAGATTTAATTCACTAATTTAAAAAAGAAAAGAGAAGGAAACGGTAATTCACTAATGCTCAGCTGTCATTACTGAACCAGAAATACATGTTGAAGTCTGAAAATACACCTTTATATGGTGCCTGGTTTTAAAATTATACCTGAGTCTCATGGCTGAATTTTACAAATGTCTTTGTATTCATATTGTTGCAAGTTATTCTGATGTGCCAGGTGCAGTATTTATCAATGTTTTCGGTTAGAGTATGAAAGTTATAAAACTGTGTCTCTGTGTCACCCTTCTGAATTACTGGGTTTTGCCCCAGAGAAGTTGTTTTCAGTCTGTTGTTTAGGGTACCCTACATTCAGTGTGGGATAATTTTTAGAGGGTTGCTTGCCGGTCACAAGAAGGATGAATTTGTTGCAGGTGTTAACCCTGAAGTTTTGCAAGATTGCATTTCCACTTGCATTCTCATTAGTAGGGAATTGCATTGATGGGAGGGTTAGTGAATAAAATATACAAATTAACTTCTTTGCTTTGCTTAGTGGCTGTTATCCAATCCACAAGTTATTGTCAAGCAGTACTTTAGTTGTGGTGTAATGTGAAGAAATAGCTATGCAGTTTTCACAATATTGTATGGGAGTAGCACTCCACTGTGCCTTGTTGCATCTCAGATTTGATGGGGTGAATTGTATTTTGAGTTGTAGTACATTATATGAGCTCAGACATGAAGGAAAACCCGTACTGTTCACTTCTATGACATGTCCAGTTTTTGATTCCAGTTGAGCACACCATAGTCAGATGCAAGTTGGGAGCTGAGGGTTCATCAGTAAGGGAAACAGTGCACAAAAGGACATTAGTTCCAGCTGAAGACAAAACAATCTCTTGCCGTTAAACTGTTAAAAAAAAAAAATCCTTCCATTTTCAAATAGAAACTAGTCACAAATCTTTGGCTTGTTTGTTGCCTCCACCATTTATGCAGTTGAGCTTGGAGGAGCCTTCTTTGCAATAGATGGTAATGTTTTCACTCCTGAGTAGCCGTTCTCGCATCGCATGGTATGTTTGTTTGTTTGTTTGAAGTCTCCTGCAGTCCCTGTAAGAGGAAAGCCCTAACCAGCCATGCCAATTGGCATAAACCCGTAGATCCGATCTTGTGTTGAAACGCACTGCACAAGCTCGCTTCTATGGGTCTGTGTCAGTGTGGTGATCTGGCAAAACTTCACGCAGCACCCACTGCAGTGGTGTTTGACAACAAGCCCAAATGAGTGTACAGAACCATGTGCTGATTCTGGAATTCTTCTCTTGTCCATTGCCTTCCAACCTGATTAAGGGATTTGTTCTTTTATAGTTTGCTTTAAGCATCTGTGGCTTAATATCTTATTAAAATTTAGAAAGAGGTGTGAGGGAACTGTAGGGTTTCCAGTGAGGGAGTGTAGTATATACAATTTCCTGGCTTTACTAAATATGCCATTCCATGGTACTGCACTCAAAAACAAAGAAGGCATTTATATTTTTTTCTTATTTTAAAGTAACACCAAATACTTATTTATTTCCAGAGATGTTCTGGGTTTTCATCCCTATCAAATATGTATGTATATATATACGCACACAGCACACGTATATATCTTTATACATATGTAAACAAGATAGAACAGAAGTTCTACTTCTGCAGTAGAAAAATCTATCTAAGAATATGCCTTGTGGTCTGAAAAGTGGGAAATAACTGCAGTGGAAAGCCTCCCCCCATGGGAAATATGTAGGCCAGTGGCTGCTGTCACATTTCAAAGAAAGGCTGAAGAAATGAAGAAGACTTTATGGTCACCGTCGGAAGCTGTGTGCATCCGGGTTGAGGTAGTAGGTTGTATGGTTTAGAGTTACACCCTGGGAGTTAACTGTACAACCTTCTAGCTTTCCTTGGAGCACACTTGAGCCATCGAGGAATTCATCACCACTTTAATCTGATCAGGGAAAGTATGCAAAAAGGTATTGTTTCATGGCTGTACATAATGATCACTCTGAGGCTTTATTGATGTTGAAATAGTCCTGATGACTTGATTATTTCATTTAAATCCTGTTATGAACAATGCTGACACATTGCCTTAATGGACTGTGACTATGTACCGCAGGCACTTAAGGAAAGAATGATGATTATTTTAATTCCATTAACAGGAAAGGTTTAAAAGTTATTTTGGTTTATAATCTCAGGAAAATACCAAGTATTTAATGCTTTTTTCATTCTTCAGGGAATAGCTTATCCTATACATTTGATTTTTGTTGCTGGCATTATATAGGTCTATATATTTTTTAAAAAGGAAAAGAACATTTTCTTTTGTCCTTAAAATGCTTTCCAGAAAATATTGCATGCTGCTGCTTGGATAGCAGTGGCAATGTCACAAGTTGATGCTAGTCTTCCCTGGATTTATGATATTATTTCTTTGTGCCTGAAGAACTCAGTGTTATGAGCACAGATCCAAATGACCTGCAGACCCACCTGTGTTCCCACCTTCTTGTGACTCAGTGACTCAGCCCAGCCCCACTCTGGGGTCTCAGCACCTGTGTCCTTACACAGCACATCAGAACAAATGTCAGGCCAGGGTCAGACCTGACCCAACATGCCCTTGTCTGTTTCAGTCCTTGATTCATCTTTCTAGCTCAGCAGGACTTGGAGAAGTCACACTCCCTGTGCAAATGGTCCCCAAAACACTGGAAACTGCCCCCAGTACCAGGTCCCAGCACTGGGTGCCTCCACCCATGTGGGATGGGTGCCATAGACAAAATTATCCCTCCTCAATCCTGGTGTTCTAGCTGCGTGCCTTATGCATGCTTTTTTTTTTTCTTGTTGTTGATTTGTTGTTTTGCTGGGTTTTTTGTCCTTTTTTGTTTTTTTTAAGGAAATACCAGAATGAACTAAGAAAAAAAAAATTCCCAATCTGACTCTGAAGACAAAATTGGGCTTGTGGAGGTTTAAGCCCCAATTTCCGTGACCCCATTTCATTCTGGTTTGCAGCCTTCCTCATCCTGCCTGGAAAAACAAATGTCCCTTAATATGTACCTCCCATGAGCAGGTATCCTGACAGAAAGAGACAAAAAGATTGAGTGTTTCCACTCCTAGAAACAGCTATGAAGAAGGAGAGAAAAGAGCTGTGCCTGTATATTCACCATGATTTTTTAAGTGAGGGCTACTTCTGGAGCTGACCTCAAAGATGAGGTCTCCCCAGTGAGATGGAACACACATTATTGCCAAAATCAGAGCATCTGGACCAGACAGTGATGCTCATTCCATAATAGCTGGGAAAAAGTGACACTGTCTTTTTCCACATACTTTTCCATAAAAAGTGAAAAGGAGTATTATTTTCAAGAACAATTTGTCATTAAAGACAGCAATAGTGATAATTTTGCTGGAAAGTGACTTAGTTTTGTTTATGCGCTCTGCAAAAGAGCAGAGCACAACACTCCTGTGGGGTTGTGGTCAGGGACAGATCAGACTCTTATGGGATGAGGAGAGGGTGAAATGTGACTGTTCCACATAGGGGTGAGGGGTCTGTTCCTGGAGCTGCCAGGACACCATTAAACAGTTCTCTTTTCAGGCTGTTTGGAAGCCCTGAATTTCTGACTTTACTTTTATTGTAGGTGAACATAACAAGATGTTTGATATTTCCAATGTTTAGTTGTTTTGTGTTTTGCATCAGCAAGGACAGTTAAGAATGTTTATTTTAAGTGGATTTGAAGGTTGCTTGTATTTTGATTGTGTTTTCTTCCCATGTCTGTGTATTAAAAAAAATCATTTGCTCACAGGTCCCTATGTTTGTCTCCTACCAGCTTAAGGTTTACCTGAACCCTTTTCTAGACAAGGAATAACAGGAGGAGATGAAAATGGATTTAGTTTATCTTTTTAACAGCACTTATTTGTAGTGATTAATTTTTGTGATAGGAAATTGATAAAGAGGATCTGCATGACAGGTGGATCCAGACTGAATTTTAAGCCTGTCTTGAAGTGTATGGGACAGAGGAAAGATGAGGTTGAGTGAATCAGAATTGCTCCAAGCTGATGGAAAATGCTTAAGGAAGCAATGGCTAAATGGGAGGATAGAGGGGAGACCTCCATCAACCAGTGAAGCCTAACAGGGACCACTCACAATCTGAGTAAAAACTGCAATATCCTCTGTGGATTCAAAAAGACTCTGGTCACCATTACATTTTCTTTTGTTATTTTAATTTTTTTTTTCTTTTGTAGTTTAAGTTCACTGGGAAGAAACATTGTAATTGCTGGTTTCTGCCAACAGAGCAACAGGTGTTCAATCCTTTTGTATTAATTCTTCAATTAGTTGCAAAATAAGGGGAATTGTTTATACTAAGCTGAACTGAATAGAAATGACTGATGCAGAAAATGTGGGAATGTTTCATCTGTCCTTCAAAGGCATGATAAATTTGTAATTCTATCAGGCCTAGTTGCAGGTTGCTATGCAAATTTTCATGGCAGCATCACCAGCTTTAATGAATATACATTTTCTCTATTTCTTTCTGTTCTTTAATTTGGGTTTTTTACCCTGCAATATGCAATACATTATTTTGGCAAGAGTTATCAAGTTACGAGCAAAAAATGAATGAGACTGTGAGGTAATTTTGAAGCGGATTAAGGTAGTGAATGAAAAAACAAAGGGGGGGTAAAGCTCTATTAAGAACAGCTGGATTGAGTTAGGTCTTCTGTGATTTCATTTTAAAGTCATAAAACATATTGTCTGTTTTAAGTAAAGTCTGACATATTTTACCTTTGCAGTGCAGTTGGAGTGTAATTGTGCCTCGTAGACTCAGCATTACACTGATGTGATGCTTCTGTAGGAAATAAATGCACTTTGTGGCATGGCTAAATGGGGATGGGTTCCAACCTAGGGCCCATTTGAGAGTGTTTATTCCTGTAAGTAAGAGAGAACATTGTCATTCTTGTGCCTTTACTTTGCTTCTTGCATTTGGAAAAAAATTTCCATTAAGATATTCAGGGAAAATCTGGAGATCCAATGGATCTGCAACTCCCAGTTATTCCTTTGGCAGATATGTCCTCAGTGTTTCACAAGCTTGGTCCCAAAGAAAAGCTGCAAAGACACTGACTCACCCAGCACCCTTTTGCTTGCCACAATTCCCTTGGTAAAGATTAAGTCTGATCCATGGTGAGCCCTGGTTCCCAACAAAAAAAAAAATCCACTGTAATGGCAGGTCCTGCCTGTCTTAAGAGCTAAGTAATTTCAGAGAGCTGGGGAGAATTTGTATTTCCTTCTGCAGCCCACAGTGTCTTTCTCCAGAGGCACATCCAAAGAAAACAGAGAGAAATTTCTGAGTTAACAGCCATGACTTGGAAGCACTGACAGAACTTGGGTGTTTTGGGTGCAGCCATTTTGACACCTTTCTCTATACCAAAGGTGATGTTAATCCAGTTTAGAAGAAGAGGTAAAGTAAGTTATTACTAGTTTTGTGCTGTTGAAATAGCACACAGTAGTCAAAAATATATGAGCAGATTTCTGGGTTTGTTACTCTACTCAGCAAAAGAAAATGTGGAGTTTCACTTGGTCTCATCCTTTGTTTAACTTCCTTGTCTTCAAAACAGTTGAAGTTCTTTAGAGATTTTTAGGTAAAGAATGTGTTAAAATACTTAAAAGCAACTCCAAAAAAGGCTTTCCTCAAAAATCTGTCCCTTAAATATGACAAACAGCATTTAATAGTCTCCAAAACTTGTCTATTGAAACTCTTCAGCAAGAGACCTGGGAGAAGTCACTTAACTGATAAAGTTGGAATAGAAGTGCACTTAAAGTTTTTCAGATCTTTTGGATGTGGTTCCATATGACATTAATTTATCTATTGAGAGCAGCTTCTGATACTGTAATAAAACAAGCATTAAATACATATGGCAGGCCCTGTTTAAATGTGGGCATTGCCTTTATAGCACAGTTAAAAACAAGTTTGAAAAGCTAATGCTTTTGTATTAAACAGTACAGAAGAATGAAATTGTTTCAGCTTTGGCCTTCACATAGTAAAAATATTTACATCAGAGTGATATTTTTGGTGGAGTTAAATTTTGTGTAAGGCTTCTGGATATTTCAGTTGTAATTCATTGTAATATATATCATGTATATAAAAATTTCAGGCTAATTTTTTTTGAGTTTTTTTCCCTTCACCTCTTCTTTCATGCCACTTCTAGAAACTGTAAGAGTAAGCCTCACATTGATGAAGTCTTCTCAAGAATGCTTGCAAAATCTGAGTAAAAACTCAAAAATCTTTCCTCTTTTTTTGTTTTCTAGAATGACATCCTCGTGTTCAGGAATTCCTGTCCCCTTATCCCTTCTTTTACAAATATGATTGGCATGGTATTTGATCTTACAGCAAAATAGACATGTATCCCTTTACTCTTATGGGCTTTGTTGCACCTCCTTTTGAATGGAAAGATGTCCCCCATAAACACCTGTACTTGGAGGTTTTCTGGATAAGGTGGTTTTCTGGCTTGAGTAAGGCTGGCACGGATATGCACCAACCGTTGCACCAAGAGCCTCATTGAAAAGACATAAATACAGAGCAGCAGACTAATCCTTTTTCTAAGAGTCACAACAGCCTTGTCTACAGCTTTGCTTTCATGGCTGGGGAAAAAGAGAGTAGTGTATTTTCATGTGCATGTGGTTAACATACATATATTATGCTTGTATTGTCTTTATCTGAATGCTATGGGTCACCTCAACTAAATCTTATGTCCATGGTTGAGAGTGATTTACCTGGGTTAATCTGCAGTTTATCTGGGAAATACAACTCCCTTCCTTTCACTTTTGGTCTCCACACACTTTTTTCACTGCTCGTTTTCTGATTCTTCTTTTACGACATCATGATAACACTGGCAATGTATGTAGAATCCATTGCAGATATACTGGCAACAGGGATGGATTGGGAATGCCCTGATGGCTGGAGAGAAAGGGATTCCTGTCATGTTTATAAGATTAGCAGAAACCAAAGTTTACTCAAAACATCTTCTCCATGAGTCCTGTCTGTCATGACTCTTCAGCTTGGGAAGAGGATAAAGCTGTTGTAGGTCTGCCTTGAGACTCTGGGATTGAATTTGCTCAACCTCTGTGTGATTGTTGTTTTTCAAAGCCCCTGGACAACAAAAGTAGTCTAAATTAGTAGTAGTAGTCACTTTTCCCTGACAAAAACTCAGCCTTGTTGTTACTGCAATATCAAAGCAGATTTGCATGTCTGAGAAAAGATGACTGTCAGTCACACATACCTTTATGTATATTTGCTGTCGGGGATTTTTGCTTGGCACTACACTGAAATGAGCAAAAGAACACCATCCTAAAATTCTCATCTCAGCCATTGCAATTAGTTTGCTGAGACAAATTTCTTAATTTCCCATGTTACGAAGGAACCATCAGATGGGAACTTGACCATGATAACTTCACAGTCTCTTGAAAGAACTTCACTTTAGACTATGGATAGCATTTGGAGCATGCTAAACCCATGTAAATGGCTGGTTTCCTGGAAAGTTACCCAAGAAAGATGTTCTGTCTGGACCAGGTAGTAGATTCCATGGTAGATGAAGATATGGCTTGAAAGTCCCTTCAGTATTCAAACGTCCTGGGGTGAGAATCATTGCTATTTTATATCACAGCTTGTCCAGGAAATCTTGCACTTTCAGAAAGTATTTCCATCTTCACCTTTTCAAAAGGCCTAAGTGCACTTAGTTTGAACGATTTAAGGGGATTTATTCCATAAGTTTTTTGAACCTGCAGATTTGTCTGTGTCAGCTGAGCCTTTTATTGGGAGGAGAGTTATTTGGGGGTAGAATTGTTAATAAAGTAGGATTGATGCTATTGAGCAAAGTTGTTTGAGAGCTGCTGCTGAGGCTGACATCCCTGTGGGAGGACATTTTGTGAGCTGAGGCACAGGGAGCAGTGGATCAATGTAGCTGTTCATCTCTATGCTAAATAATGTTCTTTTGTCCAAATGTTAGCTTTTGATTCTTAGGCTAGATCTTTCCAACAGTATGTATTTTACCATATTCACTTCTAATTTCTTCAGCTCTACTGCCCAAATATATATATATTTCCATGTTGTGTATTGTAAACAACTAAGCTCAGACCACCTAAATCATGTATTGCACTTGTGTCTCATCACTGGATAGGAAGGCAGTGTCTGAAAATTCCCAGCCTCAGCTGTTCACGGCCCACACACACTTGGAGATGAGACTGCAGGCTTGAGTCCATCTGAGGTACCACAGCTGGCAGTTTGGCTGCTGCCCTAGGGAGGTTTTTGCTTGAGAAATAATTTTTTCTTTAGACAGCATTTACTCAGGATGTGACTTGTGAAGAACATGATTCCTGTAGTGATAAAGCTATTTTTGTGAGTGATTATTAAATATTGCAAAGCCTATTGCTCTTCTTAAATGTTCATCATCTGATACAGGAAGAATTTAGAGGTATTGTTATCATTATTTTGGTTTTGAATTATAGCTGTAACAGAAGGGCCAAAATGTAAATTTTAGTGGTGAGTCTAAGAACCTAACTCACACTTAGTGTAACATTTTGAAGCAATCCTGCTTTTTTTCCCAAAATATCTTAGGCATTTAGCAGCCAGCATCCTCTTGACTTACAGCATCTGGGCAAGTTCTAAAAGAAAAACCTCAGGTGCAAAGGCATTTTTACAGCTTTTTGACCCAATGACAGGATGTTAAATCTATAAAGAGGTTGGAGCTGCCTCTAGGTTGTGCTTCTGCATGTCAGACACTTAAACATGGAGCACCAATACACTCTTAGCCTCTGTTATGAGATAATAGCCCCTTAATTCCTCTCCCCTGGCTGCTGTAAAGAAAGGCTGGTGTAAAGAAAGGCACATAAACAATGCAGCCAGAGAAAACAGGCACAGCTTGCACACCTGATACTCCTCTTGGTGCTGCTGCCAGCCATGCAGTTGCTCCAAGGGGACATAGGACTCCTTTCCTCCCCTTTCCCAGTGCCGTGGGAGGAGTTGTCTGCTGTGGGAGACAGTGCTGGCCCCAGCCTCCTGCTTTTAGGGCAATGCTGTCAGGGAATGCTGCCAGGCACTCCTGCCTCCATCCTTAGCACCAGCAGGCACCGTCCTACCAGGGGCACCAGGGAGCCTCATGCTCCGTTAGGGCAGGGGTGGCTCTTACTGGAAGGGGCCGCAATCGCCACCCTGCCAAGGACAGGGACGTGCAGTGCCATGCCCAAAAGGAAGGAATTGAGCATAGCATTGAGTCAGTTTGGAGTTTTTTTGGCTAAAAAAGTCCAAGTGTTGGTCTGTGGCAGTAAACACGCAGCCTGCCTAATGAATGTGCTATTTATTAGCAGTGTTAGCTGCTGGAAATACCAAAGAGGATAAGGGCTGTGATTCAAGGCCACGGGGCTGGGCCCACACAGCTCCCTAAGGCAGGAGCCAAGGATGTGGGAATCCTCTCCAAGGCAGGTGACCCTGGCAGTCCGGAGAGAGAGTCAGGCTGTGCTCATCTCCAGGCAGGAGGAGGTTTGTGCTAAGGATCCTTCTCATACGTGAGGAGCGGCTGTTATTTGTTATTGTGTAATTTGATTTGACTCTAATTTAATGACAGTTCTTAGCAGGCAACATGATTTGCAAGGCTGATTTCAATTTTTATTGATTGGGCCTTTAATTTACTTGGACTTGCACTCGGAAGCGTCATCGGAGATTTAATGAAAGTCTGCAAAACCAGCTTGGTAAGGAATTTTTTGATGGAACTTGAACTCAAATGCTTCAATAACAAGTCATTCAGGTGCAGTGTGAAAATATTTTAAGACAGAAAATTCTTAGTTAAACTTCACTTTTTAAATAGCAGATTGGCATAATCCATTATTTAAAACTGACCTTTCTTGTGGATTTTTTTCCCCCAAATTCTCACACTCAATATCTATTCAAAGGTAAATTAAAGGTTTCATTTATAGAATTTTGCACAATGGGCTTTTAAACGGGACATCTTGGAGATTATAATTGCAAAACTTTCACAGAAAATAAGTAACCTGTAACCTCTGGAAATCTATTATTTTATTCATTAGTAATAAATTTTCCAAATGCAGAAAAAAATTGTGTAAAAGCATCTGCAATAGTCTCCTACTTATTTTCATGGTGCAGGTATTTTTTAAAGTAAAGATTGAAAAGCTTGCCAAGAGATTATATGATTTTGAAATCTATCAGTAATTTTATAAAGGCAAGCTTTCTTTCTTTTTAATATTTATAAATTAATATTCATAAATTTTACAAATGAATGCTTCAAACAGAGAGGAGCTAGGAAGAGGTCAATTAATGATAATGTTTTTTACCTTTTCTGAAACCAAACCTTTGCCCTTGAACCAATGAATGAAAAAAGCAGCAAGAGAACAGAGTGTATCTGTATGGGAAGAAGGAAGGAATAGGGAGGATGAATTATTATGTGATAAGAAGTGTAAGAGGATGTAAGAGAAGGAAAGAGATTGAAGCTGCACATAAGAATAAGAGAGAGGCTACAAGGAATGGAGCTGCAGTCACTGCTCTTTTGCACTTAGAGGAGCTGTGGGAATGTAGGCACAGGAGTTCAGGAAAGTGGGAGAAAAAAGGAACTTGAAAGATATAGGGAAAGGACATGAGGAGGTTGTAGCTTCACATTGTTGTGCTTCACAGACATTGGTGCATCTTGGTAACTGTGAAGTACTGAAAGAAGGAAGATTTACAGGCAAACTTCATATTTGTAAATAAACAGATTATGCCCTCCTGAGAATAAGTTTTTGTATTTCCTGGTCAATTCCCATTTATTTTACAAGTAGAAAACCCCATTATAATATATAAATTTGTAGGGCAGCAAATATGAAAAGTAGTATCTGAGGATGCTACACATTTCAAACATATTGAAACCATCCCACTATTATCCCCCACTACTGAGAATTAGGAAAGCAAAAATATAAATCTAAACTGGAAATCCAGAGGAAAGTCACACAGATAGCCATAACTCTGACTAATGCAGGCAATATAGTAATGGTGCTCGTTAGTTCAGTTTAGTCTAAGACAACAAACACCAAATGTGATTATATTATGGCCATATTATAACTGCACAGTGTCATCATAAGGGAGCATTAACTCCTGTGTGTGCCCTTCCCTTGGCATCTGCTCGGTTGATTTGCGTAAATGAGAAATATAAAACTCCCAAAAGCCTGAATCAAAAAGAAAAGATAACTCCAGCTTCTATATGAACTGTAATTAATTTGCAGTCTGTTACCACAAAACTTAATTTAGGGAAATTCCTAGTTAGAATCAAGAATGTTAAACATTTGTGTGAATAAGAACAGTATGTGCAGTGGCGCTAGAAGTAGCAATATTTCTGATTCAAACCATGCACTGAAAAGTTGTTGAGGTTCCAGAACTTCTTTCCCTTTAAAATTATGAGAGAATGAAGTTTATTGACTGCTGATCGCTTCCAGACACAGAATGGTGGTCTATTAGTCCTTTTCAGAGTGTAATAGCAGTTCCACATGACACAAATTAATGGAATATCTCATTAATTCCCTAAATGTCACTAAACTGGTCAAGTCATAAGTTTCCATCTCCTTGAAGTAAATTTAACTGCTTCCAATTTTTCAGTTCTGTGAAAACATCTGCAGAATATGGAATCTGTTAAAACAGCAGGGTCCACATTGGGAGATGCCATGATCTTAACCTGAGCTATTTCTGTGAAGGAGATCAGCTTATTCAGCATCCAAAAAGAGCTTGCAGAATTACATTCAAGGCTGTTTTGAGGATAATTTTTACCTGTCTATTCTAGACATAAACACTAATTTCTCTGTCCAATAAAAGGAGGGAATGTGAATATTTATGGTATGAGATAAATAATATTATTGGGTACTTTCAAATTTCAGTTTTGCATTACAAGGTTATTTGCTTGTTAAGTGAAATGGCTAACCAATAAAACAGGCTTTTGCTATGGCTATGAAATGGTGATTAATCTTCATGTAGGGTATCCTCGAAGCTTTTGTTGAACCATATCACAGGCACTCTTGTGAGGGGAAAAAACCCAACAATATTGTCTTCTAAAAGACAATCCTAATTTACCAGATAGTAATTGCTCATTGGAGAGAATTACAGTAATTTTACAATGTTTTTAACCTTGCATTAGAGGATTGTACTGACTTGTCTGATCATCATCAGTTGTTTCTCTTCTCTCCATTTGACATATCTGCAATATACCAGTCAGGCCTCAATTTACTGTTGCTTTCTGTCAGTGCATTTTATATACTGCATCTCCAACACAGCTCCCCATATACGATGCTACATTTTTAAGACCTGGTAGTAAATTTCTCCCTGAGTGAAGCCTTGAGTGAAGATTTATTTCAGAGCTAGTAATCATGAAAACAGGATCCCTGCATAAAGAAAAGTGTTTGCTAATGAAAGTCTACAGTTCAATTAACTTATATTAACTTAGGAAATACTGAGAAAGTCAAATTCTCAAAATGTATTAAGTACATTGCTTTCATTTATGTAATTTTTTGCTCACAGCTTTTCGAATGTGAGTAGATCTTCAAAAATACCTTAAAATACCTTAAAAACCAGAAAAACTCTCTATAAGGAGAAATAAATACAGCCCTTGCTGATTTTAAAATATTCAAATTAATTCAGTCCCAGTCACTTTTATCATTAGGGTCCATAGCATGGTATTGGAAATACTGAAAATGTAACATCTTTGTTAAGTGCAATAACATTTGAAAATACTTGTTCTAAAAATTTCTGTATGGCTTCAGAGTTACAGAGGACTTCATAAGCTTTAAAGCTGCTTTAAACTTTAAATCTGTGGATTGAAGCAAATGTGCATAAATATATTTGACAAATGCTTAGGAGTGTTCATTAATGAGAGCATGCATATTGAGTTCTAACTCTGTGGAGCATAAGGGAGTGAGAACATTTCCTAACATATAGATGTGGGGGCTTTTGTTTGTTTTTTTGATTGTTTGGGGGGTTTTGTTGTTTTGTTTTGTTTTTTGGTTGGTTTGGAGTTTTTGTTTATCTTCCACAGCCTTGATCTTGAAGATTTGTTAAAGAATCTAAAAAAGTGTTTTAAAAAATGGTGGAGTGGTGGTAAGTGATCTAACAAAGAGGTTACAAGGTTGTAAATTCATGTAATGTATACTAAATTTTAGAATCTTCATATTTCTTATTAATTTAAAGCTATTTAAAACCTATGTTAGTTCCAGGATGAAGTTTCCATGAATAAAGCTTCACCAGTTCATTACTTTGTGCATATAAATTTTCTTTGTTTATTGTTAAATAAGAACAAGGTAAATGATAAATGATTGAGGGAACATGGCAAATCCTTGTCTCTTCTTCAGCTCTAAAAGCTTTTCTATAAACCTGGAGGTAGGAGTTCCCCCAGATATCAAGAAACAGTTGCATGCAGACAGACAATAGTTCTGTGCTTTATGGAAATAGTTAAGTGAAGACTAAATACTTAGTTATTGAGCATTATGGAGGAAAAAATTAATGTATAGAAAGTGTACAAATGAAGTCTTAACAATGCCAAGTTCTTTCAGGAACAAAAAAATTGTTCAATTTAACTTTAAATAAAAAGTAAAGGGATAAAAAAGTACTTACCAAAAAAACCCCAGCAAACTGACAAGAGAAATGGTTCTTGTTGCTAGCAGTAGTAGTAGTCAAGGGGAAAAGAGAAATGAATCATTAATGATCATCTATTAGACAAAGAAAATTATCCCATGATACTTGACTCAGTAATCCTAAAAGTCATTGTACTTATGTGTCTTAGCATCTTTGGAATAACATAGTCCAAGAAGTGTAAATATTAGTGTTCATGTGAAACTGCACAAAACCAGTTCAAAGTAATTCAACAGAAGAACATGAAGGAAAAGGGAATAAATATAAAATGGAGAGCATAATATCAAAATAATCTTCATAATTGTTCAGCAGATAATGTTTACCAACTAGCTGTCTGAACTGTTGCCTTTTTGCCAATCTATATATTTTGTGGGATAAAATCTATTATCTAAAGGTAAGCTGGCTTTATATACAGCAGTTCAATGGCATCCACTTAAAAATATTACTATCATCAGTATATGGAAAAAAGTAAATCTATTTAGTGCCAGGGCTACAAGCCACAGCATTTTGAGAAATTCAATTCACATTTTTCAGTAGAATAAATATGATGCACCTTTAAGTGACACACATCCATGAATAAGACATTGCAATTACATTCATCAAGTGTTAGGGAATAGTTAGAAAAACAGGCTAATGCACAACCTTACAGAGGTCCCTCCTCTTCCATGATAACTTCACAGAAGTCTTTATGGACATTTGTACTCAGGAAAGCATCAAGATTTGCTTTGAAAGGTCCTTGTGTCTTTTTAATCATTTATTTAATCATTTTCCACAGACAGCTTCTAACAAACAGGATGTACCTAGGAGTGTGGCATCCTTTTGTGACATGATACCCACAGTGAAAAGCAGGAGTTCAGGACAGTTTAATAGTTTGTCCAAGTTTGTGCTAGATGTCATTGTCAGCATAGGGATCAAGGGATGAGCCCTCTGGTTTGCCAAAATGATGACTAGTCCAAAACACATATTTATGAAAGTCCTTTCTGGGCAGTACATTAAAGGCCTAGTGCCTGTGTTCTGAGTAAAACAGCACCATCTCACAGTTTGAAGTCGATGTATCACATTGGAATGTGTTTTCTCTACCAGTGTGATGTTTTCACATTGTGTTTTATAATGTAGTAATTACACAGCTCGCCCCACAGTTCTTCTTGAAATTAATGCATCTCTTGTATTTAATAATAACACACATTTAATAAGACTATTTCATTGTCATAAATATTAAAAGCTACATAATATATGCACATATAAAGGCTGCAGTAATGAAGGTGTTTAAAATAAACAACACCAATTGAAATTCAAGTGCTGAAGCTCAGTGGATCCTGAAAGTAAAAGTAGCTGTACAAACAAAACTAAAAATTGCCTTTGTTGATCTTCATTGTCTAAAAGGAGAGGAATATGGCATATGAACGAAGAGGGGGAACAGTGATGGGAAGTCCAAACTTTTCTCCTTAAATAATCTGCAGCATTGACTTTCCATTAAGGAAGCTGAAGAGATGCCCTTGCCCACAGCATTTAACTTCACCTGCTCTGTATCCTTTGTGCCCTGGCCCTTTTTCTATGGAAAGAACCACTAGACCTGCCAGACATGGCCCTAAAAACTCCAGGTCCAGCTTGGGAAGAACTCTGCTGTGGATGGAAGCAAGAAAATGGCCATTAGGCTGCTTTCCAGGCAAACCCTGAGGCTGCAGGAACTCCAAGTGTGCCAGGCACTGCTGGACAAATCCCAGCCATCCTGGCTGGAGCTCATGGGCAGCTGAGCATTTCCTGCTCAGTCCTAGGCAGTCTCAAAGAGACAACTGAATTATGTGAGGGGATGTAGAGCAGCCCAGGATAAAGGAGGCTGAAAATTGGATTAAATCCATTTTACTTCCCCTTGCCACAAGGTGTGAACGGTATGTTCTGCACCTTAGGAATTACATGTTTAAAGTATTTATGTGAGCATTGTTCTCTTAACTCTTTAAAGGATGTGGTAAAAAACCCTATGTAATCTCAAACTGCAAGATTCAGATACAAATTTTAAGAATTCCACAGCTGTGGGGATAATGTTTGACACTTGAGTGAGAGTTTAGCTGTAAAATTCTCAGTTCAAGATTATAAAAATAGTAGAAATACAGAAACGTAAAGATAAAAAGTGCTTAGGAGTGTGGATTTTTATTCTGATTTGAGTGACTTTGCTTGTTATATTTGGATGCTAATGTAATTAAAAGGTCTCAGTCTCTCTGGTCTGTGAAAGTGACAATACCTGTCCCTTCTTACATTAAAGAAATGTACTTTTTGGAATAATGTGATAAAGATTACAAAGATTTCTTATTTATATGTGGCCACGTTTTAGTTTCTTTACCGACAAATGAGGAGTAATGACTCTTCATTACTGAAGAATTGAATAGTACTGTGACAAGTTTTCAGAAAGCTGTTACAGATTAATCTAGTGAAGTTCATTTCTGCACAATAGGAAGAAATAGAGACTGGGAATTAGAGGAGGCTCTATTTAAAGTAAGATGCTGAAATGCTAATATCATAGTTACCAGGTCTTTTTTTGGAAAAGATATTAATTCCTCACTATTCTATTAGCTCTCTTATTTGTGTCTTTTCTTTTTTAAACCAATTATTAGCAAAGAAGGGGAAAATGAATCAGTCAACATAATATTTGGACTTCAAAAATTTTCTCCACAGGAGCAGCTGTTAAGGAAGTTAAGTAGTCACTGGGGGAGAGGAAAATCCTCCTCATAGAGTGAAAATGGCTGGATGACAAAGTCTAGAGTAAAAATATATAGTCATCCTCCACTGTGACTGAAAGATTAAGTGGGCTGCTCCACTGCTTCATGTTATGATGTTTGTTATTTAATCCATGGAAATAATGGAAAGAAAGTTAGGCAATGAGATGACAGCACCTGCAAATGTCACAATTATCTGGGTTGCTCAAATCCAAAACACACTATGTGGGGAACTTCAAAAGGGAACCCTGAGATCTACAGCAGTGGATGACACAATGTCAAATAAAATTCAACAGTATGAAAGCTAGCAGGCATTGAAAGAAGTAATTTGAACTATTTATGACCTCTCTTGGGTACTAAATTAATTTAGAAATACCAGAAAAAGAGATTAAGTCATTGTGGACAACTCAATAAAATCTGTGATCTCTGTTAAAGTTTCATCAGCCTTTCCCTTCCCCTTATAATTTCTCCAAATAAAAGAATCCCCTCACAAGAAAACAATAATCAATGGCAATATGACCCTGTCTGTGCAATAAACTACATCCAGTACTGCCAATAGTATATAATGCAACATCTTCTCTTATTCTGACTGCTGTGATAGAGAAGAAATAAGTAACAAGAGGAAGAAAATAACCTATTTCTGAATAGATATATTGTGCCTCTTTCTAAAGTAGAATGAGTGAAGATTTGGCAAAAGTGAGGAGACACAAATTTTATCTATGGAGGTATAACACATTTTTTTCATTAAATAAGTAACTAAATGCTAGTCTATGCAAGAAGGTTCCAAACTTGTAGGTGCTTAATTTTGAGAAAGCAATTTAGATGTGTAAAGTCAAGCTAAGGTAAAAGTGCTTCTAGTATCAACTATTACAGGGTGCTGAGCATCTCATAGAGACTCTTCTTCTTTCTCAGAAATCCAGAGAGGGGAGGTGTCAGTGAAGGTCTGACTTGAGCCCTTCTGTCTCACTGTTCCCTCTGTGGGGCAAGATTTACTACCTTTGCCACTGTTGAAAGAGCTGAGGGATTTCTCAGGACAGTCCTTGTTCCTTGCTTACATTTTAGTTATTACTTAGCACAGCTAAGGTTTGCAGAGTTATCCCTGTAATTAACCTGACTGTACCCTCTGCATTTACTGGGCTACATGTGTCTCTCTGCAGTCCAAAGGTGAGGGTAATAGTAAATCTCATATGCTGTAAAAAATTAACTGCACAGTTGTACAAGAACCGTGCCAGTGTTACCATGGACAGTCACACACCCACAGCAGGGATCTTTACACAGTGTACCTCCAAGCAGAACACGTGGGAGGAGAGGAAGGAAAAAGTAAAATGAGCATCCCCTTTTTTTTTTTTTTTTAGTTTTATGTACAGAACTGATTAAAATAGATTTCAAGGAGAAAAGTTCATTGTGCAGTTGTTAAACAACGGTGCACTTAAAAATATTTGGAAAAGAGAAGATTTGCAGAAATCCATTAAAAGGTGCTCATTAAGGTGGCCGTGATTCATTCCCTGATGGAACTTCTGGTGCCAAGGATTTCACAGGGGCAGAGGCAGGAGGCCGGATGCTGTCCAGGGAAGTGGTTGAGTCCCTGCTCCTGGAGGTATTTACAAGATGTGGAAATGTGGCACTGAGGGACACATTTTGGTTTGGTGGTGGCCTTGGCAGTGCTGGGTTAACAGTTGGACCTGGTGATCGTGAAGCCCTTTTACAATCTAAATGATTTTCTGATGCTATGACTCTATCCTCTTTTATTAAATTGGTTTGAACAGACATATAGCTACTCTCCATAAAAGGTATGGAGAGCATAAAGAAATAGGTCCATATTTTACCTATGGTTACAAAGCTCTCTCATATTTTGCCAGGTTGTTCCATATTAAAATTGCAGCAAAGAATCTCAGTAAAATCCCAGATCAAAGAAATTAATTGAAGTCTTTTCACAGTTACCCTTAACTCCAAGGCAAATCCATGCACCACTCTATTCTTTGTCTTCTTTTTTGCTTTCTGGTAGTTTTGTCTATGTTCTTTTATATACTTTAAAATTCCTCTAAATTGCTAAATATTTTTCAACATCAAAAGGTTTCATCATTCTTTTGTCATTGAATAGTCCCCCTAATCTGTAATTACTTCCTGTTCTCTTCTACAGTTTACAATATTTTCATATTCTCATAAAAACCTCAATTCTCTGGAAGGGCAGGTTGCAGAATTCTCACTGGGATGTTGCTGTTGTGATCTTCTTTCAGTCCCTATCAAGGCAGATGAAACCTTGAACTCCTGCCATGCTCTGAAATGCCTCCTCTCTATTGATTCCCACCACTGATATCAATCTTTGAGTTCCTTATTTTTGTATGAAAGTCCTTAAGAACCGAAGCTAAAAATGATCCATGTTGCTTTCTGAGCCAGTGAAGGATTAGTCCCTGCTCCTGTTTGGTGTAAGCTAGTTTTGTACATGATAGCCATTATCTTGAAGTAGTGCTTCAATGTGAAAAAGAATTCCTTACACAACTGGAAATTCTTATTTCTACTCACTTCTGCATAGGACTCTTTATGGAAAAACTCTTCACTTTTTCTGTGGAGGTATTGCCCAAAAATAATTGTAGACTATTGTGCAAATGCTTAAAATGTCTGCTTAAAAAAAGGCATCTCTCTTGACAGTTCTTCTCCAGACTATGTTGGCCTAACCAAAATTTTTTTTTAAATATTCTTTTTTATTTTTCTGAAATCCCTCAACATTATCAAAGTGTTTCTGATCATAGGAAATGGCAAGAGTGAGAGGAGCTAATAAAAATTAATTTGACCGGTACATTTCATTTTAGGCTAATTTTGGCTGTACCCTGGTTGCAATGGTAAATGAGAAAATAGTCTCCTACACTTTGTTTGCATATAGGTTACATCAGTGGATAAAATTCCTATAGGAAAAATGTGTAGTGCAAGCTTGTTGTTCAATGCCAGTTTGGGTAAATTCTGACTGTAGTCCTGAAGCAGAGGAGTCAGATGACCTTAATGAATTACATCACTGAGTTTATATGGAAAAACCCTTTACTTGAGATCTCTTTGCTTGAAATCCCTTTACTTGATTTATTTTGAAGTGAAAAGGTGGTCTGTGAAAGAAATGTTATTGTTCCCTCAAGTTTATTTTAACCTTTTGGGTAATAAGCTGAAATGTTACATTGATTCTGTGGATTTCACTCCCACACCTAACAACATCACATTTGAAACTCTTACAAATCAAAAGAAAATTCCTATTCTCATATGAGTCAAATAAATTTTGTCTCTTAAGAACAGAATAAAATCTAGAGGAACTTAAGAGTGAGAGGAGCCCAGGGTTCCCAATCATGAACACTATTAATTGTACCAAGAGTCCAAGTGAAAGAATGGGGAGTGTCATTTGATACTGTTTCATTTGTGTTGGGTTTTTTCCTTCAATGGATGTTGGTTTCAAAGGAATGCAATATAATTTATTTTTCTTTTCCCAAAAATGATAGAAAAATATTAATGAATTAGATTAATAATGAATATAATATTTTTGGTGCATCTTTGCCCAAAAAATCTGGGAATCCAAGAGTATGAGTCCTAAGACAGTTTTAGACCCAGTTTTCCCTGTGAATAAAGGGAAACTATGTGCTGATGTAGTGTAATTTGCTGCACATTTATTGAGGTGTGAATGCCTGGTATTTAAAATTAAAAGCTGCTGCTATGACTTCACTAGCTAAAGTAGTGACAGAAGTTAAGGAAAAAAATTTAAACAACTGAAATCTGTAAGAATTGATGGAGAGGTAGAAGTTATAAACCTGTCCTCATGTATTGTTTGCCTCATGCTTTCTGATGCTCCTCACTGAACAATGAAAATGCCTGTTGACTTATTTGCTGAATTCTAAGAATGAAGCACGTGTAAAGGCAGACTGAAAAAATGCTGTGCTTCATCTTGCTTTTGAAGAACTCTGATATCATCAAGGCTTAAGAGAGCCACTTTCCTGTGAAAAAAAATCACATGGCACTTCACTTGCAGGTGGATTTAGGAAAGCAGCCTGCCACTTCTGCATTGCATTGAACCACTTCATAAATCTGGGGACTTAGATATTTGGCTAGATTACAGGTTTTTGTTTTCAGCCCATGAAGGCTGCAGTTACCTAACTAAAATACACAGAAAATTTTGGTACTTAATTTTTCAAGTAACTATGCTTATGGTGTCTGTACCTTGTCCAGAGGTGTAATGTTTCTGTCTAATAAAGGAAATATATAAGAACTCAGACTATAAGGCTCTCAATTGTTGGCTCAAGGCTTTATGAAGAATTTTTATGCCTCAGAAATGTAACATATATTTACTTAGCATCCTGTCCATTTTATTAGTGGAGTAGCTCTCTTTAAACTTGTCAGCCATGTATCTGATGACATGTAGGGCACAAGAGCTTTTAACTATGTTTATCAGACTCACCTAGAGACAGTATCTTCAAAGTGGCTCTCTGAACTTTCCAGATGTAGTTGAAATATGCGATCCTGTCATTAGGAGTTTGTTTATAACTTTTCTTGCAGACTTCCCAAGATAGATTCTGTGGGACCCCTGGATAGAGAGAAAAAAATCCCAAATTATTAAACATAATTTCTCTGGGTGAGCTGTTGTTGTTGGGTTTTGTTGGCTTTGCTTCTTTGTCATCTGGGTAGCTGCAGTCAGCAGACTCCAGGCTCTGACTGTATGAAGCAGTTCCCGTTTTGGTAACAAGAGATTCCTTGCACCAGAGAGCTGATGTTCAAAGGCAGTGCAGTTACCACTGCTCATGTTGAACAGAGTGTGGAATTTGACCTTTATGAAAGAATTGCAAAGAGGCTTTGAAATCCCTGTTATGGTATCCACGGAAAACAGAGAAGGGCTGGGAACAGGGAAGTTTTCGTGGGTTTTGGAGAACAGCATGTTAACCCCCTCCCTGTCCTCTGCCACCCTTCAGTTCCTAAAAAAAAATATGACGGCACAATTCTGTGATATTTCATTTTTCTCACTTGGAGTCTCTCTTAATAATATACAAACCTGTTCCTTTTCCTTATAGTCACCTCACAGTCTTTTGTTAGAAGGATCATCTGTGCTTGTCTGGTTCAAAGGAAGACCTTTGGCATCTATTTATATGCAGTGTTGAAGACAGGATGCTGAGTGAGAAGGCTCTTGGATTTAACCCATTATGGCCTTTTTTATGTTACATGAGGGATTGAGAGTTACATTCCTCCTATTGCTGGTTATCCTACCAGCATATCTTCTGCTAGCATGGAAGCATCTGTTTTCAAAGTGTAGCACAGCTTTTGTGGAGAAAACTGGTGTGTTAAGGATTTGCTCCATGTCTTTGTGTTGCTGTCACAAACTGCAGTTTTGGATCCTGGGAAGGCAAGACTTTGCACAGATGGATTTCACAGGGGAAACTGTGCCTTTCAAGCTGCCATTGCAACCTAATAATCAAAAATTAAGAAAATATAGAAAAGATACCTGTATCCCTGATACCTAAATCTCTCTAGGATTATACTCAAGAACATATTCTTTTGAGGATATGCAAATTAAATGCTTTGAGCCAACATTATGGGTCAAATTACTTTATTACAAAAGTAGTTATGTTTTGGGGGCTATTTTAAAGGTAAATGAGCGTGGACGTGGGAATTTTATTTTCTGTCTGTGCAATAATTCTTTAAGCTGCCTGGT